>NC_133711.1:8369421-9569421 GCF_048934315.1 Petromyzon marinus | reverse complement strand
GCCCAGGAGCACTTTCTCTTCTTACTCTTCTTTAAATTGAAGGATGCCGTTAACTTGCGTACGTTTTGCGTACGTTTGCTAATCCACACTTTTCTCTTTCCGTCTCTCATCATAATTTCAAGCGCCCATCTCTCCATTGCGGTTTTGCACTCTTTTCATTTTCCATTTCATGAAGATAATTATACTGCCGAGGTTAAAACCCTACACAGACAATCCCTAGCGCACCGCTACACAACGTACAGAAGAAACTGGCATGGACTCAACACGACGTGGTCCAACAAACCGCCTCGATTTCCCGTGCCCCATGACACCGCAATGTGTACAACGCGTGTGTTTTGTGTCACTGTCCAGCGGTAAGATAAACCCCTGCCCAATAAGTTGTTCACCAGACGGCGCGGTGCACCAACCGCAGACTTGTGATTGCCCCCTCTCTGTGCATGATAGCCTCAATTTCGCGTAGGTCACCACTTCCATTCCAAGCCAAAAGCGGCCGCAGCACCAAACTTTGTTACATCCCCCTTTGCTTCAAATGAGGGCCGATGCACACAGCTCGCATAAGGTCGGCAGCACGCAGCCCGTCGCGTGTACGCGCCCAGTTATCTCCGAGCACACGCCTGGAACCCTGGCTTGCTTTACGCGCATCGCATGAAATAATTGCGAATAGATTTCAACATTCAAAACGCTTTCGGAAAACTTTTGAAGTGGCGTATATTTAAAATGTTTACACGTCGTCGTCATCATCGTGGTGCAATGGTGGACCATCATTCATCTTGACTGTCGGTCATCGTCCCATCTCGCCGTGATGTCCCCATACCCCTCCCCGCCAAGCCCACTCAGGTGTTTTCTGAACAGGGTCATCTCGCGCTCTTATTTTTAACCCCTCGAAATAATTCCCAGCGTGCATCGCTCCGCGCTTCTTTGTTTTCGGTGCTTTTCAGTTTTTTGTTCCATTCGTTGTTACATATGAGCCATATATCATTGCAGGTAGTACCCATTGAAATGCATTACACCTTCCGAGATATTATGAGGTTGTGCAGCCAAGAGCATCCCGGAAACTTGGCCGGTTGCATAATTGTGAGTGTGTGAGCAAAATACAGCGCTCTCCTTTGCAATAGCAAGCGCCTCCGTTCAACAATTGCACGAACTCTTGTGCTGTCGGGGGTTTCGGCTGCAACAATTATGGTGGGCTGACGGTGAGCACAACGTAGGCCACAAAACTCGATCCAGCCATCAGAAAACCGTGGCCTAATTTCCCCCAAATGAATTGCAAATTAAAGATGACACTGGTAAGGATGGAAACTGTACATCTAAATACGTGCAGGTATTACACCCCCCCCAAAAATTAGGCTTGTAGAGAAACCAAAGATACTTATGAATACCTAAGCTATGAGTGTTTCACATTTCATAAGTCAGCCCTTTTAAAAAGTTATCAGTGGAAAATATTGTGACTATTTTTTTTTATTTAGTCGAGCTCGGTGAGAAACATTTTTACGTTTGAAAACAAAACTAACGAGGTGAAACTTAAAAAAACAACAATAATATTCATTTATTGGGGTCATTTTTTTCAGTTCTGAACTTATAGAAGTGAACGGTACAATATACATTACATTCCAGTGACATTGAATACCACTTGTATTTATTTATGAAATCTGTAATTTTATGCTTGTTGAGACCGATGTTTGCATTAAGGACATAATTTCCATGCAGAACTTTTATGAAATAGCTCCCTGCTGTGGGATGGTGATTAATCTGCTTTGGACTGGTATCAAATGTAATGCTAGTTTTGGCCGCAAAGGCAATTCACTTAGTAATTGGCAATCCATCAAAAAAATGTCATATCATTACATCAGCATTGTCGCCAAACACATGTGGAGACATCATTTCATATGGAAACGTAATCAAATTAATATTTAGTGAATTCCTGCCACTCAATAATCGTGCAAGTTATTCAACGCACAGGGGGGAGTGGTTCAGGCGCTGAGCTATGAAGCCGGCGACCGGCGTTCAATTCCCTGCCATGGCCAACGCCGGAGGTGAGTGATCACCCAACCTGAATTGGCCAGCATGGTGAAGTATATTTAAACGACTCCATGTAACTGCACAGTGTGGGGTGGTCTTAATCCATATCGAGATTGACAAAACGGCTGTGAAATATCAATAATAAATAATCATAGTTGTTTGCCCACCGTAGCCTCACTGAGTCTTACTACCTTTTTTTTAGAGGGTCCTGTGTTGGGATATTTTTGACCAGTACCATTTATGATTATTTGGCGCTTGAGCGGAAATCGAGGGACTTCAAGGTAACCCATACAGATAAAGGAATAACACTCAGAGCTTCACAAACATAGGTTCAATTTACAGAGCGAGTGGACCACATCTGTCTGTGGACCACAACCACTGCTATACTCCAATATGCTGGCTGCACTTAGCCCTCAGAGTAATAGACCTGCAACAGCTTGGGCAATAACTGGCGGTCCCACATCCAAGCACATTACCCAGGCTCCACCCTCATTCAATTCAGAGATCTGATGAGATTGGGCACATTCAGAGTGATTTGGTCAGAGTCGTGTATTTATATAATTGTGCATTTATGCACTTTGTTATTTTTGTCTGATTAAATCACCGTCGACTCATCTCGTTTCTCTGCGGCATTAATGCCGCCGCTGACCACTGGTTTCAATTGCACCTCGCAGGCAGGAAGATGCCCCACGATGCATTGTCCAGTCGGATTTGTTTCATCAGCACTTGCTGGTGGAGTTAAGTGGCCTGTGTAATCAGTGATGCTTATTGACCATGGACAATTTGACAATAATATTTGATCAAATAAGTTCATCAAGTTCACGCACCATTATCCGTCCACCCAAATGCGTGACTCATGGCTATGTTCTCCGGATAACATTTTAATGCCATAGTTTGTAGATTTTAATCTGGAAAAACGTCCGGCGATTGTGGGATTATTTTTTTGTAGTATTGGTTTAGATCTGTGAAAGCCGCTGGTATCTGTCAATGTGAAATGTGTCCGGATATTCGAAAAAACATTTTTTTCTTCTTTTAAAGTTACAAGAAGCCATTCCTTTCAACAGATAATTAACATCAAGTTAATGTATCACTTTGCTATTCGTTCCGACTAGACGTGTTCAGGCTTATCAGGGCTTTATTTTCACCATGACTAATGGATGAAACTTATTCAATGTCAAAGAGGTAGCTTACCAAGGTTTCCAAGGCCAAATTTTCAATTTCCTGAACCTTATACTGTCACGTTGAAAACAACCCTCAGTTAAATATGCTGCACTGGTGCGCAGGTTTTGGAAATTGTGCTGCTGTACCGCTCTTCAATGAGCATTCAGGTTGAAACAAGTGTTGTTCGGCACACTGTCCGACGTTTCGCCGCACGTGCTGGAAGCTTCTTCAGAAACCTGCCGGTACAACTCGAAAACCCGTCAGAGAGTTACAAAAACATAACACAAAAAAAATCTGAAAATGTGTTTTCATTCCACAGTGAAATTTTTGTGGTCAAATTTGCATATACTAACCTTCATCGCCAGGTGCAGGGCAACCTTATTTAGTAATCATACGTGAATATTGGATTTGAAACGAGAGCAATGTTCAGACGTGAGTTATTAATTCTCTAAATCTAGCATAGCTTCATTCCACCAGTGAATTATCATTGCGTATCGCTCTCTTCAAGTCTGGTCACATTTGAAAAAAGCTGTCATATGAAATATTGCAGATCAAACATTTCATTAGTTACAACATATTACAGCTCATAACAGGATTTCCAACTAAACGCAGTATTTTGAAGCAACGACTCACACGAAAAACGATCATCACGTTCCAATTTAGTTATTCCCGTGGCATCTTTGATGAAACCGTCATATGTTTTTTATATATATAAAATGATCACAGTTGAGCAACTGAAATCCCGACGAAGCAATTCTCATGAATGCACTCCACTTGCAGTGACACGTGACTATTTTACATTTGCATGTCAGGATGTAAATTGGAAGCTGTCGTCAAAATATAGCGGACTAAATATATCTTGGACATCCTCCAAAGTCGTTGTACCGCATATTTCCCATGAGCCCCTTGACAATTCAATGACAACATCTAAATATCCCTATCCTTAAAAATCTCACGCAACACAGCGACTATTCTTTTTTCTTACAATAAGTGTAGGACACAAATTTCACATTCTCTTGAATAATTACATTGCCCAAGAAGCAAGCTATTTATGTGCATACCACAAATATCAAATGTCTCGTACTTAACGCTTTGCCAATGTGCAATAACAGTGAATAACACACGGAATGCTAGACATTTGTCTGCAATGTCAAATATGCGTGATTGATATCCCAGTGATGAGTGGACCCAGCAGCAGTGACACCAGGGCACTTACAGTGATTGGATAGCAATGTGAGCCAACTGTCCATCTGTATGACTCGCTGATAAAGGAGCCTGTAGGGGCAATTACAATGGGGGTGTGTGAAGCTTGCCCTGCATGTCGCCTGGCTCGCGTGGCCGCGCAGCGGCGACTCTTTCACTCATTCATTCTTCGGAAACTTGCGGCGTGACCCTTTGGAACCAAATAACCGATGTGGGGAAACAACACAAATTCTGCATGGAGACGTGAAGCTGTACCCCGAGAGAAGCCTTGTATTGTCTTTGAATGTTTATTCATGGGGGGATGGACACGGTGGTTTTCGGAACAAATGCTGCTACCGGAGAGGGTTTTCGCCGCTGTGCAGTGCGGCTCTATTACGGTGTGCTTTCTGGTCGTGCCGCACAGTGCTCGGTGTGATGTCTCTCCCAGCACGCGGAGTAAAACGTCGGACATCGCACCGAGTATTAACACGATGATGCAGCGGAGAGCTTACGAGGCATGCCTGTTTAAAAACGCCCTTCTATTTTTTTTATATCCGATTCAAGTCACAGTTTTCACTCATTTCGTGTAAACGGAATGTGAGGTCAAATTTACGTGACTGATTCGATCACATCAATGCAAAGGTGTTTGGGAATTCTGACATTAATTACTCATTTAGCCCCACCGGGATATGCCATGCGCATTTATAATGTGACATTAGGATGAATGTATAACATCTGTGGCAAATTGCTTGATGCCTTCGTGAGGATGACATAACATCAGTTTGCTCTCTACACCCCCCCCCCAACCCTCCAATTTTCATGCGCCAATTTCCCACAACAGAATGATGGCACCTTCAGGAATTCCTCTGGGGGCCTCTGGCTCCGCGCCGAGTGAATATTCACACACACACGCGCGCGCGCGCGCACCATTCCGATTTGAAGCGCTCACAGCGCACTTCCGGATTTGCTGTGTGCGTTTTGAGGGATCTCATGAGTGGCCGTCGCGAAACCCGCCACCTCCCGACTCAGCCAACTAATACAAGTCACGTGAGTCGAACGCGCCAAATGTATTCCTGCTTCAATCAGCACCACCGGTGTGTTTGAGGGTAATCTCACAACATTGAAACGGGCACGACGTTTCACTGGAGATTACATCCAGCACGATTAGATCTCGAGTACGTGAGATCTGAGCTCGTGTAATCACCCTAAGGATGCTGGATATTATCTCTAGCGAAACGTCATTCTCGTTTTAATATTGTGAGATTGCTACCCAACACACCTGCAGGAATACATTTGGAGCATGTTATTCCCGAGACACTTTTATGAATTCGCCTTGTATGGTGGAGGAGAGTTTTACACCACGCATTTTTACACCACCTGACCCGAAATTAATCAATTATTAACTTAATAACGTTAAAACGCTATTTCCTTCCGGTTAGTTTTTGACTTATCTTACTTTCTTTTTTAACACAGCTGCTCAGCGCAGGCCCAAAGGCTCGATACGTCAAATGGCCAGCGAGTGTTTTTGAATGATACCCTATAAAACTACAATCGATCTAATTGCAAATGAAAGTGCTTCTAAAATAATACCTTACACCGCTTGTTCCGAACCAGCGGGACGCAGGCGACTTGTTGCCTTAATTTTGAGAAATGTGTTACCGGTGCATGGTGGTCCATTCATATTTTATGATGGTTGACGGTGGTGCACTGGTCCAGGAAGGTTGGGAACCACTGTCATCTACTCTACACATGCAAGACTAGTCATTGCTCTCCGATGTGTCATCGAGTTGTCCCGCGTGATGTCTGGCATTTCGCTCCACGTTCTGGAAGCTTCTTCAGGAAATGGTGGTGAGCAACACGCAGAACACTCAGACAAACAAAACCCCACATTGCATTGCCATACAGCACAATGGTGAAAAACCTACGCTTCGTATATTATTATTATGGATACTTTGTTTTATTGCGTGTTTGCAATGTTGACTGTTAGCCAAATAGGCACTCTATTAGCCTGTAACCAAAGTTCCTCTTAATAAAGATACTTTCATTGTTGATAGCGCGGGATATAACTAGACCGCGCCTTTGCGCATGCACGCGTTGCAGAAGATTCGGTGTCAAGTGCGAAGACGTCATGATGGCGTCACACAACCCTGTCGGGTGACGTCATGACGACGTGACACAAGCCCTGTCGGGTGACGTCATGACAACGTGACACAAGCCCTGTCGGGTGACGTCATTATGGCGTCACACAGCCCTCTCGGGTGACGTGGCCGCAGTGAAGCAAGTGGCGTGGTTTAAGGGAGTGACTCGCCCGGAGGGTTTTGGTTCCCATGAATTTGCATTGGACGTTATATTTCGGGGGGGGGGGGGGGGGAAGTGTTGTTTGTTGGGAAAAGTGTGACACAATTTACGGGCATGCATGTCCTCGCCAAGAGAAGCATTTGTCGGATGTCATCGTTTTGTTGCTCCCACGACGTACCGTTTGGGAGATATGCAGAGCGTGACGGACGGACACATGCTCGTTTTATATATTTATATATATACACACACACACATATATATGTTGATGAGTTCTAAACCTATTGAAATACATTTGGTCCATTAATGAAGTGATGCACAAGGGTGGCTGGAACCTCAATTTTGGGCTCACTTCGTTACACCTCGCTGCCCTCGCTCACGATTATCCGTCGCAATGTTGGAGGGCCTCGCAATTGCATTCCCGGTTTTGTAGCCATGTGGTGAACCCACTGATATTTTGTTGTGCTTGGCCAATTGTAATTGTATGTTGGTGATGTTTACAGTTAACAATGGAGGTTCATCAAGAGTTCACAAGATGGTGATGTGCTATGAAAAAGTAATGCAGCTAAAAATGTAAATATCCGCATTCTTTTCCACCATGGAGTGGTGGTGCAGTGGTTAGCACATTACACGGTGAAATTGACGACCTACTATCAGCTGACATCAGTGACGAGTGATATCTGAAGTGTCCTTGGGCCACACACTCCCTGTATCAACCCTGCACAGACCGGCGTGTTGAAGTATGGTCAAAACATATCTGACAGTTTTTTTTTATAAGGCCTTCATCCAGCACTTAATGAGCAATGGGGCAATGATTTGCAGATGTGGTTAATTGAAACACATCTAATACAGCAATGGTTCAAGCACAGTCTAAAAAAGAGTAATAATGAGCACAAACATGAAAGCTATGAAGGCAATGAAGCGTATTTAATATTCAATTGTCAACCACTCGAACTTATTTTCAAGAACGTGTTTTCTGTTGATAATGCAAACGCTTTTATCGCATTATTTTTCCACTGTGCATAAGAGTGAATAGTTTTACATTCATCAATAGTGTAGGCGAGCAGGCGAATCAATTTGCAACTCAAATTGTGATAAATAATGTAAGAGAAACAGATTTTGCAGCAGCAGATGCAATTTACATGTGCTTGGTGTAAACTGAGCATATCTATATTACATGTGCTCGCTGGGAAAGAGTTTAACCTATGACACTCATAATACCTCCAAAAATGTCTACGCTGTCTTCAAGCAAACACTACGGAGACAAAGGTGCAGCTTTGGATTTGCTCGTTCACGCCACTGCTGGTGGAAGGGGCTCCACTGGAGGTACTTCTAGAGAGCCCTTCTAGAGGGCATCATGGCCTACTCTTCCACGTTGGCCAGACATATTGGGAGAGGCGAAAATACCAACAGTGTACCCCAGCGTATGCTAACTGCAAATTGACGAGCTACAGCGTACACATTTGTACCTCTGGGTGGACAGAGGCGACGTAATTAAGGAGCTTGCTCCGTTATTTCAGCTGCCGTTAGCACTGAGGATCGAATCTAAGCCCCGTGACCTGTGGATCGCAAGTCCAGTGTGCTAACCGTGACACCAACAGTGGCGTCTATCAACTACACAGTCACTGCACAGTTGGTCCCCATAGCTTAACATGTGTGCTACTTCTCCCTGACAAATGCAATCCATATTATTTTATATGATTGATGGTAAGCAATGCGGCACGTTAATGTGCGTGTTAAAATGTAATTGTGGGTAATTACACGTGTGTGTGTGTGTGGGTAAGTGCTGCGTTGGTGTAAAGGATATTTGTGGTGACCCCCAAAGGCCAGGGGGACTCTTTGTAATGGATGGTAATGTATGTGTATCATTTTCTGCGGAAGGTAGCGGATATACAAGGTGTTTGACATTCGCGTAGCGAACTAAAAGCATAGATTTTAAAATGTATTGGGGATTTTTTTTTATTTCACCCCCAATTTATTTCCAATTGGGAATCCTGACGTGGTGTTAATGGTCAGCGCACAATCTGGACTTTGTGTGATCCAGAGACCGCCGGTTCAACTTCATCTCCGGGCACGGCTGTCAAAACGATTCCACAATTTTTTTTTTATCTACCCCCACCCCCCCCCACACCAGCTTTGTCCACCCAGCGGTGTAAATTGGTAGACGGCAGTTCGTCGATCGCCAGGTCACGTGTGGCGAAGCCAAGTGTGGATACTCCCACCTCTGCCAAGACGTGTGGTCAGAGTAGAGGCGGAATCAGAATATTTATTTAGACTGGCGGAACCCGATGGGCTATGAAGCTATTTTTCACAGATGTCCAGTAGAGGCGGGTAGGAACGTTGCAAGAACAAACAGCACAAGTACATGATAGCAGTGCAAAGTACTATGAAGTTAGACAAATCACCCAAACACACACAAATACAACTTAACTATCCCCATCGTATAAGGCAAAGCCCACTGAGGTATTAACTTATTTAAAGAAATTATAGCGCAACAAAGTGGACCATCATTTGGACATCTATAGCACCATAATAATCTAAACAATCCTAACGCATGTTTCTACACGTGGAGGGAAAAACCGGAGGACCCGGACAAACAAATCACGCGACCACGGGGGAGAACACGTGCAAACTCCAAATATCCAGCAGGCGTCAGGGTTAGGATCGAACCCCCGACCTACCGCGTACCAGGCGAGGTAGTTAACATGGAGGTTATTCTGCCAGCAAGTGGCGTGAGCAAATAATTTCCGGTCTGCACCTGTCCCCTTTCCACACTGTGGCTGATTATATTTTGTGAGAAAGCTTGCCTCTCTGGCGCATTCAGTCAACACCGACACCAGCGTGCTATATTACTTGTTACACCAGTAGCGCTGAGACTTCACGGTTACCATCATCACCATCACCTACTACCCTAGGCAAACAACCCCTACAGTGCCCCGTCTCCAGCATTCTGGCTGGTGCCTCGAAGGCAGCACAGTAGCCTCCCGCACCCGGTGATGAATGCTTCTCGGCTAAATGGCCACTGGACAAATGTGGCTGCTAGCTTCGCGGAGCGCGACGCTCTTACACACCCTTCATGGTCACGTAAACAGTGCCCTCGAGGGTGGAGAGAGTGCGACATGGATGGGTGATAGCGGTTGGGGCAGTGGTGCGGTGATAAGGGACGCTTTGGGTTTGGAGCTCGAGGTTTAGAGGTCTCAGAGCGAGGGGGGACTACAAGGAAATGTGTACTTTTAGTGCCACAAATACGACCACGGATGTTTGTGTGTGTGGTAGGATGGGGAGCAGTAGTGTAGCGGTGAGCACGTGAGTTCGATTCCCTCTCATGGTCAACACCAGTGACAATATGTGAACCAATCCTGGGCCTCCCCCATCTCGACTCAGCCTCAAATGAGTACCTGGTGCGGTGTGTGTTCATCGCCACTTGGGAGACAAAGACAGCCTGGGTTCTGGCCACACCACCCCCTCGTGTGCCGTCCCAGCTCGCGAAACAGCACTTGCCCACACAGTCTGATCAGGCTGTAAGGGTGGATCTTTGTTTTTGTGTATGTCAACGAGGGTTTGCATTCATAGGTTACTAAATGCCACGGCAACTCAAAGTGCCTGAAATCACATCTTATCTCAACCATTCCAGTGCACTGCTGCAGACTCACCAAGGGGACCCCCAGGGGCAGCTGCCCCTGTGCTGCACAAACCGTACGCTGCACTCGCTGGAAGAATGGGCATTCGTCTTTGAGTCGAGGGCAATCTATGCTGCTATGTACAGTACAGGTGCAGCCCCTGTTTTTTCCACTGGTGGTTGAGAGCCTCCCTGCACTGTGCAGGTTATCCAGGTTGTTTGACCATACTTCACCATCCTGGTCAGTGCGGGTGATTGAAGGCGGTGAGTGACCACCATGCATTAAACAGATGTTATAGGCTGATTTGAAGCTACATTGAGAGCTGCAGAGGGCAATGCATGAAAATCCATTACACGACGCATCTATGCTCTCCACCTTCACCAACCAACACTGATGACTGTGGTTTAGTATGAAATAAATAACCCTCATGACAAACGTGGGATCTCCAGCCCAAAGGACCTTCATCCAACAGTGGAATGACACAGGGTTGTAGGTGTACATACAGAATTCCCACCTTTATTTCTTTCAACAAGTTGCAAGCGTAATGAGCTAGCTTTAACACGCCGCAGACGTGTAGAGATGAAGCTTCTCGGAACTCAGCTAATGGTGCAAGAGCCTGATATAGGATCAGACAGGACCTTGGTGTTTCCCATTACAAAGTGTGACCTTAGTCAGACAGCATGTCTCAAATGACAGCACACACCTTGATTCTTTAAATCTTTTTCATTTTACGGTGACAATAAGCAAGAGACGGTCGCATTTCATCCGAATGATTGATATTTTTTTTGTTATCGCGTGAAACTTGGCGCGCTGTCAGTCATCATTTGGCGATGTGTAAAACTTAAAACAAAATATATTCTTCTGATTTAAAAGAATCGAGCCTTGATTTAAATTTGTCGTGAAATAATACTTTTTTTGTTTAACTCACACTTGACTGCTCTGAGGTGGGGCTTAAATAAATCAGATCTTTAATCTTGGCCAGAATTTAATATTTTAATTGAGAATTCGTGGAATAGATACCTCTCTGGTTTTAATGATCTTGTTCTATTATCTCGTATCACCCTTCCTTCTTCCCTTTCAAGCAACTTAACAGCAAGCTTTCAACCTTTAGACACTGTTTGGCTCCTATCCAGCAATACAACTACACTCAATTATGAGACCCTCCAGTGAAATGAATATAATATTTTAAGCATTCTAATCCTGCAAACTCCATCATCTGATATTTTTTCCTCCCCCATTCAACAGACCACCACATGTAGTGTTAGCCGCGCATTGTGTATATCTGTATTGTTGCGAGCAAGCTTCCTATTAGGAGGGCTGTAAACCCAATTAAAAACATCGCCATCAAAGGCTGATCTAAGGCACTTAAGCTTATGAGAATTGGCCCTTTCTCTTTCAATGTTAACCCCAATTCTAGGTTATCCGAACTTATTAATTGATTACATACCTTATTCTTTTCGATGCTGCATGGCCAGCTTTGAGCATATGCACATTTTTTTTTAAATAAGGCCTGACAAACATTTTTAAAAGCCATTTTTTTGCGTTTGAAGTTTAATGGTTGAAAATGACTTGGTAGTCGTCTGGGCCATGATACATTATCAGGATTTGCTATTGTGTATTTTACAATAATATCCATTACCATTATCTTTTAGTCATCTTCATAATAATAATAAATAATAAACGATTTACGCAAATAACCCGATTAGTAATTCAATAAAAAAAATATGTAACATTGTCACTGGTGGTGCAGCTAATTGGGAATCTTGAAGCCGAAATTATTTTCGGATGTCCCCTTTTCAATTCATAAATCTTAGTGCGATAAGAGAGAGATGTAGTGAGATAAGATAAATGTAGACAAAATTGGAGGTGTAGTGAGATAAGAGAGATAGAGATCACAGATATTGATTGGCTTTCCATGTTAATTATCTTATTATATTTATTATTTGAATGTTAGCTGATATTTTATGTATCCATTGTGTTTTTCATGAATGTGGTACCCCTGGGCTACTTGGGGCTTTCAGCTTTGCTTAATGTGCTTATGTCTAGCCTCACCACTGAACACCGTCACATTTACAACTGTTTTGTGAAACGCAACAATCGAAATTTCAGCACTACTCATCTTACACAAAGTATACAATGTTTTAAAATAATAATTCTACTTTTTAAATACGTTTTTACATATAATTGTGTTACATTATCTGCACTGTAAAACAGTCAGGCCCAAACTCCCCTTTGTTCACGAAGGCTGGCAAAGAGACTGTAAAATGTTTATTTTGAAAGAAAAAAAACACAGTACAGTACCTTAATAAGATATACTTATTTTCATATATTTCAGAAAATGACCTCCGTCACGAGAAACAAACTTTAATTCTCAGGGCACATTAGACGATAACGGTGATTTATTGTCACCGAAGATGGGGACGTCGAACAGTACCTGCATTGTTGCTTCGTGATATTTACTATGGAAAGGCAGCAGACAAAACTGCTCAAACTCGCCTCCTGCACTTCATTGCGGAAATGAATCTCACAACAAAAGACATTTGGTTTACTGTGCCTAATGGCGCCCCCATTGACTGATCATTATCCATGTTCTGTCAGCATTGCAATAACATCGTTGAAACTCCGAGTTGCGAGCTGCCAGTTTCCAGTATATTACTTCTACATTGGAGTTTGCATGTTCTGCCCGTGGTCACGTGGATTTTTTTTCTCCGGGTCCTCCGGTTTTTCCCTCCACGTTTAGAATCATCGTGCATGCAGAGTATTTGACTGCTGTAAATGCCCACGTGATAAGCCACTTCGTTGAGCTATCATTTGCGATAGGCAGGTCGCTTCTGAAAAAAGATATATAGCTCATTGAGCCTTACCTGGTAAGAAGTAATAATATTAGTGATGCTGCTATGGTGTAATGCAGGGGTCCCCTGCATTACACCATAGAACCGGGCCGCACAGCAGGAGGTGAGAGTGGTGAGTCCGCGCGTGGCACGCCCCCTTTATTTTATTATTTACCACTTCCGTCCGCGCCTCTTTCCCGCACTGCGCACTTGTCTCAGTCACAGTGTTGGTAAGCGCACAAGCTAACCCCTAGTAGCCACAATGAGTAAGCCCACAAGCTCTAACCCCTAGTAGCTACAATGAGTAAGCCCACAAGCTCTAACCCCTAGTAGCCACAATGAGTAAGCCCACAAGCTCTAACCCCTTAGTAGCTACAATGAGTAAGCCCACGAGCTCTAACCCCTAGTAGCCACAATGAGTAAGCCCACGAGCTCTAACCCCTAGTAGCCACAATGAGTAAGCCCACGAGCTCTAACCCCTAGTAGCCACAATGAGTAAGCCCACGAGCTCTAACCCCTAGTAGCCACAATGAGTAAGCCCACAAGCTCTAACCCCTAGTAGCCACAATGAGTAAGCCCACGAGCTCTAACCCCTAGTAGCCACAATGAGTAAGCCCACGAGCTCTAACCCCTAGTAGCCACACTGAGTAAGCCCACGAGCTCTAACCCCTAGTAGCCACAATGAGTAAGCCCACGAGCTCTAACCCCTAGTAGCCACAATGAGTAAGCCCACAAGCTCTAACCCCTAGTAGCCACAATGAGTAAGCCCACGAGCTCTAACCCCTAGTAGCCACAATGAGTAAGCCCACGAGCTCTAACCCCTAGTAGCCACAATGAGTAAGCCCACGAGCTCTAACCCCTAGTAGCCACAATGAGTAAGCCCACGAGCTCTAACCCCTAGTAGCCACAATGAGTAAGCCCACGAGCTCTAACCCCTAGTAGCCACAATGAGTAAGCCCACGAGCTCTAACCCCTAGTAGCCACAATGAGTAAGCCCACGAGCTCTAACCCCTAGTAGCCACAATGAGTAAGCCCACGAGCTCTAACCCCTAGTAGCCACAATGAGTAAGCCCACGAGCTCTAACCCCTAGTAGCCACAATGAGTAAGCCCACGAGCTCTAACCCCTAGTAGCCACAATGAGTAAGCCCACGAGCTCTAACCCCTAGTAGCCACAATGAGTAAGCCCACAAACTAACCCCTAGTAGCCACAATGAGTAAGCCCACGAGCTCTAACCCCTAGTAGCCACAATGAGTAAGCCCACAAACTAACCCCTAGTAGCCACAATGAGTAAGCCCACGAGCTCTAACCCCTAGTAGCCACAATGAGTAAGCCCACAAGCTCTAACCCCTAGTAGCCACAATGAGTAAGCCCACGAGCTCTAACCCCTAGTAGCCACAATGAGTAAGCCCACGAGCTCTAACCCCTAGTAGCCACAATGAGTAAGCCCACAAGCTCTAACCCCTAGTAGCTACAATGAGTAAGCCCACGAGCTCTAACCCCTAGTAGCCACAATGAGTAAGCCCACGAGCTCTAACCCCTAGTAGCCACAATGAGTAAGCCCACAAGCTCTAACCCCTAGTAGCTACAATGAGTAAAAAAAAACAAACGTCGCTGGACCTAATGATGACCCCCCCCCCACCCCCGGTCCGTGAAAAATCTTCCACGAAACCGGTCCCTGGTGCCAAAAAGGTTGGGGACCGCTGTTGTAATGGACTTACAATCCACAGGTCGCCTGTTTGATCTCCTGCTGTGGCACTTAAACCAACGGTGCAAGTTTCTGAAATCCCTTGCCACCGCCTCACTCCACCCAGCAGCGTGCATGAGTGCACCACTGTGAGTCGATCAGTAAGTTGCGTGCGGTGGGGTCAGCGTGGAAGAGTTGGCCAAAGTTCCGGGGAGAGGGCTTCGCTAGAGCTGCCTCGAGTTGGATGCCCTTCTGCCAGAAGCGGCATGAGCAAGTAATTACAGGGCTGCACAGAAACTTAAATAACTGCATTAGGCGAGGATATGATTTAACATTGAGCACATTAACGGGCCTGCTTGAAGAAAAAAAGGTACCGCCCGATTTGCTTGTGTGTTGAGTGTCCCGAGTCACGTTGTGCTGGAGAGTTTAATGTGAAGTCGACGAAAATCGCCGGTCAATTTAGTTCCTGACGCATCAGTGTCCCCAGGCTAGCCACACTTTGAGGAGGCTGGTTTGATCTCATGGAATGCTCTCTGACACCCTCCCTGGATCGACCTGGTCACCCGGTCAACTGAAGTTCCTTATCAGCGCTCAACACTCAAAGCAAACTCTCCCAGATTCTCTGACATCACGTTACCTTACCTTACCCCTCTTCGCTCCCTGTGGGGCACAAGGCCGCAACAAGCCCATGCCATGCCGGACGGTCTTCAGCAGCATTCTTCGCTTCACCCCAAGACAGACCCATGGTCTCTAGTTGGTTTTGAACCATCACGTCACATGGCATGTAAATTGTCAAATGAATATGACTTTTTAACGAAACAGCAATTTAAACACTTCTCACGAATGCCAGCATTAAAACTCAACGTCACGTGAAGCATTTAGCTCAGAATTAGTTCACATCGTCACAATGTTATTTGTATGTGGGACTTATTTTTTCACCATACGTATCCAACCGTGCTAATCGGAGTTGCGGTTTAGGCACCAGCAGAAGCGTACCTTCATTAGGAAAGACAGATTGATGTCCCCTTGTCTTTAATTCAGCGAAACGGCCCAACACAAGAGCTTTCATCCGATCCGTGACTCAAGGCCGGAATAGCACTTATGATAAAAAAAAAACGATCGACCTCCAAGGGTATCACGGTGGAAAAGTGACGTGTTTAGGAGAAGACACCAGCGGTGATCATCGTCAGCAGTTTGTCTGCCTCGATAAGACATCACGATGAAGGACAATGTGAATCTTGAGATTTATACATTGGTAAATACGTAATGTACGTGACCCAATCACTCCGATTGCATCTGATTTTGTCAGATCTTGGAAAATAAGCAGGATTGAGTTGAGCCTGGCCGGTGTTTGGATGGGCAACTGCCATGCGTGACAGGTGCTATGGACTTCGTGGGCAGCAGAGGACAGCACAGCTACATTCCCACCACGTCTATGCTGTCCCATTTCATCAACCCACACTGACCAGCGTGGCGAAGTGTGGTATCAGAATGACACAAAGACAAAGGTCCCCCATGTGGATTTTAAAAATATGTTAGGGTAATGCCAACACAGCGCACTCGGCCAGTCTTTGTCTCCCCATTGCCGATGTTTACACACTGCACCTGGTACTCAATTGAGGCTAAGTCGATTTAGGGGAGGGTCAGGACTGATTCTAATAATAATAATACCCCCGATGATCTGCATGGAGCGGAGCCACCTTCATCCAGCAGTGGATTGACAAAGAGCGGTACTTGTACACATTTAATAGGTATAGAGTATCCCAGTTCCCAACTGATAGTTCTGACCGCTTGAAATTACTTTAGCAAAGATGCTTTTAAATGTATACCCGAATTAACATGGTAAACGTATGCCTTGGTAAATTGGCACGCCACGTGTGCTCAATACTGCTTAGTGTGTTCAGCCATCGGCACTGGCAGTCGCTTTAGCAGAAAAAAAAGTCAATCTTATGACCTTGCGTTTGCAACGTGTGCACGAGACACACAAGCCTCCAAGGACAACAACTGAAACATTGTAATGGTAGGTTTCGTGTGCCTACACACAAGCAAGGCCCTCGTACTGATTTAACCGTTTGTCTCACAGGTGCCTGAATTTGAGCAGGGAAACATTTAAAACGGCGAGGGGCGTCGTTTGTGAACGACCTGTCAATTTGTTGACAACCATTCCTCTTTTTTGGCCCTGCAACTTTGAAAAGTTAATCGAATAGAACATTCGACCCCCCCCCCCACCTCTTTTGACAAACGAGTACACAAATGTTCGCCTCCGATTGAGTCCTTCTGATAACTCTTAATTTAACGCGTTTCGCCGCAGGTGTGCACGGGTTAACGCAGTTGAAATGCAGAAAGATTATCCAATAAAAGGCAAAGTGAAGGGCCACAGACCGGTCGTGTCGTCCATTAGCTAAATGGAATTTTATGGAAGGCGAATCCAGAGGATTTTTTGGTCGAGGTTCTAATAGTGGTGTTGAAATGAATCCCTGCCTTTAGCTATGATAACACATCTGTCATTAGCGCCCTCGCAGGCTGCTGAAAATGGAGTAATAATGACCCTGCTCACTCCTCCATAAGCCTACACAGCTGGTAATTGATTTATTTGGCTTCTTGGAAGTAAAATTTAGCTTGGCACATACGGATAATAAATTCTTCAATAACGGAAAACGTACATTTCTTTTTGTTTAATCATTGGTTTAAGGTAGAGCGTGACTATTACATACACCGTATGTTTACACATTAACACATACACGTATGGGTTCTTGCCAGTCAAAGCCTTTATAAGTGTGTTTGTGACAACATTTATGACTATGGTTAAATTACATTTTCCAACGCGAATCATGTTTTTTTTTGCAATAATAATATTTCGTCATGAAATCTAAACAAATCACAGAATCATAATCAGTGAATAAAATATATGCATACACATTTCGTCCCTAACTTCCAAGTAATGTCATGTTTTCCCAATTGTTTTGGATATTTTTCCACATTTTTGGCCTGTACTGACAACACAATTGCATTATTTAAATGAATGCAATGTATACTTTCCTAATTGCATTGACAAATGTAGTTCATTATAATTTTAAGCTCTATTAAAAACATGTTTTATTATTGATTTGACGTTTTCGTGACTGCAGGAATCCATATTCTTTGGTTCTTTCGGTAAAGTCACGTGGGTAGAAAGCAGTTCTACGGCTGTATATTTCTACCTGATGACGATTGCTTGTGTTGCGATCGAAACGTCGTGATTTATTATTTATTTTTTCTACCTACGTGATTTTACCGAAATAACCAAAGAGTATGTTACGTTATTGTTACATTAAAAACAGTTGCATTCATAACAGAGTGCAGTATTTTCCATTTTAACCAAAGTAAGCCAAAGGTCCTTTCCGTTCAATTCAGAATATGGTGGCACTCATCTCCTGCTCACATCAGCCACGAACCAATAGTGGAAAATCCACGTTCCTATGATGGGTGCAAGTCTATCCGTTGTCTATCCATGTTGACACCCACCGTAGACTTTCCCACATCATATTCACTGTGGTGGGAATAAATGTTTGAGCTCAACACAGACTGGGATATGAACCTCTCAACCATCCGATCGCAAGCCACCCGCATTAGCACGGCGTCAGCAGGCCGGTTTTAGTGATTTTACATTATTGATATGGCATTGATGACATTACAAACAAGACTTTTACTCTAACAAAAATCTAGAACGTTTGTTATATTGGTTTATATTTTAACGTAATGCATGTTTTTTTTTTACTCCATATAACCTTATCCAATTCCAGGTGTGGAAATGTTTTAAACAGCTGAAACACAAATGCGTAGGTTTTTTTTTGACATTTGTGTTTTTGGATTGTAACGCAACGTTGCGCTCTCGGGTTATACCACGTGTCGTTCAGAATGATGTCTGACGTTTCGCTCTGCCTGCTGGGAGCTAGATTTTTTTTTTAAATTTCAGTTGAGAGCTCACAGCACAACGGAATGATACGCTTTCATATCACCATCATCATCATCATCGCATGGAACGAAACGTCAGACGCCGTGGCGCGAAACGTCAGACGCCGTGGCGAACAACACGGGAGGCAACCCGCAAATTCATCCGAGAGCTGAAATACAATTCAATGAATGTCGCTGCAGATGGCGAGGGAAAAAAAACATCCTGCACGAGTGAATTAAGCAAAGTGGCGCACCGCACGACTTGCTAGGAGACTGAATGCAACACAATATCCCGGCTGATTACAGACGCCCCATGCCATTGTTGTTATAGACAAAGCTCAGTGCATTTCCCTGCATGGCGGTGTGGCCATGATTACATCCTTCCCTCCAGCCAGATGAAAGTATCATAGGCATCAGCTGATTATCCTGCTCTCAGATTTCACCATCTGTTTGCCATTATCGCTCAATTACGGGCACACCGTCTCTTGTATGTTGCGTAATTGTGTTTACCAAGGCACGTCACGCGACGTGCTTTCGAGCATCAGTCTGGGTGTACAACAATATGATTTTTCTCGAGCAGTTTTTATTGCTGCGAAAATAAACTTTCGTCATTTTCTTTGGCATTCGCACCAGAGGGCAACTCTATGGGTTGGCTCAGTTGTCAATGAGAGGAAGGAGGTTTGTTCCGAATAGGTGCGTAAACAGGATAAGATTGCAACTGTGTTTTCGGCGTGTGCTTAATGTGGAATCCATACCCATGATCACGAAGGCGTGATAATGACCCTGAGTGATGGACGAACTAATTGTTGATTATATAGTCCATAACTTTTGCATAGTAATGAACAGCCTGCGCCATGAATCTGCGATATGAGTTAGATTCCCCGCAACGGCTAACATAATTCGTGAGTAATGTGTGCACCGGTCGTGAACTTCACATACACCGTCCCACTCTGACCATGGTAGATAGACAACCTCCATGCCTGAAACGGCGTGGGGAGGCCTTCATCCTGCAGTGGACTGAGAAAGGGCTGTAAAAATATGTATTTACAGTATGATTTTTTACCTAATTTGGTATTGTTCAATAGTGGCAGTTTTTTTCTTTAATTTAAACTTAAAATGTAATTCTGAATGCCTTGTACTAGCCAGTATGTAGCACAGTGTTAATGCAATTAATTTCGTCTTACGTCTTGAGTATATGCTTCAGCCCACGTTAATGCAACGTTCACATGTGAAGAAAGATATTGCGCGTATTGGAATGCTGTGGCCATTCGAATGGGTTTACTACAAAAGCTATTGGTACTTGATCACCAGTAACTACGTGGAGAATATGCCGTATACGTTGTTAACATATCCACGCGCTAGGATATAATGTTGGTTAAGTTTAGAATCTGATTCAATAATATTTTATGGAAATCGGATATGCTTGGAAAGATTGACCCAGCATGGATTAGAGATTCAATCAAGATTGGGCCACATCCTGATCAGCAGATGGCAGGTACAGTTTGTTCCGCTATAACGCAGTAGTTGCGTTCCTGAAGAACACCGCGTTGTGGGAAAAAAATCATATTATCATGAATAATATATAATATAGATATAATATAGGGTAAAGCAGAGTCTGCGATAACATGTGAGATGCGTATGCAGGCTGAGCAAAGACTGAGGCACGTGAGTAGCATTTAGAAACATCCAGCAGCATCCCGCCTTGTGTGATGGTACGCTGAGGCAGTCGTACAACCGCTCATTCCTACTCGCACGACGTAGTTCTGGTCAGTCAATTGTGTTATATCCAATTCGCATTCCACGTTATCAAAAAATTGTTCCGTAATATATTAATCACGTTATATCCAAATCGCGTTCTGAAAACAGCACTATAGGAGAACAGTCTTTATTTGTCTCAGAATTAACAGTAAAATAACAATGGAATCAAGATAATTATCAGTGATGTGAAACGAAATAATCTACATTTTTATCAATGTAGAAAATCAATATTGGTTTGAATCTATTGTATCAACAGCGGTATAAATTTATGGAAAATACAGTCATATGGATCTATATAATTTATAGGGATTTTAAACCTATCACAATGAGACACTGTCTATCCCCTACTGGATGATGAAGACCTACCCCAGCTGTCACCATCGCCCACAGTCACCTGAAAACGAGCCAATCTCATAATTTCATCTCCATGGTGGGCGTATTCTCTTGTTTGCATTATTGTAATTTCATAACTTTAACTAAACTATAAACTTTTTTTTATTTACCTGATAAGGTCCACTGAGCTATATAACTATTTTTCGGAAGCGACCTGGCCACAAATTATAGCTCAACGAAGTGGCTTTGTCACGTGGAAATGTATAGCAGCCAAATGTTCTAAATGTTTCAAAATGTGGAGCGAAAAACCGGAGGACCCAAAGAAAAATCCACGCGACCACGTGGAGAACATGCAAAATCCAAATATTTAGGGGTCCGCGTTGAGGTTGAAACCCACGACCTCCTGTATACCAAGCGAGGTAGTTAACATCTCGCCACCGTGGTGAATGGCCAAATTAGGTCAAGATATTGTGAAACCTCAGCCCCCATAGTGAGCGTGGGAGCGGATACACCCCAAAGTAGATTGTCTTGTGGGTAGAATCCTTTAACAACATTTTAACCCATCATGAAGTGAGAGTGGATTTCATCTTCCTTGCCGTATGCTTCAGGTGACACCACCAGCGGAGGCAGTTGTACGCAGCATCCAGGCCATCTCCTTCCAAATGGGCCCTTTCCTTGAGGATACTGCCTGGCCTGGGGAGAGAAAGAGTCGTGAAAACATTCAAGACCTGGTTCAGAAGGGGAGAAGAGTAATTGGAACAATCTCGGAAAAAGCAAGTGCTTTTCTGCCCACCACTTACATTATCATTGGCTGCTGACATTTGGGCTACGCCCATTTATAACCTTTATAAACAGTTTGCCTTGGAAGCTAACCCCCCTTTTCCTCAAGACGATCGCTTGGTGTTATTTTTTGTTATTTTCTTTGAACCTATCTACGTGACTTTACCGAAAGACCCAAGAATAAGCAAGGGCTTGTTGAACTTCTTTCTCACCGTGCCGAGCCAACCGTGCTAATCGCAGGTGCGGCAAATGCGGATTGGGCAAATTCACAGACGTGAAAGCTTGATGAGGGAAGTTCTGGAAGGGTTAGGAATATTACAAAAGAGGCTAAGAGGCACAGCAAAAAAAAAATGCTCTGTGACGAGACGGTGAAGTGAAAAATAAAGCTCAAGAATGGACAGGATGGAGGGAGCTTGAGATGAAGACCTGCCATTGAAGCAGAGGGCTGAAGAATGAAAGCGTCCGTGAAGTGCACGGGAATTGTAACCTCCTGTTGGTTGATTTAGCACGAGTGAATGGTAGCGCAGCAATCGCAGAGGTTATTGCGGCATCTGGCAGTTAATTCGCATCTCCCTGCTTCAGCGCACAACAAAAACGAGACTCAAATGTTCTCCTGGTAATTAGTGTAAATTGTGCGGTGCTGTGGCCAAACATGGGCACTTATACCAACTGCCACTTTAAAAAAAAAACTGCCAATAAAAAAACCAGGAGAAATTACAAGGTAAATTCTACCACGAGAGTTTAGAAATTTTTTTATATTTACTTCGGCAACATGAGACTTAGGGGACCTATTACTAACACTCATTAAACACTTTTGTGATGTAAGAAAAGTAAATATTATAGAAGGATAAAGGCGGAATTCATCTTCCAGATTAACACCTTGCACTGAGATTATCTGCGTTCTCATTAAGCACCGATGGTTCCCGCCATCGTTTCTACAGACAGCAATGACCATACCTGGAAGTGTTTTGTGTAAAATTGCGTGATTACATTCAGTGAAAGTATCATAAGAAAATCACCAAATATAAAAATTGTATGCCGTCATCATGTCTAAAGCAAAACTTAAAAATACACAAAAATCTGCTGCAAAAGAGGATTAATTCGGATTAATTCGCAGTGTATTTTTTTCGCAATCAGTAATTTGGAAGTTTTTAGGTTTTTTCTGTTGAGTGCTTATAAAACATATATGTTTTTATTCACGCGTATTTCTGGTAACATCATTACTCTATTTTTTTATTTAAAGCTTTCGTGACTGCAGGGATTCATATTCTTGGTTCTTTCGGTAAAGTCACGTAGAAGGGAAACAATTGTTTTATATTTTTATTATTTTATTGTTTCGCTTCTACGTGACTTTACCGAAAGAACCAAGAATATCATTACTCTATTAAAATAAATACGTCTTAAAATATGAGATAATATCAGAATCATCATATATATTTGCCACATGCATTATCATTTTGTCTTGTGCATCATCACGATCCATGGGCCCATCGCCCATAGGTGTCCACAGCACATTTTGTAATTTATTTTCACTTTCCACTGTCTTGTGCCAATTATGCTGAAGGAGTGCACATCTTTCTGGCACCAATCTCTTATGTTGTAAACACACATATACATACCTTGCTCTTGTTGTTTGTTGTTGTTGCTGTTGTTTTCAGCCGTAACTTTCTACTGCAGGGTCAACGCTTCCCTCTCATTTTTTCCAGCCCTTTCTTCATTGCTTCTGGCCATTAGTGACTCTGTGTGGTTGTCTCGCAGTGGCGGTGATGCATTCGTTGCCTGTTGCAGATGTTTGTGGTTCGAGGCCCTCGGCCGCCCTGGTTAATACCATGAGTGTATTAACTACGAAAGATGGGCCGTCTCTTTAACACGATGGATGCTCAAGATCTGGCGATGTCATTCGAGTTAGAGGAGGCAATTTGGTGCTGGCATCACAGAGGCAAACATTTCCAAATTGTGAAAGATTACCGCAAATTCGTCAATTGGGAAATATCGCTGCCTACAATCGCAACATCACCCACTACTGCAGACTATGCCTGTGAAGCCCTTCGCCTTCGTAATAACCTTGCACTATCCCGGTAGTACTTGCGATTGCATGATTTTATGTAAACTAAAAAAACAACGTTTCACTAAACGTGCGATTCGAGGCGTGTATTGTGAGCGTAAGAATGTGTGTGAGATTCAATCGATGCATGGTCATTGGCGCTGTGTGGACGCGTGCTTTAAACGGACGTCTTCGCAGAGGACAAAACGGAGCGCACTCTCACCCACTCGGCACACCAAACTGTTTTGCACCAAAGCCAGCGGTGTCACATCTTATTAATGCGAGTCACTAGCAAGCCTATTAATCATTCAAATAAATCAATTGGCCAGTCCTGACAGCATTTTCACTTGCCTCATTAGACTTGTAGCAGTGTTGACCTCGGTTCAATGCTGCACGTTCCTTCAAAAAAAATCCCATTTGTGTAATAGTGGAATATGTTGCAGATAATCATCATCGCTGTCTTCACCGTTGCCCTCATCATCATCATCATCTCAAGCCTTTGTAAGCCACAGTTTTGGTCTTAAGATCGTTTCCTCTTTGCTGCAGCCATCTAATACATAATTGTCATCATCAGGCATGATCAATCCACAGCTGCATGAAGGCTTCCCCAAACCATCACCATCTCTCACGGTTCTGTAATGTAACAATCCACATAGCTCCTGAAACGCAGGCTGATTTTGTCACTCCATCTCCTAACTGGATATCCTCGTGGATGCATTCCATTATTTGGCTGTACTCCGTTATTATTATCGATCATTGGCCATCATCCCTTCTGGAACTGACTTTGTACGTGAAAAGCTATGCTCCTCAGGGTGATGAACTAATATTATCTAAACAATCTTCAACAACACCAAGATTCTCCAGTACCAATGCATGGTCTCATCACCATCATCATGAGCCATTTTCTAAACGTGCGTTTGGTGGATTTGGCTGCTATAAATTTATCCGTGATGATAAGCCACTTCGTTGCGCTATCATTTGTGGTCAGGTCGCTTCTGAAAATGAGCTATGTATAGCTCAGTGGGCTTTAACTGTTAAGATCAAATAGTTTATATTCATGATAATAGGTTTTTTTCCCTTTTTTCTGGCAACAAAACAGGTGTTAAGATGTTAAAACACCAAACTGAAACTTTACAAAAATCATATCTGCATTAACCACAATGTTTGTGGTCAGAATGCAAACAAAAGAATACACTGATAATATATGCATTGCCCTTGAAACGGATTGGTCCACACCAGAGACAGCTTTCTTTTGAGCCTCGTCTCAAACGTTGTTAGACCAGAGGACGCTAAAAAGCGTACAGCCCAGAGACAATGCACTATCAGAGTAATGAGATCTCGGAGTTGAGCATCTATATCATGGAACCTCCTTTGCCAGTACTAAAATATGATAATAGGTTTTTTCCCTTTTTTATATTCAGTTTATATTCAGTTTAGTTTAAGACTTTCCCACGTAGTCACCATGCCACCATGATGCTGCGACGTTACAAATCATCTCGCCTTTGCATCTCATCGCTGATCTCATCGCTTTATCGCCACAACAGTTGTTCTCCTGCGCATGTTCCCTCCTTCGGCTGTCATTCCTTTACTAGTCTTCATCCCTCCACTGTCACCACTTCGAGAGATGTGTCCTGCCAAAGCTCACTTACTTTTCTTAACAGCCAAAACAATCTCTTGAGCTCTTTTCAAGGCTTTTCCTCATTCAATCTATTATTGTAAATCCCAGCATGCATCTCTTCATGCACATAAAAAAAACATGTCATGGACATGGATGAACTCAACGGTAAAATTAGAAATTAAATTGCCTTTATTCTCATGGACAAACTCCAGATTACCAGAGACGGGAAGTGATCACTGGTCAGTATGATACATGTTTCACTTCAACACGGGCCCAACTCCAGCTACCCTCACATTTGTGGCCTATGTGGACCATCATAGCAGTGATTCGCCACTAAGGAAAGTGAACTTTGGTTGGAAGCCAGAGGGACATACGGTGGTGCTTGGCCCATCCCAGTGTCCCGCTAGCACTGGCCCTGCTCCAATATTGCCACAGAGAGGACAAAGCTAATTCGAGGAACTAACGAGACAGTTAATATTAAACAAAACTACTTCAGCTGGTAGAGCAATTTGGACTGCTTCTAAAGCAACATATTAAATTGCCTAGAGGAGGAAAATGATTAAATAGTTCGCATCACTTTAAATAATGAAATATCGTTAAATATTGCACTAAAATGGGGGGGGGGGGGGGTGGGGGAAATGAAAACAAATTGTAGCACATGTTGTCTGAATAAAAAAATATATATATCACGTTGGAGAAAAGGAGATATTTGAAAAATGATGAAAATGTCAAACAAAACATAATGTACGGTGTTAGATTTCAGAATGGCTTTTTGTTTAAATGTCAATTCATAGGATGTCGCTTGCATTGTTTGCTAGTTTTACCGGTGAGTGTTATCTGTCACTTTATACAGCTGAGTGTTGTCCAGTTGCTTCTGTCTCACCCAACACAACATCCCAGCGCAGGTGTGTCCTGCAAAGGAATACCGAGACTCGGCGAGGTTTTTTGTTTGTTGGTAAACAGCAGGCATGACATTACCAAGACTTTAGTCGTGTAACCATCTCACCCATACCCTTCTTCAACCATCACACCGCAGGTCAATAAAGCTCCTCTCTCTCTGTTTCTTCCCTTACGCTGCTCTTTCCCTACGTTTTATAACCTTGATAAAAAAATGGAAAAGCCACTTTGATAGCGCTGTTTTTTGGTGGCTGGCTTGGAATTTTGGGCCCTTTGAGTCTGTGCTCAGCAAGGGGCCATTCATTTAGAAGGTACGCAAAAATCTGTCAAAACTTAACCTCTCCCCCCCTCCCTGTATGCACGCGTACTTTTTACACCCTCCCCCTCCACCTGCGTACGTACGCTTGACCCCCCTCCCCCCGAATCCACGCAGAAACGATCAAGGACTAATAATATTAACGTGTTTAAGCAAACAGATAGTCCACCGCCGGCCTATCTAACTCAATTGAAGGCCAATGTAGACAAATTATTATCGAGGCTTCCCTATGCGTACATTGTCAGTAGACCCCTCATACGCAAGCATACACATTTGGGTTAACCCCCCTCCACGCGTACGTACTGAGTGGATGGCCCCCAGCCGTGATAAAAGAAAATGGCCAGGAATAAAACATGCGATGCTGTGTTTAGTCTCTCCTCCTCCTCCTCCTTAAAAAAAATGACAAACAAAATCAGTGGACACAATACGAATCGAGGCCGTAGCCATGGAGTCAACATTGGGGGGGACCAAATGTTCCAGGGGTTTTGGGGGTCCTCCCCCAGAAAAAAAATTCTAAATTTGCAAACGAATTCCTGCCATTTCCTATCTAAAATATAAAAAAAATTCACTAACACATAGGATTGACTTTTTATATATTTTTTAGAATAATTTCTAATAGTGTATTGTATTACATTGCTCTGTTTTTTTACCTTTTCTTGTTTCATTGTATGTAATGGCAGAGATTAGGGATTTATAAAGTACAACCATAACCACAATCATATAAACAGAAATCTATTTTACAGCAATATATTGGGGGGGGGGGGGGACATTTTGAACATATTTGAATATTGGGTGGGATGTGCCCCCCCCCATATATATTATAATTACGACCTTGATACGAATGCATATTTAATTAAAACGAAGCATTTGCTAATGCTTTACTTAGCGACCACCGAATTAATGGACGCTAATGTACGAATGCATAAACAACATCCCGTCAATTTCCAATATCTGCAGCCTAAGCGCGTTCATTGTCGCGGTGGACATTTGCAGACCTCGGCCGTTGCAGGAGCACCGTCGCGAGTGCTGAGCAGAGGGCTCACCGTGTGGCTTTCGCCGATGATTCACGTTGCGTTGGTCACACCTTCTGCTTGACCCGATGACCCGACTTGACCCCGCAGAAAGGGGGGAAAAAAACAAACGCAACAACATTTTTTTTCCCTACGCAACAGTGGGAAAATTTGACAGAAGAATTGAATCGTTATTTTGAAACAAATTCTATTTGTTTTTAATGTATAGAACATAGGGGTAGTGGGAATAAAAAAAATGAAGAAAAAAAGAACAGAGACGGCACGGAAAATTGATGGCACCCAGTCCTTCCCAAAGCGATATAACATGCCCAAGACTATCGCTCCTTCCAACTGCGAGCGTTTGCCAATGCTGCCATGCCAAATAATATCTCTAAATCACAAAATAACATTCATTTATCCAGTGCATTAGTCAAAATTTGCTTTAATTGTACACGTGCATGACAGTTGGTAAGGCCAAGGTAAAATATACTTGTGTATATTGTCAAGTGAATGTTGCATCAGCTGAATAATTCAGCTGATGCAAAAACTCCCAGGAAGTGGATTGAAACGTCGGACATATGCTGCACAGCAAACGGAACAACCCCGAAAACACATTGGAGAGCTACACAGCACAATTACGAAAAACATACACAGTACTAGAGCATATTGCAGCAACCTACTATTTGCCTTCGATTGCCTGATGGTGTTTACACAGCAAGGAAACAAAACACACTTTACTATTTTAAACATAACAAGGTGAGCCTCCACTAAGACTACTACTCGCCTATTTTTTACAAGAGACCCGGTTCACAAAAGCGTCCAATAACAGGAGCAGGTACAGCAAAATAAAAACGGTAAACATTTCAAAACACAACGTCCATTCTTTATACCGGGTGAGAGCCCATTAAGACAATGAGTTCATTTTTCAAGGGAGACCTTGAGACTTAATAGAACCATTTTACAGCGCGCGATATATATCCTGCACGGTTAAAGGTGCATCCCTGAAATTGCATCCTCACGGCATTGCCAGTGGAAGTGCCTCGACTGGAGGGAGCTCGAGAGAGAGAGTTACTCGCCAGATGATATGTTGGCTTCTTCTTCTTCCATGCTGTCTGGACATCTTGAAAGGTGTGGGATTACTCACAAATGACCTGCCGATCGATGAACAGCCGGCGGTTTCACCCATTCTTAGTGCTCGGTAGACAGAGCCGGTGAGAGAAGAAAAAACTTGCGCTATTGTTTAAAACTTCCGCGCCGCGAGATGAAATGGAGCCAGTGGCCTCTGGAATTCAAGTCCAGCGCTGCTAAACCGTTACACCGTGGCAGCATGTCCATCTTCGTGTAAAATTATAGCAAAAAAAAACCTATTTGTGTTGGCATGCGTTCTTTTAATATATAATTCTCTAAACCTTTTGACCTCTCCGCCTATGGGCATTTTAGAATCAACGCTCCCCAGCGTTCAAACTGCCCAGCATGTGCAAATGACATGGTATTACGCACCCAAAAGTGGTAAAATCCATGGTAGGACATTTTTGAATCAAGAATACAGCCTTATAAAAACTTACATTACAGCAAATACACTCGCAGCCCTGGTTCCCTCTGCGGCAACTGCACCCTAAACACACCAATATTAAACTGTAAATCAGTCAGCGTGTGTCCCCCCCTCTCTTGCTCTGCCATATTCTGGGCCAATTCTATCCAACTGGGTCTATTCTATCTCTGCTTATCCAAGCCATAAATTAAATATAGTAGCCCGCATGAAAAGGTTAGAGTCCTCTGTAGTGCTCATTATTAATAAGTAAGATCCTGACGTATGGTTTGAACTTTTGGCCAAGGAATTTACTACGGCATTAAATGGGTCCTTTCCATTGTAACAATCCCCGACATATGTTGCCGTGAGAAGTGTTGTTTCATATATATGTGAGGTTTAAAAACAACACAATCTATAAATACAAGGTCTCCGTTGATAACAACATATTTCCCGGAAGTCTAAGGTCCAAGATGCTCACGGTTTGTGATGGGAAGGGCCTATCTGATGAAGCTGCTCGGACTACTTTTTTAATGCATTTCTTTGACCATCCCAGTAAACACGCCAACGTTGAGGCAACGTTGGCTCAACAACGTTGGCCCCATGTTCCGCAATGACTGGGATGCTTTATGCCACTGAACCGGGCCACACATTGTTGTAAATGACGGTAACCGGTACCACGCTACGTGTGTCCACGCAGGTAGCGCTCATCGCGCACATCGGGAAATATAATAAAGCAAAAACTCTGATTAGGTAAAAAAAAAAAACCAGATAATATTTACAGAAAATTATTTGTAAAATGCGAACTGAAATTTGTTGCGACTTTAATATTTTTTTCAAAAGATACTTAACAACGGTATACCGTCGTAATCCTTGACGACTGAATCCTATTTTATTGTGTGTGTGTTAAGCCAATCTACCCGCTAATAGCCTCCACAGCTGCGAACCTATTGACAACAAGAAGCCATCTGCAGGCATTATTTCCGCAGCCGCTTAACAACATTTGTGCAAGCGCAGAAATCCCCCAAATCGTGTCAACATCTCGAGCTCATTGTTCTTTTCCTCCAAACCGGTTGACGTTTAAGGGTGTTTTTAAAAAACTTATTTCTCACAGTTAACGTTATCAAAGGATCAATTGTTAGCCTGCGCATTTTAGTTAGAGAGGAGACTAAGACGGCTCACGGGGGAGAGGCTGCCAAAACGGTAGGGGCGGATTGATCGCCCGCGGTGGCATCAATCTTAATTCGGAGGTAAAATTACTGCATTAATCATGAAATATTAAATTAACCGGGATACAGATTTAACAATAAACTGCATAAGCGCTGATGAGAACGCGTAATTAACTCTTATTTTATTTTATACAAAAACATTCGTAACGGGAAATACGTTTCGTTAAAATTTTGTTTGAGTGAATGAACCTCAAATTGCTTGAAAATATCGAAATGCATTACAGTAACTACGAAGCTAAAGGCGGATATGGGAAAGGTTTGGGGCTTGTGAACTCCCGTGGAAATGTACCGTTTCAACCTGTGCACAATTACTGCGATGGTTGGGTTCAGTTGATTGGTCAGGGTGAATGTGTGACGGTGGTTTGTGCGACATTGTTCTGAAGTAGTGCTACGGGCACCTTTTGCCATTTTTCACGAGTAATCCCAAAAAATCACGGACACGAGCAGCACATTTTTAGCATCCCACCTTCAACCACGACTGCCACATTGTTCACAAACACACTTAGTCGGCAAATCCTGAAAGGAAATGCTAAGCATGTGTCTATTTTAACTGTATGATTTGTCTCGTAGCAGAAAATCGTATTGTTTCCAGGGTCACAGGTTGGCCCGGACCTAACCCCCAATCCAACCACTGGAGGGACGGCCTGCCTCCCCCTGGCTTGTGGCAGCGCGTGATGGCTAAGTGACCTTTTCGTGGAAATGTACTTTCCCTTGGGAGCAATACGGGAATTGATCCCTTCCTAGTGCTCTCATGCGCACACAGCATGTCTGTTATACTTTTATTTTACAGAATTCTATTAGGGGGGGGGGGGGTGGGAGAGAAGAAAAAAATTAGAAACCAACTGTGAAACAATTCCATTTCCGTTCCATTTAGAGACTTGTCAGTGAAATGGTCAATGGCGCGATATGCGATTGAGTGCGCGGGAGACGAGGCGAGAGAAACCTGCATATTAATTACCCGGCACTCACAACCAAACGCTGGTGCACACAATGATGACTCGCGCGTTAACGTCGCTCGCCAAATTTACAAAACAATTAGGCAAAATAATTTGCAGGTCTTTAGCACGAAGGCATTCTTCATGTATGTTGGAGAATTAGAATCGTCGAGAATGTACTCGTCGTGCCTGCCGCTTGTTGAATTGTTAATTCACGCGGTTTTATCGTGGCAGCCAAAGCCACGTTGAGGCTTCCGAGGAGAGGTGTTAATAGAGCGCAAAAGCACATTTTAAATTTCCAGGTTCGCATTTGTTCCAGCCTGATCGTTTCTATCGCAGAAAAAACAAAAACTCAATTTTACCAGCAGTTTCATTTGATGGTGTTTGATGTGCGTTCATGACATGGGGATATACCCGTGACACTGTCAACAATTATACATTCAGGTCATCGTCGGTGGCGACGATGACGATTTCACTCTTGCCGTTGATTTTTGACGCGGGCATTCGGGGAATTGTAGCCTTTGAATACATTCAATTAAATATTGTATTTAGAGATATAGCTCACCATTATGCAAAAAAAACCCCACTTAAGTTGGGAAGAAGATAGAGATAGCAGATATTTCAAAGGCTTCGAATTAATTCTCCGCATCAGCAGCCATGCTCCATTTACTGTTTGATGAAGGCCTCCACAAGCCAGCACCATCTCTCAAGACCCCGCGATGTTGACGATCCCCCGAGCACATGGAGACGAGCTGATGTCATCGCTTCATCTCCTCTGTGTACGTCCTCTCAGATGCATTCCATTCCATTGCTTGGCTGCCACGCCGTCATTATCCTTGACCATTGGCCATCGTCCTGCCCACATACTCGAATCCACGGTGTTCCTCTTTCTGTCCCTCAGAGCAATTTCAAGCGTGCGGTTTTCTGCTTTTTTTTTCCCCCACACTTTTTACATTTGTTCCATTGTTGCTGTTGTTGTTCGTTGTTATTAATGGGCACGCTCCTCACCGGTATGTCTTACCAGATAGTACGCGCGAATGATACACTTTCTTTTCAACTCTGCTCTCGTCCACCTCATTAAATCATCGTTTTTTGATACAAAATGTTCCGGTATTAAATGTGAGACGTTATCATGGCTCGATGGAATTGCTCGAGAATCGATGGCGACAGAGGCTCTAATTTTACACGAGGCAATGTTACTGGGGACGTGGATAAAAAAAAATGCATTAATTGGTTACACAACCAGATTAGCATTTTTAATAATGTTTCAAATTGCTCCCCCCCCCCCCCCCAATGTAAACAACACCGCGCCACGTGTCGTGCGTGTACCTGCCGTGCTGGTGCGTGTTCACACCTCGTGAGCGTGTGTGCGCGCGTGCGTGTGTGTGCGCGCGTGCGTGTGTGCGTGCGCGCGTGCGTGTGTGTGCGCGTGCGTGTGTGTGCGCGCGCGCGTGTGTGCGTGCGTGCGCGTGCGTGTGTGCGCGCGTGCGTGCGCGCTCCGCCCCGGTGTTTTTTTGTTTTGTTCTTTTTCCAATTTAAACCTCGACAAAAAGATGACAGAAACCCTGATCTTCAGCCGAAAATGATGTTGTTGCCATTGCATGCCTGCCAGCACCAATGATTGCTAATTTACACTTCAGAAATTGCGAAAATGACAACAGAACACCGCAAACCAGTTTGCGCATGCGAAGCATGCAAATAGTCCCACTGAGATTATGACATTTGTACCCGACGCTAATTGGCAGCCACACATGTGGGGAGATGTGCACCCTGGGAAAGAAAGTTAGGGAAGGTACCAAAGGCGAATATATAATTCCTCACGGTTTTACTTTGGAAGGAATTGCGAATGTCCAGCATAAACACCTCATTCGAGACATTCTTCGAAGACGCCGGTGTGACCATCAACCGCATCGGGACACCAACGGGCTCAAGCGCACATCTCATTCATGAATGGAAAATGAAAGGAAAGCCGGGTCAGTGCGACTGTGGCCATGCAACCAGAACTACGGGATCGTACAGGTGGTGGAACACCAAAACTACACGAACTCTGTCTGTGTTACTGAAGCCCTCGCTCGGCTGGCAGACCCACGACACTGTCATTTAGCTCCTGGTTATTGTGCCACGTGCAAGAAATCGAATGCTGTCGTACAATTAAAGGTAACGGTGCAGCCCAAACAAACACTGTCTCGCATCACTGCTCGAGGAAGGGTCTCCACAAGGTTAAGCTCTCGAGGGCATCTTGGCCTCTTCTTCCACCCTGGCCAGACCGTCTTGGAAGTGGTGGAAGTGCCCACACTTTACCCCCGATCACACGCGACCTTCAGCTCCGTCTAACTGTGGTGTAACCGTTTATACTCCTGATTGGCGGGAAGGTATTCGAGGAACTTGCCCATCGTCGCAACTGCCGAGTGGGGATATCTGGATTGCAAGTCGAGTTGTCCTAACCATTATGTGAAGGTAGCACCCTACTAAGGTACTGTGGGCCAATCCAGAATTCCTCATGGTTCCATAGTGGCGTACGGAGTGACCCTGTTAACACTTTGCAGATGATAGTGAATGATGGGAAATCTATAGGCGGCTTGTCTTTGTTAACCGTTTGTCAGGGAATGTGCCAAAGCTAGACTCCTCACAGTGGGTCTGAGCGGTGCTTTTTCAAGAACACTGTCTGGCAGGTAAATGATGGAAAGGTTGATCATTTTAAATGTTTTGCCGCCTCTCTGCATATGACAAGCAGTCCTTGCAATGCGCCTCACAGCTGTCAAATTGTCCTTTTGTCCAACACTGCCGAGCCTCAAGTACAGAAGGTTACAATGCTGGTTTTCACATGTCAAAAGGCTTCAAACAGATGTATTAGTGTGGTTGAAAAATGTCTGTAAATGGCTGTCCTCTGCTTTTACAATTCCATCTGAAATAGCTTTGTGCGTTTTGTACATTGCTCTTATTCTTTTTTTCCTTTTCCATTTTCTCAGTCAGGCGCGCATTGACTGATCATCTCCGAAAAAGCGTTGCTGTTTTTTTATTATTATTTCTGCCGTTGTCCTCCCGAGTATGTGATACACTCGAGGCCTGCTTCGAGAAGAGCTGTCCATGCCACATTTGATATCGCACATGCATTTTCTCTGATGCATACACCGTCTGGGTCAACTAATATTTGTGCCATCGTTGCAATCAATGCTGACAAATCCCCCCCCCACCATCCTGCCCAATGAAAAAAAAACTCCACAAAGAACGTGAAAAGACGCTCGCTTGGAATTGCATTTACAGACAGAAAGAACACGTGGCTTCGAGAAAGCATCCAGGATAAAGGTCGCAATTACGATTGTTTAGAAAACATTAGCGGGCTCGTGGAGGAAAAATGTCGTTTCTCAAGTATGATGGAAATGGTCAGGAATAGGTTCTGAAATTGCTGCCAACGAATTGGAACGCACCTGAGAGAGGACATCCACCGTGGAGATTGAATGATGAGATCGGAAGCTAGATGGGGTTATTGTATGGTGATACCGTGAGGAATAGCGATGACTTGGGAAGATGTTCATCCAGCAGTGGATACATTATAGATGATGATGATAGCTGTGGAATTAGGTTGCAACAATTTTATTGACACTGACGTTAAAGAAGTTTGCAGCTCACAACTTTAATTTTTTTGTGGCAAATCGAATATTCCACAGAATTCTAGTTGTTACACCTGGGTGGCTGGCCGGAGGAAAAAAAAAACTGTTTTAATCGTCTGAAACATATTTCACGAGGATTTCTCGCGGCATACAGGAGGAGGACTCGGTCCACTTCCATTGATTCATCCCTGAATTGACTTTTTCCCCCATTACGTCATTTCATTCTACCATTCCCTCCTTCCCTTTCCTCTTTTCTTGTTCCTATTTTGTTCAATCCTTCATCCTACTTTCATTCTTCCCTCCTCGAGTTCCACGTCTCTTAGACACCAGGCAGGGACATGCTCCGATCTTGTGCCCACGAGTTGCTGATATTTTAGCACGTGTGCAGCCCTGTTCTTCTTGACTCCTCAATTGTTTATTGAAAACGGTAATGAACAACAACAACAACAACAATGGGCTACAGCCGTATGCTGGCCACCTCACAGATGCAGTGAATCACTGCAAGCATTCTGGCATAACCCCCGTCGGCTCTCTCTGGGAACCTCAGCGTGTATTCGCTTCAGCCATCGCGAAGGCAAGGTTATACAATAATTGGAAATCATGCTCATGTGATTTGTCAATGTGTTCAAACGCTATGTACATTCGAGTGCTTTGCAATAAGCTTGGGCACTCATCACTCACGGGATGAAGGACTCTGGTCAGGAGCCTCCACCCAATTGACCACTGCCTAAAAGGTTTAGGAAAGCAACACACCTGGCTCTTGCTTTATCCACACTGTGTCCCAGTACTGTACTTGCATAAAACGATGGCAAGAGATAAGTCCCACCTCTATACCACATTACAGACCAATTTATACACGTAATTATTTTAATAAGCTACCCATTCTCAATCCACGAAAGGATGACGGCCTCCCTATGCCATGTCGGTCATTGGTTGTTGTTTTTTTTTTCTACCATACTTCGCTTTATTACTAATTTAAGGCTGAGTTCATCTACAGGAGGCCCAGGACCGGTACTGATATCATTTGCCACTGATGTTAGCCATGGTCCGTAATCAAGGTCAGGTTGCCGACTTCAAAGCACAGGAAGCTAACCGCTGTGCCACCGCTCGCTCCACTGCTGTATTGGTCATTGATCTTGGATCAATGACCAATACAGCAGTGGAATGTGCATTGTGGGTGCAGGTGTACAGTTTATCTCTCAACCATCGATTGGCGCTAAGATTGGAAATGATTTGCAATTATAACCTGGAGTGAACAAAATAACCTCCTTAAATTTGAAACCTATTGGATTCAGAATTCACGTGTCCTCAGTCTAGTAAAAAATAAATACACTTCAAACTTGTCCACGGACCAGTTGCTACACATTTATTTCCCCTCCCACAGAAAAAAAAAAGTTATTTTATATTTGCAGAATAAACATTGGAAAATAAAATTGAAATCCATTTCAGAATCAATTCTGACCATAACCATATACAGCCCACACCCAAAAGAGGCAATAGAATAACATAATGTGTTTAAATATCTATTTATATTCTGCTACTAACCCTAAATGCATATTGGTCTAAATTGCTAATCAATACATTCACTGTCATAAAGGTTGCAGGTATTGGCAGTTGAAAATTAAAAGTCAAGCTTGCAGAAGTCAAATTCTATTACGTCCAGATTTAGATTCTCACTGTAAGCATTGATTTGCAGTCGATACATTTTTGGTGCAGTTTATTTGACACAAGGCAGCTGCAGATATTGAGTGTGATCATCTCAAATATATTTCTGCTATCAAAAGCTCTCCAGTGTAGCTCTGATGGGTTTTCGCGTTTGAAACACATGCTGTTTGGCATGATACCTGCCTTCTCTCACCACGTACTGGGAGCTCGTTCAATTGAATGCACTGAATTCGATTAAAAACTCTTCGGAAGTGTGCGGTGACAGTGATCACCCACAACAGACCGTGAACAAAAATGAGCGACTCAATGCCCCTGTTCACAAATATGAAGGAAGCATGATCAGACAGAAACACTACGTTTCCCCTGATGCAATTATCTGGCTCATTCGTCTTAACGTCAAATTAGAGCTGTTGCTCTACATAAACATGTAAGACATACAAAGGAGAGGAGTTAAAATAGATTATCTTCATCAAGAAGCTCCACAAATGGCATTCAATTTAGTTCCACGTAATTATGTATGTTGAACTTCTTTCACACCATACGTAGCCAACCGTGCCGATCGGAGGTGCGGGGGAAGGACAACAAACTAAACACAAAAAGCAGTTCTAGAGAAATGGATTTTCAATCTTAGATTTAAAAGTGCATAGCTCCTCCGGTGGCTTCCTAATATCGGAGCGTTTTCGACGGCCGCAAAAGCGCATCTGAAAGTGCGCGAGATGCTGTGACCGTCTTCGTTCGATGACCAGAGTTCACGTGAGGGTTTACGTTCCTTGACGAGATCAGCAAGGTATCGTGGTTTATTATTGGAATGAAGGCTGAAAAGTGTGCAAAGAAGCATGGTGAGGTGCCTGCTTTGAATTTAACTCTAAACTATTTTTATTTTTTTCTTCCAGGTAAGGCCCCACACTGAGCTATGTAGCCCTTTCAAAAGCGACCTGGCGCACAAATGATAGCTCAACAAAGCAGCTTATCACGTGGAAATGTATGGCAGCCAAATGCTCTAAACGTATGTTTCTAAATGTGGAGGGAAAAAAAATCAGAGGACCCGGAGCAAAATCCACGCGACTATGGGGAGTTAATTGCACAGGAAGAGGAAGACATGGATCAGGAAAGAAATTCAAATAAGGCATCATATCGACTCTTCAGGAAAATAAAGCGGGGCTTAAACAGGACACATCGCAAGAAGTACGCATTGTATGTATGTTGAACTTCGTTCACACCGTACGTAGCCAACCGTGCTAATTGGAGGTGCAGTGCGGATGGCCAGTGACTGAGACTTGTAACGGAATAGCCTCCTAAAGGAGAGAATATGCCGCAGTGGATGCTCACTGCAGATGTGGCTCATGTGCAGGAGTGAGATTGATCGTTGGCATCACGAGACGGTGAGGGATGGTGATGAGAGGAAGAGGCCTTCATGCAGCAGTGGGTAGACAATGGCTGATGATAATGACGACGGTCTATATTTATTATGTACGAACTTAAAATGTCATTTGCAGATTATTTATTGTGCTTTCCGCAATCAATCAGTATGATTTGGACATTTTGGTATTTAAATTGACGTAAAGTCATTGAAGAACTGCATGCGCATTAATCTCTAGGAATTTGACTTATGGCCAATGCAGCAGCAGTAAGCGGCAGCAAAGCAGAAGCAACAGGTGAAAGCGTGAGCCATTGTTCACAACTACTATTTCCAGCGGCAGTTCCTGTGGGAATCCCTCATTACAATTTAAAATGAGATAATGGGGATGAAATACGGCTTGAGAGATCACACTTGTCGAATGCGCACAGGGTTGGACATTTTAATCCTTATTTCTCAAATAGCCGTCTGGTCTGCTCCCAAGACGAAGAATATTGTTGGCGCTCCATCCGCGATGGTTCACATTCCCTGTGGAACTGCGGGGGCGCCATACACTTGGTGCCCCCTCTCATTCATTCCCATCTCTGCCCTGAGGATTGATCTCTTGACAGCGGTGGCACTCGTCAAACTAAGCAAAACGAAATTGAAAGCTCAGAGCTGCATTTGTGAAAAAATGGTAATGTATAGATGCATGCACCAAATATCAGTTCCGATTTAAATCATCATAAACATGAGCCAATGAATGTAAAAAGAAAAATTTAATTAATCTCTGTTATGTCTATCTTGTGAATGTGTTTGTTTGTTATCAAATCGATGCACCAAATGTCAGTTCTAATTCAAATCCGAATAAACATGAACCAGTTAACGTAAAAAAGCTAATGAATCTCCCTTAAGTCCGTCTTGTATGCTGCTCTCTGATAGCATCTCACTACAACTCTTGTCTGTATCGCTGTCAATTAATTTAATACCAAATCGGACTTCCAAGTGAGATCTGGGTTTAAGCCACCTCTGATGAATCCGGGTTCAAAAGTGTGGTGAGATGATGTTGTCAGCCCAGCAACCAATTTCTGAAATTTGTTTCTGTCCTCTGTTTCCTTTTGGTAACTTAATTAATCCAGTTCTAAATAAAAAAATGTTTTTATGAACACGTGATACTGACGGCATGCGATGGACCCACGAGGAAGATACAAGTTGTGCCCTTAGTGTGGATAAAGATACCTTATTTTGAATTGACTTCAAAAGTAGTTCCCTGAAATCATCTTCCCGGGTCGTTCTCTCACACAGGTAGTGCATTGCTTGCTGCAGCAAATGCGCGTGGAATGTAATTGAGAAAAAAGATCAACATAAAGGTGGACCTGGGATTATTCAACATTCTTATATTGATTCGGCAGAGACAGCCCAGCTATTCTAACCTCTCGCGTCTAATCTTTACTTAACTCTACGGTTACCTTATATCAAGGGGACAAGTTTGCCAATATCAAAGTATGAAAAATAAGAATAGGTTTTACCCTTTCTGCCAATAAAACAGGTGTTAAGATCTTCAAACACAAAATACAAACTTTTTGCAAGGAATCAAGTCTGCATTAACCACACGTACTTGTGGTGAACATGCAAACAAACTCTAATTATAAAAAAATGCTTTGTCTATGAAACTGATTTGCCTACACCAGAGACAGCCTTCTTTATTGCCTTGTCTCGCCAGTGTCAGGCCAGAGAACGCTTAAAGGCGAACTGATACGTGCATTGTCTTTGTACTGCTCATCAGAAGTACGTGTGGTTAATGCAGACTTTGCAAAAATGTATCCATTTGGTGTTTGAACATCTTAACAGCTGGTCACCTTTATGTATTGCTGGCTTTGTACGCTCATATATCTGAAGGCCTTTTTATGCATCGGTACGGTCATCATGCTCAAGCTGGAAATTTGTTTCCGATGTGTAAACACATTTGAAAAGAAGGCATGAAAACTACCTGATGCCACCTTTTGCATATTCTGCCGTCAGCGAAGCCACGCTGCCCGTGTTTTGCGCTTATGTCCCCTTATTTCCTATTCCACATGCTCTTTGCCGTGGCTGCTCAAGGGCGTTTGAAGGAAACATCTGTGATTTCTGGATTAAGTGTCTAATTTGTGTGCAATTTGTATGGCCCCCGACAGCAAATTAGGCATGCACACTTTAAGCACATTTGCATAATCATGCTTTTCATTTTGCTGTGACTGACACTTTTGATTGACAACCTTTTGTAACCTCAGCTTTATCTAAATGCCAGCTTTTTGGACTTGCCTCTCTCCCATTGTGGATGCATTATGCATATGCCACGCATTGAAAAAATACGATATACATTTGGCATTTATATCACAAAAGACCAAATGGTGGCAATTTCACAAATTGTCGGTCTTCATTGATGCAGGTAGATGTGGGCTTGTTGTGAGGTCTCACAGATTGCAAAGCCTTTCCATTTAAATTACGTATGTTTGAATGATGCAAAACAATCAGAATATTTTCACCGCTAACAATAATTACAGCCGAAGGAATTGCTCTTTGTATTTGTCCATAAGCCTAAAAAAAATGGTCACTGTCACCCCAATTTTTTTAATATATATACAATTGTTTACTGATTTGGTGGCAAGGTGCCAGGTGTCAGCCTCACCTGGGATTTGACTTGAAGGAAGTGTGCCCATATGGCATTCCCCTGCAGGGCTGTGCAGTGTCTACATCTGAGATGACTTGGCACGTTTTCATGCTCAATTCACAAATAATAATTATACAAATGTATAATAAAAAATATTTTGGGGGGATTATACGGTTTTAAATACATGTCATCGCCGATCCTTTTATTGATCAAAGCTCATATAAGCAGACCTCTTTTTTCGTCTCCACATGTAAGAAAAAAATATGCTTTTGCTTAATAAGCCTATTAGCTTTCCAGGCCAATATGAACCAGTAAAATAGGGTTTTATTTATTTATACAAAAAACATTCTCCATTTGGTTTCATCAAGAATTCTGGCTCGCAACAAGAACAATTAATCACTTACAGCCCTTTGTAAATCCACAGCTGGACAAAGAGGGGTGTTTGACCATACTTCGCCATGCTTGACAGTGCGTGTTGAGTGGGGAAATTGGCCGAGGACTGATGCAGATTATATTTTGCTACTTTTGTTAGCGGTGGGTTGAGAATCAAATTAAGGGCGCACCGCCACTCCCCTATAAGTTACGACATAAGAGCTCATGTGTCAGTATATATTTTTTTAAATATCCATGTAAAAGAATGGAATTTCTTTGGTTCTATTACCAGTTGTTGTAACTCAACATTAAATTCCGTAAGTGCAGTTTAGCACAATTGTGCCATTCAAAAATTAGAGCGAAAAATTAATTAACTTCTCAACTGCCGAGAGTGCAAAATACAGGTCATAATACCCATCAATTAATGTGAATATGTGTTCCTGCACTCACGTGTTTAAATCAAACACAATGCTGTTAATCTATTTTGATTGTAACCTTTAGCTCTGGGAAGCCATTGTGCACGAAAGTGTTTAAATATCACTGTTGGTCTCTTATTAACCTGTGGCTTAGCACAAGCACCGCATTTTGGAGCATTATTTTGAACGCTGCCTATACTTTTGACAAATCTAACTTGCGAAAAGCGAGTGAAACTAGGGGCTTTTTTTTCTCGTTTCCTTTTGCAGGGGTGCTCATTACGCTCGATTCCAAACCCCGTCATGCGATCGCCTTCGAACGGGAGGCGGCAACTCGACGTTCAACCGACCAAGGGAAGTGGGACTCCTCTCGCGACCCTACAGCACACGATTGCGTTGAAACACAGACAACGGGGCACCACGCCCCTAAACCAGGGTCCTTCATGTGCCCCCCCTACTGGGAAAACCTCCTATGACAACGGTGGCATAACAGGAGATGATGAAGAAGTCCCCGTCATATCGGTAGGATCGGCTATACACATCCTCGTGCTTCATTATTTTCCACACTTCGTCCATTAGCCTGGACCAAATATTCCACTTATCGGTACCAGCTGAAGGTGACGCAATCGTAGCGGTTCCAATTTTTCTGCGTAGTCAGCAAGAGTGAAATGCGTGATGAGGACTTGAAGCGAGTGGGGTTAACAGGTCACGCACTCTCAAAAGCCGTATAAATACATCGGTACTGCGAAAGCCCTGCCACATTACGTGGTGCCGATTTCTGCTCTGGCCCATAGGGGTCATCCATAAATGACGTCACGCACCTGGGGGGGGGGGTGGTCAGACATTTGTGACGATGTGTGACGGGGGGGGGGCTTGAGAAGTGTGACGTCACATCAAAATGAGCAACTTTAAATGAATATAGACAACGCGTTCTACTTAATTAAATCGACTTTTTAATAGATGTTTTCTCCTACAACATCAGAGTGCTACGCCACATTAAATATTAAATATATTTTTTGGGGGGGGGGGCAGAGCTTTGTGACGTCATATTTGAGGGGGGGGGTCTGACTTTTTGTGACGCCGTGTGACGACGGGGTGGGGCGGGGGGGGGGGGGCAAAATAATCGTCCAAAATCACGTGACGTCATTTATGGACGGCCCCATAGGCCAACTTTCACTTTCTGCATGGGAGTTTCCCGCCGTGCCCGTTGGCCCCTGACAGACAGCGTCCCACGTGAGCGGCTCCCAATCTTGCGCGTGGAGAGCTTCTGTCAGCACAAAAAGAACACGAGCAAAAAAACAGGGGCAGAGAGGTGCAATTATTAATAAAGCCAGGGTGAATCAAAGGTTAGTTTTGGCGTCAGCTGCTGCGTTTCTGAATACATTAAATATAATGCGTGTGAACTGAATTTAGCGTGTGAGAGTGTGCTTATGCGCGAGCAACTACATATGCTGTGCACTTTAATGTTTTGGTTGATTCAAATACTTTAACAACATTCCTGCTTCATTTGAATAAACACCTTCCAAAATAAATAATAATAAGAATACGGTTCGGAGAGTTTCCATACCACATTAGTCTTGCTGCTGTGTAGGTTTTGCCTAGTTCCGCTGCACAGCTCTCCGTTTTGTTTTCGGGTTTACTTCAATATTCAGTAATGAGTGAGCTCCCAGCACGTGGAGCAAAACGTCGGACATCATGGCGAACAAACAGAGAACACATCAGAGAGCTATACTCTCAGATTGTATTGTAATTTAATGCATGTTCTCACGGAGGACACGTTTTAAAAATGTTCAATGGATTAACATGTGCAGACTGTATTGTCAATGATTTTCCATGGAACAAATATATGACGCTTGATGTTTCATGAAACGCAAAAATGTTCATTCCACTCCACGTGCCGGGACCGAAACGTCAGACGTCGCGTTGAACAACACGCGGCATCCCACAGAAACACATCGGAGAGAGATACTAAGATAGTTCTGCTAGGGGATTTGCCAAAGTCTACAGCTGCTTACCCTTTCGTCGCACAGCTGTGATGATTCAACTCTGTGTAAAGGCTCCGGATTACAGGGCTTTTTTAAACTCCCTCACCTGCAGACTTGATGGTGCAGTCGTCAATGGAATTTCACATTACAATGGCCTTCATCCGCTTATATTTCCTACTGAATATACAGGGAGAATGTTTTTTTTATTAGGTACTCCAACACACTGGGGATGTTAAATGCTCATATATGCACTAAGATAACTTCGGATTGAAGCTACCGGTGCACTAAATCTGTACATCTGTACTTACAGATGGCAACTCACGGTAGACTGACTCGGATAATCAAGTCACACATTGCATCAGTGCAATTGTGTGACATGCAACATCAAGTGGCTCATTGAGACAAACCTGGAAAACTGTCAAGCTCGCACAGAATCAACCCCAAAGGGACACTTTTGTGGAATATGTAATTTGCTCTTAAACGTTTGAAGGAAAAATTTCATTTATTTTCGGCTCTGAAAAATAAATCAAACAACCGAGAGATTTTAATAATTTGCCACGCAAATATGTGTCGTAATCTAGATTTGAAGTTTTCGTGACTGCAGGGATCCATACTCTTTGCTTCTTTCGGTGAAGTCACAGCAGTTGTTTCTTGCTGTGGTTGTCCCACCTGATGATGGACGCTTGTGTTGCGCCCGAAACGTCGTGATTTAATTTAATTAATTTTATACCTACGTGACTTTACCGAAAGAACCAAAGAGTATACGTGTCGTAGCTCTATTAAGCCGACTCGTGCATGTTGTATCAAATTCGATGGTCACCAATGTTCTCCAAGCTGCGCTGTGAAGTAAAATTTCCATCCACAGACAACGTAAGTGGCAGGTGATATCTGTGACTGATTCTGAGCCTGCCCTAGAGCGACTCAGCCCTAGATGAGCACTTGGTGCCATGTGTGAACATCAGCAGTAGGGAGGCGAGTGGCAGGCCCGTGTGGGGGTGGCCACACCACACAATCCTCTCGTGCGCCGTGCTGGCCTTCATAGGGGCTCCCCATGTGGAGCCTCCACAACTTGTCCAGACTATGCAGGGGTCTTTGTCTGCAATAGGCCTTTAATGTTTCATCATGTTCGCTGAGCACAACCCAACTTGTCAAACATCCAGCAACAAATAATGCGATTAAGGCATCGGGCAGATGGCGTTGGATTTAGATGGCGTTAGATTTAGATGGCGTACGTGTGTAACCACTTTGGTCAGGCAACACTCGACATTTTTAATAGGGGAATTTTTTTTATACCATTAAGATAAGGAATATTTTCACCTTTCGTGACTTTACACTTGAGACCGACGGATACATTTCCCAGATCTCAATATACATAGAATTCTGCTCTAAATGGGCTTTTACCTGGTTATAAATAAAGGACATCAATCACTGGAATCCAGTGACTCGGCACCAGTTAATGCACACTCATGGGTGATATTACAACAATCAGCCTGGCCAGCAAAATGAGCTGCAGTGCTGCTTCTGATGGGCTAATAGGCTTTTTTTTGCCTGGTTTACTTGCACAATGAGGATGGTATCACATTGCGTGGTTGATCCTTGGAGCACAGAGATGTGAGAGAGAGCCTGGTTTCAGACTATAAACTAAAAGAAAACCTATAAACTTTCTTTCATTTTGCCAGGTAAAGCCCACTGAGCTATATAGCAATTTTTCAGAAGCGACCTGGACACAAATGATAGCTCAATTAAGTTGGCCTATCGTGTGGAAATGTATAGCAGCCAAATACTCTGAACGCAACGTTGAGGGAAAATCCGGAGGAGCCAGAGAAAAATCCACGCCACCTCGGGGAGAACACGCAAACTCCAAATATACAGCAGCAGGCGTCAGAGTCGGGATCGAACCCACGAACTCCTGTATACCAGGCGAGGTAGTTAACATCTCGTCATCGTGGCACCCAGGGCAGTGTTGGGTAGTCTACAGGGGGATGGGGGGGGCTATGACCAAATAATCCTGAATATATCTGACCTTGACCTCGAAGCCAAGCAAGTTTGAGCCTGGTTAGAACTTGAAAAGGAGAATATCTGTGGATGTCACGTGTTGTAGGTTTGGGCAGCGAGGTGGCCAGGGGGATGGCAGTAGAGCTGTAGCTTCTTGGATGTATCCGTGCAGAGCTGTAAATGGTGTTACACCACCTCTTATACGTTCGTTTAATGCAAACACTCCGCTCCCTTCCACGTGAAGCCCAACACTCATTCATGCAACTGACCAAACATCTTAGTGCAGGACCCTCCTGAGAAAAGGGAGTTGAGACTCCATGAGGGTTTTCTGGGTAAATGAAGAGCATTGTTTGATTGTCCATGTTGTTACGAGTATTTTTCACCTGCTTATATTATTAGACTTTATGAGGCAAAACAAATGGATTTGATTTACATCAACAGCCAACGCGCTGCAATATTGCATAAAGCATGTTTTTGTTGTTGCGTGGGTCAGACTGCGGTGGAGACGCTCAACACCGCTGTCTCGACATCATCAGCATCATCATCAGCCGTGTCATACCCACTGTTGGATAAAGGCCCTCCCAATGTCCACGATGCAGTATGTCCGGGTGTTGATTCAGCCATACACTCTGCTCAGATCTCTGGGATCCATCGACTGCACCCTACTCCATGTACCAGACTCCAGGCTTCGACCCAGGGGTGATGGAGCATTTGTTTGTACAGTGCCCAGTTCCTAACATTCCCTGCCCCTTGGAGGTTAGGAATTCAGAGTCGATCATCATCATGATTCATGGGCAGATAATCCGAAGGTGCCCACCGCACATTTTGTATTTTGTTTCCACTTTCCTCTGTCTTGTGCCAATATGCTCCAACAGCGCAATATCTTTTTGGCACCAATCTCTTATGTCGTCTTCAAGCCATTCTCCATTGGGTCTTCCTCTCTATCCGGTTCCTTCCGTTGTTTCGAATAACGCACTTTTAATTTTCCTGTTGATGTCCATTCCTAAAGATGTGTCCAAATAGTGACAGTTTCCTTCTCATCACTACATGCATCAGGTCTTCTCCTACGTGCAACCTTTGGAGACTTTTAAGTCCCAGCCGAAGATCCCACCATCTATTTAAAAGGCCTCCTCTCTCGCTCAAGTTGTCCATCTTGTCTTTTTAGTATTTCTCTCTCTTGGTAACTTATCAATTATTCCATCCCCTTTACATGCATGGCGCTGTGAGATCCCTTCATTAAAGCTGCTTTATATATACATGATTAATTTGTGAAAATTAACAAATACCACTGATTTCCCTGTTGTTGGACGATGCATGTTTGCTGTTTAGGACAAAACATGTGAGATTGAAACTCAAGACTGAACATTTGTTTTGAGTGTAAAAGGTATAGAATCAACGTTGTCTGTCATGTAGCTCATTTGAACCTCTTCGTAGACTCACAGACCAGGTTTGCATTTGACACACACACACTCACGCACTCTGTGTGTGTCCTCATTAGTAACACCACTGGAAACCCCTATAAAGTGACTTTTTTGGTTGCACTCATTCCAATAAACTTGGGGATTTAGAGTCTCCTAAGGAAGTATTACATTGGAATGTGCAAGATTATTTGCGGAAATACCAAAATTAATTTTGAACTTTTGAAGTAATTCGAAAAAAAAAAGTTCGAAGATCGAACCCCTCGAGGTTATTAAAACCGTGAGAAAACGCAATTCCATTGGATTTGTTCTGAGCAGATTACTTTCTCTTTAATGCGATGCAAATGTATTTTTTTTTACATTCCATTTTATTATCTCGAAATGCAGGTCTTTTTTAGAACTTTGTAATTTGTTCACCTAGTTGTCTTCTTTAGCTGTGGTGATGTCGCCAAATTAGACGTGCGTGTAACGGTGGGGTGACATTTGAACGTAATCGGATGGCGTTGATGCTGCGATCATTTGATCATCAGAGCTTAGGTGCAATGTGCCTCGATGTTCTGCCACAAATTATAATCTTTTCCGTCTGTGAGTGTCCACACTCTGAAGTGCATGGCATGTGTGATGAACAGGCAGATCTAATTGACTGAGAGGCTTTAGGAGGCTTTAAAAAAATATTAAATGGTACACCTACGGCAAGATAACTTATCAGACTTCCTGCAATAGGAATGTAATCTTTGTGTTTCAATCGGCACACCATATGTAAAGCTAAGCAGGAAAACCATCGTCATCGCCATCATTACTTAATATTTGTATCGCACCTGCCACAATAGTACATGCCAAGGTGACCTGTGGCAGAGAACCCCCAGTGGCAGCTTTCCCTGTGAGGCACGAGGTTAATGCAACACTGGTCAGAAAGTGGGCATTAGAACGCTTCCCAACTAAGCAATTTGCAAGTAATCCACTGAATTTGGCCAATTCGGACCATGACACTGGCACATATGGCCTACGCTTTTTTAAAACGAGGTCGTGGGGTCTTTATCTTCTTTTTATGGTTGAAACGCCTGCAGTATTCACCGGGGACGTCTGCCGGGCTTCAACCGAGAAACCTCTGAAATAAGCGGCGAACGTGCTGCCTACTGTCGCTCGGCCACGTCACGGTCCAAACGATCGACTAAAGATCATTTACTTGCGTAAGAGCACTGAACCTTTTAACTGCACGTGGCGACACGCTGCCTCAGGTCTCACTGTGTCACACGCAAAGGGGCAGTGCAGCGATCAGAAGTCAGACGAGGCGAAATTTAGCGTCCATGTGAGGGGGAGGGGAACACCTTCAAAAGCACCACCAATCCCCCCCCCCCAACCCCCGAGGTGAGATGAAGCCATAGGAAGCACCTTCCGTTGTATTCAGTGGCGAGCCATAGTCTCTGGAACTCCGCACGATCCCGCTGATGACTCCACGTTCATAATATTTTGGCAGTACTGCTTTCGTGCTAAGGCTGTTGTCCACAGCCCAATGCCGGAGAAGGCCCTGCTTGCTCAGACAGACTCCAATACCTTCTCTCCATTCAGCTTATCTGTCATTTCAGAGCAATGACGAGGGTTTTAGTGGTATAGCAGCAATTCCATGACTTTTACGTCGTATAGTGAGGGAAAAAAGTATTTGATCCCTTGCTGATGTTGTACGTTTGCCCACTGACGAAGAAATGATCAGTCAATAATTTTCATGGTAGGTTTATTTGAACAGTGAGAGACAGAATAACAACAACAAAATCCAGAAAAAACGCATGTCAAAAATGTTATAAATTGATTTGCATTTTAACGAGAGAAATAAGTATTTGACCCCTCTGCAAAACATGACTTAGTACTTGGTGGCAAAACCCTTGTTGGCAATCACAGAGGTCAGACGTTTCTTGTAGTTGGCAACCAGGTTTGCACACATCTCAAGAGGGATTTTGTCCCACTCCCCTTTGCAGATCTTCTCCAAGTCATTAAGGTTTCGAGGCTGACGTTTGGCAACTCGAACCTTCAGCTCCCTCCACAGATGTTCTATGGGATTAAGGTCTGGAGACTGGCTAGGCCACTCCAGGACCTTAATGTGCTTCTTCTTGAGCCACTCCCTTGTTGCCTTGGCCGTGTGTTTTGGGTCATTGTCATGCTGGAATACCAATCCACAACCCATTTTCAATGCCCTGGCTGAGGGAAGGAGGTTCTCACCCAAGATTTGACGGTACGTGGCCCCGTCCATCGTCCCTTTGATGCGTTGAAGTTGTCCTGTCCCCTTAGCAGAAAAACACCCCCAAAGCATAATGTTTCCACCTCCATGTTTGACGGTGGGGATGGTGTTCTTGGGGTCATAGGCAGCATTCCTCCTCCAAACACGGCGAGTTGAGTTGATGCCAAAGAGCTCCATTTTGGTCTCATCTGACCACAATACTTTCACCCAGTTGTCCTCTGAATCATTCAGATGTTCATTGGCAAACTTCAGACGGGCATGTGTATGTGCTTTCTTGAGCAGGGGGACCTTGCGGGCGCTGCAGGATTTCAGTCCTTCACGGCGTAGTGTGTTACCAATTGTTATCTTGGTGACTATGGTCCCAGCTGCCTTGAGATCATTGACAAGATCCTCCCGTGTAGTTCTGGGCTGATTCCTCACCGTTCTCATGATCATTACAACTCCACGAGGTGAGATCTTGCATGGAGCCCCAGGCCGAGGGAGATTGACAGTTCTTTTGTGTTTCTTCCATTTGAGATTAATCACACCAACTGTTGTCACCTTTGGGAACCTCATTTGCCAGTAACAAAATATGATAATTGTTTTTTTACCCTTTTATCTGGCAACAAAACTGACACCTTTTTTTACAAGGAGTCATGTTTACATTGACCACAATACCTGCGGTCGGAACGCAAACAAAAAACAACTCTGATAATGTATGCACTGTCCTTGAAATTGATTGGTCCACACCCGAGACAGCTTTCTTTAGAGCCTCGTCTTCTGGTCCAACACCATGTGAGACGAGGCTCTAAAGAAAGCTGTCTCGGGTGTGGACCAATCAATTTCAAAGACAGTGCATACATTATCAGAGTTGTTGTTTTTTGTTTGCGTTCCGACCGCAGGTATTGTGGTCAATGTAAACATGACTCCTTGTAAAAAAAAGGTGTCAGTTTTGTTGCCAGGTAAAAGGGTAAAAAAACAATTATCATATGTTGTCATCTTCTCACCAAGCTGCTTGGCAATGGTCTTGTAGCTCATTCCAGCCTTGTGTAGGTCTACAATCTTGTCCCTGACATCCTTGGAGAGCTCTTTGGTCTTGGCCATGGTGGAGAGTTTGGAATCTGATTGATTGCTTCTGTGGACAGGTGTCTTTATACAGGTAACAAGCTGAGATTAGGAGCACTCCCTTTAAGAGTGTGCTCCTAATCTCAGCTCGTTACCTGTGTAGTGTTTATAATGACGAATAAACTTCTTATGAGGCACACTGTTTATTGTAATACTTCCCTTACACAGTCCTTAACACACAGAGGGGTATACGGTCCCCTCACCCGATACGCTAAGAAGGTACAGCCTCCGGACTTTACCTTTTTAGGGTAACCTAAGGAGGTACAGCCTCCTATCTTAGCGTGACTTACTCACACGTCTACCGCTATCCTAGAGTCCTCCGGCTGGGACCTAGGGGAGGCTATCTGACCCACCGCTGGCCCGGTGGGTCTTGACCACTGGATGCACCGAGCCTTAGTCCTCAGAAGGGCTGGAAGGCTGGGTCCAGGGTCCTGGCTATCTTCAGCCCGGGCTTCGGTCTTGGTGTAGGGAGAGAACTCCCCGCGCTTCGCGCGCTCATCCTTCTTATACCCGTTTGTGGCCAGGTCTAACCAATCCCACATTCCCACGTGGAACTATCTGATTGGTTCTTACCAAACTGTGGCTACGATCCACTTCACCTCATCTGACCCCAACCGTTATGTACACAGAGGTAACGCTGCACTGCCCCTTTGATACCTAATGGCAATGCAGGTTACCGAACAGTGAGTAGTTAAGACCTCTACACCTGTATAAAAGACACCTGAGAGCCAGAAATCTTTCTGATTGAGAAGGGGTCAAATACTTATTTCCCTCATTAAAATGCAAATCAATTTATAACATTTTTGACATGGGTTTTTCTGAATTTTTGTTGTTGTTATTCTGTCTCTCACTGTTCAAATAAACCTACCATTAAAATTATAGACTGATCATTTCTTTGTCAGTGGGCAAACGTACAAAATCAGCAGGGGATCAAATACTTTTTTCCCTCACTGTAGCTATGTATTTGTGTAACTGACAGCATGTGTATTCCATAAGCATGATAGAATGTAATGCTTCCAAGAGAATTATGTTGATGAACTACAGTTGAAGAACTTCGAAATCATCTTAATCAACCCTGGAAGTAAAAGCGAAGCACGAAAAACAAAACAATACACGTGCGAAATACAACAAAGTCACATGTGAAATTGACACTGTGATAATCAATGTATCATAAAATTTGAGTATGTGCCGTCGAAAAGGATGCCGCACCGACCTCATCGATGACCATCCGGCAGGGCCACGCTCTCTGGAGACACTGGCAACAATGCGGCAGGTCGCGCGGTGATGAACGCGAGACTCGCACTTCCGAAACGCGTGCTTTGCAATATTTTGCAAACGCACTTTGGCAAACCGAAGCCTTTTGTTGTTTGTCATTGGCAAAAAATATACGGCTACGAGAGCATCTGGTGCTCTCTGGATGCCAGGTCCTACCCCTGAAGGGATGCCCTCCCACGGTTTGCAACGCACGCCGGTAAGCACAAAGGGGTCGAATGGCAGCTGTCATGTAAGTATTTAGCTAATTGGTTATCGCATACAGCTATTTGATAACCTCTCTGTGATAATGCATTTTTTTGCGGCAGCCTTGTAAAACTCGCGAGTGTTCAGAGAGGAAGGCGAGCATGCTCGGCGAACAAATGATTTCCTTTCTCCAAACTGTTAACGAGTCAGCCCTGAGTTCCGAATATGGGTTCCATTACCGGTACGACCGAAAGTGTAGAGATGGTGGATTTCACCAGAGTCCGTGCGCCCTTTTTGCTCATTATATCTGATTTAGGTCCCGTTGCTGCTAGACATGAAAAGGCTCGCGGAGTGCATGAATCTGCTCGTTATGAACTCGTGCGGCACGGGCGCGGGGGCTCAGAGGCTTCCCGTAACTCCCAGCCGTGCTAACTCCGCTTCAACAGATGGTGCTTAACTCTGAATTTGATCTCTTTTAGCTCAAGAGATCCCGAGCGTCCCTCGGTGACAACGCTGGATTTTCGAAAGTTTCCCGGTGCACGCAAAGCACAGACGCGCGACCACCGCAACAACGCGGCCTCACCACGCAGTCGTGGTTCGATGGTGTGCAGAGACCAATGCTGCTAAAGCGGCGCGGGCCTCGTCAAGAAAAGAACACTCATTGCAATGTTTGCGTCTGCTTGCTGATTTTAGGGACTGTGCCTCCACATCCCGTAAAATGTGGTGTTACGGTGAGCACACTGGACTTGTGCTTTGAAACAATGGGCAAGTTTTTTTGTTTTGTTTTAATCGGCGCACCTCCATCTACTCGTCTGGACAAATGGGAACGCCTCAGTTTATCGGCAGGTCATGTGTGGTCGGGTAAAATGTGGTTGCTCCCACCTCTCCCTAAGCTCTCTGGCCAGCTTGGAAGAGCAGGCCAAAGAACCCCCTCTACAGTTTACTTTAGTGGGGGTCCTTCTATCAGCAAGTAGCGCAAGCAAAAAAATAAAAGGGTTATGCAGTTACCTTTTTAATTTACTTTAGGATAACATTTAAAATAACTTAAATGGCACGTGTAAGTTTATTGATTTACAACCAGAATAAAACAATAAATTTACTTGAAAAATTGCTAAAACTTTACGAATATTTGGCAGCGTAGCATAAAAGCACAGCCCCCTACTGCACCCCCCCCCCAACCACTCCACCAGAATCAAGTAGATCTCAAAGTGTGGGACACATTACTGAGCTAGCATTGCAAAATGTATCATTCCGAACAAAGACGAGCACGGTACTATTCGACATTTCCCAAATTCGGGAATTTATTTTTGCTCGCGTTCAGAGGACTGAAATGTGAAAGCCGCCGCGGGAGAGGTGGTCACTGCGTCCGTTCCGCTACTCAGTGTCCTCCTCCTCCTCCTCACTCTCTCTCTTCCACTGTGTCCTCGTCCACCTTCACGCCTGCCACGGCTGCAAGCCCAGCTGTCACGCGCATCGCGTGTCACCGTGATTGGCGGAGGATGGAGGGAACTCCGAGCGGCAACCTAACAGCTCGCTCCGCGATTCGCGATAATTAAATGCTTTATTTATGCCTCCCGGACAGCAATTAACCTTTATGTTTCCAATTGATCTGTGTCACTTGCAGTATGCTCTTTCTGGGCATGGCATCAAAGGCTATGAATTATTGGAACGGATACATAGCACGCTGTGGGGCCACCATCAAACATACATAAATAATGGAGCGCTGTTTGGCTCAAGTCAATTTTATCTACTTATTTGTTGTTTGTTTTCAGCCAGGACTGCTATAAATGGAAAAGTGTCTTGGTCCATCAGACACATCATAAGGGACAAGTCAAGGTCTGCCAAAAATACATATTCAATTTTGACAAAAAAATTACGGTGAGATTTTACCACATTTGAACCTGTCAGTAAAATACTTTGGCCGTTGAGTGATGGAATATAATTGTATTATCTACATTACGTTGCTTTGTCATTCTGCAAGTGTCTGTCCTAGTACGTGCACTGAAATATCCATGAGTTTGTACATTAAAGCCCCAATAGAGTTTGATATTTGCTGTGTGCCCTCTCTGCAAAGCCATAAATACCACAATAAAGTTAATTGATGAAATCAATATGTATACTTTACTTCACCACCACAGTTAAATGCAAATCGCAGTGTGTGCACTTTGTCATTTTTGCTCCAACGTCATTTTTGGTTTATGTGACCAGTGATTAACACAATAACAGGGATGCATAATATTTGCTTAGCAATCAGGAGAGAATACAAACGAAGCTCTGTTTTGTAAAGTATTTGAAGTTTTTTTTATTACAAAAGCTGAGGTTTAATATAAGTCTAGAAGGCCAATCGGCTGATCATCAAAAGTCTGGCTTGCACAGTCCAGTTCAGCATTTAAAAGGCCTGGCTTGTGGCTTGTTTAGACGTTTCGCAAGGCTCACGAATAGACCCGGCTACTGTCGAGGAGTACACAAGGAGCATCGTAGAGCCCATCTTCGCGGTGCAATCAGATAGCAGCTGGTAATCCATCGACAGTAATGGGCGAGTTGTTATCATTACTCTGTTTGCCTGCCGATTCCATGTTCCTCGGTTTTCTAAACAGTGTAGCGTGACAACCATCTCTCCAACACGCATTTCATAGAAGTCCCATCTCAAGAAACGCATCTCCCATTGACCCTTATTGTTAGGTTTAAATTCATCATCAGTCATGATCAATCCACTGCTGGATGAAGCTCCCCCCTCCCCCGAAAACCAATCATGCAACCATGTAATAGTTTTCCTCGCAGCTGCGTCATGAACTTAATTCCGTTCCTCAGCCTCCGCCATGGACAACCTCTCAGACGGGTTCCAATCCTTGGCTGCGGCCGCCATTATTTTTGATCATCAGTCAGCGTCTTGCCTAAGCCCATTTTGTGAACAGTTTGAACAAAAATAATCAACCTGCGTATGTTCTCTAATCCACGTGTTCCTCTTTCCGTCTCAATATAATTCAAAGCGTGCACCTCCACCATCCATTTATGTTTAATTTTCGTTTTTTTATGATATCTTTATTTTGTTAATGTCCGTGTTTCTGAGTCAGGATATCACCACAGGCAATATACACATTATAAACTGAAACATTACAAATGCGATGGTGCTCATGTTAAACGTTTTTTGCTACATATGGGGTGGCAACATTATTTACGTCAACATGCATTAGAAGAACATGAAGGCTGATATATCTGAAACGGATGAAAAGTAGGCTCAACTAGGTTTTAAAAAATATTTTTCCTTCATTGTTCACACACGTTTGACAACAATCAGCTACACTGACAGATTCTGCTGCTGATGTCAACATTTAAATTATATTATGTAAAACCTAATTTTTCTATGAATGACAATGTTTTTTTTTTTACAAATAACTTTTTTCATATATAATGTACGCTTTACCTCAGTTGTCCAAAATTTGAGAGTTGAGTTTCCATTTTTAACTGTGTGGCATTAATATACGCCATGAATATGATATTCCCAAATACATATACCTTTAAGTTGCCATCAAAGCTTCTAAAAGGTAAATTGTACTTCTATATACGTGCTTTATTTTGATACCCCTGTATTTGAAAAAAATATATTATCAATTACGTTGCAATTTATAGTTTCTTGTATCTATTAAAGGACGTGAAAATCAATTCGAATGCATTTCATTTGGCAATACAAACCTGGGCTGTAATATGTAGCAATATTATTTATTTTGTTTTTTATTTAAAAGTACATTTTATATTTTAAATGTTTGTGGTAAGCATGGTACCGGCAGATATTTTTTTAAAATTATGTCACAGAAATATTTAATGCACAATTAGCAGCAGATGGCACGCTTTGGTAAATCCTCGCAGCAATTACTGGGTAGGTTCCCAGTAATTTCTGTAAATTGCCCCAGTGGAATGTGTTTTGACCACTATACTACCCAGTGGACCTAATATTTAGTTTACTATATGACTGTTATTTCAGCGTAATGTTTATTTTTTTGTCCAGAAGCATTAGCCATCTGGTATGAATAGCCTCATGATTACTCGTTTACTTATGAAATTCAGATGTAAAAAAAATGTATACTGTATTCACATGTTCTCGATGTGGCTATATCATCCTAAAACATGCCCCATCTCATCAGCTCTCAGACGCTAGGCAGGAGGCTGATTTGGCAAGGAGATGTCAGTGTTGATCATCACCCCGAGTACTTTCGGTGAGATCTCGTCTCTGGATTCTCAGATTTTTCTCCCCCACGCTAAACACAAATTTTATGGCAATGGACAAACATACCAATGCAAGAACCTCCTGAAGAAGGCTCGTCATTTCACGCCGTTACGCTTGAGACATTGTTAGGAGTAGTAGGAGCTACTGAATGACAAGTGTGAATGCCCAGAAATGTTTCTGGTCGCAATGGCCATGCAGATTGTGTGCGGCCAAGGTGCAGCCCCGCAATTGCTCACTTCCGCCACCGTTGGCAGAAGGGCATCTAACTCAAGGGAGCTCTTTGTATTTTGACCTTGGCCTACTCTTCCACACTGGCCAGATGTCTTGGAAGAGGTAGGAGCACCCACACATTACCCCACCTCAACCACTTACTGTGTTGCACCCATTAATACTGCTGGGGGGGGGGGGGGGCTGAGGCAGTGTAGGGGGGGTGGGGGGGCTGGCGGGGAGAGGGGTCAGATTCAATGAATCTGCAATAAAGTTGTTTCAACTGCCGCACGAGGAGATCGTATAGAACCAGTGATCTCTGGATTGCAAGTTAGATGCGCTAACCATTGCACCACACCAATATCTCAAGCGAAATACTGTGGCCCTTGGCTTATAGTACAGTAATGTATTGGGGAATGCTTATTTTAGATGTGGAATACCCTCTTTGCGGCAGAAATGTGTATTTCATCTGTGAGGTTAAGGAGTCCCCTGTGGCTGAATGGCTTTCAGTTGGGGTAGGAATGCTTGACAGAACAACACATCAAAGAGCAATTTTTCACAGTGTATGCTACACGTGTTACGTGTGTCACCTTGGTGCATGTTCTCTGTGTTGTTCTCTGAGAGTTGTCTTTTGATTTTTGAACAGGTGTTGATTTTACTGCTCCGACTGGGATGCACGTGTTTTAATATTACATTCCCCGGTCGTGTTGTTCACGCGCTCGCATGCTCACTAATTGATGTGTAATGGATATCAAATTGTCATTTGTTAAAGTTGCGTCTCTCTGGCGTATGACAAGTCTATGCAAATCACGCGTCCATTGTAAGCCTGTGAGCCATGCGATAGCTTCAGGGAGTTGCGCGACTAATACTGCTCAGACCGCCGGAGAGTGGGCATAGGATACAGTTGTTCGTGATATGGTCCATTGTCTGGTACGAGTGGCCGCAGTCACACTGTGGGTTTGTCTTTAATTCTCAACTCGTGGAGGAGGTGTGCACAGCGACCCGTTGCTGTTCTGAAGTGGTTGATGGAGCACCGTAGTTTTCTTGGCAGATCAAAGCCATGCGGAGCAATGGTGGGGTCGTCGATGAGGCTGGCAAGTTGTGCAAAATAATTTAACAAAGTCAGTTAACATTAATACTTTTTGATACATATGTAGTGACGTAAATAGAGTCACTATGGCGTTTAGCGCCAGCTACTGTCACAAGAGTGGAACTGTGCGTCTTGAGCAACTCTCTCTGGCACCAGAGTAGGTATGGCATGGAAGTGGGCCCTAGGGGGCATGGTTCTAGTGATGGTCAGAGAGAGGGCAAGTGAGGACGTGACGCTCTTGGTGAACCCGAGAGGGCACGTGACTGGGACAGGGTAGCGAGGGGGCCCAAGGGGGGGGCTTGAGGGACACGTGATGCTCGGTCGAGAACCTTCTGGTGAGATCCAGAAGGGGGGCGTGGCCGAGGGCGGAGCGAGGCCACGCTCGGGAGCATAAAAGGGAGGTCCCGAGAGCAATCGCGGCTGTCTTCTGGAAATGGAACCCGCCATGCTACGTGTCTTCGGTCTTCGCGCTCGGCATCGTGGACCAGGCACTGTATTGACTGACCTGGTCCGGTTATGTAGTTACCCCGTGGTGGTCACCACCTATATCTTATCCCGCGTACGTTTACATAGTTTACCCCGTTGTAGTCAGAAATAAACGTGTTGCCTCCAAGTTCAAGTGTGAGCCTCCGTGGAACCCTCTACACATTTATTCAAAAGCAAAAGCCTGCCGGATGTCTTGTCCATCGTCACTAGGGTTGCACTTCTACAATAATAATAATAATAAAAACCTGGACATATTCTTGCAGAAATTGTTAATATTTTATTTTTTGGTGAGACCATTTCGCAGTTTAATTCCAAAATTAATGTTATTAACCATCTAACACCCCATAAGCGTGTCACTTTTACAGATATATTACATACGGGTGCCAATGTATTTATCACATTCTGGGGAACAAAACTCTGCACTGGTGGCTAAAGTATTTTTACGACTGAATTCAATTCACCATCAACACACTACAGGGTTTCACGCAAAACACTTTGACCTTCAATTTGGATTCACGAACTCGGAAATCGAAAGAAGAGGAAGATCTCGCAATATCAAAAGAGCGGCAAACTGCGTGATCTTGGTGTATATTCATTCTTGCACAACTTTAAAAAAGGTACATTTTGATGTCATTGTAATACTTAAATATTGTTTCCCACGACTGCTATATTAAAATGAGGATAACCCAGGGAAGAGCAGGACAGGTGGCAACCACGGTCATCACGAGCAATTAGAACAGTGTAAAAACAGGGAAGAGACGCTGAGCCACGTGGAATAACTATGGAGTAGCAGTGGCAATCATCAACGAAGAAGAGCCCGCTATTGGGAAAGCACTTAGTGGACCTGTTTGCGAAATGTAAACACATAAAACGAAATACTTCCATCATTAATTTGTTCAAAAAAGGGGAGGCAAAAACTGTCGTCAATAATTAGAGACTAATTAACTTCTCATCACATATATATATGAAACGTTCACAAAGACCGCAGAGAACTGAATAGTGGATAATTGAGAGGCCAACCCGATCACATGAGGAATCTGAATTTAGACTTAAAAGTGTTTATCCCACTGTCCACACGAATACTGCCAATGAGATATGAGTACTGTAGCAGAACATTAATATAAAATGCTTTCATGTCTGGCTTTTGTAGAAGATGATGAGTGGATACTGATGCAATCATTCAAGCTGTCACGAACCAAAGGCCCTAATAAAAATATGTGTGGAAATTATTAAAACCATTTATGAACATGGAACAGCTCCTCACCTACGTATAATGAAAACCGGTAGATAAATTTACCCCTTTGATTAAGTTTGTAATGATTGCTCTGTACATAATTTGACTGCTATTTTTTGTTGAATTAACTTTTATTATAATGATAGATCGAATGAGAATTTTGGAGAAAAAAAAACGAATTAATTGAATGGCTATTTGAACAACTTTATACTTTACTTTAGGAATAAACTTGCGCTTTTTATCAATATACCTCACACTTTCTTACGATGACTCTATCATTGCAGCACAGGATTTTCATGCTTTTTATTGGTTATTATCTGTAACAAAGACTTAAATGCGCTTTGCTGCCCCAATAAATAGCGAACAAAATCTACACGACATGCATTTCCCCGCCATCGCTTACATTATAAATAAGAGACTTAGCATCTTTAATCAATTCGATTATATATATAGTTCCATCGTTATGGTGGTCCTATATTTGGGAATGAAGTGGCACGGGATTATGTTCTGGCTTCGGATTAAAGATGAAGCAAACAATAAACCAGGCTGGGACCTCGGCCAGAATGTCTCGATGATGACATGAGACCAATTGCTGCACTGTATTACACACAAATGTTTGGGCTTGAGTTCATCCTGGGCATGTGAGGTATTTGTTATGGTGTCATTATTATTATTAACTATATTAAAACTCCCAACACGGTTTGCAATGTTATGGCCAAGTTGGTTTCTATTAAACATCAGAGGGAGCATTGCTTATTACAAGAAATATTGAATCTAATAGCACTGTAGTTCGTAATTTCAGGTCTTAAGTAGTCTAATTCTTTACAGATGTTTATGAACGTGTTCATTTCAAAATGGTGCATTGGTCTTCGGGTATAGAAAACTAACTTGTACAAAACTGGTCATTAGCAGTGCATATCTTATTTTTTTGGCACTAAACATTATATCACATCTTCCAGATTATAAAACACCACTTTTGATCCCTGTGTGTATGTCACCAAATTTGTATAACTTTCCTGGGTGTATCTTATAACCTGGTAGCTGTATCCATGCGTGAGTTTGACCAAATATATTTCCCTTTGGTGACATCAGGCACAAGTCTCGTGGTCTATTATTATGGAAAATACAGCGCTACAGAGCAATGTAAATGTACAATAGATTGAAATGTCTTTTTTTTTCAAAAGCAGAGGGTAGCGATTGTTGCTTCAATCATTTAAGATTTGACTCACCCCAAATATAGTCATATTGTCAAAACTGTAAAAACATGTGGGGTGTGTTCCTTGTTCGAGCCTAGGCTAGCAGGTGACACTATCAACAAAGCAACATTGTGTCTCACATTTCCAGGAGCAGCAGCAGCCTGTTATTAAACCCCATATTCATCGCAGGGACACATTAATCTCAGGTGAACATCAGCGCCACTCTGCAAGGACTCTTAATCCATTACCTGCTCCTGGTGTCAATGCTGATGATTCTTTCCATCTTGTCATTCTTATTATTTTCAGTGTCAGAGCAGAGGCCCCAGAGGCCGGAAACGTCCAGCGGCTAGCAACAAGCGGATATTTTATAATTGCAATATTATTATGAGTTCAGAATCAGAATCAGAAAGGGTTTTATTCGCCATGTAAGTTCACACCGACACGGAATTTACTTTGGCAGGATGGTGCATACATTCAACATATATGAATCTAAAATCTTAAATAAGTTTTAAACAAGTCTTACTATAATAAGGGTTAAAAGTCTAACACCAAAGGGCTGAAGTATATAAAATTAAATAAATATCGAACATAAAATAGCTTTAAGATATAATTTAAAAATAAAAAATACAAATAGGGTAACATAGTTAATATCGGCAAGGTGTCGTTCTGTAGATCAAATGTTAAAAACAGTGTTAGCCCTTGGCCTTGTTTAACAGGCCAGCAGCAGATGGGAAGAAACTGTTTTTATGGCGTGAGGTTTTGGTCCTGATGGACCGAAGCCTTCTGCCGGAGGGGAGTAGCTGAAACAGAGTGTCCAGGGTGGGAGAAATCGGCCATAATCTTCCTCGCTCGCCTCATGGACCTTGTCGTGTGCAGGTCCTTCACACGTTTCTTGAATGTATCGAGGTTATAAGCATATTTGGGAATGGTCAATGGGAGGACATTCTTGAGTAAAGCGGTGAAAGGAAAGAAGCAATAATAAAGTTTATACCGTGAAGTTGTTGGTGGTTGAGTGAGTAGGTGGGTGGGTGAGTGGATGAGTGAGTTGTTGTGACCTGCAGTGTGGTGGTTGAGTGAGTGGGTGAGTGAGTGGGTGAGTGAGTGAGTGGTTGAGTTATTGGGTGAGTGAGTGGATGAGTGAGTGGGTCAGCGAGTGGGTGAGTGAGTGAGTTGTTGTGACCTGCAGTGTGGTGTTTGAGTGAATGAGTGGCTGACTGAGTGGGTGAGTGAGTGAGTGGGTGAGTGGGTGAGTGGCTAAGTACGTGGGTGACTGAGTGAGTCAGTGGGTGAGTGAGTGGGTGAGTGAGTGAGTGGGTGAGTAAGTGAGTAGGTGGGTGAGTGAGTGAGTGAGTGGGTGAGTGAGTAGGTGAGTGAGTGAGTGGGTGAGTGGGTGAGTAAGTGAGTAGGTGGGTGAGTGAGTGAGTGAGTGGGTGAGTGAGTAGGTGAGTGAGTGAGTGGGTGGGTGGGTGAGTGAGTGAGTTGTTGACTCCTGCAGTGCGGTGGTTGACCGCAATGTGGATGAGGCAAAACAGTAAGTCTGGTAGTCCTCAATATTGGTGGAGGAGTTCATGACAAGGGTCACCATGATTGAAACGGTGGAATAGTGACAAGGCAGTAACTGACCGCTGGTTGTGAGTGAGTCCGACGAATCACGTCTCCAGGAGTGGTGAGCACGCAGCATCATCATCATCATGTACGACTCAGTATCACTCCTCACGCAAGTCCAAAGCACGTCCCAAAGTGGTAAATGAATTAAGAAGCTACAATTGAATGGGGTGTGCTGTGCGTAGGGATTGCAAGAACTCAATTCACGCCATGTTGTGCATGCCGGCGTGTGTGTAAGAAATGGGCAAAGAGAGCAACTCACTTATAGTGAGTGACCTCGTTGCTTGCTGCATATATACTGCTAAGTATTGTACACTGAAGCTCGGGTATCACACTTTAGGATCAAAACACCCAAACTTTTCTCCCACAAACTCCATGATCATACTTGATTTGAAGCTTTCGTGACTGCAGGAATTACTCTTGGGTTCTTTCGGTAAAGTCACGCAGAAAGAAAAGAAATTAAATAATAGCGTACAACGTTTCGATTGCAACACAAGCAACCGTCATCAGGTTGAACTAAATTTGAGAGAGAGAGAAAACACAGGCACGGAGACACACAGACAGACACACAAGCAGAGAGAGACACACAAAATAGACACACAGAGAGACAATGCCTCTGTGTCGAGGTCTTAAATAGAGAGAGAGGAGGGGGGGAGGTTGGGCAGAGAGAGATAGGTTGGTCTGCTGGGGCAGGTGCTGGGGCAGGTGCTGGAGCAGAGAAATTATCATGCCAATTCCATGAGCATGATTTAATCGAAAAAAATCACTTCAAATTGAATTGGACCCTTGGAACACCTGTGCTTAACCACCAAACTTCAGGTAAGGCCTGGATGTATGTTTAACTTCTTTCGTACCGTACATAGCCAATCGTGCCAGTCGGAGGTGCGAAGACCTCTTATAACTTCACACTGCTCATTTTTGGAATTCCCTCCCATCATGTAATTTCCCAAGTTCTTATAATAACCTCGCTTAATTCACGAAACATTAATTCGTTTAAAGCTTTCGTGACTGCAGTAATTCATATTCTTAGCTCTTTCGGTAAAGTCACGTTGAAGGGAAACAATAAAATAATAAAATATAAAACAATATATTGTTTTATTGTTTCCCTTCAACGTGACATTACCGAAAGAGCTAAGAATAAATATGAATTCGTGTTAACTATTACATCTTCACTTGTGCGACTGCGGTGTAGATTTTTTTGCTGCTTGATAATTTCAGCCTTTGGAGCTGTGCTCAGCCAATGTGAGAGAACAAAATAAAGTTCTCCATTGTGCGGTACGGACACCATTGATTGAGTAAAATTACTGGAAAGATAAGGCAAGAGGATGAACACCGAAGATTATTAACATTCAAAAGTACACAGCACACAAGCTACGTAGCAATCGGCTGTCATCCAGTGACACTAAGACCAAATCTCTTAAGTGGTGGGAGACAGCGGCAAATGCAGTTTGTATGGAAATGTGGGCTTTAAAAGCCTCCACATATGAAATAGCAAGAACGTATTAGCAAAGCATATATTTATATAATGACGTCTAAAAAAAAACCCCAATGTGCTTTGTTATGAATTGCCGAAATTATTATTCCAAGTATTTTGAATTATTATAATTCATTTATCACCCGTATGACAATTACTATTTTGCCTTGCAGCGGTGTGATCAGGAGGGATGATCCCAGCTCGACACAGGAGTTATTCTCCTGCATATCTATGTATAAGCGGCTGTTATTATATATTTTTTTATTTTACTATATGCTGTCATTGTGTAATGATTAGCACCCTGGGCTTGCAATCCAGAGGGGTTGCCGGTTCGTTCTCCCAGCTCAGCATTTGAAACATTGGGATAGTTTATGGAATCCCTTCCCGCCGTCTCTGGCCACCCAAGCAGGATTTAAGGGTCCACCACAGTTAGCCGACTGGCCAGGTCACGTTTGGTGGAGTGAACTTCTTGACTACTCTATTGCCACATCTTCCAAGGTGACTGGTCAGTGTGGAAGATGAGGCCAAAACTCCTCTGACGGTGCTCCGTAGCTCCCTCGAATCGATGCTCTTCTGCCAGCAGCAGCAGCGTTAAACACGGAGGCTTTCGCACAGCTGTCAACCCCTTATCAGTGCCGACCTTACTACTGACCAATTCATTCCGTATTGGTCACCCCGTGCCCCTTATACATCTCAACATTCATCCTACAATGTCCCACCACAAACGAGTAGACGTGTTTTTTGTTGGTGCCCGTATTGAAACGGCTGTACGCCGCATGCACCTGAAACTCAATTTCCCTGTACAAGAATCCGGGTAAACCGTATGGGTTGACAGCTGTGTTTTCGCGACCAATATTATCCATAATAGAGGTTTTTGGTTGAGATCACGTGAATTTAAATGCTGTGGCTTTACTTTCCAACACACAACCAGTGTGTTGAACTAGTAACGAATTGGCACGTTTTGTTTACGTGACAAACCTTACTAGTTGTCATGTTTGACGACACATTTATATATTTACGCGATCTAACCCCAAAAACCTCTATTATGGACAAAAGTAGCGTGTTTGGGTTTACGTGATTTGTTTCACGGATGTTCCCGTTTAGCCAGTTTTGTTGCTATTCTACAAGGGAGATCCGGAGTGCGAGCGAACAGCAGCAAAACAAAAACAAACATCAAACTTGCAAAGAACAAGTACAGGGTCCCCAAGGGATATTGCACAAACAACAAAACGAGGTATTTCATGGTCCTAAACAAAACACGCGAATGGAATGAAGTGTGCAAACAAAACGGGAGCTAGAGGGTGCCAGGAAAAAAACTCAGTAAAGCTCTATGTGTTAGTCTAATGGTCATAAAAATGCACCATGCACATGGGCCAGCAGTTGCAGGCCCTTCACCTTTACCATCCAGTAATGTTGTCGTGGCTTATTTAGAAAATGTAAGATGTGTGCCACGACAGAGCGTGTAAATGATGCGTTGCGGACAGATTGCATGTGATGGGTTAAAGATCCACACTCTTATGGTTCTAAATGCGCAGCAGCATTAACCATGCAGACACATACTTTGATCTCTTGAACTCCGGAAAACTGCCTCGGTTGAGTGTCATCCACGAGGGTGTCGGTCTTTATTTGTATTATTTTTCTACATTGTTTATGCATGCATTGAATAATTCGAGAACACACATCGGTTGATTCATAATTAGTTTATTTTGGGGTTAGATCGTGAAGGCATAATGTCAATTCTACGCAAGAACTGAGCTCTGTTATCACCTGCGTATAATCTCCATCGAGTTATCGTTTGTGCAAAATTGTCAACATTTTGCTTTCTCTTCAACTTTCCAGGTTTGGTTGGCTCTGTTGGGTGGTGGAGGGTTATGTTTACATTATGCCTACACGACGATTATCTAATCCCCACAACAAAATCATTACGATTCAATACGTTGGTCATGAAAACGTATTTGTCCATAAATATATATTATTTTTAATACATGTTCAAAGTATAATTTTGATGGGTAAGAAAATGCAACTGGGAGTGAGTTGGCAGACAATTCTAGAGAGGATGATGACTGATGGTCGAGAATACATAAGTGGCAGCCAAAGGACGGATCGCATCCTAGGGGATGTTGTTTTACTTGGGGAGATGTAGCGATTAAATCATCTCCTGTGCAGGTCCTGGGTGGCTTGTTACTTACCAGGACCGTGAGAGATGGGGGAACAGTTGTGAAAGGTCCGGTGTTAACCTCGGAAGGCATAGGCAAGCCAGGGTGAGGTCTGGCTGCGCTATGGTGACCTCTTGACCTTCATCTAAAATGCAATTCATGATTTGGGGCTTTCGTGACTGCAGGAATTACTCTTTGGTTCTTTCGGTAATGTCACGTAGAAATGAAATAAATTAAATAATAGAATTCCTTTCTACGTGACTTTACCGAAAGACCCAAAGAGTAATGAAATTCATGTTATTTTTCTCCTTTGAGTTTAAAATCGAGGTTGATTATTTACTAAAATGTAATGCATGAATTCACCTTTGTATTTTCAATTACATGCAGGTTTAACTCTGATAGCAAGCAAGCTATACGGTGCCCTAACTCAACAGAGTAAAAAAAAAATTGCAATTGTAAGCAACTCGGTAACTTCAATTCCCCTGGGAAGTTAGATGGGGTGAACGTAATTGGTTTTCTGGAGGGGTACTGAGTGGAGAAAGTATTTTTGTGTTTCATGAAATACAAAGTATCTCATTTTCACCACAACGTGAAAAACATTGGCAGTAACATCTGCAATTGTTAATTCATTTAAAATTTTAAACAACGTATCTTTGTGTTCTTTGGGTCTTTCGGTAAAGACACGTAGATAGGTTCAAATGAATAAAAAAATCAAATAAACAATAAACTACGATGTTTCTTCCTCCTGATGATGACCGCTTGTGTTGTGATTGAAACGTCGTAGTATTTTTTTATTTATTTAAAGCTTTCGTGACTGCAGGGATTCATATTCTTGGTTCTTTCGGTAAAGTCACGGAGAAGGGAAACAATAAAATAATAAAAATATATAAAACAATAAAATAACAAAAAAATAAAACGATAAAATTCTCACGACGTTTCGACTGCAACACAAGCAATCATCATCACCTGATATTTTATTTATTTTTTATTTTATTGTTTCCCTTCTACGTGACTTTACCGAAAGAACCAAGAATATGTCATAGTATTTTGTTTATTTGATTTTTATTCATTTGAACCTATCTACGTGACTTTACCGAAAGACCCAAATAATATGAATTCCCGCAGTCACGAAAGCTTTAAGTCAAGATTTAACATATCTTTGGTGAGGAAATGTTTTAAATCGCAATGCAGTGACAGCACGGCATCTCTGTGTTCAGCACAGTGTCCGACGATTCGCCCCAATCTCTGGGAGGTTCCTCAACAAACCGAACATTGAATTCAACCCGACAAACACATCTTAGATCTGTCCAGCACAACGTCGATAACCTGCACGGAAGTCTTACAATATAACCCGAAATTATTATTTAAAGCGGAAAGATGCGATGTGTTTTTTTTAGGGATCTGTTCACAGCGTAGGGATGGCAAGGAAGCATAATGAGTTACAACCGGCTCACACGAAGCTTTGTGGCCAATAACTAGCTCTTGTACGCAGCGCTTACAAGTGGAAACTGATTTCGGTGTATCACATCCTTCTGAAGCTCGGCGAACACAAATAGTTTCTTGGTTTTACGGTACGTTATTGGATCTGTTCTTCAGGCTTTGCTGTTATAAATGAGTCAGAATCGCACGCGGTGAAGGAATGTGTAATTACTGAATTCAGTGATGGAGCATTGTAATGAAGTTTTAAATTATTCATTCCACAGGCTATCACTTCATCACGTTTAATGTAATGTTAATATTTAATTATGTAAACATTCTTTGAACAGCACATTAACTACACTCTGATAATGGCGTTACACTTTGGGTCCCCCATGCGTTGTATTTAATTTTAAAATTGTACAAGGAATGCATTTTACGTTGAATTTCACAATTTGTCATCATATCTCAAGCAAACACAAACGCACGTGCCAAGCCGCATTTTTGCCAAACTTATTTTGTTCGGCTCTACAAAGCCAAGCAGCCCAGCTAGAGCAATGTAGCTCACACGCTCGAGCTCCTTCCTTGAAAACATTTCCAACATTCACGCGGAGCTCCTGTTGAGTGTTTCTCTCTCTCTCGAGTCTGAGCACAGGCACAGTCATGCGACACAAGGAATGTCATCAAACGGCTGCCAGACATAGACCCGTCATATGTTCGATATGAAAATAAATGTTCATATGAATAAACTAAAAACTCAAATACATATTCCGTGTCGTCCGAATGGCGGCGTGCAGTCCTTCCTCAAATTTCGATTGAATTGCTTCACGAATGATCGTTTGACTTGAAAAATACGCATTGTGCGCAAATTTAGTTTGTTGTTTTAAATGAGGCGTGGCATAGCTGTTGGCGCACTTCACCACAACATCTGGCTCACCTGAGTTCTATTCTTTGCCACGGTTAACATCAGTTACTGAATCGGTCCTAGCATCTCTTCCACTTTCACCAACCCGCTCAGCTGACCAGCGTGATGAAGTAAAGCCAAACAACCCTCACTAGCCACGTGGCACGGGGGAAGACCTTAATCCAGCAGTGGATTGACAAAAGGGCATAACTTTAAAGTAATCACGCTTCTTTAGGTGAGTCTAATCTCTTTTCCGTGTTTGCATGTTAATACGTACACTGGCGTTTTGCGTTACATGATAGTGGAAAAATCGATTTAGCCTTGTGAAGTGAAACTTGGGACTGCTAGAATCATAGATACGTCGATGAGCTGATTACATTTTGGTGTGTCGGAGTTTTACCGTGGAGTTCTTTTTGAAAAGGTTAAAAAAGCCACGCCGAGTATATGTTGCGCGCAATTGATAATGTCATTTCAAATAGCGATCACATTGCCTTCCACCATCATATTGTCCACAGTGCCATATTACATACAAATTGACTGTACATTTAACTACAAAGGCGCACTTAATTGAATGGCCGGTTACCATTCATTTCAATTGATTCGGTTGATTGATTTTAATAACACGCTGCTGGACAAATTTCAAATATCGTTTAGTTTTAGTGAATAAATAAACCCGCACTCGTAGATACGGTTATAATAACTATCGGATATATTTTTTACACACCTATCATTCTTGTCTTGTGTTCAGTATCATACGAATCCTGAAACATACACGGGGTCATGTGGTTCGTGGGTCACAATTCAATGCAATAACCTTTTGTTTTTAATACACTGTGGTGAATCATAGCACGTCGAGTGGCTGCAGGGGGTGACATAAACTAATGACATACGACGTACAAAAAACATCTAAAACAATGAATTCTTACCCAATTGACGAGATGCACTTATCGCGAGGGTAAGAATCGGTTTTAATAAATAACGAATGCCTCATTAGGCCCCCAGAGTTGTATGGTTCTCTGGTGCCACACGTTGACGTGGATATTTCAGCAGCCTTTACCCCAACAGCGTGCAAAACGGAATTATGTATGTGTAGTATGGTGTGCGTGTGCACACATGTGCATATATATGCATGCATGTGCGTATGCGTATATTTATTTGGCTATGGTCCGTTACTGCCAGACCATCATCTTGGTATGCTCAGAACCTTGGTTTATGAAATACTATGTGTTCAAGCCAGGACACCTTGGCAGATGGCCATTGTTAGTAGGAGATTGCCAACGCAAGCCAATGACAAATCTCTTTGTACCCACCTGCATGCTCAGGGCCACATGTTTGTTAAAATGAAACTGAGTTGACACAGGTTACTCAGTGATACAGTCGTAAAATTACATTTTTAATGAAAGTAATACGAAGCAGTCCCACTTCAAAGCAGGTCCTTAAATGCACCTACAGTGGCCATGCTATGGGACACGTTCTAAATTATAAGTAAATACTGTTTTTGACTCTCATTTTTAAAACATACTCTCTCCAGTATCCCAGTTTTAAATGTTTATGTAAACACAAACACTTTCAAAACAGCCGTGTCCTTGATCGCCATTTTTCTTTTGCATATCAGCAGCTTTTTTTTTGGGCTCATCTCTGGAAGATACTTCAGAAAAGCATGCTCTATCATGGATGAAATTGCTTTGCAAGACTGCTCAGTTTTACATTATGTGATGGGGATGAGAAACACAGCCCGGTGCTATGCATTGATATTCCTTGGACAAAAGTTTCTGAACAAAAAGTGGCCAATGAGGTGGTGATTGATAATGAACTGGTAATTTTGATTCGTGCACAGTCTCTAAACCAGTGGTTCTTCTTAACCTGGGGTGCACGCTGTACCCTCCTGGGGGTGCGAGATGCCCTTTCTGGGGGTGCGAGACACGGACGGATTGCTTTAGAAAAATAATAATCGAAAGACAAATTAAGCACGGGCACGTGAGTACAACTCATTTGTTTCATCAAACCGATGTATTTATGAACAATACATTTTTTGTTTACGATTGAGAGCCAAAGGGGTGCAGGCTGCAGTTTAGGCGAAGACCCACTGCTCTGAAACATGGTCGTAAGAAACTGGAAGAAAAACCGAAAAGCGCGCTAAAAAACGCGGAGAGACGCACGCTAGGAGTTACGTTGATAGAGAGAGGAGCCGATGGAATATGGAACGTACGCAGGTTAATTACGTGAGTCGACTGCTTAGAAAAGTATCAAAAAACTGAACACATCCATCAATAACACCGAGTTGAAAAGACGAAAAAGTAGATAACCGGTGACGTTTTAGGCAACGACCCTTCTCTACGGCACATAAATAGGTCAGGTAGCCAGTGAGAGTGGCAGGACACATCACTGGCAGGGACGATTACAGCCGATGGTCAAGAACAATAGCGGAGTGGCAGCCGAGGGATGGAACGTGTCCAAGTGAACGTCGACCGGGAGAGATGGAGCGAAGGGATTAGCTCGTGTGCAGCGGCTGGGTGTATTGTCGCTTCACAACACAGTAAACGGGTAGCAAGAGCTTGGGAAGGCCTTCATGCAGCAGTGGAGTGATCATGGCTGATGATCATATTCAAAATCACTTTGCAGCGGTTCAATCAGGTTGAATAAACGCTTGTTTTTGTGTTATGGCAAAACAAAAAACAAAGTCAACGTTAATGCATGCGCAGTGTTCTCCAGCATTCTCCTTTCCTCGGGCCACCCTCGCCGTTATGAAGGGTTACGCACGAGTGATCAATACACCTATTGCACTCACATGCAGGTTACGTCCGTGCGTCCAGGTAATTGGGCTTATTGATGATACCTGGTGGAGCCCCTTGTTAACCTGAGGTACCGCCATTCCACGCGGCAACCCCCAGATCATGCGCCTAACGGCGGGGTCAAACGTTCAACAAGGCCACGCGATGCTCACTGACCAACGTGGATCGGCGGTTCAATTTGCATAATTCGCATTGCGTTGGGGCGGTAACGTGCAGCGTTCGGCTGGGTTACGTTCGATCGAATGATTTCTATTTTCAAACGCAAACAGCGCAACATGCAGTATTTGGCCTGAATTCACTGCCTACACTCGCAGGGTTAAACTCTGTGCCCCAGGCAGAATTCTGAGCTTAACCCAGCAGCTCACAACTAGCAGTGTCACATTCTGTTAGATGGCTTCACATGCATTATTCAGTGTTTTTTCAAAACATTTCTTTAGGCACAATCTTTCATGGATGTGCTGTCAGCAGCACACACATCCGCGCACAGAAGTTTACTGATGGGAGCATCTGTCTATATGCTCTCAGATGGAAGGTCTTTCCAAAGGATGCAATTAATATCATTAATGTTAATTGCATCCAAAGGCCAAACAGTGTAAAAATTGTTGCTGGAACAACATCAGATAAAACTGCAACCTTCCCCGTGAAAAAAACAGGAACCCAATTTAGCCTTTCCCAAGGCATTTTGCCTGGTCCTTGATAAAATAAAGCAAAAAAAATAAATAAGACGAGTTGAAAGCCCTCTATGACTGTCTCCTGAGAGAATTATTCCCACGAAGATGTCATGAAAGGTTCCTATTTATTCAGCTTTTGCTGATGCAGCTACGCGGCGGCTGCCTCTCTGGGACGGAGAATTGGAACCACCATAAAAAAATATTCAGGCCCCAATGATGTATGGGCCTGGTCACGCCAGAAAGGGGCTCTTAAATACAATGGGCCGGCACAGAAATACACAGGGGCATTATCCAAACCCCGGTGAGCAGCCGAGCTGCCAAGCCACTGGCGGGTTGGCTGTTAATTAGAATCTGGATGCAAGGCCCCCGTCATCCTCCTTGCTGCTCTGCCCGACTCTTGCTCTCTCCCCTCTCCTTCTTCCTGTTCCTCCTCCCCACCACTCTCTGGCGTGCAGCTCTGCGTGCCCTCCCATTCTCCCTCCCTCCCAGTCCGCAGAGAGAATACTGCCGAGCGCTGATTCATTAAACCCTGCCTCTAATGCGGCTCGGAAGCAGCGAAGCTCGTAGCACGCCGCCCGATCGTGGACACGGATTGTGTTCGCTGCTGGCTCGTGGGCACTCCTGTGATGGACTTTCAAATGACACTTCATGGTCAAAGCTTGAGGGTTTTGAGCTCGTTTCGCACCCACTTTCGGGGTCACGCTGAGCTGGCTGACCGCTCATATCCTGCTCGTAAATATGTTGTGTTGAGTCACGAGCGAGTGCGGAATAAAGATCAGTCGCTGTCGTCAGTCACGTGCCGTCGTTCGTAATTCGGCACGAGCGAGTGGTGTCATAAGTACCTCGCGGTCTGTTTAATTGTTGTATGGCAAAGCACGAGTTAATGTTAAAATAAACGGCTATAGTACGCATGGCACGTGCAGCCGACGTGATCGGCTCGTGTGTAGGTGCTGGGTGGATTGTTGCGCTGTGGGGGATGGTGACTGCCTGGGGATCTCTTCATCATGGCCAACGACGACGATCATCTTCTTTGGTTCTTTCGGTAAAGTCACGTAGAATGATCTTCTTTGGTTCTTTCGGTAAAGTCACGTAGAATGAGAATAAAATAATGATTTGATAAATAAAATAACACAATAATATTATCAATTCATTATTTTATTCTCATTCTACGTGACTTTACCGAAAGAACCAAAGAAGATGAATCATTGCAGTCACGAAAGCTTTAAATCGTCACGTAGAATGAGAATAAAATAATAAAATAAAACAATAAAATTATCACGTTTCGGTCACAACACAAGTGGCCTTCTTCAGGTGAAAGGAACAAACCTGTCGGGACGACAGAGCTTCAATTGTAGCTCTGTCGTCCCGACAGGTTTGTGGCCGAAACGTCGTGAGAATTTTGTTGTTTTATTTTATTATTTTATTCTCATTCTACGTGACTTTACCGAAAGAACCAAAGAAGATTAATCCTTGCAGTCACGAAAGCTTTAAATCGAGACGACGATCATGTCCTATTCCTTTAAGGATACACACAAATGAATTGCGGCGAAACAATCGTTTAAATATGACACGTGCTAAATAGTTGAACGTACGATTTTGGAGAAAGACTGGCGTGGGTTAAAACGACCACTTGAATCGAACCGTAATTAGCAGAGCGATGCGTTTTTGTTGTTGCTGTTGCGCAGATGCTTGTAGCATCAACCATCACGCCTTCATCGCCGACTCAAGAACAGCAGTCTCCTTGACCCTGGATGCGCTGACTGGGCACGATGCAAAATAGCATCACTCAAAAAGTTGAAGTAACCCTTTTTCGCGGAGCCTCGTGGCATCTTTTCCGGCCGCCCCATTAGATGTTTTTTTTTTGCTGACATTTAAACTTTAACGATGTATGTTGGTTGTGCGTCACGCTGGGTGCAAAGGGTAACGCCACGTACAAATGGCAGCACCTGCGGTGGCAAGCCCCCCAGGTGCTCATTATGCGTCGCTACAAACTATCGCGGGAGACGAGCCGAGTGTAAATTGTAAATTGGCGGGGCGCCGCGTGCACCTGGGCCAAATTCAGCGCCGGCCAAACGAGGACGATCATCTTTCACTTGGAGAGCCCCGTGTCCTGTTCTCGTCGAGCACCTTGGGGAGAAAGTGGCAGCTGCAGGGTTGAATTGGGGGGGGGGGGGTGGGGAAATACAACTTTGCGGGAACTCTGTTTACAATGTGTGCTGTTCCGGCAGTGGTCTATAAACATGGCACGGCACACTTATTGGCGTGTGGTTTTTATTTGTATGTGCGGCATTTACAAGCGAAGTCCTCCTTTAAACCGTATGCTGTTAATATAAACCGCGTGGGGGGTTTCGCGGTTGTGCAGTTTGTTGCTCTCTCACGTGCTCTGCGTGTTCGGGCTGTACCACGTGTCGTTCGGCACGGCGTCTGACATTTAGGGAACGGAATTCAGTTGGAATTCGGCTCGCTCTGAGTCCGACTGAAGATTCCATCCACGTGCAGCGAGATGTTGGACATCGTGCCGAGCAATACGCGGCGGTTATTCAAAAAGCAAATCGGCACAGATACATACCATTAAGTCCTCCACAAGGGTTAATTGAGTTGCATGAGTGTATTTTATTTGATTATTTAAGGCTATGCTTGAGCATATGTTCAAAATATAATAATATTCATATATTTAATATATGTTGCGCATAGTTGCGTTCATGTTTACACTTGTTTTGTGTTTCTTTTGGCCTTTGTTTAAATGGAGTATTATGCAGGTCACTTTTCATTGTGTTTAGAGATGCTTTAATATTGTCATGCTCTATAATTGCAATTATTAATATTTATTGATGTAATCAATTCGTATAATAGGAAAGGAGAGCCAATTGCCAAAACTCAATGGTGAATTATAATAGTTTCAGGAATACATTTCCTAAATTAATTCAGAAACAAATGATTTACTGCAGCATTAACAATACCATTTGATGCTGCATTTTGTAATGATCGTGACGATTCTGTAACATGTTTTATTAAAATTATGCTGGTGGAATCATGCCGTGAGACGATGCATCTCACGTCGATCTCTTGCAGAGCAGTTGTACATTTTGTGTTCGAGAATGGAAGCAGATATCAGAGAGCTACGAATGTTTGTCACATGACAGCCAGACTGATATTTTCATTCTCAAAGCTGGAATTTAGCCAAATTGTACAAAACCACATTCACCATGATGGTATTTTTGTGCGGTCATTTGAGACGGGGCTGAGACCATACATAACTACACTTGAGATCCCGCTTTAATCGGCATATCTGGCTTCGAATACGGTCAATATTTGGCATCGTAGTCAGGAAAACTTCATCGTGGCAGGCCATCATTGGGACCAAGTAAACTGTCGTCAATACGGTGAATTTGCACGTAGCAACAGCCTTCGAAAGCATTGCCCGGAGGTTCGTTAACATCGTCAGCTTTATTTGTGGCGATGGTCCATCTTGCTGTGCTCACCTCAACTCCAGCTGTCTCTGGCCAGGGCCTCCAGCTGATCAAAACCCGTGGTTGGTATTCTGGAGGGCTTGATATCTGTGCCAGCATAGGTTTCCCTTCAGCCTTGGAGGCGAAGTGTTGTTAAAAGTACTTGTTTCAGTTTCTCTACACACTAGAGAGTGGGGGGGGGGCACCTTTACCTACCCCCAGCACTGGCAAATATCAGGTGCTTATTTCAGGCTGAGCCCACCTCAGGGAGGCTCTCTGGGTATTGATGCCAATTAGCCGGCATCTGAAGTGGCACAACGCTGGTTAAGAAGATTGGATCTGAAACCAAATCACTATCGGGGTGTTTTCTTTTTGTTTAATCATGCTTGCTGAGTTAAAGCCCAAAGTTCCAAAACGCCTAGTGGCCAGCAACAAACAACTCTATTGAAGGTGGGTGCTGCGGTGACGAGATGCTCACTGCCTCGCCTGGTATACAGGAGGTTTTGGGTTCGATCCCGACCCTGGTGCCTGTATATTTGGAGTTTGCGTGCCCTTGCCGTGGTCGCGTGGATTTTTTCTCCAAGTCCTCCAGTGTTTACCTCCACATTTAGAAACACGAGTGTAGAGTATTTGGCCGCTACACATTTCCACATGATAGGCCACCTCATTGAGCTATCATTTGTGGCCAGGTCGCTTCTGAAAAAGAGCTATATAGCACAATGGGCCTTGCAATCGGATGATTACAAGTTCAAATATTGATTTGGGGGTGACGCAGTCCATCATCCTTCTGGGGTCGATAAAATAGCTACCACTTTGTTTGAAAGCCAACAGTGGATGTCCTTTTGATACTTCTCCCTGTCAAAGGAATGAGGAATGTTCACTACTGCTTTCGTCTTGCAAATACCAGATGAGCAATTTGAGAAGGAAATCCCATTAATTGTTTTAATTGAGGTAACCGTTAGCACATGTCTTGAATTGTGTTGTAAGGCTCGGCAAGAGATGGGAGAAAGAATGACAAAGTCTAGTTGGATTAGGGAAAGAAGAACATGTGTGTTTTTTGACCTGCAGTATCTTGGAGAAATTACTTTTTTTTGGGAACCACTTTTGTTTTTTAGGATATGAATTAAATTGTGTATTTGATGCACTACTGTTTTTGTTTTATCGTGAATCCGAGACTCCTTGAAATGTTTGGGGCCCTAAGCTTGTGATAGTTTGCTTTTGCCAAATTTTGTGTGTTGTCCTTACATTGAAAAAAGCCAATGTTTTCAATAAAATAATATAGATGTTTTACAAGTATTTATATAGACATTTTAATATATAATGGCCATAACACGAACAAAAAACCCATTTTTAAATAATAATAAAAACAATTTAGGTGTGTTAATTACATCTGACAAAACTGCACAGGGGAATTAGTGACTTAATTTTGAATGTGTTCACCTTTCAAATATTGTTGGCAAATTCATACATTTTGTGACATTTGCAATGTTGGCTTACGTCTGTCTGTGGCCTGTTCTGTAGTTTGCCGCCGAGGGCTTGCTGAACATACGGCTTACCAGGGAAATGTGTTGTTGGCAAGTGTGGCAACGTGAATTCCCCACCTGGATACTTGTATCACACCGTGAACGTACCTGGGAGATGCGTTGCTGGCAGGTGTGTACATGGCAAGTGTTTACACGGTGGTAATCAGGAGTATGCATTCATATGAGTCTTCTGGCTGGTTCATTATCATAATCAGCATTGAAAAATCCACTGCTGGATGAAAGCCATCAACTTGTTCCAATCAATGAATGAATTATTATCCGCCTGCTTTTCAGAACTGGATCGGGTCGCAGGGGCAGCGACTCCACCAAGTCCCTCCATCTTGCCCTGTCCTCCGCCAGCAGCATCAACTGGGGCTCCCGAATCGCCGGTTTCTCCTCGGCCATGCGCACCACCTGAACTTTCCAGCGCGATCGTTTGGGATTTTTTTTTTGCCTGGAGGACGTCCTTCGAACGTCTACCGGTGGAGTTTTTCTTTCGGCATCCTCAGCAGGTGACCCATTCGCCGTAGCTGGCTTCGCTCCATGCTCAAAAGTGCCAACTGGACGTTGAGTCTCTGGCCGATAGGGGACGGGGGAGGGGTTAACCAAGTAATATTTGCAAGAGTGACCTCGTTCCTCCATTTCTCACGATGCAATTAATCTACCTAGCATCTGCTGCACGCGCCGAATTTGATCGTTCCATCTCCTCCTATGGACGTGCCCTCTGATGCATCGCGCCTGGTTAGAATTGCAATTATAGCGCTTCTCTTTGGTTGCCTTCCAATGTTTCACCCTGTCCGACGAGAACGCTGGATTGCAAGTGGCTTGTTTTTCTACGACGGTACATGTCATGTCATGGAAGCTCGCCCGCGTTATGGACGTTGCGTGCACTGTCGTGATTGCTCCGAGATGTGAAGGGGCACGTGAGATCGCAATGTACAGCCCCCATTTCCTTCCTTGCCCTAATAATGTTCTGCCGGTTGAATTCAGCATCAAGCAGTTGGTAAATATGTCGTCGGTGTTTTTAAAACCAACATTTTACATTGACATAATATGGCATCGGAATAATGGCATGTCCAGTGACACTGTAGAAGATTCACATTCAGAGCACACTGCCAGAGGCTGAAATCATCATCATCCTCGTCGTGATCATTGACCATGGTTAATCCACCGCTGGATGAAGGCCTCCCAAGCCCGCTGCCATCTCTCGAGATTCTGAATTATAATAATCCACCTAGGATCTGCGACATGAACTGATTTACAGTAGAAAAACTAGATACAAGCAAACACCAGACAGATGGGGAATACGGAGTCAACAAGAGTATGCTGGCACAAATGCACAAATACAACACCTCGTTTGTCACGCCACTGCCGGAAGAGGACCCTCCCCACGCCACATGGGTTCTGAGGGTTATTTCGCCAAAACTGACTCACGCTGGTCAGCACGTGTTGGTGACGGTTGGCGGCATAGATGACGGCGTAGTACGGTACAACAATGTATTTTGCTACACTGCCCTCAACCTGACCCCAAGGGCCATCTAGGGTCTGATGGAATCGGGCCAATTTTGAGTGATATGACTACAGGCCACTGGGACTTAATTACTCCTAAAATAACACACGAGGCACATCTAGGAAATATCCTAACGTCGACAATATGTATGGATGGCTTAGTTCGTAAAAAAATGCAATTGACTAATCCATGTTGCTTAAATTAACTTTAAAAGCATGCCCTGAGAACAATCACACAGCATAACCCAGACCTGTATGCGAGCTTTGAGTAAATGCAGGCTCACCACCATGCATGTATGATATTACGACTGTGAAGGTCTTCTCAGTTGTGCCGAAGAGCTTTCCGAACTGGATTTGGTCCCTGGAGCGACACGTCGGACAATGTGCGGTACAACACATCTAGCGGCAGCTGAGCGTACAACATTACACAGCAAGGGGCTCAGATCTATTTAAGGGCGGTAAATTGAATCAAACAAAGTGGCCGTGACTCGGGCTCCGATAAACATCACGGCATTCTCCTCTAAGGAAAAGTAAGCTACTTCCCCAAGCCCACTAATATGGCGAGAGGGCATTAGAGGTAGCGTCGTGGCTGGGAAATCCGAATGCATTGCAAGTGGGGGTGTCTTGGGCCTAATGTCGTGAACAATGGCAACTCCTGTCCCCCCAATCCGGAAATTCCTCCACTCAGCCTTGCCCCACCAATCCCCTACAGGCTGCAAGGTGGATGAGAAAGGAGGGGGGGGGAATCTCTGGCGTCTGTACGTTCAGAGATGCAGCACTTAATCTTCCCGTGCGACTGAACAGTGCAGCGACAAGGTTTTAACACGCTCCTCCTTATTCCACCTTCTTCCCACGGACCGTGGAGGTGTATTGTATTACCCCCACTGTCCATTTGTTTTGTGCACAGCTGATTTGTAATCGACTTGCTGAGTGAGGGCTCTGTCAATACTCTAGTCTGGGAAGAAATGTTTCAAGTTGCAATCTATATTTACGGTACAACGTGCCACCGGTGAATTTACGGGTCATATTATTTAAGCGGTGAAATTGCTGAAGTTCCAAATGGTTCAAAAAGTCAGGGAACATTTTGTAGCTATGTTTTCTTATCAAGGGATGAGTTGACATTTAGCACCATGTCACGAAGAGCTATTTTATGTCAGTAAAATAAAATGAACTTCAGCAGGAAAGAAAATTACGTGTAAATATATGTCCAAAATGCAATCGTGATGAGACATTTTTTTTTAAAATATATATAAAACGTACAGCTCTGCAAATTGCTTGCGAATGCCACTGCTGCTGGGGACAACAACAAAAAAAGCCTTCGCTAGCAGGAGCTATAGAGAGTACCTCCAGGCGGTCTTTTCACCAGCTCTTCCAACACTGTCCAGAAGTCTTGGAAAAGATGAGCGTACCCACGCTTTGCACCACCACGTGTTGCCTGCCAATAAACCAACTGCAGCATACCGCTGGCTGAACAGAGGCGCGGGGGGATGTCATAAACGTGCCCATTGGTCAACATGCTGCGAAAAGAGATTGATTTGAACTCGTCACCTCTGGATTTGAAGTCCACCGTTCTGCCAATGCACCACAGTAAAATTCCATGATATTTTCATACTCGATAATCTTGAAAGTCTAGCTCATGAAGTAAACCTTATTCAATGTCAATTATCCCTTCTCTGACCATAATTTGTTTTTAACTTGGTTATTGTACATGTAACATATTTAGACACTAATACTGTACAACAACGAACAACAATCTTGTGTTCATATTTTAATTGGGTGCAATTTTATAAAAATAATTGCAACTGGCGCTTACAATAATCGGGGAATAAATGTGTTGATAACATTCAATGCAGAGAGCCTCAATGAAATGAACAAACGTTGTCAAATGTTGTTTCGCCATAAATCTGGAAAGCATAAACGATTATGGTCAGCAAAGCAGGCACTTTCATTAGTTCACAAGACGTGCTATGGGCCACCTGCAGAACAAGATTGATGAGGAAATGTCTTTTGGTTTATAAAAAAAAGAGAGAATAAGGCCTGTAAATAATACGGTCTTACTGTTGGGAGAAGTCTGGACGGGCAATGTAGATGGGACACAGACACGAAGTGCACATTGTTTCTGAGTAAACACGACAGAGGAAACCTCTTTCTTCGAACACGTTCCAGAATCTGTTTTGAGAAGAGTCCTCGAGTATTTAATACATTAGTACATCGGGGTTTGTTTGCATGTTCACCACAAGTACGTGTGGTTAATGCAGACTTGATTCCTTGCAAAAGGTATCTATTTGGTGATTGAATATCGTAACATCTGCTTTATTTCCAGAAAGGGCACAACCAATTATTATTTTTCATACTCGTGCATTCGCGCCATTTTCGTAGGACAACCCTGTCACTGAGTCGCTGTGTTTCATGGACGGATATCGTCTCTCAGTCGTGGCCGATGTTGCTATGCGGTTTTCCTCAATTAAGTAAAATTTTGTGAAAATAAAAAAAACAATTAAACGCGGACAGTGACACTAGAAAACATAGCCTGCTCCTTTTCAAATGACGTCAGGGGATCTTTACCGGCCACTGTGAAGAACAGCGCCACGCCACTTTGGCAAATGCTCCCGCAGTATTGACCAGGATGGATAGTCGCTGGGCTCGAACCGCGGACCTTTGCAACACGTGACAAATCGCACATCGCCTACCTAAGCATAGTTCCACTTGCATGAGCATTGTTAAGCTTATCGTCCACCCATTTGTACAAGTGTCCTTCACAACAAAATCTACTTGAGAAGAATTTCACCTGTGTGCGATGACAACTTCGAGGACCCACTAAATATATAACAATATACATTACACATTTATGCTCTAGCCAGTGTGGAAGAGTAGGGCCAAAGCACCCTCCAAAAGGGGCTCTCCAAAGCTTTTCTAGTAGAGGCCTCCTGTCACCAATGGCGTGATCAAGCAATTGTAGGATTACATCCCTCACAGTCCTGTATCAATCCGCTGCTGGATAAAGGGCTGCATACTTCACCATGCTTGTACGAACAGATTGCACAAGGGGGGAGGGCAGGACTGGTTAAGATATTGCCCGCCACCGATGTCAGCCATGAGCGAGAATCGAACTCAGGGGGGAATGTTAAAATGTTTCATAGAAGTAAAATGAAAACAAATAAATTGCATTTTAGAAATGCATAAATATACGCTTAAATGTGCTTCTTCCGAAATGCAGGTACTTGTATTAATGTTGCTAACTCGAGTGTTCACCGTCTCTGTCTATAGGTAGTTTGGGTGTTGTATTTTGGCAACATTATTCATTGCGATGAATATCTTCAAGCCAAAACGGCATACGACATACATTGCAGCAAAGCAAAGTGACTACAAAGCGAGTATCAAAGTTCAATTACGCTTCGTGTTACTCTATATCCATTTCTTAAACTAAGTTGGAATTAATGACGACAATTTTTATTTGAATATTTTTACAAGTTTCCAAACTTTTGGACCCCCTGTCAATTGCCTCTCAAGTAATGCAAAAACCTTTTTCATGAAAGTAAATTTTGCACGATCTAACAGAAAATATTTTCCAGTAAGTTTTTTTTTATCGGAATGTTCTATCCAATGTCGCAGGTTCACGGGGGTGATTTCACATGAATGTGCTTGCACAGAATGTATGCCTAAATTACCAAGGTGTGTGTTTGGGATTACAGCTGCAGATTGACACCGTTTGTTATTAATTCTAATTTGAATTGCTTTCACTATTTCCTGGAAGGCACATATATACACAGTAAAACCTTGGATTGCGAGTAACTTGGTCTGCGAGTGTTTTGCAAGACGAGCAAATGTTTTAAATAAATATTAATTTGATAAACGAGCGAGGTCTTGCAATACGAGTATTACGTATATGCTTTGTCTGCCGAGCGTCACGTGATCACAACTGATCTACGAGTGCTTTGATATATGAGTGCTTTGGATTACAAACGCGTTTCCGGAACGAATTATGCTCGCAATCCAAGGTTTTACTGTATATGTATTAGCAGCAATAATATTAATCTCAATCAGCAGCAGCCACGATCTAACTAATGCTACACGAAGGCATTCCCATGTTTGCACCAATCCATGGAGCTCCTGTGCAAGAGCACAACAACAGCGACTTCTCAGCCGAGAGCGTGAATAAGCACACGCTAGCGGCGGGTAAAAACTCATCGCGCTGTCCAGCTATGATGTGAAACCCACAGGCACAAGAGCCATGTAGGCTCAGCACCCTCGTGCGTGGGGAATGGTACCGTGAGTTGTGCAATTCCCCTGGTTTTCAACTACAAGTAAGCAGAGTGCAACATAATTCATGGCGCAATTTTGGTAGAGACGTAGATCACATATATTTGGCAGACAGTGTACGTTGAAGAGGGGGGGGGGGGGTACAAATGACTCACTATCGGATGTACAAAATTATTCAGACAAAATGTTGCACGTGTTGATGGAATTTTATGGGGGGCAATTAAGCACATTTAACCGTGAAGTTTACACTATTAATAATAAAAAATGACACTTATAAAAGCACCTTTCCACAAGCTACTCAAGGCACTGTACATCACACAAATCTATCAAATAAATAAATCATTCGTTGGACAGTGTGAGGAAAAACTAATTAGAGATGGCCAATGCAAAGAAACGAAAGCATGAGAAAGTAAACGAGTTTTGTTTTTGTTAGGCGGGTTCTAGCCCCCGACATTGTCTCTGAATCACAAACAACACTGGGCAAAGCCTTTCACAGGTAGGAAGCAGCAACAGAAGGCACAGTCACCCACCAATCACAGTCCCACCTCCACTAAATTTGACCTCACGCGGCTGAGGCGGCGTGCCACTGAAAATATTTTTTTGTTAAAGTCAGCACAAAAAAACCGTGGAGAGTACAATAATGTACTCAGCGGTGTAGCTGTCGAGTATGCAGGCGGTGCAACTGCACCGAGGGCCCCAGCGGTCAAATGGGTCAAGGCACCGTAATACGACGAGGGTCAGGGGAAATTGGACAGGGGAGTCCATTCCATTCCTTTGCACGAGGGCCCATGCCAACTACACCACACACCACTGGCGGTCTATTAAAGTTACCACTCGATGTTTGGTGTGAAGTCCTCGACACCTGCTTTGTTTCTAATTGTCCGTGGCAGGCGTGACCAATACACTCAAACTTCGACAAGTTTTCCTGCCAACGTGTAGCATTCAGCATCGTGGGATACAAACCCACGCTGGAACAAAAATGGGAAACCGTATGAACATATCATCGCATCGCCCACACACAACAGGGCACCACCGACCTGTCTTATCCACAAGCCAGGCAAGACAACGTTGAGGTCTCGGAAAGGTCTCATTTGCAGCAGATGCGTGCATTAGATGTGGGGTGACTTGCGTTTATAATGTCAGACGTCTGCACCGCAGCTCATAATACAGGCAGATGCACTCAGCCAGCAAGCACAGTTTGGATGCAAATGCACCATAAGTGTGCACGGGCATTTCCATTTTCCCCAAAGAAGTGTCTTAAGTGCCCGTGCCTCGTGACCAACACGAGTCCGCCACAGCAGGGGGAAGGAATTACCCGCCTCTGCCGTAGCGGTCCCTTGAGCGCGTTATCAATATCGGCCGGTACAAGCCGTGGCCCTGCTATGCACGGCGGTTGGCACCCGCCGATCGCCCACAACGGTGGCACCTGCTCGGTCCCCTCGCCCCAACTCCAGCCCGCTCTTCGTGCGTCGCGATTGCGCACTCCGAGACGCTTGTGACGCTCTGGGTGCGTTACATAATGTAAGTTGTTGTTGATTTAAAGCTTTCGTGACTGCTAGGAGCCATACTCTTTGGTCCTATTGGGTAAAGTCACGTAGGTAAAAAAATAAAATAACAAAAATCACGACGTTTCGGCCACAACACAAGCGGCCTTCGTCACAGCTTAAAGGTCGTGATCTGAGCGTGGCTTTTTTCACTCCAGCGCTGTCCTACCAGACAGTCTCGTCCCTTCACCTGATGAAGGCCGCTTGTGTTGTGGCCGAAACGTCGCGATTTTTGTTATTTTATTTTTTACCTACGTGACTTTACCCAATAGAACCCAAGAGTAAGTTGTTGTTGTTTTTTCTTGTTGCGTATACCAGGCGGAGTGGGGGAGGTGGCTCGGAAAGTGAGGAGAGGGGAGCCGATGGGGGGGTTCGTTCATTCCCTTCTGCTGAGCCTAAGCGCACAACGGAGCCCTGGGTTGACAGCTCAGCGAGCCGGCATTTCTGCGTCACGTGTCGCCAATGCGATTAAATAAAAGTGACGGATTTGGTTTTTTTTTTCTTCTTCTTCCACGTGTGTACGCTATAGCACATGTGACAATGTATGAAATAATGTATTCATCGCAATTTTGACGCACATGACATATACATTTGAATTGGATGCGTAAAGGATAAATGGAATTTTGTTTTCTTCCTCGGTTGTTGGATGTTGGCTGTTGGTCAAGAGTAATGAAGGAGTAGCAGCCAAGGAATGGAACGCGTCCGTGGAGATGGAGCGATAAAATCAGCTTGTGTGCAGGTGCTAGGTGAGAGACAGCGACAACGTGAGAATGTTTAATTTATTTATGTTTCTATCCAGCAGTGGATTAATCGTGGCCGACAATTATATTTTGTATGCAACGGCTTCACGTCATATCTACAGCCCAGAGAGGAGGCGCTACCATTCACAATATACTGTCAGCACGCATTTCAATTGAATGGTGACAAATAATTGAATTGAAGGCTGGCTGACTAATTACACATCTACTATATAGCACATTGAGGAATATCTATTTGGATGCATGATTAACCAGCCCTGCACTGTTCAGCGTGGTGAAGTACAGTCAAATAACCCCGTGAACTGCAAGGCTTGGAAGGGGCCCTCATCCAGCAGTGAATTGTCCAGAAAAATTGGTGTGTATCAGCGTTGTTAGTGTTGTACGTGTGCACAGCTGTCAGTTTTATTCGAGACGGTCTCGCAAACGCTGTAAGTCATTGCCTGGCGATAAGCGCAGGCAGGAGCTCAAAGCAAGCCATGCAGAAGCCAAGCAGAACACGCAGTTTTAAATGTAACCTATTTTCCATAAACAAATGGCTCATTTAGTGGTCCGCACTCTGGAAGTTGCCGCTAATTTCGCTGGCATCAAAAATGCAGCAACGAAGCTTCTTTGCAAAAAGTTTTCATCGCTGTCTGCGCAAACAAAACAAAAAAAATATAACCACATTTTTACGCGACAATTTCAGTACCATGTCCCAGTCTTACATGGCATTTTGTTACACTTGTGTGCATGAATAATGATATTACTGTAGTATTAGTATTAGTAGTAAGTGTGGTATGCAGGGCTTAGCTTCAACTAGCGATCCAAAAGAATAATGTCTGCGTTCGGTATACCACTTTCACTAAATATTGTCGCTTGGTTGTGGCGACCACCAGTCACTTGGATACTCCGGTCTATTACCAGCAACCCTGGAACAAAACATTCGTTGAGAAATCAAGCCACGGGTGGTGCGCGATTATATTCTGCCAGTTCGAATTAACGAATAATTTATACTCGAAAGTGCTTTAGACGTTGCTTAATATCACATTGCCAGCAGCCCCCCCCCACCCACCACTCCCCAACCCCCATGTATAATGTTCGCTTGGTTAATTGTGTGCAGTGGCGCAGGCACAAGCAGTCTGAAGTCTGAAGCGACGTCCGTCTCACGTCCTCTAAACACCCCCCCTCCCCCCCCCCCCCAAGAACGGCCGGGCAGAACTCCAAGATGCATTTCACGCGGGCGCGGTGGCGTCGAGCTGCCCAGATTCCAGAGGCCACCTTCCTCCAACCGTTTGGCCCCAGAAAATGAATTAATCGCCGCACCATCTGCTGTGGACTCCACATTCTGTCGACCTGGCGCGGGAGGCAGCTTGCCTTTCGAGACGTGTGTAAGCTGCGGCAAGGCAGTGGCTGCGCACACGTGGTCGGGAACCGAAGGGGCAAGTAGGTTGCATTGTCGATTTGCCCCACTGATAGATGCCACCTGCTCGGAGTGATGCGGGCCATACCCGCGGCACTGCCGCATGCATTGAGGCTATATTGCGTTGTGGCACCGAGGTCACTGTGGTCACGGAAGTTGTGAATGTGCATAAAGTTCACGGAATGTTGGAAATGGCCGTAGAAACACGTTAGAAGACGTTCGGAGAAACGCTTTTTTTTATATCTGCACTGAAAGCACACGATCCCGTGCACTGGCAATGCAGCTTAGAATTTTTGTTAGCCTAAGATATGGAACGGTGCCATCTCATTTGAATTTTTTAAAATCAATTATCTCTAAATTGATTACGAGTCCCAATGTATTTTTTTCAAGATAATTACTTACCTTAGCCACTTGGTTTGAATTTGTATAATTATTATTTTATTTTAGATTGCAATTTGAAGAGTTTGTGTAATTAAAAATCATATATACTTATTATTACATTATAAAAAGCACTTATGGTAGCGGGTAGTTTGTGATAAACGACCTCAGGGCGTGACGACCCTGCCTTACGCGAGTCCCAGGCACAGCTGGCCCGGCTGTCAGTACCTGGTAAGGGCCCCTCCCAGAGCTACGCGGTTTTCTCACTGCCTTGTGAGTGTCTCGGGAGAGTCAATGGCTAAGGGAGTGAACCCCGACAGAAACTCAGGAGTGGGGCCCCTCAGGCGGTTTTGTGACGCACTGCGGCACATTCTCGGCAGCCCCTGCAGCCAAACTTGACCAAACGTCGTGCTACGCACTCCTTTGGACATCACCAGTAAGGCCGAGGGGGGGGATCCTGACGCATGGGCAACCCAGGATTTCCTGAATAACCTGCCCGGGCTTTGCGCCAACAAAAGGTGCACAAATGGGGAGAGGACACTCCTCGGCCACCTAATCGTGGCCAAGAAACACGGATGGCAGCAGTCACGGGTTATAAGCTCATTTTAGATTGGCGTAAAAAATGGGCGCCACAGGTTGCCATCGTCGGTGGGAGGGGTCATTGCACCCCAATGGAGAGCTACCGCCACCCGCCTCAAGCTGGGCAGCCCCCGGCCAATAAGATGCTTTCCCGCCACGGCTCACCTGCTCCAATGGGTGCTTGGAGCTTATGGTTCATCACCAGACAAGTGGGCTGCAAAACCTGCACCAGACAAAAACAAAACAAAACGAAAGGTTCCAGCCCTTCATTTTGCAAGCTGGAATGTACGTACAATGTGTTCTGGACTCTCCGAAGATCTATTGCAGACTGAGGACATCCGCAAGACTGCAGTTATCGACAGGGAGTTGGCGAGACTCCATATCGATATTGCAGCACTGCAGGAGACCCGGCTTGCTGGCAGTGGCTCACTACGAGAGAGTGACTACACTTTCTACTGGCAAGGAAAATAGCAGAACGAACCAAGGCAACACGGTGTTGGGTTCGCCATCAAAAACACACTCCTTGGCATGATAGAACCACCGACTGAAGGCTCCGAGCGGATTCTACTCATGAGATTGCTCACTGCTTCTGGCCATGTAAACATCCTGAGTGTCTACGCCCCAACACTCTACTCACCTCCGGAGATTCATGACCAGTTCTATGAAGAGCGTCATAATATTATTCGCAAAATCCCCAGCTCTGAGCACATGTTTTTTTTTGGGAGACTTCAATGCAAGGGTTGGGGCTGACCACGACGCGTGGCCCGCATGCCTTGGCTATCATGGCATTGGAAAGATGAATGCCAGTGGACAAAGACTACTGGAGCTTTGTTCATACCACAATCTCTGTATCACAAACTCATTCTTTCTCACAAAACCATGCCATAAAGTATCATGGAGACATCCAAGGTCTCTTAATTGGCACCAACTGGACCTCGTCATCAACGAACGAGCCCTCCTCAACTCGGTACTCATCACACACAGCTACCACAGTGCAATCTGTGACACCGATCACTCGCTGGTATCCAGCAAGGTCAGACTACGCCCCATAAGATACACGGACTCAAACAAAAGCGCTACCTATGCATCAACTCTGCCAAGACATCCCTCCCAGAGCTCACGCAATTATTCCAACACAGCCTTGAGCAGTCCCTACACGACACACCAGATGGAAGCGTGGAGACAATGTGGGCATATATCAGAGACGCCATCTTCAATACAGTCATCAATACCTTCGGCAGGCAGACAAGGCGGAACACAGCCTGGTTTGAGGAACACCTGGCTATATTGGAACCCATCCTCCAAGCCAAACGCATGGCGCTCCTGAAGTACAAGCAAGACCCAAGTACAGAATCATTAAGGGCTCTGAAAACTGCTCGTAGTGCAGCCCAAACAACCGCCAGACGCTGCGCCAACAACTACTGGGTGAACCTCAGTAGTAGGATCCAACTCGCCTCTGACACTGGCAATATCCGTGCCATGTATGAAGGCATCAAGACAGCCTTTGGCCCAAACATCAGGAGGACTGCCCCCCTTAAATCCAGCACAGGGGCCATCATCACTGATAAACAAGAGCAAATGGCCAGGTGGGTAGAACACTACTCAGAGCTCTACTCAAGAGACAATGGTGTGTCAGAAGCTGCCCTTGCTGCTGTAAAGCCCCTACCAACGATACACGAACTGGACAATGTTCCAACCTTGAAGGAACTTGACAACGCATCAACTCACTAGCCAGCGGCGAGTCACCGGGACAGGACGGCATCACACCTGTGGTACTAAAATGTGCAAAACCCGCCGTCCTCACAAAACTACATGAACTTCTCTGCCAGTGCTGGGAAGAAGGAGCAATGCCTCAAGGCATGAGAGACTTAAACATCATCACCCTATATAAAACAAGGGTGACCGTGGGGACTGCAATAACTACCGTGGCATCTCCCTGCTGAGCATCGTGGGGAAAACCTTTGCCCGTGTGGCCCTCAGCAGGTTACAGATACTAGCTGAGAGGACGTATCCTGAGGCTCAGTGTGGCTTCAGAGCAGGAAGGTCTACAATTGGCATGCTTTTCTCCTTGCGTCAGCTACAGGAGAAATGTCGAGAACAGAGAATGCCCCTGTACTTGGCATTCATTGATCTTACAAAAGCCTTTGACCTCATCAGTAGGGGATGCCTCTTCAAACTCCTCAAAGTGATCGGCTGTCCACCGAAGCTGCTGACAGTCATCTCCTCTTTCCATGACAACATCAAAGGAACAATACAGCACAGCGGCACCACCTCAGAGGAATTTCCCATACTTGGCGGTGTAAAGCAGGGGTGCGTGCTTGCCCCAACACTGTTTGGCATCTTTTTCTCACTTATGCTCACACATGCCTTTGGGACAGCAGAAGAGGGAGTCTTTCTTCATACAAGATCTGGCCATCTCAGATCCAAAACCAAAGTCCGCAAAGTCCTCATCAGAGAACTCCTTTTTGCTGATGATGCTGCACTGACAGCTCACACAGAACAAGGTTTGCAGACACTCATCGACCACTTTGCCAATGCCTGCAACAACTTTGGCCTGACAATCAGTCTAATAAAGACCAATGTCATGGGCCAGGATGTCAGAGACACCCCTTTCATAAACATTGGCAGCTACACCCTGGAAGTCGTTCAGGACTTCACCTACTTGGGTTCTACCATCACCTACAATTTGTCTCTTGTCACAGAAATTGACAAGCGCATTCGGAAGGCGTCTACAGCTATGTTCAGGTTGACTAAAAGAGTGTGGGAGAACAAATCCCTGACGCTCAACACCAAAGTACAAGTGTACCGGGCCTGTATCCTGGAGAACATACGCCCATCAAGAACATCGACTAAACACATTCCACCTCCGATATCTCAGGCGCATCCTCGATATCAGATGGCAAGATTGCATTCCCAACACCTCAGTTCTCAACTTGGCCAACATTCCCAGCATGTACTCTCTACTCAGTCATAGGCGCCTGAGATGGCTTGGACACGTGCGCCGCATGCAGGATGGCAGAATACCCAAGGATGTCTTGTACGGCGAGCTGGCATCAGGCACACGGGCCACCGGTCGCCCGGTCCTGCGCTTCAAAGATGTCTGTAAACGGGACATGAAGAGCTGCGACATCAAGCCAAATGACTGGGAGAAAACTGCCGGCGACCGACTCAGCTGGCAGCAGGCTGTGAAAACAGGCTTCAGGAGAGGCGAGGAGAAAACACGTACCGCTTGGCAGACCAAGAGGGAGCGACGTAAAGAAAAAGCAACAAACACCTCTGGAGCTGCCACCGCATTCACTTGCAATTGCTGTGGCAAGGATTGCCACTCAAGGATTGGCCTACTAAGTCATTCTAGGCGCTGCGAAACCTACAGCTGACCTCGTAAGGCGCAAAAAGAATTGTCTCTCGAGACACAAAGGCCAATGATGATAATGATAAAAAGCACTTGTATTAGTTCGGGTACCACCCCATCCTATTGTTGTCACGTTTTTGATTAATTACTGGGGGTTCCCCCCCCCCCCACACCTTGGCAATGAATTCTACTGAAGAGTCACCGTGCCTTGCTTGTAGCTTTATGCACAATCTCATTTTGTTACATAATGCTCATCACAGCAACACACTGAGATGAAATCAAGTGCAGTTTAGCAAAGATTATCCCTGCAGACTTCACAAATGTGCATTACAATAATTACATGGAACAACAAAAAAGTAATCTACTTTTAATAATAAACAGCGAAACGTGATTTGTTTCAACAAATTTGACTAACCTGAGGCTGGGCTCGCACGTGTCAAGGTATGTATGTTGTACTGCACACGTTTTTGCAGCTGTGTGAAATAAATTTGACTTTTAATAAACAAATAACTTCCATTTGACCAATTTTGAGCTTTCATGCTGATGCCTAGAAAACTAAAGCATGTTGCGATATTAGTCTCATGTTTGCTCTTATGTGTTTTTTTATCATGTAATTCCACCCCTCCCACCCCCTCCCAAATATATTGTGTATGCAATTAAAAATAAATAGCCGCTTGGGAAGCTTGTAACTTGCTAATATTGAGGTTGAATATGCAGCACCATAAGTACTCTTAAAAAAAAATTAACCAAGGGAATTCATCCCCTGTTGGTAAATTAATTTATTTGCAAACAAAAATTGCCAAAATTACCAAGAACCTATCGACCACCAGAGGGAGCCGATTTGTACAGTACACAGAATGTGGCCCTGAGAATGACAAAAAGGCGCATCCCTTTTATATAGCAGCATTAGAAGGCTATATGCAGCATCACGCTAAGTGTTTTAACACTGAGCAATGTTCGCATGGCAACAGCATTTCATTTTACTTGCTAACAACAACAAAAAAAATCCCTCTTGCTAACAAAGGAAAAGAAATCACAAATGCCGCATCCACCCTAGCGTGGGAGGTGTCTGCAGTTGTGCCCTGTAGCTCTGCCGCTCGCTTTTTGGGTTGTACCGCGTGTTGTTTGAAAAATCCTTAGTAGACGATCCCAGGCCGTGGAGAGCGAAACATCGTACATCGTGCCAAAGAGCGCGCGCGATAACCTTAAAACACTTTAGAGATACTTGCATCCTAGGACAGACCTCTGTATGGTGTTGAAGTAACGAAGCAACGAGGCAATGCATACTAAGCAAAACAATCGTCTTCACGTTGTGTTAGCACTTGACTTGTGGGTTTGTTCTCTGCATCACATGGCCACGTTATTGTCTTATGTCGCTCATGCATGTTGAGTCGTGAATTCGCCATCGGACCTATGTCAATCAACTGCTGGATGAATGCCTCCCCACATATTTAGGTCATGGGCTATACCACCTTGGTCAATGTGGGTTGCTGGAGTGGGGCCCAGGATTGGTTCAAGATATCACTCGCCACTCATGAAAACTACATAAATGTAACAAATTTGTGGTCGCAGGATCAATCTAATTCCTATTTTAATTGCATTGTTTTAAATTTGTATTGGATGATAATTTTACGTAAAGGGGCATTGGTTTTAAGAAAGGCACCTTTCAGGTAATATAGTTTGGTTCACATTCGCCATGACAGAATTGAACTCAAGTTGCCGGATTTGCAGTGCACCAATGCTCCCCTGCTCACGCTTATCAATGCACTGATCAAATGACGAAACAATCTCAACGCATTCGGCAATAACACTGCCTTAAATATAAAATATATAATAGGCATATATATTGTGTTCCTTTAAAGGCCGTGTTATTGACAAATGTGTTGAGTTTTTTGTTGTTGTTGAAATTTGTGCTTCTGCACCACTACTGACGCAGTCTCACCAAATAATTTGTTTAAATTGGAGAAAAATGGGCCAGGATTGAATTCAAAAAGCAAAAAACATTTACTCCGAGGCAAGTGCTCGTCTGTACCAACAGATACTTGTCGCTTTTAGTACGATACTGCAATTGCTCGGTTATTTCATGAGACCTGTTAATATGCCGGTCATTAAGGAACCAAAAAAATTGAGAAATCCGTATGATATAGACCTACAGTGTAAATCAGACCTGGGCTACAAGAAATATTGAGTAGGCTGTCCGGAATTGACAGGAGTGGCTCTCCAATTTCTCATATTCAGGCCCTGATTTATACGGCTGCCTTATTAGTCAACTGGGTGAGGGGGAAACGAAGGGCCTGCTAAAGCCCCGTGCTTTGTATCAACCCCCATCGTGGCAGGTGCCGCAGGGCAGATTCAAGCCAACGTAGCCCTAATGACACCTCGGTGTTAATGACATCGTACATCTGACCTGCAAGGGGATCGCTCATGCGGAAGCAGATGGCAAGCTCTGAAGAGGTTGTAGCACACCAATTGCATACGGCAGACTCATGACCATGATTTAAAGTAGCAATTAATACAACTGCAGTAATATATGGGACAGCAGTGACATAGTGGTTAGTGCACTGGGCACCAGACCGAGAGTTTGAATCCCAGCCACATCAGTATCGATTGGTATCCGGACCGAACCTGGGCACCTACCCTCTCAACTTCACCATCGTGTTGAAGTATGGTCGAACAATCTCCATGACTCACACGGTATTGGGACGACTTCATCTACCAGTGGATTGATAAAGGACTGTATATATGTAGTAGTAGTATTATCATGAATTATAATTAAAAGTCAATCAGCACCTGGCGCGTCGTGGGGTAAAGTGTGAGTACTCCCGCCTCTTCAGAGACGTCTGGTTCAGCGTGGAAGAGTAGGCCAAGATGCCCCCTCGGGCGGACTCTCTTGAGAATATTCTACTGGAGGCCCTCCGGCCAGCAATGGCACGAGCAAGCAATTACAGTGGCGCGAATTGACCTCGTATCATTCACAGTCCTTTGTACACCCACTGCTATACGGGGCCTCCATCCCACCCAGTGACAGTCACGAGGGTTGGATTCGAAGCGCAGTGCACGAACCACCGTGCCACTGGCTCCCCGCCCCACGGTGATCATTCAACTTTTTTTTTAAGTGGACAACTCGCAGGATGCAAACTCAACAGTTTAATCTCGCCGTGTGTCTGATGGCAGGCTCGTGGACGGAGGGCTCATTAGCAACGTAGCCCCGCACGCTTGCTGGAGTGGGCTAATAGGCTGCACGTCTGTCGAAGGGCCAAGGGCGACGCTCAAGTGGTACGAATCTAGTTACAGCAGCGAATGTTGTGGGCTCCGCCTAACGCGTCTGGCACATTCGGACAACAACAACAACAACAGCCCCACCACGCACGTGGTTGTCATGCGTGCGATTGGCTCCGTCGTGACACTCGTGCCGACGCTTGTAAGTCTCCAGTCAATGTTCACGATTATAGAGGCGCAGCCCTGCAATCGCTTGCTCATGCCACTCACTTGGATGAAGAAGGACTCTTCCAGAGAAAGACTCCTGGAAACCCCGCCCCATCCTCCCCCCGACCCATAGGGTATTTTTCCTACTCTTCCACGTTGGCCAGACATCTTGGAAGGGGTGGGAATACCCGCTCTTAACCCCACCACATGTTACCTTGTACCCATTTACGCCACTGGGTGCACAGAGGCAGTGAGATGTGGGAGACCTGCACCTTTGTGTTAACTGCCACAACCGTTGGTCCAATAGGTGACCTCTGCAATGTCCAGTGGCAATCACTCGTGGCAGCATCCACATTTTCACAATGATTTTACAATGAACCTCGTTTAATTTTTGTTCAATGCTTATCCTTGTAAATGAGGCTCTTCTACTGAAAACCAATGGTGAATTCCAATACGATTTAACTCGGCTCAAGCTATCGGGCATAGCTATAAATGTGTCAGCGTTATGTCACACACAACATCAAGGTTAAAATATGAAAATGACGGTAACTTACGATCCCTTGGTCCTCGATGCTATTCAAATAGGCGCTGCGCTCCTATTTGAAGCAACACTTCACGTGAGCAATTCATACAAAAAAAAACCCCACATTTTTGCGGTTCACCGGGCCAAACCAAATGAGGTCTACAGTCTGTCTCAACGAAACGGCATATAGCAACGTCACTCACCGTGCCGACACCCACCGTGTTCGCATTTCTCCAGACTCCTGTCTCGATCACATTGTGTATGCCATTGGGCACAGAGTGCTCGGGAAAATCTCCTCCGTTAAATAATCTTCTTCTTAACGAATAGTCCCATTATTGCATGGGGTTAGCCCCTAAGGTTGTATTTCTCCACGTGCTTATAGTCTGTCCATATTTTTCTCCACTGTCCTCGTCACTCCAGCACGAAGGTCACCCTCGGGGTCCCCCTCCTTAGTTCGCCTTGCACTGATAGCCCTTCTCAAGTATGGGTCTCTGTGTGAGTCTTTGGGTATCTGTGTCAGTCTTTGGGTCTCTGTGTAAGTCTATGGGTCTCTGTGTGAGTCTGTGGGTCTCTGTGTGAGTCTGTGTGAGACTATAGCCCTTCTTATCTATGGGTCTTCGTGTGAGTGTATGGGTCTCTGTGTGAGTTTATGGGTCTCTGTGTGAGTCTATGGGTCTAAGTGTTGAGTCTATATGGGTCTCTGCGTGACTAAATGGGTCTCTGTGTCAGTCTTTCGGTTTCTGTGTGAGTGTATGGGTATCTATGTTTAACCCGTAGGATTTCGCGACCAATATCATCCATAATAGAGGTTTTTTGGTCACCACATCTACGCCTCTATATAAGGAACGAAACAGTTAAAGACTTCTCCACAAATCTGGCTGTCGCCTGATTAAGCTAGTTGTAAATACTGGCGAAACGTCGTACTCAGATTGCAAATGTTGTGGCTTGGCTCTCCAACATACCGATGTGCTGTGCTAGTGACGAATTGGCATCGTTCTGTTTACGTGACAACCCTTACTAGTTGGCTGTGTCGGGTGGTGGCGGGTTTAACAACACATTTATATATTTACGCGATCCAACACAAAAACCTGTGTTGTGGGTATCTATGTGTCTGAGTCTGTGGGTCCCCAATCTCCATCGCCTTACTCATAGCATCTTATCTCTTCTCAATATATGTCCCCACCATCTAAGTCTCGCCACCATTAACTCGTTGGGAATATTAGTAACTCTTGCCGTGGCCCTAATTCCTCCTTACATTCCGGGAATTTGTTTCAACATTAAATAACGTTGAAACAAATTATAGTTCAAAGCATATGCAGTACAGTAAGTCAAATGCACTAAAGCACATTCATTTGTTTATACGTACAATAACGTTATGTTTGCAGCCACGGAGATTGTGTTGCGTTGCATCAGTTCATTCGAGAGGATTTCTCATTTGTTATTTTTTGACGTTGACTTAATCACAGGGGACATGGTTGGGTATGAAGAGGAATTCATTTTGATTGTGCACTCAGCCTGCGCTAAGGCTTTGTTGTGTTTATTTAGGTTCCGGCACAAACCTATCCCCGACATGCCATCTCCCAACACTCTCTATAGCCTCACGCTGTCCTCCAGAAACCGCGGACAGTTTACTGGAAACAGACTGCAAGTGATGGCTCTCTCTGGGCTCATTACTTTGAGCAGGGTGGCAACACTGGTGGTGGGTCTTCGTCTGTCATGTGGAAAATAGCAACATTTACAAAGGCAGGTCGAGTCCATAAGAACGCCATCGGAATGAAAGTTCGTCGTTCGGTAGGGAAGCGGAATATAAGGGGGCAGCTAGCTGTTCACAGCGATTTCCATTGTTTCGAGTTCACCACAGCGAGTTCACCACAGATTTCCTTTTCCGCCACCCCTCGTGCATCAGACGTGATCCACGTCCCGATGCAAGTTTTACGACGGCCAACTGCCGCCATGATTGGTGCGAAGCCAGGAGGTTCGGCCGTGCGATCTTCAATTCGGTTCCTGTCGCTGACGTCTGCGCCGCCCCCACTTTGCTGCCTCCGCGTTGCCCTTTGCAGTTGTGCTCGATTCCAGAAGGAGTCTCTGCTGTTGTCCAGGAGGATTTGAGCCTAGGTGGTGGCGAGCGTTCGCGATCTTCACAGATGGGTAGCATCGTGTTTGCGAGAAGGATGCCTTTTTAATATTCTCACAATGCGGCATTCGTCCTCGCATCGGAATCGTTGGAGGAGCAATGTGTGGGCGAGTGCAGGCCGCCACGGGAGTGGCATTGACCTCAATGTTCTGGTAACGATGAATCGCCCAGCAGCGTTTGGCTGGGAATCGACGAAGTTCATGTGCGAGCTGCTTTACCAAACTGGTTGCACGATGAGTGCACAAGCGCCAGGGATGCCCTTCTCAGGGATTTCGCATCACAACCCCAGCTGGTACCCCCCGTCAGCTTGTGGATGATGTTGATCCGGGACTCGGTTTTATCCGTCACCGCTTTGAGATCTGGGTGGTAGGGGAGGCTTCTGTCCAACGTTACACCAAGATGCACCAAGGCTGTGGTGCCGCATGCCTTTAATCCATCGCCACTCGAGGCGAGGCTTGGCGGATCACACAAATGTTGTGAAACCCCCTTCCTGTGGGAGTCGCGGTGCCATACCCTGGGTTGTCAGAAGAAGGTGGTACAGGAGGAGGTGGTACAGGAGAAGGTGGTACAGGAGAAGGTGGTACAGGAGAAGGTGGTACAGTAGAAGGTGGTACAAGAGGAGGTGGTACAGGAGAAGGTGGTACAGGAGAAGTGGTACAAGAGAAGGTGGTACAGGAGAAGTGGTACAGGAGAAGTGGTACAGGAGAAGGTGGTACAGGAGAAGGTGGTACAGAAGAAGTGGTACAGGAGGAGGTGGTACAGGAGAAGGTGGTACAGGAGGAGGTGGTACAGGAGAAGGTGGTACAGGAGGAGGTGGTACAGAAGGAGGTGGTACAGAAGGAGGTGATACAGCTAGAATGCCGACTCCACCTCTTCAGTCGCTATGGGATAGAGTGATTGCACATCACACCCATGGGCTTTCTCCGGGTGCTCCGGTTTCATCCCACATGTAAACACGAATTAATTGGTGGATAGCATCTTAGTATATATAGGGGATTGCAGATCTTGGGCAATTGTTGGCGACCGCTCATCGCGTGGCTGCCTCCCTTTCCGCTTGTCTTTGGTTCCTCCTCGTGCCCACAGGAAGGGATGTGGTAGTCATGAGGCAGGCGGCCGGCAGTTGGCTTTGAGCTAATTAGCCACCAGGCTGGCCACGAGGGTAAATCCGAGTAACTTAAGACGTGGTTAAGGCGTTTCTGCAAATTGAGCTTCTTGCAGAGCAAGAACATCAATGTTGTGGTGCTTGGAGAGTCTCTTGATGACTTCAGATTTCACGTGAGATAGTCCCTGGATGTTGCGTTGACATAAACGAATCGACGGGCCTATACGCTTGGCGATATGATCCTTAAAAGGGAGCCTCAAACACAGTCCTTGTGACGACTGTCATTACGATTGGGAGCTCAATGAGCGACGTTCGGCCTAGGATGAGCCGGCATTAGTTAATGCGCACTGCAATTGTAAAAAAAAACATTTTCACTGACAAAAAGCGCTGGTTATAAGCGCAGACTTAACAGGGAGGGCCACGTGAAGGTTGCCAACATCCCTCCCCACTGGGGTGTGATGTAATGGCAAAGCCAAAAGAGCAAAAGAGAGTCCTTTGAATGCTTGCATTTTCTATCAATGCAGAACGTTATCTGAGATGTGTTACATGTTACACGTGAGATGTGGCTGGTGTGGGAAGACAATTGATGGTCATTCTAACGTGCTAAGAGAAAATGGCTACAAGCAGGGATTACTGAGAGGTCTGATGAGATGGAGGACATGTCTTTAGTAGGTCAATTTGAGATATCATGAAGATCATTCTGCATGGGGAAATAGAAAGGAAGAAGTAGGAAATGGATTAGTTGGTGGGATAATGAGAACGGTGTATGTTTCTGGGTTTCTATATGATCATATGGATCTTAATGTGAGTCTTTGGTGGGACCATGTAAGCATTCAGACAGAATTGTCCGTGAGATATTGAGGATTGCGAAAGGTGGAAAGCATCTGTCATGGACATCAACTTTCAGTTATGAGGACGACACTAGACAGATAGTAAATACGTATGTTGCTTATTGCCGTTTGTGCAAACTGGAGATTTGTTATGATAGGGGTTTTCCCCTTTTTTCTGGCAACAAAACTGAAACCTTTTTACAAGGATTCATGTCTGCATTAACCACAATACCTGCAGTCAAAATGCAAACAAAAAACATACTATGATAATATATGCATTGTCCTTGAAACTGATTGGTCCACACAAAGGGACGGCTTTCTTTTCTGGTCGAGCACCAATTGAGTCGAGGCTCAAAAGAAAGCCGTCCCTTGGTGTGGACCAATCAGTTTCAAGGACAATGCATACATTATCATAGTATGTTTTTTGTTTGCATTTTGACTGCAGGTATTGTGGTTAATGCAGACATGAATCCTTGTAAAAAGGTTTCAGTTTTGTTGCCAGAACAAAGGGGGAAAACCCTATTATTACATTTTGGTACTGGCAAAGGAAGTCTAATGATGGAGATTTGTTGTTATTTTAACTATTTAAAACAAAACCAAAAATATTTTACCAGGTAAGGCCACAAAGGATAGCTCAACGAGGCGGCTTATCATGTGGAAATGTATAGTAGCCAAATAATCCCAACACATGTTTCCAAATGTGGAGGGAAAAACCGGAGGATCTGGAGAAAAATCCCTGAAAAAAACCACGGGCAGAACATGCAAACTCCAAGTATACAGCAGGCGTCAGGGTCAGGCTCAAACCCACGACCTCCTGCATACCAGGTGAGACAGTTAACATCTCGCCACTGTGGCGATTCATTAAAATAGCAATTAAAAGGACATGCATGGATTTGTTTAATAATATCTGCAATGTTCCTAGAGTACACTATGCATGTTAAGTCTGCATTCAATCACGCTGGCGTTGCCAAGCTGCCACACGTGATGCACGGCTCGACTGATACGAGAGAGAGAGAGGCACATGGGAGTGCCACGGTGGTGAGATGTTAACTACGACGCCTGGTATACAGGAGGTCGTGGGTTCGATCCCGACCCTGACGCCTGTACATTTGGAGTTTGCGTGTTCTTTCTCCCAATGGTTGCGTGGATTTTCTCCGGATCCTACGGTGTCTTTCCTGCCATGTTTAGAAACATTTCGACTATTCGGCTGCTATACGTTTAAAAATGATAAGCCACATGGTTGAGCTACTAATTGTGGCCAGCGCGCGCTTCTGAAAAAGAGCTATGAATCTGAGAGGGGCCTTAGCTGGTAGGATTAAAATCGTTAAATAGTCAGTTTCTAGTTTGACACGTAGCATGCAACACTGCAACACAGGCGCGCTCGGCGTGTGCTCGCGTCAGCCAGCGTGGATGGCGTTCAGGGTCTCAGAGACAGGGACACATTCATGAGGCCCCCTTGCCTTAGTCAAATGCTATGAATGTGTAAGCAACAAACAAGTGGCAGTTGAATGATCACATTTTTAAAGCACGCCCACTTGATTTGAATAGGTTGTGAAAGTGAAAAGCATATGCGTTATTTTTTAAACCCATATGTAATTACATGAACCTTCACCCTTTGCCGTAAAAATGCTTCGTTAATGGTGTTTATTATTTCGTTAATGTGGCTGCATACTTAACGAATGGGGGAAATGCGTGCATCACTATGTAGATTTTTTCCACTTTTCAGTCAAGGTGAAAAGTGTTTGTGCATTAGCTTTGTCCGTCCCGTCTGTCTGTCCATATATATCGCTGTTGAAAACTCAACAAATTGTCTTGTGATGCTTCGTTTGCAACAGTGCACAAGTACAGTCAGCTCGGGTTGTTGCCCAAAATGTCACCTATTATATATTTTCTTTAATGCAGCGTTATCGACGAATGTGTTGAGTTGTTCTTTTTTATTTTCCAATTAAAAACTGTCGAGACTTGATCAAAGGGTTTGCCAAAAAACACACACACACGGAGACACAAACCTGCGTTAAAGGGACAAAGGAGCCGTCTTGATGTCCTGGCCCTGCCGGGTCAGGTACCACCCCCCCTTGGTGACACAAGCGCCATACGAGCTGCGCTGTCTCACCATAGCCAAGGAGCATAAACCATCATCGCTCTCGGTCAACCTCCCCCCAGCAGAGGCTTTTGGCTCGGCCATCGAACTAAGGCGGTCACCGCATCGCGCGGCGCTTTCGGATGCGCCTCTGCGGCCGTCTGGAACGCTCTTCCTTACGATGTTAGGAAGCCACTGGAGCTATGCACTTTTACATCTACATTGAAAACTAATTTCTTTAGAGCTGCTTTTTGTGGTTAGTTTGTTATCATTCCCCCCACACCTCCGGTTAGCACGGATGGCTACGTACGGTGCCAAAGAAGTTCCGTTTACGTGGTGTACTTGTGTACCTACTCCTATGTGCCTGGCGCTTGCGCTTCTGTTAATATCGCTAATTAAATACTACCGGGGGCATATACAAGCTGGAAAGTGTTGCAGAATCTACGTGCAAGAAAGATGTTTCTTGCTTGCTTAAAAAAGCTTTCATCCTCCCCGGCTCTTTTGCCATATTGACCTTCGCAGGAGCTTTTAATTCAACACGGTTACTTTCACAGGCTTATTTAAATCTAAAGATGGGCTTTGTAAATTAGGCTAATTTAATGGGGGGGGGGGGGGGGGGGGTATGGTGGCGGGTGGAGGTTTGTCCCACATTCGTCTTTATTCCAAACTTTATTTTTACAAAAATGTAGCATTCTTGTTTTTTTTTTGTTCGTGTGTAAATCCAAACTTAGTTTTATATGCTTTTAGGGTAAAAAAATACAAATGTAAATTCAGCCACGTTAAATTCTACGAGAGAGAGAGGGCAGGGTTGTGTTTCAAGAGATGAAGGTTGAGATTGGAGGCACTGAATCATACACTTCCCCCTGTGTTTGTGTGCGTCTGAACTTTTTGAAACGTAATCCCTCCTCCCACTCTCACGCAAGACGAGCAGAAAAGCGTTGTGCAGCGAGCGCCACTGTCCACCCCAAAGTGCGCTAATCCACACCTCCCCTCGCATGCCATCAAGGACCCCAAGTGCCCCCCCACATTCTCCGCTGAAGAAACCGCAACGGGCACTGTGTGCAAAGACGGTCTCTACATCAACAACAACAACAACAACGGTGAATCACACGGCAATAAATAAAGCATCTCCCTGCAAGGGCGAACTTAATGCGTCCAAGCAATTCATAAACTCCGAGCAAAGCCTGCTCTTTCGATGCAGATGAAACTAACGAAGAGGAAGTGGACTGCGACTCGCGTTTGCCACTCATCCCATGCTCAGTGACCATTTGGTCGGCAAGCTGCTCCTTCTTTCCTTCACCTCGGAGCAACAAGCAGGCTGTTTTCCGCCAGATTGTTTTTTTTTTGTGTTCCTCTTGGTTGCAACTCCCCCTGTTGTTCGTACCTCAGGGATTCCGCCCTTCTGTCCATTCTGATACAAGAGCAAGGCCACTTTTGACATCCCGGTTCTCGCTCCAGACCGCATTCCCCACCTTCCACGGCTTCCAACCCCCAGAGATCGTTTTCTATTCGCATTAAGCTCAGAAACATATAAGCCACTTTTTAATCAAAACACAAATCAGCACTAATGTAAATGGCTCTCACTGCCTCTGGCTAAAGGGAAATGGTAATTGTAAAATACCTTAAACAAACAACTTGCACGAAGGTATATACCGTGAGATTATCTATGCTCCCTTAGTGAAAGCTGCGTGCAAATGTAATAGAATATTTGCAAGACATCGTGCAAAAATAAATGTCTTCAAGCTGCCTGTCGTATCTATACCTATGAAATAAAATTGTTTAACCGACAGAAACTGAATGAATATTGTTATTTTTACGTTGTCAAATATAGTATTCTAATCCCCGTTGTTTATTCAGGAAAGGCTCACTGAGTCTCGAGATTATTTATGAAGGGGGACCTGCCTTAGGATATTTGGCCAATCCCATTACTGCATTGAGTGTTTGGATTCATGTGGTGAGAAGTAAAGCGAAGTGGCCGAAGAAGACCCACACGTACCGAAGGGATGGCAAAAATGCACACTTTCCAAATATGGCGTTCTGTGGTTACTTCTGCCTGCCTTTAAACGAGCACACAGAGGGAGCATTTCATAATTTAAAGTGGCCAGGGGTATGCATTATTTGTTTAGCTGGGTTCTGAATATTACTCAGGGTGGCATGACATAGCTTTACACAGTGGTAAGAAGTCACTGAAATAACTGCACTGGTTACAAGAAACATTCAAAGGGATTGAAAGAAAAAAGTCTTGAAGCTTCTTGTTGATTGCATACTAAAGGGCATCTTTGCATACATCCTTACTGTATGTAAATGTCTGAATAAAAACTCGATGCGGTAACCTGGTACACCAAAGTTATGCCGCAAGTAACATTTCTGTGAAGCTACGAGGGAATATAAAACGCTTTCTAACATGAGCACGGACGATGCTTCTTCATCACCAGCCCACTGACCCCACCGTACGTTTCCTCTCTCTCTCTCTCAGCACTTGGCTACGACTTTGTAATTCACTGCCCCTTTTTTGCCGATCAAACTGCTCGCTCGCCAATTCGTGTTCAGGCTCATCCGACGAGCGCTGTCGTCGGCCTGCAGCGCGTGACGCGGCATCCCCATGGCCGCGTGCCGTTCATCTCCCAGAGGTGCCCCGTGCATTGATGTTGCACCCCCATTGTGCTTCTTCTGAGACTGGTATGTATCTCGCTTGGCGAAGGAATTAAAAAAGGGGGGGGGGCGGAGGGGGGCAGGTATAGCATCTTGGAGCACGTCGAGAATTCACCTATGATTGATTTGATAAAAAAAAATCGAAGTGTGTTTTTTTCTGCTTTGTCTGTGCATGGCGGCGTATCGATTCCCTCGATTAAAATTGATTCTCTCGCTCACGATACATGTAGAGAATGTGCATGTGTAAGAATATGGCGCTTTAAAATGTTTACAGATACAATGAGGGAAAAAAAGTATTCGATCCCCTGCTGATTTTGTACGTTTGCCCACTGAAAAAGAAATGATCAGTCTATAATTTTAATGGTAGGTTTATTTGAATAGTGAGAGACAGAATAACAAAAACAAAATCCAGAAAAACGAATGTCAAAAATGCTATAAATTGATTTGCATTTTAACGAGAGAAATAAGTATTTGACCCCTCTGCAAAACATGACTTAGTACTTGGTGGCAAAACCCTTGTTGGCAATCACAGAGGTCAGACGTTTCTTGTAGTTGCCCACCAGGTTTGCACACATCTCAGGAGGGATTTTGACCCATTCCTCTTTGCAGATCTTCTCCAAGTCATTAAGGTTTCGAGGCTGACGTTTGGCAACTCGAACCTTCAGCTCCCTCCACAGATTTTCTATGGGATTAAGGTCTGGAGACTGGCTAGGCCACTCCAGAACCTTAATGTGCTTCTTCTTGAGCCACTCCTTTGTTGCCTTGGCCGTGTGTTTTGGGTCATTGTCATGCTGGAATACCCATCCACGACCCATTTTCAATGCCCTGGCTGAGGGAAGGAGGTTCTCACCCAAGATTTGACGGTACATGGTCCCGTCCATCGTCCCTTTGATGCGGTGAAGTTGTCCTGTCCCCTTCGCAGAAAAACACCCCCAAAGCATAATGTTTCCACCTACATGTTTGACGGTGGGGATGGTGTTCTTGGGGTCATAGGCAGCATTCCTCCTCCTCCAAACACGGCGAGTTGAGTTGATGCCAAAGAGCTCCATTTTGGTCTCATCTGACCACAACACTTTCACCCAGTTGTCCTCTGAATCATTCAGATGTTCATTGGCAAACTTCAGACGGGCATGTATATGTGCTTTCTTGAGCAGGGGGACCTTGCAGGCGCTGCAGGATTTCAGTCCTTCACGGCGTAGTGTGTTACCAATTGTTTTCTTGGTGACTATGGTCCCAGCTGCCTTGAGATCATTGACAAGATCCTCCCGTGTAGTTCTGGGCTGATTCCTCACCGTTCTCATGATCATTGCAACTCCACGAGGTGAGATCTTGCATGGAGCCCCAAGCCGAGGGAAATTGACAGTTCTTTTGTGTTTCTTCCATTTGCGAATAATCGCACTAACTGTTGTCACCTTCTCACCAAGCTGCTTGGCAATGGTCTTGTATCCCATTCTAGCCTTATGTAGGTCTACAATCTTGTCCCTGATATCCTTGGAGAGCTCTTTGATCTTGGCCATGGTGGAGAGTTTGGAATCTGATTGATTGATTGCTTCTGTGGACAAGTGTCTTTTATACAGGTAATAAGCTGAGATTAGGAGCACTCCCTTTAAGAGTGTGCTCCTAATCTCAGCTCGTTACCTGTATAAAAGACACCTGGGAGCCAGAAAATTTGTTGATTGAGATGGGGACAAATACTTATTTCCCTCATTAAAATGCAAATCAATTAGTTTTTCTGGATTTTGTTGTTATTCTGTCTCTCACTGTTCAAATAAACCTACTGTTAAAATTATAGACTGATCTTTTCTTTGTCAGTGTGCAAACGTACAAAATTCAGCAGGGGATCAAATACTTATTTTCCCTCACTGTAGTTATTAATATTTTAATCGGCCGTGATCAATCCACTGCTGGATGAAGGCCTCCCCTAGCCGCCACCATCACCTCTCAAGATCTAATGATCTACCCAGGCCAAGTGCATTATGGGCAGGCCGCGCGTGTGGTGGGGTACAGGTAGAGCACTCCCACCTCTTCAAATACATCTGGCCAGCGTGGAAGAACAGGCCAAATTTTCCCTCTAGAGCTCTCGTCAGTGGCGGAGGCATTTAGGCCAGGAGTGGTGTGAGCAAGCAATTGCAATGCTGCATATTTACCTTGACTCATTCTGCTGTATGTCAGTTTGAGTACGGTAATACGATTTTTATATAAAGCAACAGGTTGCAGTTTGTGTGTGAATACATTGTCTTAATTCAATCACACCTCTGTCCAAGTTCAGGCACACAGAAGTCTGCACTTGGACAAAGTGAAGCTATTTGTTTTGCATTCAAAGTAAGACATCTCCATTTTAAACGCAACCCCTTTAAAAAAAAACACATTGATTTGCAAGTCGCTACTTTGCACACACAGATCACAAACCAACAGCGCGCTGCTTTTGCTCTGGGAGTGTCTCTCCGCTGTGTAGTACCGGCTCTTGTCCTTTTTTCAACTTTAGATGTCACTGCGCGCACACACAAAACGCACACAACACAACTTTGACAGCGGAATGCGGTGAAGCGGCGAGCCACCGCCATCAGATAGGGCGACGGGGGGGAGGGTATGGCAGGAATGGTAAATAGTAAGAAAGGGAAGCTGGCTAAAAACACAAAGGTGTCAGATTTGCCACCAGACCATCTGCCTCTTCCACTGCAAGCCCCTTCCCTTCACTTTCCCTGCTGCTGACATTGTTGTATTACCCCTACCCCCAACTGCCCCGGCATTGAATGCTGAGGGCCCCCCATTGCTCCCGCAATGTGAATGCATTCTGTGTTGTTCTTACTATAGGGGGGATGGGGTGCATTAAATGCCAGGGAGGGGGTAGCATTGATGGTGCTGGACATGCATCACCCTGAAGAGGCCACATGTGTGTCTACAAAGGGTAAAGGAGCAGCACTGCATTGCTTTGCTGATGCCACTGTTGGCAGAAGGGCATCCCACTAGACAGAGCTCAGAGAGCCCCTCCAGAGGGTGCTTCGACCTACTATTTCACTCTGGCCAGACCACGTGCAACCTGGCGCACTGTCGCGTTCCCATTTGTACTGCCACTCAGTGGGGAAGCTCAACCGTGGTTGTCTTGTGGATAGACTCGCCCCTGCCATAGGAATGCAGAATTTCCACCGCTGCCTCAGGGTATACACGTGAGATGAGCATCAATGCCTTAATGCTCATTTGAGCACGAAATCACTTTGACTATTTATACTTCTCTGCTGCGTGCACAGATGCATTGGGGGGGGGGGGGGGGGTTAAAAATAAAAAAGACGTGGCCATTGAATCAACTACCGCGCCTGGAGATCAAAACCACCGATCACGTGATTGCAAGTCCAGTGCGTTACCCATTCCACCACGGCCAGCTTCCCATGCCCGCTTTGTATTCGCAGACATTTAAATACGTGTCGTTGGTCTCCTATGTGTGGGCTGGGGGGGGGGTTACCTCTTGCCACAGCTGCAGCTGTCCAGCACAAACAAATAGGCAATAACAAGCAAATTACGCGCACACTTTCTCGGCAGACGGCAGGGCTTTATAGAGATTTGCAGCCCTTATTGAACGAAAAAAAATCTGTTTTTTTTTTAAAGACCGCGGCTCTCCCGCTTGCCGTGGATGGCAAGCGTTCGCATTCGGTGCGAAGATCGCTTTGCCGTTAGATTGTTACGCAAGGCACTACTGTGGTAACGATAGAAGACGCGATGTGGTGGATCGGTGGCACAGTAGGGCAGCACACTGCACCATGAACCCAGCGAACCGAGTGTGATTCCTGGCCATGGGTAACGTCAGTGTCGAGCCTGCGTCAGCCCCGACCCCCCTTCACCGCACACTTTTCATTTTCGTACGGCATGGACACAACAGTTTGTATAGATATTAGAATCGGTTTTATCCTTTCTGGGAATAAAACAGTTGTGTTAAGATGTTAAAATACCAAACTGAAACCTCTTGCAAGGAATCATGTCTGCATTTTCTGTACTTTTGAGGCATAAGCAATTAGGAAATAGCACCTACTACCCAGGAACAAAACATTTTTTTGTTACACAGTGTTATCTAACTTGGGATTTTAGGTCGCAGTCATCGCCCCTTACAGGCAAAAGAGACAGTCTGGTGGCTTGAGTTCTCACCTGGATCAACAAATTGAACTTGGAACCAAACATGAAATAGATGTGAATTATTATTATTATTATTTGTTCCTGCTCCATTCAAGACCAAAAAGTAGCTGAGAGAACAGGAAGATGGAGACGGAATGTCTGAAGTAGACGAGAAGAACATTCTCGTTGGGATTGTTACCTAGCAGAACGATGACACGAGAAAAAAACTCTGCACCAACAACAACAACCGCCCTTCGACACTAAGTGGTGGTGACGTCACCACGGCGCTTGTGCCAGGCTTTGTGCACGTTAAGGCTACCTGAAGGGTTGAACGCCCGCCGGCAGGTCACGGGGCAGACCCAGCTTCCATAGGTCGACTGACTGAGATGAGTGGCTGGTGCACCACCTGTGGCCCCTACTGTGCCAACTCGATGGGATTTATCCGCCCGGCGCTCCGCTCGTTGTTGTGAGCGCCGCTCCTCTGCCCTCCACTGTTGCTGGAGGGCGACTGCCTCCAACTTCCCAGTAGCGTCCTTCACGAGCCTCCTCCACAGAGGCCGATCTTGACACCACCGCTGGTACCAGCCATGGGCAAGTCCACTCACACACAAACACACTTGTTGACATGTAAAGACGACAGACTACTTCTCCTAGGAGTAGGATATTGCATCTCAACGTCACGACGATGCAAACCCCCTTAGAAAACAACAACAACATAACCTCCTCCATGGAAAATAGGAGGCTGTGCATAAAACTGAAATGCCGTGCAATAGCCCTCATTCTTTTTTATACTCTATTTTGATTATGTTAATTTTACAATATTGAACTGTTATAACGTGGCATTTTCGTTTCAATCTAAATTAAAGACCCCCCTTTTAATGGCACTATTAGTTATTGCATTATCGACCTTCAAGCTATAAGTTTCAACCATTAAAGTGAAAATTCAAATGACTGAACGGTAATAGTTTTTAATAAAGTGCTAAATAGCGCTTCAATTATAATAGCTCATATCCCAGCATAGCCCCGAGTGAGTGGGAGCGACGGGGAACCAGAATGTAATAGGGCCCAGTCATCTCACCCCTGTGACCTAGAAAGACTGCATTCACACGGCCAAATTTAACCCTAGTTTCAGCCCTGCTCCTGATCAATTGCACATTGACACCAGTTATTTTCTTCGCTGAATCTCGTCCGCCCACCCCCAGGCTTCATGCATGTCCTTAAGTGGGCCTGCACGCTCTTTACCCAGGCCAGGCTGTGAAGTTCATGTTGAGCATCCAGAGTTAAAGTAAGCACAATCACACGGCTGTGTGCCAGTACCAAAAAAAAAACAGATTTATAAGTTATAAAGTCAAAGTGAGTTCTTGCTCAAACGAGCTTTGAGGCAGTGGCCATCGCCTTTTATACAGCCATGAGCAAATGGGGGACATTCCACGTTGCTATGGCAGGGTGAGTTTATATAGGCCAACCACGGTTGACTTCCCCTCAAAATGGCAGCTATTTTGCCGACCCTGGAGGGATGCCGGGCTGAATCAACTCCCAAACATAATTATAAGTTTTGAACTCACAATCTTCTGATTGCAAGCCAATCGCGATGGCACCAAAGCACCGGGCGGCCAGCAACAACAAAAAACACTATTGAAGATGCAACAGATAAAAGTTGATACATTTCTTGTATCGAACACGGTAATAAGAACTTGATGAAAAGAGACGCGGGTACTGAGTTGCAAAGTTGAGCGGCGCAAGGAGAGTCGCAGAAAGAGAAGCGTTTTGTGGTGGCTGAGCACAGTAATATGTCGTCGAGTGATGGTGAAATGGTTAGCACAGTACACTATGAACTCACTGACCTTAGTTTGACTCCCGGAAATGGCTAGCATCACTGGTGAGTGATGTTCGAACGGGCTCTAGGTCCCACTTCATTTAACCGCATGGCCAGTTTTGGTGAAGTGTGGTCAAGCAACTCCCATGACCGACACAACCAGGGGAGTCCTTCATCCAACAATGCATTTCTAGAGAGCTGTAAAGTACAATTTTACATAATGTGTATATTACATACCCATTGATTTAATGCGATGGTTTTATATAAATTTATTCTGCGCGAAATGTGTTCTCGATACAATTGTAAATTCCGTGATCACTCTTTGTAACACAGCATATGCAAACACCGTCAGGCTATGCACGAGTGTGAATTTCCCATTGAAGAGTGAGAAGTAAAAAAAAAACATTCATAAATCAGGTCGGCCGTAAACCAGTCAAGTCTGTGTATATGAACACTGCATTTGAGCACTCTACAGAACGAATCATTGATTAGGCTCAGCAAACGCAAAAAAATAAAACCGAGGGGAAATTCATTAACCAGGAGGGGGGGGGAGGCGAGAACGTCCCCTTCCTAACATAGCAACGGACGTTATTTAACACAAACACTACCATGCCTGAATTATTATTGATTATTGAGTCAGATCGCGTGAGTTAACGCGCCGCTGTTGTGTTGTACACCCTCCTCCACTTGACACAGCCAAGTAAACAATGTTGTCACGTGAACAAAACGCGCCAGTTTTCTTTTTATTGCCCCACAAATTTTTGTTTTTAACTCGCACAAAACTGTTAAATGTTGTGGATCGCTCTCCAACATTCACTGGTTTGTTTAAGTGTAGTGTCAGTGATTCGGAGACGAGGTTTGTAGAGGCACCTTCTTTATTGAACGCTCACGGTCTCGCCTACACACCCTCCACACTCGCCAGCCTTAACACAACACTAGCCGTCTAACACCGACGGCGCTGACGGAGGCAGCCAACAACTATCTAGCAGCGCAACATCGAGCGAGGACGGCAGAGACGACGGTGACGAGAGCGATGACAGAGACGTCCGGCAGCCTCGAGCTCCCGCACTCGGCCCCTTTTATGCTCCCAGCGTGGCCTGGCTCCGCCCTGGCCGCGCCTCCCTTCTCGAACCCACTAGCGGGTTCCAGGAGCTTCCAGATGGGGCCCCCCATGACCTTTACCTCAGTTCCACCGCCCTGCCGATACAGCCGTGTATATGCTCACCGGCGTGTGTACGGTTTTTCCACCCCAGTTGCCGCCTCTGGTCAGCAGCCGGCGCTATTACACTACGTAAGTAATGATACATTGATTATTTTGTTCGCGTGACAACTGTAATGACTGTGCCGGGTGGAGGAGGGTGTACGACATAACATTGCCGTTTTACTCACGTAATCTGACAAGTGTGAATTATATTGGTAGTGAAAGATATTGTGTTTAAATTACTTTAACTTGGTAAGCAGTCATGTGTTAACTAAATGCGCTTATCATGGTTACGTTTGATTCATAAGCATTTTCTAAAATGCACTGTACACAGGCAGAAAATAAAGGCAAAGATCCCCCATATAGCCTTCAAGAGACTCTTTGGGCAAGTGCTGTTAGCGAGTGTCTACGAAGACCGGCATGGCACACGATGTGGTGGGTGGCCAGCACCACACCCAATCACGTGCGTCTTTCCAAACCACAAAGTCCAAGTTCCCCCGTATAGCCTTAACAGACTGTAGGGGCAAGTGCTGTTCCCAAAGCACAGACGCACATACACACACACATACAAAAACACAGGGCTACATTCCCATTCATGCAGCCTATTGTCAAACAGGTCCAAAGCGCATCTAATTGACGATTTTACTCATTACTGGCGATGGAGACATTGCCACGTTTCCACCAAAATATCGGACTCCAAGGAACATTTGGCAACAAGTGGATTGGACTCATAGTCATAGGGGAAAAAAACAACAACAATAATGCGCATTGATTTGTTTTTTTCTCTAGTTATGACCATGTATAAGTTGTTATAAAAAATTACAATGACCCTGTAGTTTGTCCTAGGTCAATAGAATCAACGACTCAGAAGGTATAAAGGCAAATGCATAAACGTTTCTATTATTTTTGCTGTAAAAAGTCGTAAGAGAAGGAGTTAACGCACATACACTGGGTTTCATTTGCAGAACTGTTATAGATAGCCAGCACTGTCACATAGCGGTCAACCAGATATAGTCTCTCCCATTAACGTGTATAAATTGAGACTTACTTTACACGGACTAAGTGGTCATTTTAGTTATTAAGAATATATTGAATTAGCTCTGACATTGTTAGACTCAATTTATGAACATTCTCTAATGCCTACCAGACATTTTCATGATACATGACAAAACATGCATATTCTAAAAAGTGACTCCTCGTGAGTAACTCATTTGTATTTTAATTAATTGACTGATTTGCTAAATACTATTATACTATACTGGCATTGATGAACAAACTACAATTTCATTAAAACGTATTTCTAAATTACAGGATATGTACAATGGAATTGGAAAATATTGTAATCTATAAAGCAATTTCAATCGAGTGTAAGTGTCATGTATTTCAGTTTGTAGCTCAATAGAGGTCATGTTTTTTTTTTATTCATTTAAAAACTTTCGAAAAGAATGATAGCTGCACTATATTGTTATTATTCAAGTTTAACAAATCCTCTCATTCTAAATGTAACAAAAAATCACGTAAACTATACAATCACGTAAATTATACAATCACAAAACAAAGTAATGGAGGATGGATCTCTGCATTGCGCCAAATCACCCAAATGCATCATTCAACTTTTCACTTCGCTTTTGAACGAAACGTCAGAAGTGACGTCGTAGACCATGCGGCACGTTGTGAGAATGGCTCGTAGCGCTAAATCCCCAATTGATGTGTTTGTCTTCGTACATTTTAGGGTGTTGATTTTTACACCTTTTTTCACCTTTCAAATGTGAATACCTGCACTCACAAAGCTCATACTCAAACATGTCAAAACACACTCCAAACCTGTATGCCGTATTCACACGCTGCACTGGGCCCTGTCACACAATGAGTAATTATAATAAGTGTTTGGCCTCAGACGCTGACGTTGTTAGAAAACATCAGAAGTGAAAATTAATTTTCGTAATTCATGCAAATAACGAAAAACAAATTACGTTCGTACGTAACTTGCCGAAAGCAACATCATCCATCTGCCTGTGGGCCAGAGTGTGAAGAGCAATGCGCTGCTTATTCTACGCAGTTTAAGTGGAGGTCAAGTGATCCGTGTGCAGGATACGAGCTGGAAAAAGAGGAGGAGGAGAGGGGGGGGGCGCTCAACATTGCGACCCCCAACTGAGTTTGGCACACAGAGCAAAGGGAGGGTAAAACAAAACAAAAAACACAAGCGGCAAGTGGATTTCAACAGCAATGTAAAACAAACAGCTGAGTAGCCCTGTTGGACTCAATGAGCCTTAGAAGAAGAGGCGGTCGGCACGGTTGGCCACCGTCTGGCCGCTTAACGTCGGTCCGCGCTGTGTGTGCGTGTGTGCAGTGCCTGTGCGAGACGTTCCGTCTGACATTGATTGCAATGGTGGCGCGGCATATCGGAGCCGGCTTGAGGCCCCCTTCCCTTTCAGCAACCCACACTAACCAGCGTGGTGAAGTATGGACAAACGACACCCCGGCCCCCCTCCACCCATGACTAAAATGGCGTGGGGGGGGGGGGCTTCATCAAGCAGTGGATTGACACATTCCCAAATTGTTATAAGAATACAAATAATTGTAACTGGAAAAACCTCACTGAGTCTGAAGACTTTTCTTCTTAAGGAGGCTCATGCATTTGGAGGTTTGGACAATTTGTGTACTCCGTAGGTAATGAGAGAATGGGACCTTCGGCAAGTTGGAAGCTGGCCAATATGCATGGGGAGTTAAACAAAAAATAACTTTACAAGGTTTATCAGCTGGCTTAATCTCTCTGCAGCTCAGTCAGGTTCATATCCATTATTTCCACTAACATGCAGCTCTCATTTTACACTCGGTGCACAAAAGCGCAGATTTATTTGCAACGCCAACAAGATCAATGTGCTTTGGGAGAAATCATTAAAGCATTGCAAGTGCGCATTGCTCACCAGGGTAAGGACTCTGGTTTGATGCCCAAGTTCATACATTTGAAAGTTATTACACTGAATGCATGGTTCCTAATTGATATGTTCCACTTCATAAGCATTAGCGCATTCTTGCATTGCTCGACTCATACCCCTGTGTGCTTGGATATTCCTCTGGTTACGGACACGGTCTCCGCGTCGCTTAATAATTCACGTTCGCTCTTTGCCCTGACGGAAAGACTTAATGCCTGAGTTAGGCGCGGCGCAGTCTAAACCAGTCTCGAGGAGACAACTCGCGGCGCTGTCGAACATGTTCACTTCATCGAACAGGCGATCGCACGAGAGAGAGGGAGAGTCCATTCCCGAGATACACAACACGCCCAGGCGTCCGTCGAACGTTCTCCAGTGTCCGGCGAGGCCACGCCGAGCCCGCAGAGTGCTGGGATTGGTGGCCGCAGAGCACAGTGCTTTGTAGTGGGCAGCAGGGGGCCAATGGAACAAAACCCCCCGTGTTGTGTTGTACTTCTATGTGCCTGCATCTATGCTCCCCGACTTTCACCGGTGTACAATGATGAGCAACTTGGTTATTTCGGTAAAGTTCACGTAGAAGGGAAATAATACAAATAAAACATAATAAAATAAAATTCTCACGACGTTTCGGCCACAACACAAGTAGCCGTCCTCAGGTGAAGGAACAGAACTGTCGGAAAGACAGCGCTCCAATGAACACTGCTAAGCTTGGCAGCGTATTTCAAGCTGGGTGGGAGGAGCAGAGCGCCTTGACAAAGGAGATAACATATCAACAGAAGAATTTAGCATTGAAGTAGCTATGTTAATGTGAGAGATTAGCAGGATGTTAAAGTCAGAAATTAGCATGTAACTGGGAGATTAGCATGATGTTAATGTGAGGAATTAGCATGTAACAGGTCACGGAAGTAGCTATGTTAAAGTCAGATTAACACGTAGGCTTTCGCGACCAATATTATTCATAATAAAGGTTTTTGGGTTAGATCGCATTATTTATAAATGTGTCGTAACCCTCCACCACCCGACACGGCCAATCAGCAAAAAAGGTGTCACGTTGACAAAAGACAATTAGCTCACTACTTTAGCCCACCGGTGTGTTGAAGAGTGAATCCACAACATTTACAGTTTGAATACGACGTTTCGCTGGTAATTACATCCAGCATCATTATTATGAATGTTAAAGTCAGAGTTTATATATCAACAGAGTAATTTAGTATATTGACGCTAAAGAACTGCAACTACCAAACTATCATACAATAAACCGATGTGAAAAAACTAAATATAAACTACATCAATATATATATTCTTAGTTTTTTCGGTAAAGTCACGTTGAAGAGAAACAACAAAATAACAAAATATATATAAAACAATAAAAAATTCTCACGACGTTTCGACCATAACTCAAACGGTCATCATCAGGTGTGTCGGTTTGCATGTTTTTTTTATTGTTTTATATATATTTTGTTATTTTGTTGTTTCTCTTCAACGTGACTTTACCGAAAAAACTAAGAATATGAATTACTGCAGTCACGAAAGCTTTAAATCAAAATTACATCAATATAATCAATGTACTCAATATATTATACTCTTTGTTTTTTTCGGTAAAGTCACGTAGGTAAAATAAAATAAATGAAAACAACTAAATTAAATCACGACGTTTCGGAGGCAACACAAGCTTTCGTCTTCAGGTGGAACAGATACAGCAAAATTAGCTGTATCAAGTGAACAGCTCTGGGACACACGAGATGATATACAGGTTAAGGGGGGGGGCAGGAAGGGACGTGGGTGGGGAGGGGGGGGGCTAAGTTAAGCCGCCTTTTGTTATGCTGCAGGGTGTTCGGGGGGAGGGTGATGGCGTGCTGCACGAGAGCGAGTACAATCCTGGTAGAAACGGAAATGGCTGTATAATTATAGGCCAGCTAAAGTTTTTTTCCACTAAGCTGAGCTACTAACAATAAGTCATTATACATGACACTTATATGTCGCAAAAAATATTATAATATGCCTCCAACTAATCTGTTTATTATAAACTGCCATAGGCAGACCCCAGACAGACCCCAACATTAACACAGCTACTTCAATGCTAAATTATTCTGTTGATATGTAAACTCCTTTGTCAAGGCGCTCTGCTCCTCCCACCCAGCTTAAAATACTGTACGCTGCCAAGCTTAGCAGTGTTCATTGGAGCGCTGTCTTTCCGACAGTTCTGTTTCTTCACCTGAGGACGGCTACTTGTATTGTGGCCGAAACGTCGTGAGAATTTTATATTATTATTATGTTTTATTTCTTATTATTTTATTATTTCCCTTCTACGTGACTTTACCGAAAGAACCAAGAAGATGAATCCCTGCAGTCACGAAAGCTTTAAATCGAAATTTAATGATGAGCTTGAAGTATGGTCCGATAATCCATGACGATCTCATGGTGTGAGGAGTCCCTCATCTGGCTCTGCATTGACAGCTGGCTGTACGTGTACAACCTGCATTGTTTAGAGACAACATATGCAAGCGTGTGTTGGGACATAAACGTACCTCTGTTGTAAAATATAATCCCAGCATCTAAACCCGAAACATGGGTTTTACTGTACATGTTCACCTGCAGAGAAAATGACCCCACATACAGGAACAAACTAAATCATCGGGATACAGCATGCAGGGTTTTTGCGTGTTGCTCTACGGCTGTCCTATGTGTTTTCGGGTTGTGCCGCTTCCTTGTGTGGCACTATGTCCGACGTTTCACCTCTATGTGCTGGGAGCGTCCGAGTGCTTCTGGTGCCATGGAAATGCAACACGCTGGTGGCAGTACGAAATAACTGCGAGCGTTTTGATTCTGAGTTGCGCATTTGCCTTCAACCACTCTCGTGGTGTTGTCTGGCCGACTGTACTTCTGCGTCTGAGCCCGTGTGTTCCTGACACTAGAGTTGGGACGATACATCGACTATGGCCGATTAATCGCCCCATATCTGGCCTCCCGAAGACGGGAACCCCCATTCAAGCCATGGGTGACAATCATCAGTGATGCCGATGATTGTCACCCAAGTCCCGCTCATCACATCCCGTCCAGCGGCACACATGGGAACAGAGGGGAGACTTTATGTTTTTTTAATTGCTCTTTTCATGTTTTCCGATTGGTTGAGCAATCAAACCGATAATAGGCAGAGGAATTGAGTCCATAAGAGGTTTTTTGGGTTTATATCACGTAAATAGAAATGTTTCGTTAATCCTGCCACCACCCGACACAGCCAATTAGTAAGGGTTGTCACGTAAACAGAACATGCCAATTCGTTACTAGTACAGCACACCAGTGTGTTGGAGAGAAACTCCACAACATTTACAATCCGAGTATGACGTTTTGCCAGTAATTGCAACTAGCATCATCAGGCGGACAGACATATTTGTGGAGAAAGAAATTGAGAACATTTAAACAATCGGATAGGCCCGCTTTACTTGTAGAAATCAGTGCTGACATATAGCCGACAGGCGACCAGTGTGATCGTGCCATTTCCTTTTTGTGCATCGCTCATCACGAATTGAGTATTCTCTTTTACGAAGCCATCGCTCGTTAATGTAGCCACATCGCAATCTTTGCCTGAGAAGCTTTGCCGAATAATTTTCGGCTGCGAGCGGTATTGCTGACGTTCATGATAATTACATTGTCGACGTTAACCATGATAATGGAACAGCACTATTATTAGGAGTGCTGTGTTTCTTTCTTCTTCTTCTTCTTCCAGCTACCATTAACGTACGTGATGTGATTCATTGGGCCAAATGGACGTGGCATGCGACAGAATGTAAGGGGATTGGTTGCTCCTGCAAATCTGCTTTTTGTGAACGTTTCAATGCGCATTCACAAGGATGGGGGGGGGGGGGGATAAGCCAACTTTCCATCAGCGAGAACATCGGCCTGTAAAATAAAGTTCTCGTCCCCTAAAGGTCAGACACCAGGAGCACACGGTCACGGCCGTATTATCCAATAGGCACAGTCGGCACTGTCAATGTCAAATTAACACCGGAGAAGACCTTTTCGAGACTTTTTTTCATTGCAAAATTAACATGAACATCTTCAAATTGTGTTTTTCGCACAATCCCATGCTCCAAAGAGAGTAGTGCAAGGGAAAGACAAGCGTTATCACTGAAGTTATCACTGAAGGCCTACGAAACAGAAGTGCCTACGGCCAACAAGAACCTTAATCCAGCACTGCACCAGGCTGAACCCGGGCTCACTCATTCCGCTCAGTTCAATCTTCGCGACAAGGCACCGGGTAGCGTGTTGATTATGTCACAGCCGCTACTGCAGTCACATCTCGATGGAAGTGACGCACCGACAGCACGTTGGCAAGGTCGGCCTACGACTCGCAAAACGTCATTGGAAACGTGTAATTGTTTTACTCATAATGTCACGCGTCCAAAAAAATGCCGGCTCAACGTGAGAAGAGTAGGCAAAATACCGTCGGCCCAGAGTTCGCTGTAGCGGAGACCGTTTATGGCAGCGGCGGCATGAGCCGGCAATTTCACGGCTGCAGCATCGTGCGATATGGATCAAAACCGTGGACGTTGACAACAAGAGAATGGGAAAGCTGAAAAGTGCGCACCAAAGCACAGAGATGCATTCTTGGAATTGCACTGAGAGAGAGAGAGATAAAAGATTTGTTGTTGCCAGACAGCTGCGAATATTCACGTGAAATGCAATGTGCACTGCATGCTCATGTTAATGTGTACTTTTATATTGATTAACAATTGAAACATTTATTATGATATATTTTAAACGGGTACAATTTCACAAGACTGGAATTGTATTTATTTTACAAAGAAAGTCTGAATTATTTTGAAGATTATTTTTCTAAAAAGATCTGGTTTGGGATATTTTACCAATTCCTATTGAGTCCCAAATCATGGATAGTGTCGGTCAGCTGTGTTCAATCCACTTCTGGATGAAGGTCTCTTAAAGCCATCGCCATCTCTCACAGTTCTGCGATGCAACAATCACACCAAGCACCTGCATACGAGACAAACAATATCACAAACGTATAACAACATCACAGATATCAAATATTAACGACAACGATATCATAAATAAATCATATATGTGTAGAGCCCATTTTGATTTCACCCTATGAACAATGTATTATTTTTGGGGGGGGGGAGTAAATAAAAGCATAGCATTTAGCATGCAGAATTCAATTAATAGTTCAAAAGATATACATATATACTTAGAGCAAGGGTGTCGACGATTTGTAAAATTGAAAAAGATACGTGCACCTTTCAAAGGATCTATATTCATGATATTCATGCTGCCAAACGCACGTGTGTATATATCAAACTATGCGCTCTATAATGGTTCTGAGCAGACACCACTTAGTGTAATAATTCAGAGAACGACTTTTCTGGGTCATTAATGCCTACAGAATGTCATCTAGGAGGATCACCGAGGTCAGGTTAGTTAGCAAACCACAAAAAGCTCAGCACCAGACCACATTGCAGATTGTGGAGAGATCTCGTTAAGATTGCTTTTAGAGAAAAATAAGTTTGCCTTTAACTGACCTCGGGATTTTTTTTTATGATAATAAAAAAAGCAACTTGAATGCATTGTTTGGGGCCTGTTCACAGAGATCTCCCCGTCAAAATGAAGTCAGAGTGATAATGAGTAATGATAAGGTAATGTGCGTTGCAAAATACAGTCGGGGATGGTTCTCATGTTAATGAGGCTTTGATTTTTTTTACATTTAATGATACTTTGTGCGTGTCTTTTAAATCAACACATTGGTGGATTATTTTTTTTTATTAAAAAGTCGTGATGTAGGATGAGGATCGGCTTGCAATTATCGAGAACCACATTAGCAGATTCTCAGAGCCTGGCTGAATCTTAACAATTCATTGCCTCCAGCTGTGAATTATAAATTCCTTTACTTAATAAAGCACGCTTGAAGACAGAGTCAGGTGCCCATCGTCCCCGCACAGCCACGATGCAATTACAGGCATTATTGGGAATTCTGCTGATGGGAATTGAAGAGAGAATTGTGTTACTGCTTAATCCCAACATGCATCGCATCCACGGCTTGCATCTCCAAAGTGGGTCAGGTGATAGGGCTCCAGAACATTTCACCTCCGCTAAAGTTACGTGCCAGGAAAGACAGATCAGCAATTCACATGAGGAATTGCAATCCCATTAAAACTTGGTGGATGGTCACTGGAGTGGCATAAATCATTACGTTTTCTGGCATTCATCAATTCCGCCGGGAATTTTGTTTCTCGGGCCTTTGTAGCTTTGAGAAATTATACTTTCCGAAATCCTGCAGTTAAAGATTTTGGAAGTTTCTGCTCAGTGCACTGACATTCCTGGATTCTATGAGTGCACATACAGAGGTCACCTCGGGTTGAGAGCATAATTTATGTGTTTTGCCCACTGAAGTGGAAATGCTTGTTTGAAACAATCACTTTAGAGGTGACTTCCACATATGCCAGATGTGAACGAAAGCAATAATGCATTTTGACCCTATTAGCCATCATCTGATAATTCCATCTTGTAAGATGTGAATTCATTTGTTCAGCAGCATGCGGAGCGAAACGTCAGACTTTGTGCTAATGAACATATTGTGCAACATGAAAACACATTGGACAGCCATACAGCACAACCGCGAAAAATCTATGCATCGGTAATGACATTGATTATATTGTCCTATGTTGACAAAAGCTGGAAAAAGCCGCCGCTGCTTGCTAACCTGTAACTCCTGGATATGTCTTTCAGACACCTGTTGGTAAAGATTGCACTGATCGTTGTGGCCTTCGTGAGCCAAGCCTGGGACTGGTGCTATGGTGACATCACCACCACTTCGTGGTAAATGGCAGCTGATGTTGTTGTGTATGTGTGTGTATCTCATTCATGACCCTGGTCCTTTTTTTATAAATCAGATTGGCACATCATTTGGCAGCTATGCTTTAGGCTCTGTTGAATGCCACAATGCTTAATAATTTATTGGAGGTTAAAGTGTAAGTCAGAAATGCTCTGGCGTGCCTTTTGTGTTTGACAGATAGGCGCTGGTCGCTCCGCGTCTGATTTGAAATGAAATCCACCAGGCTCGCGGACGAGTATGACAACATCACGGACCGATGCGCATTGATGTGTCCTTGCACTTGGATGTGCGTACAAAGCGCGCGGAGACGGCATCACACAGTCGCCGGCATTGTCCGCCGGGATTACACGTGGCAGGACGCAGGGCCAAATTCTTGACTTTACATAAAGAAAAGGATCAGAAGCATCGCAAGGAACATTCGCGCTTTTAGTGCCTGTTTGTGAATATTTCACACGCCAGGGCGCGATGTGGCGAGATCTCTGCATTTTTGCAGCGCGCCCCCTTCAGCTATCCGCTGTACAAAGGATACCGTGGTAATGATGAACGCGCAGATAAGCGTCGCTGAGTTTTCTTGTGAAAACTTTAATATATTAATTGGGTCAGCTCCTGACCTGGTATGCATAAATGAGGGATATATTATACATTTATTTCCCTGTGGCCGAATCACCTGGAATGCACCCTATCTCAGAGGCTAATCAGGTTAGAGCCTAAACAGTATTTGGATGGGTGACCGCGATCCGAAAACAGGTGTTATAGGCTGCAAAACTACATTGCTGGGAGCATCGAGCAGTTCGGAAAAATCATTTCTTGTACTGTACATCTATGCTCCCACGTATAAGCTTCGTGCCTGCACCAGCCAGCACTGACCACCGTGTAGTATGATTTCATAACCTCCCACAACCGGCAGAGTCCCTCATGCAGCAGTGGGTTGACGAAGGACTGCCAACCGAATTCAAAGCTCAACACCCAACGTACACACTCAACGCCACTGCTGGCAGAATGGCCTCCGCTAGAGGGAGCTCCAGACAGCCCCTCTACGGAGTCATTGGCCTACTCTGGCCAGACATCTCGGACGAGGTGGAATTGCCTACGTTTTACCCCACTACGTGTGACCTGTCGATCGATTGACTGCGGTCTATCAACTTACATTGCTGGGTGGAGGTAGAGACGATTTTAGAAACTTGCACGATTGTTTCAACTGCCACGCCTGGCGATTGACTCGAACCGGAGTGTGCTGGTCGTCACTACAGCGGCAGCAGCATTTCCAAGTAGGGTGCTACCAGAGGCCAATTAAAGTGATTTTCGACTGAGTGCTTGGTGGAGAGAAATATGATTGCTTAGCGAGTTCAGAGAAAGGCAATTCAGAATGGCATTATTTTTTGTTGCAAAAATTTAAAAATGCATACCTGCTACAAAATTGATTTTTTTTGCCATTCACGCGGGATTTTTCTAAACGGTATGTTTTTGATATGCTATCACGAAAGTCAGGTTTTGTGTAAACTCCTAATACAATTAACAGCTGAAAAAGAGCTGTTAAATATATGTGTTAAATATATTTTAATTATTTAACTTGTAAGTTGTATCCTCGAAGAATACCGAGGGTATACATTTATTTTTTATTTTAAATCACGGTTGCTAAGGAAAGGTTTGATGACCCATTGGTCAGCAACCAAAGGGCATTGTCGAAGGTATAATACTGTGGCGTTCGTGCTCTCAAGGCATTGTGCAACGTTGCAAATAACATGGAGAAAGATAACACTGGAGGGATTCTTGACTAGGGCAGTTTGGATGAGACGAAGCAAATTATTCTGGTATGCTGAGGTCCCTCAGACATAGGGGGAAGGAATCAATGAGTGAAGTTCATGGGAATGGTGACCGTGGTAGTAGTGGTGAAGAGTTGAACCACGTTGCAAACACACGAAAAATGTTCTGTTATGAACACATGTGGGACTTTATAATGGTGTGATCATAGACTGGAAGATAGTTTTAATTTACTTACAACACATTGTTTATTGTGTGCATTGTATTATCCTGTATTGGTGCATGACTTTGTGTGGGGTTCTTTTTTTATTGACGGAGCCCCGACCAGACAAATGCAGAATAAAGTAATGCACACTGAATTCCCATACAGTAAAACCAGATTTATAATTCGTTATCAATGTGTCGTTGCAGCACAACAAATATCAAACTCGTGCAGTACACGCGGCATGTTACAGATGGCATTGAAAACCAAGCTTAAACATTACATAGCCATCACATTAAATCACTTTAACGACGGACTTTTGCCCCAATTGCGTGTTATATGATCCCTAGACAATTTAAATCAGCAGCGCCGTCATTTTCCACATATATTCAATTGATAAAATCACCCAGCGACAATTCACATCTTTGCTTTTCATTTGGTAACATTTGCTTTAAAACAAATTTCTACGTATTCACTTTCGGCTATTCGACGGCGATTGAAATGTATTCATCTTGCAGACGACTTCAGCGGCCTTTCACTCTGCTTTCAGGTTTTAAAAAAGCTTTGACAGCGTTAACGAGCGGCATGTCAGTTTCAATTATAATCTGCTCTTCCTAAGAATAAACCATTAGGTGGAATGAGAGAGGACCACGTGCAATCACTTGATATTATTCTTGACCACATGGGATATCTAAACAAACCACTACTGTATGTTGTAATAGATATCTAATAATACGTGAGTATTATCACTTCACTTTTGTAGCCCAGCGATTCTTTTTAGGAAACCAACTCAAGCAGTCCATTTGTATGTACAGTCATTGACAATGAACAGCGGGATTGCATATTGCTGTGGATCTGTTGTATGTTCTTCAGTTGTACGCGTCAGTTGCATCGAAGGTGCTACATTAGTTATCGGACCGTCTTGCATCAACACAACATTTTCACGGCACGATACGATGTTAAATGATCACAATGACGGCTATCGAGATGTCAGATTTCCTGTCAATTTTGAATGGAACTTCACGTGTTTGTCAACTTGTTTTTGTGCTTTGTTACTATGCTATTAAAGATGCACTGAAAAGTTCTCCAAATCGCAGTTCACGCGACATGAGCTTCCCATAAGCATTCTAAGGCACTGCAACTTCACAATCTGTGAAGCTCGTAGAGAACATGCTGCCAGTCACACAAGAAAATAATTAAATGAAGTACGAAAATAATTGCCATGCAGCCAATTGCGTAGAAAGAAACACGTTGTGAAGCATTCATGGGTAATGGTAAAATTGCCTAAATATGTAAATATATTAATATTGAGTTCATTAGTTCAGAAATTATTTTCAGGAAATGAAATATTTAAGAAAGCTAACACGAGCTAGGATAATTACAATGTGACGATTTTAGCAAAATGGACTGTACGATCATCGCGTACGATTATCTTGTACGATTATCGTGCACCTCACACCGTGCGATATTTGAAGGCGAGCCAAATAAACACCAAAGCACGTGGTGCATGTGAGCTGCGTAACAGTCGCGTGGAGTTTGGACGGAAAATATCTGCACAGATAGGTGCATCTCACACGGGAAAACCCGCGCCTGACCGACCATGGCACGTGAACATGCTGCAGCCCTGATTCAGAATCATAATATCAGGATGAGAATATTTATTTAGACTCGGGGGGATCAAATGACCGCCAAATCTCTTTTTCACAGATGTCCAGTAAATTTTGATTTAAAGCTTTCGTGACTGCAGTAATTCATATTCTTAGTTTTTTCGGTAAAGTCACGTTGAAGGGAAACAACAAAATAATAAAATATATAAAACAATAAAAAAAATTCTCACGACGTTTCGACCATAACTCAAACGGTCGAAACGTCGTGAGAATTTTTTATTGTTTTATATATTTTATTATTTTGTTGTTTCCCTTCAACGTGACTTTACCGAAAAAACTAAGAATATAAGATGTCCAGTAGTCACAGATTGCGTCCAGCAGACTGGGAAATCTGGCCACACCAAACGGAGCACTTGGATTTTTGTTTTTACTCTAACTAATATCATAGTGCAAATAAATGACAGAAAATAATGGTGACAACACTTACAGTCATTTGTGAGTCTACTGCTGGATGAAGGTCTCACCATGCAATGTCGTTCATGGGGGTTGTTGATTGACCATACTTCACCATGTAAATGCAAGTAGGTTAAGGGAGGGATCCGGATCATTTTAGATATCACTTTGCCACTGATGTTAGCCTTGGTCGGGAATCAATCTTAAGTCAGCAGGTTCATGGCACAGTGCACTAACCACTGCACCACCACTGCGGAAAGACAGTCATTCTGCACTGTGGAACTTGTAAAAATACAATTAGCAGTGCACATTACATTTAACATAGCGTATGACATTTTTGTATGTTTATTTTCGGGAACAATTGTGAGACAAAATGCTAAACATTTACTCAAGGCATGAGCCCGTGCTCATGCCTTGGCCAAGTTTATTCGCGGTGGGTTAAATTGTTTAGCCGGATTTCTATTCCAGCTATCACGAATCAGACCACATGCGCACAGAGGCAAAGTAGTAATGACTTCTATTGATGGCCCTGTTCTATTCTTGCGTATGATGGCAATACGTTCGGGAGCTGAATGCCAATGTCGAGCTCTGATAACCACGAGAGTGTTTCAGAAGAGAGAGTTCATTGCAGTTTTGCTTTTCCTCCTCGTTTAAACGAGCACAACAGACAGTGGTTTTACCACGCGGTCAACGGGTTTGGCTTGCATGGCCACAAGCGGACTGCAGTGTGTAAGTTAATTCCCCGTGCATTGTTGGCACTGTGTTACGACCTCTTGAGGGTGGGGGGGGGCTTGCTGCAAGGTTGCGGAACCGAAAACTTCGCGAATTGTCAGCGCTGACGGCAATGGCGCGTGCCCTTGATAAGCCACGCACGGTGCCAACGTACCGAGGGGCTGAGCCGCGGCGCATTTTGCGCCTCTCACGTTGGCGATGAATGCACCCAACCGCTCCCTGCGCTCATCTCGCAACTCAATGGCATTCTTACAGGCACATTGCTTTGAGTGTGCCCAAACCAACTGGCATTCACCACCCACGGGTACAAGGCCAGTCGACTCCCCCCAAAACACACACACTAGTGGGCAGTGCTGCGTGGAAGCCTCAGCATTGATCATCGAACTTTGCAGTCAAGGTGGACATCAGTTCGGAATGCTCAGTCCTCTTCTGCCTTATAGAAAATGTAAGGCAACCGTGTGCAGCCGTGCAATTAGCTCGCTCACACCACTGCTGGTGGAAAGGGACCAGAAGGTAGAGGAAGCACTAAGAGATCCTCTGCATGTGACGTTTTGACTTATACTCTTTCTCACGTGTTACAAGAGGTGGGATGACACACACACTCTACCCCACTACGCCCGAGGATGCGGGGAGGCTGGGGGGGGGGGTGGGGAATTTAAGAAAACACATTTCAGCTGGCGCACCGGGAGATTGTACAAAACTGGCAAGCTCCAGATTGCAAGTCCAATTTGCTAACCAGTTCACCACAAGTGTTGCCATTTGACGTTGCCGGCAACTACCTGCCTGATGCCAGCAACTACCTCCCTGTTGCCGGCAACTACCTCCATGTTGCCGGCAACTACCTCCATGTTGCCGGCAACTACCTCCCTGTTGCCGGCAACTACCTCCATGTTGCCGGCAACTACCTCCCTGTTGCCGGCAACTACCTCCATGTTGCCGGCAACTACCTCCATGTTGCCGGCAACTACCTCCATGTTGCCGGCAACTACCTCCATGTTGCCGGCAACTACCTCCATTGCTTGATGATGCTGGATGTATTTACCAGCGAAACGTCGTACTCAAACTGTAAATGTGGATTAACTCTTCAACACACCGGTGGGCTGAAGTAGTGAATTATTTGTCTTTTGTCAACGTGACACTTTTTTTGCTGATTGGCCGTGTCGGGTGGTGGAGGGTTACGACACATTTATAAATAAACGCGATCTAACCCAAAAACCTTTATTATGTACCTCCATGTTGCCGGCAACTACCTCCCTGTTGCCGGCAACTACCTCCATGTTGCCGGCAACTACCTTGCTGTTTGACCGAATAACGTGAAGGAGGCCGAACGCATTGTGCTAATTTTGAACGGCACATTTCTGCTCGTAAATTATCGTGGGTTACACAAGTTTTACTGTATGACACCAGCATCATCGTTTGCGCTCATTGCTATTGCGTAGTCTTATTTTGTCTTCGGTTAACCTTTTCCCATAGGAGGAAACTATTAATGTCAGGTCCATTGATTTGTGTGTATACATTCTGTGCATCGCATTTAGCAATGACAAACCTAACCCCCTCATAATGTTGGCATCAAATGAAAGCTAAGGTTGTTCCCTAAATGGAAGTAATATTTTAAAATTTAAATATGTTCGCTGTCCCCCCCCCCCCCCCCCCCGGCAGATATGTATTCATAAAGTCGACAGTTAAAAAGATACGGCCATGCCTGTTAATAAATAATAATCCCCCCCTCCTCATCCCCATAGCTGCACAGGGTAGGGGGAGGGGTAACACTCAGTGATTTTTAATGTATACCTTCAGGCTCAGGTGTACCTGAGTTCTAACACGGGCCAGTACATTTCCTTGCATCATCATCATCATCAGCCATGGTCAAGCCACAGCTGGATGACAGCGTACCCCATGTTATATTGATGATGGGGTTGTGAGGTTATCTTTCGGGGGGAAAGAAAACATATTTGAAAGTTAAAAATATCACGCCCATTTAGGCAACAACGTTATGGCGCCGATGATGGCAGCCTCGGCCGGTTGGTGCGCCCTGTTTTGTCCAGTTTTGTCTTGAGAGGGGCCTGCTGTTCATCACACCCGTGTTGGTGAGAGAGGCCTGCTGTTCATCACCCCCGTGCTGGTGAGAGGGGCCTGCTGTTCATCACACCCGTGTTGGTGAGAGGGGCCTGCTGTTCATCACACCCGTGTTGGTGAGAGGGGCCTGCTGTTCATCACATCCGTGTTGGTGAGAGGGGCCTGCTGTTCATCACACCCGTGCTGGTGAGAGGGGCCTGCTGTTCAACACACCCGTGCTGGTGAGAGGGGCCTGCTGTTCATCACACCCGTGTTGGTGAGAGGGGCCTGCTGTTCATCACATCCGTGTTGGTGAGAGGGGCCTGCTGTTCATCACACCCGTGTTGGTGAGAGAGGCCTGCTGTTCAACACACCCCTGCTGGTGAGAGGGGCCTGCTGTTCAACACAACCGTGCTGGTGAGAGGGGCCTGCTGTTCAACACACCCGTGCTGGTGAGAGGGGCCTGCTGTTCATCACACCCGTGCTGTTGAGAGAGGCCTGCTGTTGAGGGGCTTGCTGTTCAGCACACCCGTGCTGGTGAGAGAGGCCTGCTGTTCAGCACACCCGTGCTGGTGAGAGGGGCCTGCTGTTCATCACACCCGTGTTGGTGAGAGAGGCCTGCTGTTTAACACACCCGTGCTGGTGAGAGAGGCCTACTGTTCATCACACCCGTGCTGGTGAGAGGGGCCTGCTGTTCATCATACCCGTGTTGGTGAGAGGGGCCTGCTGTTCAACACACCCGTGCTGGTGAGAGAGGCCTACTGTTCATCACACCCGTGCTGGTGAGAGGGGCCTGCTGTTCAATACACCCGTGCTGGTGAGAGAGGCCTGCTGTTCATCACACCCGTGCTGGTGAGAGGGGCCTGCTGTTCATCACACCCGTGCTGGTGAGAGAGGCTTGCTGTTGAGGGGCCTGCTGTTCAGCACACCCATGCTAGTGAGAGAGGCCTGCTGTTCAGCACACCCGTGTTGAGGGGCCTGCTGTTCAGCACACCCGTGCTGGTGAGAGGGGCCTGCTGTTCAGCACACCCGTGCTGGTGAGAGGGGCCTGCTGTTCAGCACACCCGTGCTGGTGAGAGGGGCCTGCTGTTCAACACACCCGTGCTGGTGAGAGGGGCCTGCTGTTCAGCACACCCGTGCTGGTGAGAGGAACCTGCTGTTGAGGGCCTGCTGTTCAGCACAGCCGTGCTGGTGAGAGAGGCCTGCTGTTGAGGGGCCTGCTGTTCAGCACACCCGTACTGGTGAGAGAGGCCTGCTGTTCAGCACACCCGTGTTGAGGGGCCTACTGTTCAGCACACCCGTGCTGGTGAGAGGGGCCTGCTATTCAGCACACCCGTGCTGGTGAGAGGGGCCTGCTGTTCATCACACCCGTGTTGGTGAGAGAGGCCTGCTGTTCAGCACACCCGTGCTGGTGAGAGGGGCCTGCTGTTCAGCACACCCGTGCTGGTGAGAGGGGCCTGCTGTTCAGCACACCTGTGCTGGTGAGAGGGGTCTGCTCTTCAACACACCCGTGCTGGTGAGAGGGGCCTGCTGTTCATCACACCCCTGCTGGTGCGAAGATGGCGCCGATGATGGTAGCGTCAGCTGGTCGGTGCGCCCTGTTTTGTCTTGTTTTGTCTGTCAAATCAGTGTTTTGCCAAGATTTTCGGAGTTCTCTAGCAAGAGACGAACTTTTATATATCATGGATTTAATTCCTACTTTTCTGCTTCCAGCGGCAGAATTAGGCATTCTAGTCAATGCCGCGCTAGGCTTTGCTCAAGCAGCGAAACACCGCCCAATGGGTAAACGGTTGGGGGCTCTAGTACGGCTACGCAGACGCGGGATCTGAACAGTCCTTCCGAGCTTTTTCCTTTCCAACGTACGTTCACTGTACAACAAAATGGATGATCTTCAGCTACTGATGGTAAAAAACAAAGACTTTCTTTCATCTTCTGTTTTGTGCTTCATGGAGACATGGCTGTGTGATTTGATTCCGGACACTTCGCTACAACTAGCAGGATTCCATCTTGTAAGATCGGATCATGTGTAGATGTCACAGTGATTCTGCAACATTGTTCTCCACTCCTTGAATCAATGTTTATAACCTGTAAACCGTTTTACTCGCCTCGCGAGTTCGCGTTGCTCATTTTGGTCGGAGTTTATTTGCCGCCTTGTCCTCAGGTTAAAGAGGCCCAACGCATGCTCGCCGATAAGATTCTGAGTGTGGAGTGAGCAAATCCAGATTCGTTGGTTATCGTACTTGGCGACTTTAACAAAGGTAATCTCAGCCACGAACTCCCCAAATACATACAATTCATTAAATGCCCAACCAGAGAAGGGAACACTCTGGATCACTGCTACACTACAGTCAGTAGAGCCTACCACGCCGTTCCCCGAGCAACACTAGGACACTCTGACCATGCCATGGTCCACCTGATTCCTGCATACAGGCAGAAACTAAAACTCTGTAAACCTGCTGTGAGGACATCTAAACAGGGACCAGTGAGGCTGTGGAAGATTTGCGGGCATGCTTAGACTGTACTGACTGGGATATGTTCACGACTGCTACCAATAGTCTGGATGAACTCAAAGAGGCTGTGACGTCCTACATCAGCTTCTGTGAGGACTGCTGTATCCCAACACGTACCAGGGTGAACTTTAACAACAACAAGCCCTGGTTCTCAGCAAAGCTCAGAAGGTTGAGGTTGGAGAAGGAGGAAGTGTTTAGGAGTGGGGATAGAGACAGATTCAAGGAGTCGAAGAACAGGTTTAGCAAAGCGGTGAGAGAGGCTAAACGACTGTACTCAGAGAGACTAAAACACCAGTTCTCTACTAACGACGCTGCTTCTGTCTGGAGAGGGCTCAGGCAGATCACCAACTACAAACCCAGAGCCCCCCACACCACTAACGACTCCCGCCTAGCCAACGACCTGAACGAGTTCTACTGTAGATTTGAAAGACAATTGGACTGTCCTGAACCACCCCTTCCCACCCAAGAGGCCCCATCCCCCACCCATACTACAGAGACGACTCTCTCCTTTCAGGAGGGAGAAGTTAATAGACTTTTCAAGAGGTAGAATCCACGCAAAGCAGCTGGGCCGGACTCTGTCTCTCCAGCCACCCTCAGGCACTGCGCTGACCAGCTGTCTCCGGTGTTCACCAACATCTTTAACACCTCCCTGGAGACATGCCATGTACCAGCCTGTCTCAAGTCCTCCAACATCATCCCTGTGCCCAAAAAGCTAAGGCCAACAGGACTAAATGTTTACAGACCGGTCACCCTTACATCTGTGGTAATGAAGTCTTTTGAGCGCCTGGTTCTGGCACACCTCAAAGCCATCACAGACCCTCTCCTGGACCCCCTTCAGTTTGCCTACAGAGCCAAAAGGTCTGTGGACGACGCAGTTAACATGGCCCTCCACTTCACCCTACAGCATCTGGACGCCCCAGCATCCTACGCCAGGATCCTGTTTGTGGACTTCAGCTCTGCCTTCAACACCATCATCCCTGCCCTGCTTCAGGACAAGCTCTTCCAGCTGAACGTGCCCTACTCCACCTGGAGGTGGATCACAGACTTCCTGTCTGACAGGAAGCAGTGCGTTAAGCTGGGAACACAAGTCTCTGACTCCAGGTCCATCAGCACCGGAACTCCTCAGGGCTGCGTCCTTTCCCCACTGCTCTTCTCCCTGTATACCAACAGCTGCACCTCCAATCATCTGTCCATCAAACTCTTGAAGTTTGCGGACGACACCACCCTCATTGGGCTGATCTCTGGTGGGGATGAGTCTGACTATAGGTGGGAAGCTGACAACCTGGTGACCTGGTGTAGCCAGAACAACTTAGAGCTAAATGCTCTAAAGACAGTTTAGATGGTTGTGGACTTCAGGAAGAATACAGCCCCACTCACCCCCATCACCCTGTTAGACTCCCCAGTCAAAATTGTAGAGTCCTTCCGCTTCCTGGGCACTAATCTCTCCCGGGACCTCAAGTGGGAACTGAACATCAGCTCCCTCACCAAGAGAGCTCAACAGAGGATGTACTTTCTACGGCAGCTGAAGAAATTCAACCTGCCAAAGACAATGATGGTGCAATTCTATACAGCGATCATTGAATCCATCCTCGCCTCCTCCATAACCGTCTGGTACGCTGCTGCCACTGCCAAGGACAAGAGCAGACTGCAGCGTATCATCCACACTGCTGAGAAGGTAATTGCCTGCAATCTACCAACCCTCGAGGACCTGCACACGACAAGGACCATGAGGCGACCGAGGAAGATTGTGGCCGATTCCTCCCACCCTGGATACTCTCTGTTTCAGCTACTCCCCTCCGGCAGAAGGCTTCGGTCCATCAGGACCAAAACCTCACGCCATAAAAACAGTTTCTTCCCATCTGCTGCTGGCCTGTTAAACAAGGCCAAGGGCTTACACTGATTTTAACATTTTATCTACATAATGACACCTTGCCGAAATTAACTATGTTAACCTATTTGTATTTTTTATTTTTAAATTATATCTTAAAGCTATTTTATATTCGATATTTATTCAATTTCATATACTTCAGCCCCTTGGTGTTAGTTAGACTTTTAACCCTTAACATTATAGTAAGACTTGTTTAAAACTTATTTAAGATTTTAGATTCCTATATGTTCAATATATGCACCATCCTGCCAAAGTAAATTCCGTGTCGGTGTGAACTTTCATGGCGAATAAAACCCATTCTGATTCTGATTTAATTTGATACCAACATCATGGGCGGCTGGGTTTATCATTGCTAGATGAGACACACATAATGTATACACACATATCAATGGACCTGACCTTAATAGTTTTCTCCAATAGGAAAAAAAACTCATGAAAACCGAAGACAAATAAAACTACGTCATAACAATGAGCGCAAACAATAATGTTGGTGTCATACGGTAAAAGGTGTAATCCACTCTAGTTTACGTTGTAGTTGTTTGACCATAATGAACCGTGCTGGTCAGTGTGAGTTGGCGAAGCAGATTGGGGGGGGGGCAGGAGTCAATTAAATGCAACTCGCCAACAATGTTGGTAGCCGTGACTAGGACTCAAACTTGGCTGGCTGTTGCTGCTTCTGATAAACAATGTCGGGTAGCCGTGACTAGGACTCAAACTTGCCTGGGCTGTTGCTGCGTCTGCTGAACAATGTTGGTAGCCGTGACTAGGACTCAAACTTGGCTGGCTGTTGCTGCGTCTGCTAAACAATGTTGGTAGCCGTGACTAGGACTCAAACTTGCCTGGGCTGTTGCTGCTTCTGCTAAACAATGTTGGTAGCCGTGAATGGGACTCAAACTTGGGTGGTCGGTTGCCTAAGTCACATCACACCGTGTGTAAAGGCATTTCGCATACACACAGAATCAGCCACACTAAAGCAACGCATCGGGAGACCCGAAGAGGAGCGGGGAAAACACCCCCGAAGCCAGACTTGCATGGCTGCCTTGTTATTGTCATCATCATATACCGCTTCACAGCATCTGGAGAATGACAAACGAAATACGAATAATAATAAACGTACTCACTGTACAAAAACCAACTTGTAAACCCGTGAAACCAGGTTTCCTTCAAGCTTCTATTTTGGCAGCGTGGCAGTTTCACCTTGACGAGGAGTGAGCCGCATCGCTCGAACAATTCCCAATGAATGTGCCCTTGCATGGTCCCCGTTTGGACTTTGAGTCATGATTAATATATATCTCTACCTCAAATCTAAACGCAAGAAATGAACAGGAAAACTGCCATTCAGCTAATGGTTTACATTGGCACTCAGGGGTGATCTCTAGACTCCAGCTGCAAGCAATTAAAGGAAATCAAAAATATATTGGGGGGGGGGGGTGGTGGGGGGTGAGAGGAGAGCAAGGTGAACCGGGGGCAGTGCCTCGGGGGGGGGGGTCTCACATTTTGGCCCCCTAAAATCAACATTGTGTCTGCTCATGAGAATGTTGCTTTCGTTTTCTTTATGAAACCGTTTCACACAACGCTGAGCACCGATGCCAAAGACAATCCGCTGCCGAAGAATGTATTATAATTAAGTGTTTTTTTTATTAACAAAACATCAGAAAGTTAGGACAAATTCTTGATTTTTTTCTTGCCTTTGTTGTTTTCAAATTACACTCCAATTATCCGTCATTTCCCCCCCCCCCCCCCTTAACTAATTTTGTGGATAAGTACTGGCCCGTGTTTGACTGCTGCTAGTTGAAGGCAGCGGTCCACTGCATTCTTAACTTAGCTTTTTGCCAAACTCTGCCAATGACTGCTGGGAGGTTCCAGGTTCTGTGAAAAGCTCCTTAGCACACTTCTGGGAATCCACTTTTGATTGACTCCTTACTAGGCATATAGGCCACTGTTTACAAAGCACTACTGTAAAATGACCGCACCGGACTGCATAGCGTGCCCAGATGTAAAAAGCAATGCACGCACACGTGTCATGGAAGACTCACATTGCCTGTCTTGACAACGGTTTCAGGGGCCAAACCTTAGCCATAGACACCCCGTAGTGCCTTTAAAAGCGTTCATTCCTGCTATGTGCGATAAGACTCTAAAACAGTGGTTTCTTAACTTGGGGGGTGCGAGACATGCCAGTGTTTTTAAGAAGGTAAATCATCGAAAGACAATTAAGCACGGGCACGTGTTTAATAAAACCCATCTATTGATTGACATTATAAATGTTTTAACGAACGGAGAGCCAACGGGGTGCAAAGCTGCAGTAAAGGTTAAGAACATTGAAAACATTTGACTTATCCTACTTAACGTGACTTGGTATGTAAAGGGGAGTGGCGGCATACAGTGGTTTGCGCACTGCACTGTGAAACCGGCATCCCGTGATTCCGAGTTCGATTCTTTGGAACGTCGTTCGCTCGTGATATCTAAACCGGTGCTGGCCTGCCCTACACCAGCCCGCACTGCATGACCGTCTTGGTGAAGTATGTTTAGAGCAACCCGCAGTGACCATGAAGGAACGGGGAGGCCTACACGCGCCTCCCCGCGGCCACGTGTTGCGCCTTTGTTCAAATGCCAATTTATTATCGTGCCCAACAACAACAAAAATACCGATGATTTTATTTTCCGCGTTTGGCATAATTATCTGCTCCACGCGAGGGTCTATTTTAATGAGACTGTTTCGTGTGGCGTGAGTGACGTAAGATCAAATGCATTCTGCGATTGCATAAAGGGCCGTATATTATTCGCGTAGCAATTCGTTTCTATGAATGAACATTTAATTAAAAAAACACACTGAGTAAATAAATAAAGTCGGGAGCAAAACGTAAAAAAACGATTACTTGAGTCGTACAACATAATTGATCTGCCACTTATTGTTATGAGTTTAACAAATAATTTGGTAACGCAGCGTTGGCGGTGGTGCACAAAGCTCAATTAACAAAACACAACTCGGCATATTCATCAACAACACTGCCTTCAAACAATAGGCATGGGGTTGGAAAATGAAGGGCCATTGTCCAAAACGTCGCCTTATGTACATGTTCTCTCTTTAAGGCAATCATATGGACAAAATGTAATGCAGCTTGTTTACTCGTATTATTGTTACGGAGTGGGAGATGGTAGCAGTCTTCACGCGGCCCACCCCGTTCAGCTCGAAATGACGACGAATGCTATCGAAGCGGCGACCTGAACATCGATCATCGATCTCCGGGTCTCCGGAACAGCAGCAACACAAGCCACGCCAACGGCCCTCTTCAGGGTGAAGCGACGTGCCAGATTAGGCCCTGAAACAAGGATCCCCAAACCGAACATTGAGGGATTCTCCCGGGGCGAAGTGCGAGTATCTAGCGCTCAGAATGAAAACCCATCACGTTCCCCACATAGGAAGGAGACGTTGCAGCGATACACTCCGCCGCTCCAGACGCGGTCATTTGGCTTGACCACCTGCATGTGAAATTGTAGTTGTTGCTCTGGTTCTACATCAGCCGTACGAAAGAAGAAGATGGTTATTAGAACATAGACGGTTACCCGTTTCCCCTCAATCCCCATGCAAGGGGAGATAGTTGCTGTCCGTCTCGTACCCACGTGGTCTGTGCTATCGACTCCCTGCCCCTGTTCACGAGGAGGATCGAGATGTTCTTCCTGCTATTTTATTATTCTTGTTGTTGTTCCGCTTCTTTACCCAGGAAAGCCTCACTTGGTCTCAGGTTTTGTTTTAAAGCTTTCGTGACTGCAGTAATTCATATTCTTAGCTCTTTCGGTAAAGTCGCGTTGAAGGGAAACAATAAAATAATAAAATATATATAAAACAATAAAAAAATTCTCACGACGTTTCGACCATAACACAAACGGTCATCATCAGGTGTGAAAACCCAACGGCAAGAAACATTTGAAAGAAGTGGCGGTTTGCATTTATTTCTTTATTTTTAAACGGTGTATTTATTTATTTTTAAAAAACCGTTAGCGCCACGGGCAGCGATTTGGCAGTTAATTTTTCGTCTCCCCCCGCCTCTTTTCAGAACATAGATGGACTCGTCCTTCTAAATAAACTGCGAAATCGCTGCCCGTGGCGCTAACGTTTTTTTAAAATAAATAAATACACCGTTTAAAAATAAATAATTAAATGCGAACCGCCACGTCTTTCAAATGTTTCTTGCCGTTGGTTTTTCACACCTGATTATGACCGTTTGTGTTATGGTCGAAACGTCGTGAGAATTTTTATTGTTTCATATATTTTATTATTTTATTGTTTCCCTTCAACGTGACTTTACCGAAAGAGCTAAGAATTTGGTCTCAGGTGTTTTGCAGGAGGGTCCAGACAAGTCTTTGTTTGCGGTACGCGTCGATGGTCGCACCATTCCTCTAAGTAATTATTTGCGGATTCTTTTTATAAATCTATGACGGTCTCGTTTCGTCCCTAAATATACACATATGCCTGCTTTCGCCCTATGATGCATGTTCACTATTCTGTACAGCGCCTTCAACCGCTGTTGCATTTCGGCTCTAAATATATATTACCAAACTGGGATTGTGTATGATGCACGTGCACTATTCTGTACAGCGTCTTGAAACGCTGTTGCATTTCGACTCTATTTTTTTTTCTAAAATGGGATTGTATAAATTGTAGCGAACATACGTAGTTCATTGTGGAAATATGATTTGAAAGCATGACAGTTTTTCTCTATCACAAAAAATCACGGCTTGATGTTTGTGTGTGTACGTGTTACCTTTTCACAAAAAGACATGCCTGTTACTTTAGAGGGCTTGTTTATGCAACTCGGTTTATTTGATACTGTGTTGAATGGCTTGCAGAGTACGCTGTGCCTCGCTTTGTGAACAAAGGGTAAGGATTAAATAGAGGCGCAGCCCTGCAATGGTTTTCTCATGCCACTGCAGGCAAGACGCAGGCACGAGAGAGCCCCGCTCGAGCAGTGGTTATTAACCTGGGCTGCATCGCGCACCCCCTGGGGGTGCGTGATGCGGCCAGATGTATTGGAAGGTAAATCATCGAAACGCAAATTAAGCACGGGCACGGAAGTACAAGTACTTTGTTTCATCAAACCCCGTGTATTCATTGACATATATTTTTTTTACGTTTGAGAACCAAATGGGTGCAAGGCTGCTGCAGTAAAGGTTAAGAACCACTGCTGTCGAGGGTTCTTTTTTCATCGTCTTCCACGCTGGGCCAGCCGTCTTGGAAGAGGTGGTTGGGTGAAACAATGATGGAGGGAACAACGGCGGGAGGTAATGAGTGAAATGGATGACAGGTAGTGGATTCCATAGGGAGACCGCCCCAAGGCTCGAGTTGGAAATAATTTGGAGTGAGGCTCGTTGTATATATTGTAAATACATATAGTTCTATCGTTACAGCTTGTGTTCCTGTATTACGTTGAGCTTCTTTGGCACCGTATGTAGCCATCCGTGCTAATCGGAGGTGCGGGGGGGGAAGGACAACAAACTAAACACACGAAAAAAAGCTCTAAAGAAATTAGTTTTAAATCTAAATTTAAAATTGCGTATCTCCGGTGACTTCCTAATATCGGAAGGAAACAGCGTTCCAGACGGCCGCAGAAACGCGCCTGAAAGCGCCGCGCGATGCGGTGACCGCCGAGCCAAAAGCCGCTGCGGCGGGGATGAGCGGAATTTGCGCGACCGACGGCTTCAGCTCGCCGACGAGATCAGCGGCAAGGCAAGTCCTGGTTCCTATACAAATGTGTCCCACTCACCGCGCAGTCGGCAGCCAATTAATTTGGGAGAGGTGCGGGGGGAGGGGAATCCCCTTTAATTGGGCGCGTTCCCATGGCCACGTGATGAGCTTTTGTTTAATTCGAATTCTTCTCGCCCAAAAAATCGGAATGGCGTCTCCACGTGAGATTGCATTTCAATGAGACTGTCTTCGTGTGGCGTGAGTGACGTAAAATCAAAGGCATTCACTTCACATTCAAATTATTACACTTATGGGCTGGAAAGAGATACGAATGCTAATTTAGCTGCGCTATCTGTGGACAGGTGCGCGTGTGTCGGTCTGTGCATTGAACTGAATACAATAATGCAAATGGCCTTGCAAGTTATTTTGGAGACGTTTCTCTTTAATATTATGCGGGACATCACAATTATTTAATTAGGTTTTTTTTATTGTTCCAAAAAGGTATGTCACATACCCGACCATCACACGTCCGCCACGTCCAAATTAACCGCCCACACCCCGGTGAAGTGACGTTCACTCATCCGACGTTCACACGGCACCTACGTACGGTGCGAAAAAAAATTCAGCATACACAGTACCGTGATGTGTGTGATTCATCTCTCGAACGTTCGCTCACTTCAAAGGAGAAGTTGTCCAGCACCGTCCCTATGCTTAGGACAGCTTTGAACTGTTTTCTGTAACATAATTGTGCACGGTGTAATTCTCATTTTCTTAATATGTTCACAGATCAGACGTTTTCACAGATATATATATCGGCAACCTCGGCCCCACGGCGAGTCGGATGAGCGGCGTCGTGATTTTCCTGACACGTTATCATCCATAATACAGTTTTTTGGGGTTAGATCGCTTAAATATATAAACGTGTCGTTAAATCCGCCACCACCCGACACAGCCAATTAGTAAGGTTTGTCACGTAAACAGAACGTGCCAATTCGTCATTAGTACAGCACACTAGTGTGTTGGAGAGCAAATCCGTACCCAGATTGTAAATGTTGTGAATTTTCTCTCCAACACACCGGTGTGCTGTACTAGTGACGAATTGGCATGTTCTGTTTACGTGACAACCCTTACTAGTTGGCTGTGTCGGGTGGTGGCGGTTTAACGACCCAAAGAAAACACTGGATTATGGATGCTATTGGTCGTGGAAGCCTACTGCGTGTTAAACTCACGTTATCGTTGAACGTACCGAGCTCGTGACTTGACTTGTGCAATAACAATGGTGACCTTGACCACGCGTGTTGGTTCCGAGCGATGTGTGAGTAACCTCACTCGGGGGAGAAAGGTGGCTGGGCGTGGTGTTGGCCACCCACCTCTCTCGTATGTGCCGTGCCGGCCTTAATAAGGGTGCTGGCTAAAAGGATTTGCACCAACAAGTCCGTTAGAGGCTATGTGGGGGATCTTTGTCTTTGTTACGAGCGCTTCACATTCGCGCTGACCACCACCACGTAGGTGGACACTACAATCCCGAGGATTTTAAAACAATGTTTATGGAAAAGAAAGGAAATGGTACCACAGAAAAATATGAAACAACACAGATGCAGACAATTATGCAATGTACGCATGTACAGTAAGGGAAAAAAGTATTTGATCCCCTGCTGATTTTGTACGTTTGCCCACTGACAAAGAAATTATCAGTCTATAATTTTAATGTTAAGTTCATTTGAACAATGAGAGACAGAATAACAACAACATCCAGAAAAACGCATGTCAAAAATGTTATAAATGGATTTGCATTTTAACGAGAGAAATAAATATTTGACCCCTCTGCAAAACATGACTTAGTACTTGGTGGCAAAAGCCTTGTTGGCAATCACAGAGGTCAGACGTTTCTTGTAGTTGCCCACCAGGTTTGCACACAGCTCAGGAGGGATTTTGTCCCACTCCTCTTTGCACATATTCTCCCAGTCATTAAGGATTCGAGGCTGACGTTTGGCAAGTCGAACCTTCAGCTCCCTCCACAGATTTTCAATGGAATTAAGGTCTGGAGACTGGCTAGGCCACTCCAAGACCTTAATATGCTTCTTCTTGAGCCACTCCTTTGTTGCCTTGGCCGTGTTTTTTGGGTCATTGTCATGCTGGAATACCCATCCACGACCCATTTTCAATGCCCTGGCTGAGGGAAGGAGGTTCTCACCCAAGATTTGACGGTACATGACCCCGTCCATCGTCCCTTTGATGCGGTGAAGTTGTCCTGTCCCCTTAGCAGAAAAACACCCCCAAAGCATAATGTTTCCACCTCCATGTTTGACGGTGGGGATGGTATTCTTGGGGTCATAGGCAGCAATCCTCCTCCTCCAAACACGGCGAGTTGAGTTGATGCCAAAGAGCTCCATTTTGGTTTCATCTTACCACAACACTTTCACCCAATTGTCCTCTGAATCATTCAGATGTTAATTGGCAAACTTCAGACGGGCATGTATATGTGCTTTCTTGAGCAGGGGGACCTTGCGGGCGCTGCAGGATTTCAGTCCTTCACGGCGTAGTGTGTTACCAATTGTTTTCTTGGTGACTATGGTTCCAGCTGCCTGGAGATCATTGACAAGATCCTCCCCTGTAGTTCTGGGCTGATTCCTCACTGTTCTCATGATCATTGCAACTCCACGAGGTGAGATCTTGCATGGAGCCCCAGGCCGAGGGAGATTGACAGTTCTTTTGTGTTTCTTCCATTTGCGAATAATCGCACCAACTGTTGTCACCTCCTCACCAAGCTGCTTGGCAATGGTCTTGTAGCCCATTCAAGCCTTGTGTAGGTCTACAATCTTGTCCCTGACACCCTTGGAGAGGTCTTTGGTCTTGGCCATGGTGGAGAGTTTGGAATCTGATTGATTGATTGCTTCTGTGGACAGGTGTCTTTTATACAGGTAACAAGCTGAGATTAGGAGCACTCCTTTTAAGAGTGTGCTCCTAATCTCAGCTCGTTGCCTTTATAAAAGACACCTGGGAGCCAGAAATCTTTCTGATTGAGAGGGGTCAAATACTTATTTCTATTCTTAGCTCTTTTCGGTGACTTTACCGAAAGAGTTAAGAATATGAATTACTGCAGTCACGAAAGCTTTAAATCAAAATATACTTATTTATTTCATTAAAATGCAAATCAATTTATCACATTTTTGACATGCGTTTTTCCGGATTTTTTTGTTGTTATTCTGTCTCTCACTGTTCAAATAAACATACCATTAAAATTATAGACTGATGGTTTATTGTCAGTGGGCAAACGTACAAAATCAGCAGGGGATCAAATACTTTTTTTCCCTCACTAATACTTCTTTGGCACACTACGAAGCCAACCGTGCTAATCGGAGGTGCGGGGGAAGGACAAGGAACTAAACGCAAAAAAGCAGTTCTAAATAAATGACTTCTCAATCTAGATGAGTTTTCAATCCAAATGCAATGCTTTATATGTTCGTATTCTCCGGGTTATAAGATGATTCCTCGAGTAAGACGTGTCCAAAACGTGGGCCTCTTGTCAAAATAGTTATCCAAAATCTGGTCAAAGAGGATTAAAAGGACGCACGCTCAACCTCTTGATTTACAACACAGGGCTCTGTGTGTGTGTGTATTGTTATTCTGCCATGCAACCCACTTGTAGATCCACTGCTGGATGTGATACACGTGGGGTGGGGTGAGGAGACGGCTGTCTGACTATACCTCACCACGCTGGCTGATGCTTCTTCAAGACCGCCTCTGATATCGCTCGCCTACTTGTGATGTCCGTCGGCTTTGGCCGCCGACGGACATCACACCGGTCGCCGACTTTATCACGTCGACGCTCTGTTCCGAACAACGCTTCTGCCGTATTTACGGAATTTCACTTACAATTACCGATTTAAATGCAAAGTAGATTCCGGACAAACTAATATAAGGGCACGTTGTGAGAGAAAACAGAAGCGATGTATATTTTTGTTGTTGTTGTTCTAAACTAAGGATCTTCGTGGCTGCGCGGGCAGGCTTGCTATGTGCGCTCCGGATGCAGCACGGCGCGGGTGAGTCACCGCGTCTGTTTTAAGAAGCAGCTGAAATAACTCAACTTATTCCGATATAACACGAAAAAATCCCCCTCGTTTTTTGGTGCAAACTGTACTGCACAGGGTAACTTAATAATTCTCCGTTTCACACACACACACACAAACAACAACAAAACCCGGAATTGTTTCTCCTTTGACACCCACTGGCGTCTGTGCACCGTGATTGTCCTTGCGTCGCGTTCACTCAACAATACAATGGTAGATTCGTATCGTCATCTCTCACAATCATTCCACTTTTCTCACGCTGTGCCCGTCCATGGTGGGAGGGGGGGGGGGTCATACTTCACCAACGCTGTGGTCACTGCGGGTTGAAGTGGAGGACGACCCCAGGTCCGGTTCAGATATCACTTGCCGCTGATGTTAGCCATGGCCGAGATTCGAACTCTGGTGATCCGGGTTTAGAGAACCGCCCTTCGCTAACCACTGCGCCAGCGCTCCATCCAATTGTAAAACTGCATTACATTTTAAGCCTTCAATAAATCAGCTAATTAGGTTTTTGGCTCATTGTCATAGTCGCGCCACGACAATCCCACGTAACCACTGACGCCTTCTCCTAATTGCAACGGCGTGGCACAACAGCACAGCATCTTACATGCCTGGATTAATAGCAATCGATAAAGACGGACGACAACTGAAGCAACGTTGGAGGTGGTCGGGCGAACGCGGGCGATCTCTGAAAATTTCGCTCAACTTTGCGCGGCAGCCGCGCCACGTATTGGTGACGCTGGCAAGTGTGGTTGCAGAGGGCCCGTGGTTTTCGCGATGCAGGGCACCATCTGCTGTAGAATTTGGCCGAGTGCTTGGAGTTGGTGGCGAGTGCTGGTGTTGTTGTGTGTCCCCCCCACCCCACCACTTTTCTCCCTCTCGCGCACACTTCACAATGACCGAGAGCAATCGCGTCCATCCAGCAGTGATATAGCAACATCGGAAGCATCTCACACACAAAGACAACGATCCACCGTATGGCATTTAACAAACCGTTTGGGACCGAGTGGTTTTAGCAAGCACCTATTAAGGCCTGGAACGGCACACGAGGAGGTGGGTGTCCAACAACACGCCAATGCCGATGCTTACACATTGGACCAGATACTCATTTAAGGCTGAGTCGACCTAGAGGAGGCCCGGCACCGTTCAGGTATTCGTCACCGATGTTGGTCGCGAGCGAAAATCGAACTCGGGTCGCCGGGTTGGTAGCTTAGTGCGCTAGCCACTGTATTACCGCTCCCCTTCATACACACATGTACACACGCTCACATGTGTCTGAGACGAAGCGAAGAGTGTCTGGGGATGACATGAGGCTATCTGTCAAATTAATTTAACGGTCTCTGTAACTTGCAATTTAGGGATCTGTCATTGCAATTTAGGCGGGCAGTTGCACTTCGTAAGCATGCTGATGCACCAGACAATATATAGGCTTGCCGAACACGAGCCACAATGCGCTATGTTTTATGATAATTCACGCCGGGTGAGTATTAATTTTATAGGCAGTGTGTGCGCAACGTGAATGTGACACCAGTAAATTCCACATGCTACAGTCCATTGCTTGCTTAACACGCTCCATTCATAACGAAGGGGGGGGGGGGTCACATACTTCCAGTCACTGCACGTTTGAGTCCCCACTGCATTTGTTTCCATCCTTAAACATTATAGAACGCAAACATTTCACAAATAGTCCGAATGCAATTAAACGCATATCCGCATTTGTAAATGAAATTAGGAGCACAAAGAAGCATGGCGAGGGAGATGCACAAGAGGAATAATATGCAACATGCGCGGGTCAGCAACAAAAACCCAAACTGTGAGGTTAAGCCGGCAGGACTGCACGTCGCTCGAATAGTTGATGACCGACGGTCGATAATTACGACGGGAGCGGCAGTCAAAGGACGCAACGCGTCAACGTGGAGACGGAGTGATGAAAGCGACCCCTTGCTCAGATGCTGGGTGGATCGTTGCAAGCACTGCAGCATCGTGAGGAACGACGGTTGCTTGGGGAAGCCTTCATCCAGCAGTCGATTGACCATGGCTGATAACGATGATGATATGGATCAAATTAATAGTTTTTTTTCCCGTGGATTACAAATGCTGAGAACCTCATAACAAGTATGCATTTATGCAAGCGGACACGTGTGTAGGTGTTGTTCTTATAGCACGCTTTACAGCTCTTCGTTTCCAACGATTAAGGCTGACGGAGACCCATCAAAACATCGATTTTTTTTCTGTTTTCGCTTTTGAGTGTGTCACGGGTTTTTTGCCACAGAAATATTGGAAATCCGCCGCTCTTTCCTTTTAATCAGCTCAAGTAGCCCTCGGTGCGAATATGTCGTCCCGCAACGATGCCGGGCTGCTGACTGACGGCAGGATTATGGATATTTCCATTTGGTGTGCGCCACCAATAAACCCGTGCGCACGCAAGGAACGAGCGCAGTCTGTGCCATCACCTTTTTTTCTGTTCCACGGGATCGATACCGCGACGCATCGCACGCGAAATTCACTCACCCGGGCGGCGGCCTATAGATATATTGCACGAACTCTGGGCCCGTGCGTGGAACGTTTCTGGGAGATCAGTTCTAACTTCGCTCTTGTCGCAATAAGCAGACATATAGCGAGCGCGGCCGGTCCTTTAAGGGGGACGAGGCCGTCGCTCCCTGGTTAATGTTGAGGTCCTTTCGGCGCGACGGGACGCCGATCTCTGACATCAATTTGCTACCCCCATGCGCATTAGTCATAACCGCGCTCCGTCCCCTTCCTCCCAGTCGCCTCCTCCTCCCTCGTGTCTCCTCTCTCCCTCTACCCCCCCCCCCTGCTCCCTCGTCTCCCCTCCTCCTCCTCCACCCACCAGCAGCAGCAGCAGAATCAGCCTCCTCCCCACCCCCCCCGGTCGCTTGATACATACATGCTCATGCGCGCTCACATAGGGCGCTGTACCTCGCCCGACGCAGCCACACAGCGGCTCCTGTCCGCAAACGCTCACAAAGCACCCGAGCGCGCGCGCCTTTCAAACTTTGCGCCGCGCTTTGCGGCAGGGAAGAGAAGGGGGTTGGTCCGTCTCTGCGCTACCGGCTCCGTCTACGCTCCGGTAAGTGAATCGGCCACGCAGCTTCCACCACCTCCTCCTCCTCCTCTTCTTCTTCGCTTCGTCGTTGTTGTTGAAGCAGAGGCTCAACTGGTAGCAGCAGCGCTCGCCGCGGTGACTGCCACCACCACCACCGCCACCGTCGTCGTCGTCGTTATCAGCAGCAAAGGCGCCTCCCCCCCCTCGCACCGCCGTGCACCGCCGGTTCCGTTTTGCTTCTCGAGCTCATTCGTAATTGCGCCGAGCCGCCGCCTCCTCCTCCTCCACTCGTGCCACTTTCGGGTGATCCTCCGAAGCCGGGGATTGGGGTGGGGAGGAGGGGTGGTCGAGTTGGGGTGGGGGGCCGTGGATGCCGAGGCTGCAGCCAGGGGGAGGCTGCTGGCCGCCGCTGCTGCTGCTGCTGCTTACGCGACTCGCTGGGGGTGTGCGCGCTTTTGTGTCGGCCGTGAATGCAGGACGCGTCCTCCCCCCCACCCACCCCCCCCGCATTCTTCACCCGGCTGGGCCTTTTTTTTCCGAGACATTGCCCTCCCTCCCTCGGCTCCCAGCTCCCAACAACACCACCCTCTCCTTCCACTCTGCCAGCCCAATGGCGATGATTATTATTATTATTATTGGCCCGTTTCCTTTGAGACGAGCAGACGGGAGGCGCTGGGACGGGCGGAGTGAACGAGCGAGCGAGCGAGAAGTGCGAGCGGAGAGCGGACCGCCGCTGTCGCGAGAATCCACGGCTCGCTCATTGTGGCAGTTCAGCGAGGTGTGTGGCGCGGGCTTGCCCAACGGGGACCGCGGTTTGAGTCCAGCTGCGGGGATTAATCTCCACCCCCTCCCATCGCCCTTGTTTGGGCTCTAAACCGCCGTCTCTGCCTGCCCACCCTCCGCGATGCTAGTAGCCGCGTAAATGCAATGAGAAGGCTGCCCCTGCAATCTGTTGATGCGTTCAGTCGCTCGCACGCTCGCTCGCTCGCGCTTCCGAGTAAATGCGCAGCGTCGAGCGAAGAGCGGACTCTCGTTTGCAGAAAATGTACGAGATAATGATGCCCGAGGTAATAATTAACCATTAAACGCCGCCTGTAATTACGATCTCGCCGTCCAGACGCTTTTGCACATTCTGTACCGCGCCCTCGATAACACGAACAACAGCCAGACAGACATTGTTTCGTTAAAGCGAAAAGCACGCGTTCTGTGTCCCTACCAAGAAAAGCCACCTGCTACCGAAACGAGCAAACATTAAAACCCCAAATCGTGTAAAGTTTTCATCGATAACCGTCATCGACCATGGACAAATTCACTGCTGGATGAATGCCTCCCCTCCGCAAGACGCTGCCTTGTTCTCACAATCCCGCGATGCTCAATGGGTCTTCTCCGCCTTGCACTTGATATTGCCCCTCGCCGTTGCTGTTGTTATTTGACCACCCTCTTAAGCAATGGGGCATATCGCGAACGGCTTGCACCCGACATGCCCGATCTCCGGCGGACTGAGCGGCATTTGTTGCGCGATTTCTCACGGCTCACAAACTTAAACCTGAAAGTAATGCGTGCGTATCATATACCCCTGTAGGTGGAAGAAGAAGAACGTGTTATACTGCCCCCTCCGCCGCACTTTGACGTCGACCGTTACGTCTGCCCACAACCCCCGAATTATAAGCGTAAGATGTGTATATGATCATCAAAACCTGTGGCGCTACGCGGGGGAGTGGAGGTGGGGGCTAACCCTACCCCCCGCGAAGGCGTTTGCGGACGCTGTATAGTAATGATAATACACCTTCAGCTTAATTGAGTCCTCGCAATGAATCGCTGCGTTAGGAAACGTTGCCACAAATTGCCAGCGCCCCAGCGGTGATGGATTTGTTGGAGCCCCGTGTTGCAAGCGCACCACCAGACGTGCAGCGGGGCAATGTGCCGCGCGCACGAGAGAGAGAGCGAGAGAACATAAAACGAGACGTTAATTATTCCCGACGCTAAACAATGTAAGCACTGCCCACTGCGTCCGATCAATCATCGATACATATGAAACTGTGGTCATTGCAAACATGATGCCTTGAATAAAGGTGTCAGTTTTTGTGCCAGTTAAAAGGGTAAAACCTATTCCTACATATGAAACTTTTGTGTTGTTGTTGCAGTCGGTAAAGCTGGTACGCTGCTTTGGCGAGGTTGCAATGCCTTTGCGTTAGTTGTGGATTGCTGGAATTGTGGTTATGTTTGATGCCAAACCTACTGCGGAATATTTAAAATAACACGTGTTAAGCCTTGTGCGCCGCCTAGAACATACAGTTTTGCTTGTAAATATCATACCAATATATCAAACCAATATATATCATACCAATGTATATATTATACCAATGTATATATTATACCAATGTATATATTATACCAGTGCTCCTGGAAAGATTCAATCTAAGAAGGCCGTGGCGCGTGGTGGATAGAATGGCAAAAAAATGTTGAGACAACCATGGGAAAGGAGGCTTTGCCTGCTTATTTATTTTGGCATATTAGGCTACTTAATGTAATTAGTGGGCAAATTGGTAAACATCAATCTTTATTTGCTCATTGAGATTAGTAATATATTTTTTTCCAAGGCAGACGTGGTTTACGTAATTAATTACAGCGGAGAGACCGGACTTGCCTTTCGCGCTACCAGCTTCGCTTGGCATTGTTCACCGCGTTTAACCGACCGGCCAGAAGCGCCGCGCAACGTGAGACTTCGCCTGCGCTGGAAACGTGAATGTGCCTGCGACTGGAAGGGGTGGGAAAAGTTTAGCCGCGGGTAGGAGAGGCGTACGGTGCCGGAGTTTTGAGACTGCGCGCCTCCAGTGGTTGGCGAGGCGCTTGTCAGTCACGCTTGCCATGCTGATGATGTTAAATTGTTGCAGCATGCAAAGTTAGCGGCGCATTCCCCGGCACCGTGATTGATGCAAACGCGCAGCTTTACCCCACCCCCACCCCCCCCGTGACCGTGGCTCACGATGCCCACGTGACACCGCACGCTGATCCGGTCTAAAAATTGAAGCGTTAAGTAAAAAAAAGGATTTGTTTTGATAGCTGCGACGCATTTATTAATGTAAAATGTAAACTCTGCCTGTGGAAAACGGTCGCTTGACTTTCACAAAAATGTATCAGACGCACATTCTCAATTGGCAACATATGTTTTCAGTAATGATTGCACATGGCAGGAGGTAACTTTCATCGAGCCGTTTTGTTCTATTTTGAGATAAATCATCAGCTTTGCGGATAGATTTAAAAAAAAAACCTCTTTAACGACAATAATTTTGCGTTGCCCTTCTGACAAACGGACACTTTTTTTTGCGATGCAGTGTTTCTGTGTTCACATGGAGGTTGGCGGCAGAGCCAGTGGACGGCTTCAGGAGTTGCCTGATCAATATCCGAAGCGCTGCCAGCGAGTGATGTTAGCGAGCACTGGCGGTGGGTAGGTAGTTAAGGTCTTCGTGGCTTGAGATTATTGGTGTGCCGACAAACGAGAAAAGGCAAACACCACCTCTTGCCCACGATCACCATGAGGGTGCCACAGTCCGTGCATGTTGCGGTTGAGGAGCAGGACGTAGTCTAGAAAGTTTTTAGTTTGTTGCCTTGCAATTCGCAACCCTCCCGGCCGTGCGGGTGCCACGTCCGCTGTGGTGTCTGCCCATTGCCCCGTGGAGGAGGCTCGCCCGCTCGGTTGGCCCGTGCTCTTTAAGTGCCAGGGTGGAGCGCTGGACCTTGGGACCTGAACCCTCGACCCTACTGCTCCGCAGACAGACACTCCAACTGCCGGGCCACTCGGGGTGGTGTCCCGGAAGAAATGCGAGACTCCCAAAAGACAATGAGCATTGGGGCGAACAATTAGGGACTAAGCAGAGCTTTTCTGCAAGCAAGTCGGGAGTGTTTGCCTTGGGGTCAGAGCGCATACCATCTGGGCCTCTGCCTGTCACAAGACATTGTTCCCGACAAATGCTGACTCTGCCACTATTTACCTCCAATTTCATGCTTGCTTTAGTGGGATGTATGCGAGGGGTTATACGTGGGTGTTTTCGTGCTTGCCCTCGCCTGCTCTCCATTGAAAAGGGTTAGGCGGACAACACTTACGTTCATTATGCCGCTATAATGGAATGTGCAAGAGGCTCCTAACTGCATCTAATTTGGCAAGATAAACACTGAGCACGGCGCCCCAGATGCCCCGAATCGCACACATTCACACAAAATTAGAATTGAAACCGTTGCTGGTTATTTGCATGTCTTACCGGGGCTTAGTAAAAAATAAAAAATAAAGTTTTTAATTATATGACGGGGTTCGGGATGGAAACGCTGTCGTCACGGCAACGACAAAAAGGAGCGAATCCCAGAGTCCTCTCTGCCGCCACTCGTTGGGAACAGCTCCCGTCGACCGGTGGGGGTATACACGGGACGGGATTAGCTATTCACCGCCTAGGTTCTCACAGATAGGTCGGAGCGCCGTCGAGTGAGTAAAAGAGCTGGCTGTCGATACCGAGAGGAATTAAGCAGTTTTTTTGTTGTTGTTGCTGCAATTGGCTCGGCTGCATCCATTCGGTATTCACACGCCGGCCCGCTACAACCGCGCGTCGGGCTGTCTCGAGCCGCAGTTTGCCGCCTTAGAGATAACGCGCAAGGCTGTTTTGTGTCCGTGTCACCATTGAAGAACTAAAGAGGGGCTGGCAACAAAGGAAGTGTTTCTGCATTGACCAATCTGAAAGGAGTGCTTCCAGCGCAAGCCGCTCAGTGTATAAGCAAACAATTTCAATTAACTATTTCGTTGTGTGGCATGGACCACCCTGCACGGACAAAGGTGCACCGCTAATGCACGCTTACCGAAGCGGGCGGCTGAAACTCACCCAGTAAGCCGTCTGGTCGCACTGTCTGGCTCGGGTTGAGGAGGTCAGAGGTTCAATCCCACGGTTCACCCTTCACCTAAAGCACTTATTTGACACAAATGAGTACCAACTGTGCCTCTTCCTGTTCGTAGGCAGAGACAAAAGAAAAACAAAAAGCTGGAATTTTAAAGTCATCGTCGCCTGTTGCGCGTGTAGACGAGAGGTTCGTCTCCGTGCCACAAATCAGGAGCGCCTTGAGATTTCTTGGGAGAGTTTTGAGCTTGGCTGTTTTCTAACGGTGCTTCGTTTGACGCATTTTCAACAATGTTACCTTTTGGCTCATTTACTGGCTTGAGTGATAACACGGCTTGCATTTCGCAGCCTAATCCTTGATGCGATTGCAACTCCCCAGGCTTTTTAGAACGCTTTGCCTTTGCTTATACGACAGAGTCATTAGACATATTTAAGTCTGTATTGAAAACTCGCCTCCTTTAACTTGGTATTTACCCCTCCTGGTTCTGTTCGTTTCCTGCTTTCAATACACGGGGCGCATTGGGATCTACCGAAGAAATTCGCCTTACAAATGTAACTTTGTATTACTATTAAGTGTGGTGCTGCTGTGCTGTGATGGGAGTCACTTGGAGGTGGCGTTGGTCGCCACGTGTCCTTGGCACTCAATGTTGAGTGATCATCACAGACTTCTGACGTTAATGCAAAACACCCTCTCTTGTGGTTAACTTTCTTAAAATGCCCCAGTTTTCTCACCCCCACCAGCGTAGCGTGTGATCTACTAAGTCGGTCAATCTCTCTGCGGCCCATTCTCCTGCTCTGCTCTGAAGGAGGGCCAGTTGCCTGAAACGTTGGCCTACTATGTATTGCTTATGTTGTAAGGCAGCGTATGTTTGTGTGTGGTGCTTGGCGGTGTAGGAAATCGGAGGTTAATGATGGGGACGGGATGTGGTGATATATATTTTTTGTTCAGTGAGGTGGCCGTGTTGATGTGTTTACTGGTATGTATATACCTATGAGGAATGTATCCGCGTAAACTGTACATATGCCTTTAATATAGAAAAAGCGTTTAAACTTTTTGCGTAAAATATTAACGAGCGGGGTTCATCGTTTTATTGGAAAACAGAGTTATATAAATAACCTGCAAAGAAAAGCTGGTACGTAACATTACGTGCAGTCGTAATGCCACTATACTAAATTACCTTTCCAGATTTCCACTGCTAGAAGAAACAGCGCCGCGGTCTGCGCATCTTAAATTAATGGGAGTCTCAAAATGAGTGTAAAATTAAATGGAAAAACTACAATATTTCTGAAATAATACTTTACATTACCTGCACTTATTGCCAATTAGGGTTTATCTTTGCCATGTGTTTCACCGCATTCTTTTGAATGAATGCATTTATTTGAAATCGACAGCAAGAAGTGACAAAATAACGGTAATGTTCAATGCATCCATTCATTTCCTTCCAATAAATGAATACGTAACATGAGCACATGAATATTGTATTGCTTTACAAGTTTCAGCTTATTTGAAGTGATCAGTATGAAAATGTGAATAAAAGTGACATTTCGAAATATGAAAAGGCAGCCGAAGCAAGAAAATGAAAGCAACAAATTATGAAGTGAGGTGTGTGTCGAGATTGCTCTTACAGATGATAGGATTGGAATTATAATTCTGCTTGTCCATATATATTACTACATATGCACGAATAATACGTGACATTAATGCTACGTAGATGCTGTTTCAGTGATGTGGTAAAGATAAATAATAAATATTCTCTGGGCGTAACGATTCGCTCCTCTGATGATTTGATGAAATGTCGCAAATTCAGGCTTGCAGTTCGATTCGGTCATTGATTATTTGTGTCTTCTCCCCCCCCCCCCCCAATCTGTGGTCAATGGTAGCACCTCCAGTGGCTGAAGAGTCACGTGGCACCACCCCATTACGTTAAACGTCGGAACCTGGGGGAGTGGAAATAAAAATGATTCTCACAAGTGATTTGACCGTGAGCTTAAGAAGTCAATATTAATCAATGGAATCTGCAATTTTGCAATCCCCCCCCCCCCCAATAATAATATAAAAAACACATTGTTATAAGGTTATCAGGAATGAAACGCGTCTGAAAGAATGGGCATTGAGGAGATGGAGCAATGAAATCGGCTCGTGCACAGGTGCTAGGGGCGCCGCAGTGGCCAAATGTCAACTCCCTCACTTGGCATGCAGAAATTCGTGGGTTTGATCCTGACCCTGACACCTGCTGTATATTTGGAGTTGGCGTGTTCTCCCCGTGGTCACGTTGATTTTTCTCCGGGTCCTCCGATATTCCCTCCTCAGTTTAGAAACGTGCGTTTAGAGCAATTTGGCTGCCGTAAATGTCCACGCGATGAACCACTTCGTTGAGCTATCATTTGTGGCCGGGTGGCTTCTGGTAAAATAAATATAGTTAATAGTAGTTTAGTTTAGGAAGATTATTGGATTGACCATGTCTGAAAATGATGGTGATGCATGATTTAAGATAGCAGCAAACATTATCTTCCCCTTAACTACTTTGAACGTGTTATCAAACAGAGGAACACGCGCGCGCACACACACACACGTTGTTTCGCAATCATTTTTTTTATTAGCGTATGTAGATCTGCAGCAGAAGCGGCGGCATTGGCACAGGTTGGTTGGCCCGCAGTGTTAAGCAAATAATTTTTATTCCGACAAAGCGAGTGCACAAATACGAATGCTTGCCGCGCTTGGCGAGACAGGACGGGGACAGATCAGTGGTCGTGCATGACACGAACGATCCCGCAGAGCACAGCCGCAACGAGGAAGGTGGAAAACGGCCCTTGCCCTCCCAGGGCGAGAGATGAGGATCGCTATCCGTGGCATCTTCTGTTGCACGAAGGGACATTCGGAGGAAGGGGTTATTGGTAATCTTGGCTCGTAAACGCGTTCTGACGATTCGTTGGTTTTCGATGTTTGCCATCCGTTTTGGGTAACAGCACCCATGAACTTGTTATTTAAAAAGCACATATTTACGTGAACTAACCGTTAGTGTTTATAATGGTAATAAATGAAGGCTCTGACTAAAACCACTATTAGATGCTGGGTTGACTGTGCAGGTGTTTTGGCCATACTTCACCACGCTGATCAGTGCACGTTGAAGAAGTGGAGGCCGACCCAGGACTGGTTCGGATATCACTCGCGACTGATGTTAGCCGTGGCCGATAATTTAACACAATTTATGAACCACTGCTCCACCCCTTTACCTAAATTGGAGTTTGTTAAATTATTATAATGTGTGCTCCATTTCATAAGTCAATCCTTCATATTGCGATTGGTCTAAGACATTTAAGGTTCAAATATTTGTTTTAAAAAACGATTCCCGCTGCAGTTATATAGATTGCTGAGTAAATATGTGTTTGGGATCTCGCACCCACCACACACACACACGATGTGCGATCGGACATCTAAAGCCATTCCGTAATCTCATGGAATGTACACAATCTTTATCGTGTCAATAGTTTAAGCAGTGTAAAAATATATACTCACAAATGTATTGAATTCTTGAAGTCTAGAATTGCCAAAATATTGGTCTGATACTGCAATGTGTAGAGATATTGACAAATTATTGTATATATGTGAATGTGTTGGGTGTGACACTGAACTTGCAATCCAGATGTTGTCAATGGTTTGTTCCCCAGATGCGCCGAGCGTTTCTGAATATCTCCTGCCTCTGTCCACTCAGCAGTATAAGTGGGTACAACCACAGTTAACCGATCGGTAGGCCACGTGTGGGGTAAAGTGTGGGTAACTCCCACCTCTTCAAAGACATCTAGCCAATGTGGAAGACCATCTCTAGAGTGGCTCTAGAGCTCTGTAGTTGAGATGCTTCCCCTGGAGTGGTGTAAACAAGGCATTGCAGGACAGAGCATTTATATATTTTCACCTATCTGCGTGTATTGCTATTTTATTGGTACATTAAGTTCCCATTTTAGCTCCAATTCGGTCTCATTCAACAGGGTGTGAATTTTTTTTCTTAAGAGTTCCACCTACTTGGACCGCACAGTACCCATGCTGGAGCCTCGAAGTGACGCACGGTGTTACGGACACGGTGCCTTTTCTGTAAAAGGAAAACGAAACAGCTCCGCTAGTTGCAAGGCTACTCATTGCTCTGAAAAAAAACCCCAAGGGCTGAAGAACAGCTGCTGCTTGGAAGTCTGCGTAACACGCTTTCTTTTACAGGAAAGGTAGCGTTAGGGCTGCTGCAGGCAGCTAATTTGAGCTGTGTGTCCAGATCGTTCATTGTGTGGGGGTTAGTAAACGTTTGGCCCCATCACCGCTGGTTTCTCACTCTTTTCATCATCATCAGCCATGGTCAATGAACTGCTGAGAGAAGCACCCCCCCCGCCCCCGCACCATCCAAGCCGCCACCATCTCTCGCGATTCTCCAATTGAATAATCCGTTTAGCACCTTTCACGTCGTCTGATTTCATCGCTCTTGTCTCCGCGGTGGACGTGAACCTTCGGAGGCATTTCACTCATCCTCTCGGGCGCGTTGCATCGCTCGCAATGTATAGCCCCCTCATCAATACACTGCTGGGTGAAGGGCATCCGCATGCCGAGTCAGCCATGGTGGTTTGCTTGGCGACATTTCGCCATTTCTGATCGGTGCGAGCCAGTTAAAGGTTTTTGGGTGGTGGGCGGCCGGAATCGAGCTCGGGTTGCCGGGTTCGTGGTGCAGTGCCACTCGCCACTGAGCGAGCCCGCTCCACCCACCCTGGATGTTCGAAATAGCCTGGTTACATTTCCTCCATTGGAATTCGGCGCATCGCTGGCACAGAGGATTTGTGAAGCGATAACAATGCAGTTTCTTGCGACTGGAACATGAGCGAAAGTGTGATATCGCTGCTTTAAGTCACACTTGCTGACCCAGGTCATGAGCGACTATTATCTCTATAATCCGGGAACGCTCTGTATTGGATGATGCCGTCATATCTGCAAAAAAAATATACACCCGTTTTGAAATTCATTCGAAAAAAAACCCGCGTTAAATCATGAAAGACATGACAAGATTACGCATGAAGCAGTGTCAACTCTCTACATTTGAAGTAACTCTCTGATCATTTAAAATGCATACGTGTGTAATGATTCTGTAGTGTGGTGGCCTATTACTTGCAACAATTCGCATGAAGGTGACCTGTGAACAATGCATTTATTGTAAAGTTTAATCCAGTCGGGTTTTTTTTCTGCTTTGGTAATCGTGACACATACCTGGTCCGTGAACGTGTTAAGCCCGGCTGAAAAAATTAATTCACACGATCGTTTGCAAATGTTTTCAGATAACGTTACTCCTGTGAGATTCAGTGTTTTTTTTATAATTTGGCATGTGAATGTGCTTTTGTTTTTTTCAATATATATACAAGCACAGGTTTTAATATTTACGTCTTTCTGTCTAACCATAAATTAACAGAGGTAGCGGAGAATAACCTTAGAACATCTCACAGCTGGTTTGTGAAATCCGCGTGTTCAATGCTTGCAATGACATTTATGATTACAAATCTGCACGCGGCTCATAAATCCCCCAGATAAAGACGGCGGGGAGTATGCTTCTAATTTCCATCAAAATAAAAGGGGGGTTTTAGAGCGTAGATACCTTGGTGAAATAGCTTGGTATGTTCATCTCCCCTTACAATGCCGGTCGTGGGCAAATGCAATTGTGAATATTTTTTTAATGCGGGGAGAGCTTTAATCGCCATGCGGGCACTCTCATGCGCTCCCTAGCGCGCTTTAGGCTGAAAAATGCAACCCGTGGTTGAGGGATGGGAGCAACGATTACTACCCCAAAGCTTGGCTGACCCGCAACTAGTTTTATAATTTTGAAATTAGTTGGTTTTACTTTTCCCAGTATTAGTATTTGAAGGCTGCATTTCTGATGTTTAAAAAATATATATATCATTGCTCATAAATTAATTAAAGCAGTGTTTTTTTTTGTTTACAGAGATGGTGGTAACACAAGTTAAGTAAATGTTGCGGCGTTTCATATTTATTATGCTTTCATTTTATCCTTTTAGATGCATATCAGGAGCTGTGTATAGGGGGGCTGAAAGCGATAGATTATAAAATGATTGATTTTAATTAATATAGTTATTGCTGGCCTCTAAATAAGCTTGTGGATTTGAAAATGCACACGCTGGTTCTTAATGGAGGTGTGTATTTTAGTCTCGCCAAATGTTGTGCCACCATACTCACACGATAAGTCTGAAATAAAGTAATCAAGCAGCCAGTGATCCATTGCTTTCGCAAATTGCACCGGCAAAGGCTTCCTTGTCTCCGCTAAATCTAGCGCCATCGCTATCTTTTGTTGTTCAGGTATTGCACATTACCGCCACTTTCACCATTGCTTCCACGTTGTGAGGAATATTTAACAGGGGTCGCGCATTGTAACGGGTATGCAAGGGCTTTGCACCGATCCTTTGGGCGGTTTGAATGCATTACCGCGGCCTACGGGTTTCACTGTGGAGCGACGTGTTCACGTCTGTTCACCGTCGACCGTCGGGAAGTGGGAGACGCATTCAATCTGCTGACTTTTTTTTTTGCGGCAAGGCCCTCATTTCCATTCCGTCAGAAAGTGGTCCCATCTGTGTGGCATTGAAAGCCCCCCCCCCCCCCCCCGTGCTCTCTGATGTGTGAAGGAAGCTGCAGCCACAGTCAGGGCCCAGACATTCATTTGATCAGAGCTCCCCTCCCCGGACCCCTCCGCACCCCAACCCCGCGAGCCCTCCAAATCCTCTTGCTTCAACTCCTTTTCTCCACCATTGCCGCACATTGATGCAGATGTAATAAATGCAGCGCTGGGAGCCCTCCCCCCCCCCCCCCCCGTGCAAGCTGTGAGAATGATATTGAGGCTGCCGAGCCCGGTTAATGGGGGGACACTCCGCTTTCCCAGAACTTGTCCCAGCTGGCTTGGGCTGCCCCGCTGAGAAAGCAACCACCTCCACCCCCCCCCGCCCCCAACAGACCTCAAGTCTCGCATGTAGGGCTCACTGGTGACAGTAACTGTGGCCAGTCGAAATCCACGCAAGGAGAGCAAAACCGCGCATCGTGCGAGGCGCGGTTCCCTGCTGCGTACGATGGCCGGCGGAGATTACGGCAACGGGTTTTGTTTTCCACTGGCACACCTGGCCAGTGGACGCCAATTCGAGTATTTCGCATTCAGTAATTGAATGATGCCGGTCATTATCTCCAAAGTGTTTTCGGGGTCGTGCTCCCCCCCCCCCCTACCACCCCACCCCCTTGTTGTTGCTCGGCACAAGGTCCGACGTTTTGATCCACGTGCTGGCCAGCGTCTTCAGAGGTTTTTTTTTTATTGAGCGAGACGAGTGAAATGGTGGACATCGTGCCCCGAACGTAACACGCAGGCAAGGCACAACTTCGAGAAACCGCACCGCGCATCTCGCGCGGCACAACCGCAAACACACGACGCAGTCGTTCGTCGTTGCGCTTGTACACTCAATGATCGGCGGAAGTAGCAGGACGGGAAATACACGAATAGATTAGCGAACACACGCCCTCTCCAAAAATGCTAATTGTATTTAGAGGAGGCTTAACTTGACCTGTAAGAGCACAAAGCATGACGAGTCAAGTTATTGCTCGGGTTGTGATTGCTTGTGAGTAGCACCTCTTGATGGACATGTAAATTGCGTTTCAAAAATATATGCTGCAGCATAGTCAATGTTTTTGAACGTCGCCAAAGGATACAGACCATTTTGTTTAACAATACTCAGTTGGTGCAGGGTATGGTTCGAGCAAGGTTGGGTCTGATTCGATTCGTCGCTGATATGGGCCGCGGCTGGGAGTTGAACTCCTGCACTTTTGCCGGGTTCGTAGCGCTGCAACTCTATAGCAAACTACTCATCAAATTTTGAATATAAACTACTCATCGGTATGATTTATCGAAAGCCGTTAGTTGGTGAGTCTTGTAATTCCATTGTCAGCCAGGTGTAACAGTGAGTGTCGTAGGAGCCAGGGTGAGCCCCGTTTGGCCCTTACACGCGGCCGGCGCGGCACCGCTGATGGCACCGCTGATGGCATCGTCGACGCTCGTTTAGAATTGCAGTAAATAATCACGATTACCAATGCGAGGGACTTGCACATTTTGAATTGTGAAGTTATTTTTAATTTCTTACATTTTTATTTCTTTCAAATGATATATATACAGTCGTTAATATGATTGCATTGTTTAATTGCGTTATGGGATGCTATTAGCATAAATGACGCTATATAAAATGAAAGTATTATTATACGATTTGTATATGCTAGTATGGTATACGCAGCGCTGGCACAGTGGTTAATGTGCTGCGCTATGAACCCAGAGAGCTAAACTCGATTCCCAGCCACGGCTAACAGAAGTGGTGAGCGACATCTGAGAACCAATCCACCAACGGCCATCGGGGATTTTTTTTGTATTCTTGACCATACTTCACCACGTTGGTCAGTGTGGGTTGGCGATGGGCAGGCGAGGGAGCAGGAGCGGTATTCCCAGCTATTACAGGACCAGAATGTGCTGCGATGCCTTGGCTGCAGATACTGACGGCTCCCTTTGTTGTGTTTTGGGGAAATGCATTGCTCCAGGCTCCTTTTTTTAAGCGTCAGGAATTCAGAATTCTTACTGCCAGCGGGCTCATGGCAACCTGCTCATAATGAGCCATTGTCTGTAAAATTGTACAAAAATATGCACTGATGCGATTCGAGTTTGAAAAGTCACGTGCGTACTTGCACACGGATTCTTTAAATAACTTAGAAGTCAATGCTTCATTATAAAGTAGCAACACCCCACCACCATTACTCCCGTGTATGCAAGAGCTTTAATATATGAGAGTAGTAAATAACCACGTATGGTATAGTTACATAAGCTGGTTTATGGGATCTCATTTCGGAGGCATGACAATTCAATTTGTTGCACAGTTCACGGGTTGTTTTTTTTAATTAAAATAAAAACTAAGTGTGAAAGGTATTATTATCGTGGCCAGGGGGAGTAAATAATTAAACAAATGTTCACGAAATCATGTTTTGTAACAACTTCTAACGATACATTAATGTAGTTGTGATAAGAATTTAATTTTTTTAAAGGAACGCGTTTATTAATGTTTTCTAAGGCAGAAATACATTGACGATGGCAGCACGGTCCGAATAACAGCAACGGTGTGCAATAGACGAAAGCTGCATTGCCGACTGATTATTTTTACTTTCGGTTCCCGCATGCAATGCTGCAGCATCCACCTCACTCGCTATAGCACCCACGTTCTTGTGTGCAGATAACAATGACCACGGGTTTGTTTGTTTGTTTTTTTCAGCTCATCGTATGAACGCTGCAGTGGTAAGGCCGCCATCCGTTGCAGTCCCTTACAAAACAATGTGATTTCCGCGAATGCTGTCATGCTTTTGTTCCAATGGAACAACACTTCAGTTGCCTGCATCTATACCAACTCCACAGGGTAGAGCCAGAGCTCTATTGTCAGGCCAAACACCGTTTCAATCAACCGAGCTGGGCTTTGCGCGTAACCTTTGTTTACCCGATAGACATATTGAATAAGAAACGGCACTGACTGGACTTTAGAGGGGTGGGCGGGTGGGGGGGGGGATGCTGATAGATTTTGAGATGGAATGCTTGACGCTCGTTTATCAAGGGCACTCCTTTGGCCACCTTCCCACCCCCCCCCCCCCCAGGGCGCCGGTGATAATGGTTTACGCCGGGGGAAGAGCGCACGGGGGCTCTCTCGCTCGCCTCCGTTGGCTTCGCCGCTGCCGCGAGAGCGGAGACAGCGTGCGCGCTGTGCGAGCGAGTGAGTGAGCGTGAACGGCTCCGGCCGAGATCCGCCGTGCAGCGAGAGAGCAGTGAGAGCGAGAGAGAGAGCAGCGAGCCCAGCTTTGTGCGTGCAACCGCGGAGACGTTGGCATAACAATGCTGCCCGTGTGCAACTTGGGTGACTTTTTGTACGTGGGCCGGTGGATGGGAGTTCTCTCGCAAGCCTGCTGCTGCTGCTTGTAATGCTGTTGTTCGGTATGTTGCGGGTAAGTGCTGCAACGATGCGTCTTTGCCCTCGTTTGTTGTTGTCGTCCTATTGGCTTCGGTTCCTTGTTGGTACGTGGTTATATATTTAAAAAAAAACGCATCGATGTAAGTTGAGAAATGCACACGTGGAATTTGCATGGCAAATGTTACAAACTTCGTGTGAACTATTTTTAAAGCTGTAGCATACCTTGGGTTTCAGATGAGCCGCAAATGATAGACAGAGACACTAATTACTATGCTTTCCCCACTAATTAGTCGGCCAAATTGACATTTTAATTACCCAAATGTGGCACTGTGTTGCAATCAAGCGGTGCAGTGGTTCGTGGTGTGGCGCTGTAAACCCAATTACCTGAGTGTGATTCCTGACCGCGGCTCACACCGGTGGCGAATGTTGTCTGAAGCGGTCTTGGGGACATCTCCCTTCACCAGCCCGCACTGATCAGCGTGGTGAAGTATGGTCAAGTAGCCTCCGATGTCCGACACGGTGTGGGGAGGCCTTCATCCAGCAGTGCATTGACAAAGTGCTGTGAATTGTTGCGTTTCAGAAATTAAGGTATAACGTGAAAAGCAGACGATTAAAGACAATCTGGAACTTTGCAGATTTGTTAACCACACAGGACATGACCACAATGTGCAATTGCTATTCTCACATTGACTCGGAGGAAAGGCCTTTCGCATAACTGCAAAGACAGGTTCACGATTAGTATGATTAATGTTCTATAACATGAGCAAACGTCAATGACTTGTACTATTGTACGTAACGGACTATTTTATAGGAACCCAATAAAACGATCATAACATTAGGCTTGATTTTTGTGTGCAGCATATATGTGTAATATATACACACACAACTTATCAAAACTGTACATTTCATTTATTGTTCGGGTTAAAGCAAACAACCTTGCGTCAACGGGCATGTCTTTTTGTGCGGCATCTGACACCAGCCGATTTTAATTCGTGCTATTTTTTTAATGCCAAGTATAGTTTTGCAGTTATCCATGAACTTGGACATGTGCCCGGCTAGTGGCTCCCACTAGTGGTAGACAATTAGTTGGAAGACCTCGCCTGCTAAAATGCTAACCTCTTTTAACTATCGGTGCACATGCTTACGAATATGCACACAGCGCACATGTGACCAGAGTGTTCGGGGTTCATCATTTAATTCACAGCCTTGTAGTGTAAAAAAATAAGAGTGAACGCATTGAAATGTGTAACGCTAATGAGAAAAGTGCGCTCGTGTTCAGCTTGCTGTTCGAATGACTTTTAATTTCCTTATAAAAATTCTCCAAAATGACGACATTATTATTTTTTGTGTACTATATTATATAGTTTTGCATGATACTGGACCAATTTCTTACAGAGAGAGGTTTTCTTGCCTATAAACAGCAGGCAGTTCACCAGCATTTGGTTCAAGCAAGCCTTACTACCGATTACACACTTGATGTCGAAACCGATCCAGAGATTTGCTTGTGTTGAACCAATGCCGTTGACATTATGCACTCCCAGAAGGCCGTGTGGCCAGTGGGTTGTGTAAAATATACTGTTGCATTTTGTGTGGAAAGACGAATGTAGGAAGGAGGCATTATTTATTTTAAAGGGCCCTCTGAAATAGCAGACACTTTTCTGCGAACGCCTAAATGGAAACACAATTCTTCTGTTAATTCCTCATGCATTCGTAATGCGGCTCCTTTGCATATAAATGCACTGCTATATTGAGTGGTACAAACTGTTATGTGAACTGTGGTTTCTGCACTAATCAGCAAGGAATTATCGCAGGGAAAGTTTGCGATTGAATTGAACACCTATTAATGGGATTGTTATAATGGACTTTATATAAATACAGCACCGTATATCTAAAATTACTTTTTAAAATAATTCAATCAAGTCGTGTATCTTGATCGTATTAAATATTTTAAGATAGTGGATACCAAACCTCTTATGGATTCGCAGACCACCATGCCCCATTAAAATATACATTTTTTAAATAAAAATGTTCTCTCGAAACATTGCCACAAATCGGCCGATTAATTCAATAGCCAGCTGTGTTGCTGAGTTTTGAATAACAAAAAAAAACAGTTGTGCAATGGGCAATTATGGAGGTAACTATCTACGGCCTTACGGACCACGTGATGGAGACCGCTGTCTTAGGGGGATATTTTCCCTCTGTTTTCTGAAATGTAAATCCACGTGAAGGAGCGAAAACCATCACACGAACTCAATTCTTCCTCGCAGCGGCTTCTGGCTCGCCATGAAATGAAGACGGTCACTGCATCACGCGATTTCAGATGCGCATCTGCGGCCGTCTGGAACGCTCTTCCTTCTGATATTAGGAAGCCACTGGAGCTATGCACTTTTAAATCTAGGTTGAAAATTAATTTCTTTAGAACAGTCTTTTGTGTTTAGTTTGTTGTCCTTCTCCCACACCTCCAACAAGCACGGTTGGATATGTGCGATGTGAAAGAAGTTCAACATACATACAAGGGGAATTTTATGTGGCTGGCCACTACACGTTCAGTTTGTTCCGACTCATAGCTAGGAGTCAAAATGGATGCCAACAGCGAGGACTGCAAATAAAATATATTTACAGCTGCGTTGAATCAATGTGTTTAAATAAAGGCCTTCAGTAGTGTCAAACAAACTTGATACATTACCTTCTGATAATGGTGACTAATCGTTCTCACTTCTAAGAACTAAGAGACAAGCGTCATTTATTTTTAGATAACTCCTTAACCCTTAGCTCAAACTCGCCCAGATTGTGTGAAGTGGGAGTTGCAGTGGTGGCTGCCTCCAACACCCGAGGAAATTGATAAATGGACGTTGGTCACCCAGCAACTAAAGAACAAAGTGCATTGGATGATGGACATGCATTATAAAGTCTCGACTCCTGAAAACCAAGCAACGAGCCTTGGAGGCCACACATTGCCCAGAAAATACGATTCCCACCCTTGCAAAAGACTTGAAATCCTTTTTACAAACAATACAGTTTTGTATTAAATTAAGGACTAAGGACAATTTAATCGAATCAATGAAAAAGTTTAGGTTTTAATGAATGGTTATTGATAGAAGCTAATGTTAGTTATTTTAATGGTTAACTTCATTTAGTAAGCACACATTGTCGCGCAAAAGTATACCCAGTGATGCAATCTGTGAATGATACTGGTGTGTTAAAAATATTATACATTTCAGCAATTCTTTATTCAGTGCTGGATGATAGTCTTCCCCATATCACGCCGGTCATGGGTGGGTTGGGGGCTGTTGTCTGACCCATGGTTCACGAAACTTTCCACTGATGTTAGCCTTGGCCAGGAATTTAACTTGGAGCACAAGTCAAAATAGTTGATGTCGGGTCTGAAGGTCATACATGGACCATGCGCTAAACAAGGAAGATGCGTTACAGTGAGATGTTAATGCTGCAGGGAACTTGGGTGATATTGGTTGCAAATGTTATTAATACCAACCCACACTGACCAGCGTGGTGAAATATGGTCACACATCTTTCATCCAATGGCAGTGCGGCTAGATGTTGATGGCTTTGGTCGTCCTTCGACCAACATCGAATCGATCATGGCTGATGATGATGTTGAAGTTCAAGTAACTTAATCATATTGCATTTCTATTTGGTAAAGGTGCAGCCCCGGTATTGCCTTGCTCACAAACATAGCTGGCAGAAGAGCCTCCACTAGGAGAAGCTCTAGAGATCTCCTCCAGAGGAAGATGGGGCGGGGGATACCGACACTTTACCCTACCACACACAACCTGCCAATCGACTGATTGGCAGGTCATCCAGCAGTACCCATGCGTACTGCTGGATGACCAGAGGTGGGGGACTTCGAGCCGGCGAACTCAGGATAGCAGGTCCATTGTGCTGCTAACCATCATAATCCGGCAGCTTCCCCAATTCCGTTAGAGTTTAGTTGTTTTTGAGTGCTGTGATTTCTAGCTCTTTGGCGGATAATGTGGTACAGGAGTAGTGCAATTCTGTCTCACCGAACTGACAAAACCACAAAACGTCCTCGCAAACACCAATCCAAACCCACGAATAAGCTTTTACGTACCGTATGCTTCATATTACACGCTGCCTTTCATATATAATTGTCTAAAATATGCTTCATTATTAGAACAAATTCCCTCTTGGAAGTACTTCAAATGTACTTTAAAAACCAAATAGCAGCATAATTAAATGAATTGTAACCTTTAATCATCACTGCCTATGAACTATTGTGCAGGCAATGTATATGGTTTATGTATCATTTTAGGCTTTTTCCCCCGCTTGCATTCGCGTGAATCTAAACTCTCTACGCTTCGTTGCTCTCGTCCAAGTTCACCGATAGTCAATTATAAACGGCAAAGAGAAGATAAAACACACAAGCCCAATTCTCTCCCACCTCCCCCCCCCCGGTAAATTAAATTAAAAAAAGTAATTGAACTGCTAAGTCGTCGGTGCCAAACAAGTTTGTAACTAAACCAGATAAGCGGTCTGTCAGCGCTAAGCCGATCGGGTCGCTATCTGTGTTCCGCTTACGATCGCTGCTCAGATTACGCCTCCTGCACTGAGAGGGTTTCTTTGTCCACGGCGAATGCTGTGTCAGACTGCCGAGCGCAATCTGGGTGCTCGGGGTGACAACCTAAGGTGTCGTCTGCTCGTGGCGGCTCGAGCAATCGAAAGAATCCTCGCGGATGATTGTGTGAACTCCCCAACTGCCAGCCTCATCGTGGTCGCCGCGCACATCAAAATGAAAGTTTCGAGAAGGCTTTGGAATGAACAGGGATGATGCTGCTGCTGCTGCTGCTGCGGTTTTCATGCGGGACTCACAATCCGGAGGTCGTAGGTATGGACCCCGATCTCCTGACGCGGCATTTGAAACAGCGGCGGTGGGAGGGGGGGAAGCTTCTTAAAGTCCCGTGCCCTCTGTCGATCCTGTACACGGGTACACCGCAGTCGCCGGGCACGTCGTGTGTGGTAGGGTAAAGTGTGAGTACTCTCAACTTTTTTCCCCGAGATGTTTGGCCAGTGTCGAAGAGGGTAATTTGTCCTCTTATCTCCCACCACTGGCCAGACGTCATGCAAAAGCGTGGGAGTGTGCACACTTCATTCATTTATTTATTCGGTGATTTATAAACTGTGACGGACCCATTAATTATACTGGTGGGCGGACGGAACCATAGGTGGGATTTTAAAGAAAACTTTGGCCGCTGTGTCAACTGTTACTCCGGGAAGTTGAATCAAACCGAGGGACCTCTGGATTGTAATCCCCGTGCGTTGACCATTAACAACCACGGCAGCATCCCCGGGTTTAGCCACGCGGGCAAGTACAGCAAACGCTGACGTTATAGGAAAGTAAAAATAAAAGCCAAGAGGGATCTAACAACGACGATGGCATGATTAACAAGAGGCACGAGCGGTGGTTTTGGAACGAGACGGCTGTGCGGCATCACGTGGCCCCGTGCCCTTACCCCAATTGCGCTCGCGTTGGGCACACGCGTTGCACATGAGTTGTGGGCACACGCGTGGGTACACGCGTTGGGCACACGCTTGGGCACACGCTTGGGCACACACATTGGGCACACGTGTTGGTACACGCGTTGGCACACGCTTGGGCACACACATTGGGCACACGCGTTGGTACACGCGTTGGCACACACATTGGGCACACGTGTTGGTACACGCGTTGGGCACACGTGTTGGTACACGCGTTGGCACACGTGTTGGTACACGTGTTGGCACACGCGTTGGGCACACGCGTTGGGCACACGCGTTGGTACACGCGTTGAGCACACGCGCGTGCGACTGCTGCTGTGATTGCCGTTAACTACAGCAACACAACAGCTAGAGCGCTTTGCCGCCAGCGGAGAATGTGTGCGCGCGTGTTTTTTTCTTTCCCCCTTCGCGAAATGTAAATGTATGGGCTTCGTGCACTGCTGGGAAACGTTGGGGCTGCCGCGTGACACGCGGAATTGTTATTAGTCGATAGAGTAATGACGGAAATGCTACCGCTGGGCAGTGCAGGTAAAAAAAAAACATAATGTTCTGCGTGTGCATTGAATTGCATTACCCCTTTGAAAGCTTTTGCACAAAATTTCGGCCAAAATATTGTTTTGAGTAAAATATATTATTAAGTGACGTCAAAGTGATATCCTGTTCAAACAAGCACTGAGGCATCGGTACTTCATCTCTCGCTTACAGCCCTGAGCCAGTGCTGGAGACGCTTACACTCCTATGGTTTAAGGATAAAAATGCAGTACATCCATAATACGCCCCTCCCACCCCTGTAAAGTGGTACAATAATTGATTGACTTCGGAGGAATGATGGGCCAAGTTGAACCCCCTACTAAAATTTGAGCGTGGAACATTCTGATTGCGAGTAGCTCACTGCGGCTGAGCTAACGAGGCCGGGTTTTACGTTTAAATGTTTTATATTCCGATGCGAAGCTTACTTTTTAAAGCCCAATGTTTTAATAAAAACAAATGCGTATGTTGGGAAATGTTTTACATCGCTGCAAGTGCGTTTCGATGAATGTGCTCTTATGGGGCTGGTAGTTTAACTCCAAATGTTTTGGTCTTCGAGCCCGTGTGCTGAAAATACACTTGGTAATATCTGTTTCGGAATACGATGATACACGAGATAAAAAAAAAGTTTGGTGGTGCGTTGGCACGTGAGTAGCCTTTGGTAAAATAACAAAGCGTCTGCATTCGCCTGGTGTAAAGTATGGTACTTTAGCCGTGTGATTCGTCTCGGAGCTATTCTTCAAAATGTGGACATAAAGTGGGGAGTGGTGGTGTAGCGGTTAGCGTGCTGCACGACAAACCCGGCAACCAGAGTTTGATTCCTGCTCACGGCAAACACCGATGTCAATTATCTGCACAGGCTCCTTGGCCTCCCCTAGGTCGACTCGGCCTCAAATGAGTACCTGGTGCGGTGTGTAGTAAACCTCGTCACCGGGGGGACAAAGGCGGCCGGACGTGCGTGTTGCTGGCCATCCACTCCCTCGTCTGCCGTGCAGGTCTTCAAAGGTGCAAGGCACGAACAGCACTTGCCCCAAACAGCCTGTTAATACGATCAGGGGGGATCATTGTCTTTGTACATTCATATACACATCAAGCCGTTGGCTGTCTTTCCAACTGTGTGTCTGCTGTGTAAAAAAAGAATAACATAGGTGTATCTGGGAAGAACTGAAAGTGTGCAATTGATTACAGTTTTATCTGACTGAACCTAAGAAGAGGTTATTGATTGGTTCCAGCCGAGATGAATGCAGCTCAAACTGTGTAGCTTTGAGATTGGACTTTGCAAAAAAAAAATTCTCGCAAAAGGCTTGTGGCATTTGGGTGTAGCTGCTTGAGTTCTGACATTTGTTTGAAGTTTTGTTGACTAATGATTTATTTTCATTGTTCTATGTTCATAGTGGAGTCTGAATTGTTGTTTGGGTGATTTCATTCATCAATTTTAAGTCTCCAAAATGAAAGCATGAGAATTGTATCAAAGGGAACGCGTTAAGAGCCCAATTGGATTTTAAATACTGTACTCTATATTTAGCGGTGGCACAGCAGTTTGCGCACTGCGCTTTGAACCCGGTGGCCTGAGTTCAATTCCCAGCAACGTCTAATATCCGGGGCGAGGTGATACCTGAACCGGTCCTAGGTAAACTCCGCTTCACCGACCTGTACTGACCAGCATGGTGAAGTATGGTTTAACAACTCCCATGGCTGACATGACCTGGGGAGGCCTTCATCCAGCAGTGGATTAACGTGTTGTTTTACGCAATGTTATTGTGCAGTGTAAATATTAAATTGGTTTGTATTGAATTGTTTATGGAGCAATATGTTCATTTGCCATGCGCAACGAGATAGACTGTGGCATCGTAGGACCGCGAGGGATGGCAACAGTGCGTGGGAGGCCTTCATCCAGCGGTGGATAGGCATTGTCTGCTTCGCAGCATTTTTTAAAGATTTTATTACAAAACGTATTTCTACCTCGTCGAAAATGAAATGCGTCATAATGGACTGGTGCAGTGCTTGACCGAACATCTGGAATGTTTGGCGACATTCTAAGTGACGCGCGGTATAAAGGAAGCGCTGTGCTCGGGGTTAAAAATCCACGAGAGTGTTACAGTACTTACAGTAATTTCTCTGGGCCAGCGCGGTGCCTCGTACCATTACCTGGCTTTGTTTATATTGGCAAGCGAAACTCCCAGGAGTGAGCATGGCATGCGTATTGTTCAACGTGTGGACCAATGTAATTAATTTTGAGCAAGTCCTGTGCCTTGCATTATTAAGAACTGACAACACTTGTTATGTTAATGCATTGGAATGGAAAAATAAAACTATTTTTTTAGGCTTCTTTATTTTTATCCCGCCTCAATCTATTCTTTGCACGCACTCATACAGACATTACATTTATAAAACGTCCGATATATCGGGCTGATTAATTGTACACAATTGTAACGGTCAATTTTACGTGTAATTTACCCTGTGAAATGTAATGCCTTTGCTTCATAATCGGGGTGCAAATGTGTACTTTAAATGCTCTTACAAGTAAGTAGTCGTACAAGTTCTTGTAGCACTTAGTATAAATTTACAATACATATGAAAGTAACATTAATATCGTACACATTACATTTCTCGCTGTTCTGAAACCTCAACGTCCATTGAATATTTAAACTTCGTTCAAACAATTTTTCGGGGAATACTTAAAAGCCTAATTTCAAGCAAATTTAGTAAAAACATTGATCTTAAAAAAGGTGTAATTGCTTTCTTCACACCATATTGGCAGAGTTCAGAGTAGTCAAGACGTGTGGTTGCTTCTGAATGTCTCTAATAAAACGTGCATTGCTTTCATAAAATAACTCTTAAAATGTTCCCTGAATGCTTGCCTAATATAATGCGCATGGTCTCTCAATACCAACAGCGGGTACAACCTATAAAGTTGTACAGCCTATAACGGTGTACAACCTATAACGGTGTACAACCTATAAAGTTGTACAACCTATAACCGTGCACAACCTATAACGTTGTAAATCCACCAATGGATGAAGGCCTTCCCACGGCACGTCAATCTTGGGAGTTTATTTTAGATCTGCCACACTAGTCAATGCGGGATGGTGAAAAGGTAGAGTTCTGATATCACCTGCCCACTGATGTTCACAGTGGCCAGGAATTGAACTCGGGATATCTAGGCCCATAGTACAGTGTGCTTATCCACTGCATCAACGCTCCAAACTTTAGTAAATACTGTCTAATATATGGGATTTCATTCCAGTCTCGTAATTAAAAACGATGCTTTCTCAGATTTAAACTGAGCAAAACAATTGGTACCTGTTTTTGGTGACCTGGTCCTCCACTTGAAAACTTAAAACCATTTTATCCCAGGTTGATTCAATTATTTAGAATCTATCCTTGCCCTTTCCTTCACCAACGAAACACCACCGCTGCCGCCGCCCTCTCTCGTGTTCTTCCCTCCTCCCTCGCTCGCTCAGGCATCGGACCCCGCCTGGCGGGCAAAAAATCCTGCAAAATACCGCTGTAAGCCATGTTCCCATCATTACAGGTGATGCACTGGCATGTTAGCCCGAGTCCCTGTGCACAATGCGTCCTGGGTCCTCCGCACGCCTGCTTAGGGATCAGACACGTGCTCTTCATCAGTAAATAATGGCTTGGACCTGACAGCACCCATCTCACCTCGTGGCCCAGTGGATTTGCTCTGTGTTTTTCCACGCCTTAAGGATGCCTTGCTCTTTCTCGCCGAGGGTAAAGTCATATTGTGGGCTCTGCTGTGGTGTTGTAACAGCTTTTGCAACGAGACAATGGTAATATCGGCGCGACAGATTATCTCTCGCCAGTTATTGATGGCATACGTTGCGTCGGTTCGTCATCTAATACTGGTGCTGTAGTTAATGAACACACATTTTGCGTTTTGAAATAATGACTAGTTAAAACTAATTATAATCCACAGTTTGTTTTGATTTAATCCACTTCTGGATAGAGGCCTCCCCGCAGGACTTGACCATACATCACCATGCTGGTGAAGGACATGTTGGTAAACGTGGGGGAGGCTAGGAACGCTTCGGATGTAATTTGCTCGTTATTTTAACCATGGCAGCAAAATCAAACTTGCGGTTCCCACGTTCGCGGCACAGTGCGTGAACCATTACGCCCACCACTTCACCAAATCGCTGTTACCACTTCCAAAACCGCTTCTACGGTCATTAAAAAAATTATATTAATCTCTAAAATCATTTTAAAAAATAAACACTTTTTTATTATTGCGTTACGACCATGAAGTGTTGCAATGTTGCAGCTCGACTTGCATCCGCGCCCCCTCCTCCAGTGTTGCCACTTAAATCTCACGACCGTCGTGACTCATACAATAAGCTTCAAGTGCAGCAAGCGCAACAAGAACAACAAACCTAAGGCGTTGTTATTGTTAGTGCGTGTAATTGCGTGCAGCCTGGCACGTTGACAAAGAGCAGGGGTTTGATTTGAGCTGGTGCTGAGGATGCTTGCCGCAATAGGCAGTGTCGAGGTTTTTCGGGAGGTGGGTGGGGATACAGCTGCTCGTTAAGAAGGGCTCACGACCCCGGTGAATTGTTCTAATGATGACAACACGCGCGCATTGTTAAGTGCCGCCGAGACGGGCTCCGACTGATGGGTTTTGTTGGCGTGCGGCTCTCTGGTAGGAAGATGGAGGGGGGGAACGGGGGACGGGATGGGGGAGATGTGGCAGGGGACGGGGGAGATGTGGGAGGGGGGAGATGTGGGAGGGGGGAGATGTGGGAGGGGGGAGATGTGGGAAGGGGGAGATGTGGGAGGGGGGGGGGATGTGGGAGGGGAGGGGGGAGATATGCCCTGGGTGAAGAGTGATGCATCCAAAACTCATGAGCAAAGCTTGAAATGCTAATGAAAAAAAGAATTGGGGGTGGGGGGTGGGGGCAAGGCCTCCGAGGCAAGGCAAGACCCTGTTTAATCAACTGCCTCTAATGGCAGAATCACTTACACTTGAACAGCCCAAAGACAAGTGTAAACTTTAAACTTCTAAGAAGACTTTACAGTTGGCACAATGTCCTGTATGAATTATTAAAAATATATATGTTTAAAAAAAGCCCAAGAGCTGAACATTTAACATCCCCGCCCACACCCTCTGCTTTTACGGAACAGGACCAGGGTTCCCTGTGTGTTTTCACATCAGAAGTACGGTAATCGATAGTTGAATTGCTTAAAAGGAAATTTCGGTGGGGCCACCGCTGTGCTTTAAATTTCGTGGTTTAAGGAGAAGTGAAATGAACAGACAAGAGCAACCTATGGCCCGCGTTCTTTTTTTGTTGTGCGCAAAACCGCACGGTGCCCCCCTCCGCATATTATTGCGATGTGTTGACTCTCTCGCAGGGTTGCATTGCGGCGGAGAGGAATTGACGTTGCGCTAAATCAAAGGGGGGTTGTGCCGCGCGTGCCGCTCTCAGGTGATGCTCGTCGGCGATTGTCAATCGGCTCGCCACTCTCGTGCCGAGCGGCGCGTCGATGCGATCTGCGCGAAATCTGCGCAATTTTTTTCGGCCGCAGTGTAAATTGTCAGCGCACCCGGGACTCGCACAGCGGAGAGGTCCCTCCCCGTCCGATCTCCCGGCACGGCGGCAGTCGATACGATGGATTCACTGATTTGAATCCTCACCGCCGCATCTGTCCACTCGACAGGACGCACGGATATGCCTACAGTAAGTCGATGCACAGGTTGAATGTGGTGGTGGTGGCGGGGGTAACGTGTGTGTACTCTTACCGCCTGTCAAGGCATCTGACCAGCATAAAAAATTGCCCCAAATACCCTCCGAGAAGTGTTCTCTGGCGCTTCCTCTACTACAGTGGTCCTTAACCTGGGGTGCACTGACCTTCCTGGGGGTGCGAGATGCCCTCTCGTGGGGTGTGAGACATGCCAGGTTTTTTTAGACGGTAAATCATCGAAACAAAAACTAGGCACGGGCACGTAAATACAACTTCTTTGTTTCATCAAACCTATGTATGTTTTAACATTATACATTTTAACGATTTAGAACCAAAGGGGTGCAAGGCTGCAGTGAATGTTTAGAAACACTGCTCCTAGTAGATGCCTCCTTTTTTACCAGCAGTGGTGTGAGCAATACATTGCAGGGCTCCACCTTTATCATTAAACACAAATCCAGAAACTACCATTTGTCCTTCACTCACAGACCCAAACGAATGTTTTGTATTTTAACCCAAGACCGATATGCCGAGGCGCGAAAAGCATACTCAACCACCTGATTGAAAATAAAAAAGCGCCTACATGAATGGATTCACACTCTGCGGAACAGTCATTTCAACACGCGGTTCTATGGATCGTCTGCTGACCGACGCGGGGTTTTTAAAAGGTCAGAGATATAGTCTTTCAAGGGAAATGGCAATTCCTTGGAGGGCTTGTGTGTCTAATAAACGGGTCGTAAAAAATATTGTTTCATGTTTCCTGCGAAATGTGGCCCAGGGGGGTTAATATCCTGATGCTTTTTTAACGTGGACTGTACCTGCAGTAAAGACTTTCGTCTGTTTTCCCCTTAGATATGGTAAAACGTGTCGAGATTAATGATTACACGAAAAAGCATGTACGCACATTGAACTTCTTTCGCACCATATGTAGCCAACCGTGCTAATCGGAGGTGCGAAAGTGTGGAGTTAAATATTTCTCAATGCAGTAACAATTTTAACGAGGTTGTTCTTTTTTTATTCCGACCAATTAAAGTGCGTGGAATATTTAACATAAAAAGTAGCTTAAATGTGTGTAAGCTACCTTCAAATGCTGGTCAGGGGTTGACCCAGAGGTTGACTCAGCCCATCATTCCTCCATGGTCAATGAAATTATTACCACTTTATGATCGACTTCGTCCTACCGTACGAATGTGGAACTTTCACCACTGGCTCTCAGGGCGTTCAACGGCCGCTGAGCACTGCCTCAATGCTTACTTGAGCAGGAAATCACATTCGCTCAACACGTGTGAATAGAAATACCCATTAAGGGGTGATCTATAGAACACACAATACAATTTGGTCTTGCGTAGCATCGATATAGAATGAGAACTCTAGAGCATAGGCACGTGACACCGAAGCGGTCTTGACAATGAATCTGCCTTTGCAACAGGAGTGTGAGTATTGACCATGCTAAATGTAGGCTGCAGCGTGACCCCTTAAAGGAATATTCAAATTATCTGGTGATAATGAAAGTGCAAATTATTAGCAGATTATTAATGCACAGGGGGGAAATATACCCCGTTGAAAGTATACTTGCCACAGTGTTGATGTGGTCCAGTTTAAAGCTCAAAATGGAATGTCGGTGCAAGTGACTCATTGGTAATTTGCACCAGTGGTTAAATATTACATGTAAAATGTTTCTTGGTTCTAGAACATCTTGACAATGTGAAGCTGCACGTGACGGTTTTTTTTTTCTGGAGGGAGCATTTGTATTTCCTAGTTTTGAGTAGAAATAATAGGGGAGAAAATATATCTCACTTTCAGTATATTTTTGAGGCTATATACAGTATCTGTTTTCTGGTTGCACCGTTGTGTGTTGTTCAACATTAAGTTCGACATTTTGCTCCACATTCTGGGAGCTGCTTCACGAATTATTCAATTAAACTGAACAAAACTATTTTTTTTATTTTACCAGTTCAGGACAACAGAGCCATGTGGCTCTTTTTTTAGAAGCAACCTGGCCACAGATGATAGATCAGCGACGTGGCTTATCACGTGGAAGTTTATAACAGCCGAATAATCTAAACGCGTGTTTCTAGATGTGGAGGGGACAATCTACGCGACCACAGGGAGAAAGTTAAAACTCCAAATATACAGGTGTCAGGGTTTGGGATCGAACCTGTCATCCTGTACACTAGGTGAGGTAGTCAACATCTCACCACCGTGGCACCCTCAAATAATTATTTTCTTAAAAAAGCTTCCTGAGATGTGGAGCGAAGCGTCGGACATTATGCCGAACAACACCCGGCACAGCCCATTAGCACATCGGAGAGCTATGCAGCACAAGCATGACAACCTAGGCAGGAGAGATAACATGATCGTTTGGGTGTGGCTAAGGCGGGCGTGAAATTTTCCTTCCATTACACCCGTTACAGGATCGGAGAGATGTGAATTATTGTAAATGGCATTCCATAAACATAACATTTCCTGGCAAGAGTAAATGACAAGCAAAATTTCTTTCCGCATCTGTGTTACCTTTAAGGTGGTTCTGGGAAAATATTACCTTGACGAACGTGATTTCTATTTTTCTAAATACGTGCATCGCAGGAGTGTGACCTTGTTTGCAGATGTAAAATGCATGCAGCGTTTACTTTCCTCGTGATGTATGTAAACACGCTCAGCGGTCATTAATTCGTTTTCAGGATTTGTGGAGAAAATTTAAGAAAAAGTCGAATGGGATTGGGGGGTAGTGCACACATCGTTACAGGGGATTATCGCTGAAGCTGGCCATGGATGAGACCGACGACAGAACGGCAGCACAAGGAGGGGGCGCATCATATGAGAATGACCACCATAGACATGGAGCAATGAGATCGGTTCATTTGCAGGCGTGAGATGGATGGTAGTGACTCCGGATCGTGGGGAAAGGTGACAGCATTGGGAGGTCATCATCCAGCAGTGGATAGGCAATGACTGGTGACGACGAGTGACAACTATATCTCGCAGTTCTTGTGCCTGGAATCACAATTCTATTTTTAGACATTACTTCTTAGAATCGAATACAATTGCATTGGTGGATTGTGGAGGTAGTGGGGATTTAACGTTTGAAATGTATGCCCGCTGCCTGGGTCATACATTTCGTTGACAATTTCAATTTGTAAAAATCAGTTGGAATCGACTCCTCTACCACCTGGGTGGTATTGACCATATTTTCCATTGGAATGTATGGTAATTCTACTGGATAACAAGGAATCCACATTCGTTTGCGTGAAAATTTCTTGAAATCACCAATCGAAAGTAATGCGTATTCTTTTGGACAATGCTTGTGAATAGTTTTTTTTTTAAATTGTGAATCTTGCAGGATTCTTCCGTGGTGGAAGTTTCAGAAATTGAATAAGATACCTGTAGGAAAAAACTATCAATGGTGACATCAAAGCCATTTTTGCTGCTCTTCTAAAGCACAAATAAAAAAACATTCTACCGCATTTCTGTGTTTTCATTTCGTGTCACAGACGTGCAGGCACTTAACTAATTAGTAAACTTTCAAGGTGTGTGTATACATAGACAGGCCTTAATTACAAAACAGACTATCAACTTCGATGCCAGAGATAAGAAGGGCTTTTCTGTTTTGCTTCCTTAAGACCATTTAAACCGCGTCGTCAGACTGTCAGGCAACTGGAGAGACATGCTAATTGGGTTTAGAGATTAACCTATTGAGACTGGAAAGGCGTGTTGGATGAAATTGCAGATATAGGCTCGCTGTGGGAAAGGGTGTTCCTTTGGGGAGCTTGAGTGTTGTGGGGAAGGGATGAGAGCGAGCTTTTATAATGTAAACGGGAGAAAAAAAACGGTGAGCCTGCTGCATAAGAGAACAGGTTGTTTGTGTGTGTTAGGCACTGGCTCTTGCATAAAAACCTTGGCTCACTCCGTTTGCATCTTTCAAGCAGAATAAATATAAGCCGAGCTGTTTACTGGGCTTATGCATCAACAGCAGCTATGATCAGTTCACTTCTGAATGGACTCCCCATGTTGTTGCCATCTCTCACTATCCTTGAGCAATCCATCTGGCTCTTGCACACCAGCTGATTTCATCACTCCATCTCTGTGGTGAAAGTCCACCTGGGTGAAATGTTCCGTTCTCTCCTTTGGCTGCCACTGTCATGAGCTCTCAACCACCGGCCAGCATCCCTGCGAGTAATGCATCCTGCACAATCCCCGTTCACCTTTTGTTGTTGTTGCTGCTGCTGCTGCTTGGCAGATGCTCACTGCCAGGTCACGGGCAATAGTGGCACCAGCCAGACCTCCGTCTCCATAGCGCTCTCTGGCCCACAGGCTGCACAGCTTTCCCATTACATGATATCCGACTAACATGGAAATAGGGCTGAAAATAAATTAACAATGCACGTTACATAGCCGTAAGTTAAATCACTCCGACCATCTATTTTTTTATCAGCCATGCAGGGTTTGACTTTTAAGTTTCTGTCTTTACGTGTGCACGTGTGTGTTTTCTTTCCCATTTACGTCTTTTCCCTTTGTATGACCAAATGGGTTACAGCTGTAGCTCCTTAAGATTTATAATCACAGTGTGACAATTTAACATTTAGCTTATTCCAGTGTGAAGCAGAAATACGATGTATTTGTGATGGCAGTTTTTACGTGTAATTATATGCTAACATTTATCTTGAGTATTTGATGGAGCTTTTTGTGATGGTCATCATGTTATATAATTAATTCTACTGATGATTTATCTATTGCCTGATCTGCCATTGCGATATGCCATGCTGTTTTCCTTGAATTGTTAGCTTGAAGGGAAAATTAAAAAAAACGCTTATGTTATCTGATAACATTACGGTTGAAGTTACAGATTTCTCCAAAGCTAATAAGGGCCAAATGTCTGTAAAGAGTCAGTGATGAGCTCATGGTATTTTTTTTCTACAAATTATTTAGTGATGCTGCTGCATTGATAGTGGTGGCCAAGCACAAATAACAAAACAAATAACTCAACACATTCGTCAACGATGCGGCCTATACACGAAACGTATAATAGGCAATGTTTCAAACAATCATCCTTCGTGTCACATACATGGCGAGATCAGAGAGTTGGTGGAGGTATTTTTTTGATTGGTTGCATCATATCATCAGATTGAATAAAATCGTAAAACGCCTCGTGTGGGTAATTTCATTCTATTAGATATCTGGGACATAATTTCTCTTTATTTTAATAGAAATATTTGGTAAGTTTTTTTTTTTTAAATCTCCCCCTACCTCTGTGCACCCTGGAGGAGAAGTTGGGTGCTCTACCGTTGCTTAATGGGAAAGTTGTGTCTGGTCGAGTAAAGTGTGGATAATCGGGCAACTTCCGAAACATCTGACCAGCATGGCAAAGTAGGCCAAAAATACTCCAGGGTTCCCTGCAGTGGAGGTCTTCCTACTGGCAGTGACGTGACCAAGACACTGCAGGGCTACACCTTGAGCTGAAGAAAATTTGTACAATGGCTGATATTCAGAACATTTTCTCGATCGTATTCATAATAATAATACCATAACGCTGTACAATTAATTACATATAATGGCCAAATGCCATGTATAATTACTACCGAGCAAATGATAAAACACTACTACAAAGCAAAATAACAACAAACGAGTAAACAAATAAAAAAATGGCACCAAAACAAAAAGCAACCGCCGCTCGAACGAAGAGCGGACTGGGCAGCTCTGCCCGAGACTCAGCGAAGTGGCTCCAATCGGAGACGCAGGCGAGGGTGGACGGGCGGTCGGGCCCGTGACGTCGGCCCAACAAGAAGCCCAAGCAGAGGTGTGGGGCACGGCGTGTCTGGTGGAGTGGCGCATGAGCCTGAACAAGGCGGGTTTTTAACGGCCCCCACAACCACCACCACCACCCGAGTCTCGTATGACATGGAGAAATGTACTTGTTATCCTATGAGTCCTAATGGTTCCTTAACCTGTCTCTATGCGACGTGGCCCAGAAATGAAGGTCAAATATAATTGGCATTTTGCTGCTGTTGTCGTCGCTGCTGCTGTTGCTGTTATTGGTGGTTATTGGTGTCTCCTTGTCTATCCTTGTTTACTTTTCTCCGACTGTTACCTCTGTTTCTCCCTGCTCTCGATACCCAGCCCTCTTCTGAACCTACGGTTCCGTGCTCTGAAGAAGAGCTGTCTCTTGAAACGTTAGACTTATTTTGTTTTACGTACGGCAGTATTAATGATTAATGAGGTGTGCGCTTTCTTTATCTCTCTGCTCTATTTTCCCACTTTGTGTTATCCTGTCTGCTCTTTTCTCTCTCTCTCTCACTGCAGCCAAACTCCACCACTCCGTTATTTGAATAGCAACTGTACACTTTGCAATTTAATATCACATCGGGGGGGGGGGGGGTTGCGTGAATCAGCTGGAAGAGTTACGGAGTAGCCATCACAACTAAAATTAAGTTTCATCTGAGGTGACCAGGTGACCCAGAAGCCACACGTTTGGTTCCGCAAATAAATACGCCTCCAATTCCGCCTCTGAGGAATAGAATATCGGTCTGACTTATCATGCATGCAGTGTGGGCAGGACAAGTGTTGCCTCCCAACGTGTTGGACAGAGGATAACTTGAAGCTCCGTGATGTCCACTTCCGAAATCAAAGGGTAGCACTGCTCTGAGCAAGATCCAAATGCATAGATCGTCTCCTGACGTGACACTGGCGGTACAACCAAGGATAACTAACGTTCGGGTAAAATGACAAACCGTTAAGTTGCTCCGCCTAAGGAATGGGCCGGTTGGCACAGTGGCGCTGGGCACTGGTGGCGCACGCCTGCAATCCAGCACTGTGGGAGCGAGTGGTTGGTGGATTACACGAACATTGTGACAGTGCCTTCCTGTGGCACTGTGCTGATCTTTAAAGGTGCTGTTGTGGAGTGACTCATGCAGCCAGCTATGGCTACAGACTTTGGTGGTACATGTTGTGTATGTCGTTTATTGTGAAATTTAGGTCACAGTTCCTATGATTACCGTTACATTGCTTTTATGTCTTTATTTTGGTGATTTAGAAAAGTTTTTTGGTTTGGCCATGTCTTTTTTTATTGTAGTACGGAGTTAGACTGATGGCTTTAATCTAACTTGTCTTGTGGTTGTTGTTGTTTGACTTGCATCCCACTGGGATTTTGTACACAGCGTTGGTGTACGGTGCTTTTTCTGGAAGATTTTTGCTGTTTTTTTCCTGGATTTTTCTGTTTGCGCATAGTCACTTTTAGATGTTTTTCTTGTTCATGTTTTTTGTTTTTTGTTTGTTGCGGTTGCATCCGATTCAAGAGCCGAATGGCTCACAGGGCTATACCAAAATAAATGAAACTGAAATGAAGTGAAACTGAAACTGGGGGGTGTCAAGACCATCCCATGCCTTGGCTAGCCAGGAGGAGAAGGTTGGATGGAACAATGCGGACTCCACCCGTTCCATCTGCATGGGATACGGCGTTGCCCCCTCAAATGCGTGAGTTTTCTCCAGGTGCTCCAGTTTACAAGCACGTGTAAAGCACATTAATTAAATGATGACTCGGGCCTTCCCGCGTGTCTGCTTCTTCACGCCTCTTAAGTCGTTCGCTCTCTTTTTTTACACTGAGTGAATACTGTGCAGTTCTGCATTAAAAGTTGAAATTATTATTAACAAAAAAAATGATGAATTAATTGTCTTAACAAAGAAACATGTCCGTTGTCGCGTCTCAATAATGGTAGAATGTTTAACGGCAGTGGAATTGTTTTGTTTTCTTCTCAACATTTGCCAGTTTTTAGTGAATGCGCGCACTCGTAACGATAGCATGTGCCTGTGCACGCGTCTGCTGCAGTTTAAGTGAACTAAGAAATACTTTCAAGTTCACCTACAGCCACTAAGAGATTGCTACACGTGCAGACTCGCCTGTACGATATTACAGATCGTCCAGTAGTTTGCGAATGCACAACGGATAAAAGACGATAGAGAAGAGGCAATTGCAGCTTAATAAAATTCTGCTTGGCGTTTTAACTTTCGTTGATGTTGTTTTCACACCGACCATGTCGTACCACAACCCCTGAGTTGTGAAGACCCTCCCCACCATTCACACAAGGGCACGCTTCAGAGTTAGCTTCGTTCGGCCAACATTGAGCACTCCACCCCGAGTCAAAATGTGAATCGCACCCCTGATGTTAAAAATTGTATTGGGAGAATAATGTTTTTGTCTTGCTGTGGTTGTCCCACCTGATGACGATTGCTTGTGTTGCGATCGCAACGTCGTGATCTATTATTTTTCTACCTACGTGACTTTACCGAAAGAACCAAAGAGTATGTAATGTTTTTTTATTTGCCTTCTATATTTTGATGATAAGTAGCCTTTATGTCTCTGAAATATAGTGCTTTCATTTGCTGTGGTTTAAGTGCTGAAACGTATTGCATTGAGAGTGCACAAGAAGCTGCAAATCATAGTTTATTTAGTTCACTAGCTTTTTTGCCCACCCAAGGACGGGTGTATATTACAGTACATCTTAAATATTCAAAAGAAAAATTGTTCAGCTCATTAATGATTATTAATGAGGCTGGGGGGTTGCCCCATGTGGAGTGACGTCACCCGCTCATGGTTATTAATGAGGGGAGGGGTGCGGCATGTGGAGTGCGCGACCTTCTTGTGCGTTGGTGTAAATTTCCACGCGGGCATGAATATTAATGAAGGGGGCGGGGGCTCTTTTGCAGTGAAGTCACGCACGGATGTAGCACTGTGCTGCATAGATTTATTTTTTTACCGTCACTTTCTGTAAAGAAACGTCATATTTGAAGCGACTTTGCGTAATAAATTATTTAATTCAGCTCGACCTTCCTCTGCGTGAGTGTAAAAATCCACCCATTCATGAATATTAATGAAGGGGGGTGGGCCTCATGTGGAGTGACGTCACGCAGGGGGTTGGGCCTCATGTGGAGTGACGTCACGTGCGGGATTGACAGACATTCTTGGTTCTTTCGGTAAAGTCACGTAGATAGAAAATTAAAATGGAAATATAAAAAAATATAAAAGCAAAATCCCACGACGTTTCGATCACAACACAAGCGGTCTTCACCAGGCGGAGAGAAAGAGGGGGGCAAGCCTCCAAATACAACTGCTTATCAGGGTTTCCAAAGTGAGTGGGCGGGGGACAGGAGTTGTGAGGAGGAGGAGGAGAGCTGGGCGGGATGAACAGCATGGGCTGGGCAGCCAGTGCTAACGTCGGAGTAGACAATGGGGGAGGAAGGGGGTAGATATAGGGAACGAGAGAGGGGGGGTAGAGATAGGGGGGGAGAGGGGGGTAGAAATAGGGGGGGGGCATTGCACCTCATCTACACTGTAGATGGTAGAGGTTGACAAGAAAACACAAATCAAGTCATTACCCAAAGTGGTTGATGACATCTTTCCAATGATTGCTGAGTTTATAACGGTCGTCTCGGTTGAAATTGTGCCTTTGTATATATGGATTGCTTCGTGAACGAATCTTTGTTGATAGCCAGTCGGATTGCAAAGTACCATCGCCGTAGAGAAATACATTTAATGTGAGCCAGCCGCATCAAAGTAATGATAAGCCACGGCAGAAGCATTGGTCCTGCCGTCTTTCAGATCTGCCTTATGTTCATGAACACGGTCCAAGACATGTCATTTAGTTTCCCCAATGTCACTGCTGCTGCAGATACAGCTTAGTTTGTAGACGCTGGGATATTGCATGTCAGGAATCTTGTCCTTCACAGATGGGATCAGATCACGAATTGTATGCACTGTGTTAAATCGGACCTGGATCTTGTGTTTGTTCAAGATTTTGGAAATATTTTTGGTTATCCCTGTTATGTAAGGCAAGGTGATAGTTTTGATTGGATCTTCAGATGGCTCCTTCCTCACGGTTGAGGTGATGGCTTTGCGGATTGTGTAGATAGACATGTCTGGGTAATTATAGTAGGTAATTTCACATCTTAAAATGTACTGAAGTTATCTAAAAGCAAAAATAAAAACGTCCGATTTATCATCGGTGACAGTATTAGCCAATTCAGCAAGAAATAAAACCAGATTTATTTATGACTAGCGGGAAGTACCCGGCATTGCCCGGGGAAAATATATATTTCAAAACTTATCTTAAAAACATACACAAATAAGAAGCTATTGTGAAAGCCTGGCGTGCCTTTTGTCTGTCCATTTGTCCTTCATCAAGAATTATAAGAGGCTTGTAGAAGTCCCAAAAGTTGTAGAAAGTGGGGGGTAAATAGTTGATCTAAAATGTGTCGGAAAATTGTCGACCCCCCCCTTAAAAAAATATTTTTACCCCCGCGTAGGCATATATACCTACACACCCTACATACAATAGATTAGTATCTACTGACTCTATAGTAGTATCTACTGCCTCTACAGTAGTATCTACTGACTCTATAGTAGTATCTATTTACTCTTTAGTAGTATCTGCTGACTCTGTAGTTGTATCTACTGACTGTACAGTAGTATCTACTGAGCCCAGTAGTCGCTACTGACTGTATAGTAGTATCTACTGACTGTAGTATCAACTACTGACCGTAGTAGTACCTACTGACCCTACAGTAGTATCTACCGACTCTATAGTAGTAACTACTGACTCTGCAGTGGTATCTAATGACTATAGTAGTACCTATTGAATCTTTTGTAGTATCTATTGACTCTATAGCAGTATCTACTCACTCTGTAGTAGTTACTACTGACTCTGCAGCAGTATTTTCTGACTTTAGTGGAATCTACTGACTGTAATATTATCTACTGACTATAGCAGTATCTACTGACTCTACGGTAGTATCTACCAACTCTACAGCAGAAACTAATGACTCTGCAGTAGAATCTAATAACTATAGTAGTACCTGCTGAATCTATAGAAGTATCTATTGACTCAAAAGTAGTATCTACTGACTCTAGTAGTAACTACGAACTCCATAGTAGTATCTGCTGATACTATAGTAGTATCTGCTGATACTATAGTAGTATCTGCAGACTCTATAGCAGTATCTGCAGACTCTATAGCAGTATCTGACTCCATAGTCGTATCTACTGACTCTGCAGCAGTATATACTGACTATAGTGGAATTTACTGGCTGTAGTATTATCTACTAACTCTATAGTAATACCTACCGACTCTATAGTAGTATCTACCGGCTTTATAGTAGTAACTACTGATTTTGCAGTAGTATCTAATGACTATATTAGTACATACTGAATCTATAGAAGTATCTATTGACTCAATAGTCGTATCTACTGACTATAGTAGTAACTACTAACTCCATAGCGGTATCTACTAACTCTATAGTAGTATCCACTGACTACAGTAGTAACTAACTCTATAGTAGTAACTTCTGACTCTATATCAGTATCTACAGACTCTATAATAGTATATGCAGACTCTATAGTAGTATCTGCTGATTATAGCAGTATATACTGACTATAGTGGTATCTACAGATTTTAGTATTATATACCGACTCTATAATAGTATCTACCGACTATAGTAGTAACTACTGACTCTGCAGTAGTATCTATGAAATCTATAGTAGCATGTAATTATTCTATAGTAGTATCTACTGACTATAGTTGTACTGTAACTACTAACTCGATAGTATCTGCTGACTCTATAGCAGTATCTGCTTACTCCATAGCAGTATCTGCTCACTCTAAACAGTATCTATATGACTCTACAGTAGCATGTACCAACTCTGCAGTAGTATCTACCGACTCTATAGTCGTATATACCAACTCTATAATAGTATATATCGACTCTATAGCAGTTAACTACTAACTTCACAGAGTGTCGTGGTGAGGCCTAGTCCCGTGCAGAGCCCCCGGCCTCGTCTAGATTGGTGAGTGTACTGACAGTCTATAATGTAGACTGTAGCAATAGTTTTTCAACAGTGAGCATACTGGCAGTCTATAATGTAGACTGTAGCCTGGTTCTTAACCTGAGTGAGCGTACTGGCAGTCTATAATGTAGACTTATTCTTTGGTTCTTTCAGTAAAATAATAAAAAGATAAAAAAGCAACAATCACGCCGTTTCGATCACAACACAAGCGATCGTCTTCAGGAGGAAAGAAGGAGAGGTCACCGAAGGCAACCGTTTTTAAAGGTTTCAAATAAGTGGGCGTGGCACAAGAGCTACGGTTGTGGAAGCATGGAACATGCAGTGCCAACAAAACGTCCTGGTGTCAGAACGAAGTGTGAACTAGGGTAAGGTAACAAGAAAACACAATTTTGATTTAAAACTTTCGTGACTGCAAGGATTAATATTCTTGGTTCTTTCAGTAAAGTCACGTAGAAGGGAATCAATAAAATAATACAAATATAAAACAATAAAATTCTCACGACCTTTTGACTGCAACACAAGCGATCATCATCAGGTGTGAAAACCACAGCAAGAAAATTTGAAAAAGTGGCGTTTTTTTTACGTTAGCACCATGGAGAGCGATTTGCCAGTTATTCAGATGGACGAGTCCATCTATGTTCGGCAAAGAGGAGGGGGGAGACGAAAATAATGGATACGGTCTGAAAGCCACCATAAGCGTGAACAATCAATTAAGACCCGAAATGGTTTATCAAATCCTTCCAATGATTGCTAAGCCAGAATCCATCTTCTCGGTTGAAATTGTCTGTGTTTGTATATGTGGATAGCCTCATGAACGAATCTTTCATGGTAGCCAGATGGCTTGCAAAGAACCTCTGTCTTGGAGAAGTCAATGTCATGTGAGCCACATCTTTTACAGACGGAACCAGATCACGGATTTTATGTAATGTGTTGAATCGGACCTGGATCTTGTGTTTATTCAAGATTTTGGAGATCTTTTTTGTGATCCCTGAAATGTAGGGTAAAGTGATGGTTTTGAAAGGCTACAGTCTACATAAGTGGTTAACGTTTTTTTATTCACTTTCTTTTTATTATTATTTTTCTATCTAAGTGATTATATTTGTTCCACCGGAGGATGACCGCTTGTGTTGCGATCGAAACGTCGTGATTTATTTTATTTGACACTTACGTGACTTTACCGAAAGAACCAAAGAATAGGGAATAAATTGTTAGTTTAACTACTTTAAAGTTGACATGTGAAATACGAATAGTGCTTTTTCGTCCCGGGGCATACGGCATGGTATCCATGTACTTTTTGATACGTAAACCCCATAGTTTGTCAGTTAAAAACGTGTCAAGGTACCCGCGCAGACAGACAGACACACAGACAACGAATTACTTTTATAGGTAAGATGATGGTATTGGCAATGGAAAATGTGAGCGGTTTTAAATGTACATTTTGTGTGTCCTGTGTTTGTGCTTTGGGCTTGTAAATGCCATATTCTGGGGCTGCATAAGAAGATGGGGCCCATTTAGCCCCGGCCAAATGTGCTGATCGGCTGATCTTTCCTCTCCGCCCATCTTCCTGTGGCCAAGAGGGATGCATAAACCCGTAATGGACAATCAAGCCAGCCGGTTGGTCTTTTCCGATTGCTTTATGGCAGAATATACGACCATAGGACAGCTCCATTATAAGCTCGGCTATAAGCTAGCCCTGGTGGCTGCCTCCCTTCAGCTTTCCCGTGGCTTTTGACCAGAAGCCTTCACAGTTGCAAAGTACCGTAAGTGATATCCGCGCACGAGTAAATCGTACAATGTTTCGCTCGTCGCTAATTTCATATTTGCCGCGATGTGAGATTGCTGCTGTTGTAGTATTCTTCGGCAATTTAAAATACGCATTCGAGTATCGTTGTATGTCTATACTTCTGTGGTGTAGTGCGAACGGTGGAATGTGGTTAATATGGTTATTGTACGGAAGACTAATGTGTCTGTAATTAATAAAACGTAAGAATATTTTTGCTGTTATGCACACGGTGTGCTTACAAATACGTACAATGTTGCTGCTTTTAATATATTTCGGTGTGATAATAATAGCAATTCCCATTAAATGGCTTCTGCATTCGACTTCCAAATAATAACTAATGCAATGATAATACAGCAGACAATACATGCACGGTCAAAAATTTACTTGTTAAATTGTGTAAAGTTATTATGGTTGTGTGTTCCTGAAGAGAATAGCCTGCACTGGCATTGTTAGGTGAGGGCAAATATATAGGTGTTTGCCATTTGGTCAGTCTTGAGCATTCCCTTAAATTGTGTAAAATAATAGCTTTGCGACAAATTTGAGGCCATTTCGGTGGTGGTGGTGGCGGCTGCGCAGAATGAGTACAGAAAAGTGGTCTTTGAGTTGCTATGGTTCCGTCTTTTACCACGACTGTGAACGGCCCAGTGGTGAAGTGGCAACATCTTTCTTTGCAAACTACTTTTAAAAAATATATAGATTCACCCCTGGTTTGTTGAATGAAAGTGAACATGGAGGACCAAAGGGGTCCTTGTTTCTGTACTCCTCGCAGTGGCTGTCATTATGGTCGTATGGGCTGGAACTTGAATTTCCCATGGCCAATTTTTCCATTTGCGTGCTTGCCTGAATTCCCTCCGTCAGAAATCGGTGCCGATCGGAAATCCGACGCCAAATGCATCAGTAAAAAAAAAACGTGAGAGTAGCGGGGATTTATTTAATATAACGTTTGTTTTTGATCCACACTATTGTCTAGATCTTTGATGCACACGTCTTTCTGGGAAATTCTTACTCGGAATTACGTTTGGGGAAAAGCCACCCCCCACGTGTGTGGACTCGAGTAATAAAAAAATTCTGATTCTGAAATATTTGTATTGGAACCTGGAATTATTTTACCTCTATTTTTCACCTTTTGTGAGTGTATATATGCACACTCTTTTTGTTTGTGTAGAAATGTGCATGTGACGCATAAGTTGTGCTCATGTAATATTAAAAACCACCCAGCAAGTATCACTTGTATATAGTACAAAAAATACCCGTATCGATAGACACTATGATCTGTCCGAAGTGGAAATGGCAATGCTTGTTGAGTGGATTTACGCGTCGCCTATATGAATTTTAATGCAAAAATGTCAGCTTCTAAGCAACGGGCGGTGACGTGTTTTGTGTTTCGGGGAGGAGGAAAGTCACACAGGCCCTTTACCGCCTCCGAGTATCGCCTCCGATTCACACCTCCGTCTTGAGCCATGTTTACACGCCACGTCACACTGAACGTTTACTCTGAACGCACAGTATTTTCAAAACGGCGTTTGACGATTCGGAGGCTTCGCTACTGTTGGGAAAAAGCTGGTGGGAGTGAGGTGGGTTGCCAGGATCAAGCGACCGAAACAAACCTCAGAGAACCAAATAGTTCCCTCTCCCAGCTGCCTTGTTAGCAGCTATTAGCGGGAATTTCATCCTTTGCCTTTTGCCCGAATCCCCTATTGTGTTGTCACTTCATTCCATTTGGGGATTTATACGTCTGCTCAATCCAAAACGAGTGTATTGTTTATTTGTTTGGCTTGTTTTACCGCAACGTATTTTTTCCCCACCTCACTTTGAAGCTGCTTTGCAGTTGGGGACTGCACGCAGCCAAGTTATTTTGATTGCCCGTGTTAGTTGATTTTAGCGGTGCTCTGCCACTGCTCGTTCTTGAAGTCCTCCTTAAGTTCAAATATTACCTTGCAGTCACGTAAGAATACCTCGTATTTTGATGTAATAAAAGCGGCGTTATTTAACAATTGGATGCGGGCTGGCTGTCGTCAATGGAAAAGGTTATTTTATTTTCCTTCGGTTGCCTATGGTTGGTGTAGGTAATTTGTTGTGTAGCTGTGTGATTTAGGTCTAGAGCTGGGACTATCAGTCCTATACGTGCGGGTTGCCCCTCATCCAGCAGTGGAGTGACTGCTGGATGAGAGCCCTCCCCATGGCTATGCGAGTGGTATGTTGACCAAATTACACAAATGCTGGTCCCAGTACTGGTTTATGGAGCCCGCAAGCACAAACAGCAGAGCACACAAGTATCGTACGACCGAGGGTTATTTTTTCCCTCCGCTGCCCGCCACATTATCCAACCTACCTTGACGACAACCTGTCACCCATCCGAGCACTAACCCAGGCTTGCCCCGATTTTGCGTCCGAGACCAAAGCGCCCGGAATACGCCGCTGTCGACTCCAATCGTGACAGGAGAACATCAACATCTGTGTGAGGCCATCGTTAAAAGAGTTGCAACGTGTGGAAGTCGCTACAAAGCGTTCGGCTGCCTGGCACAACTCCAGCCTGACCGACGCGATGCAAGCCTCGGTGGTTTGACGCTGAACCTCAATAATGTATCTATACATGTAGAATTTTATTTTATGCCTATATATGTATATAAAACAGATATTTGTTTTAGCCCATAAGCCTATTGGTTTCCAGGCCAATATTATACTGCAGCAGCAGCAGCATTTATTTAAGCGCTCTGGACCGGTTTCAACTTTCTGGACCTCATCAGCAGTCAGGCTTGCATTGCTGACATCACTTCCGGATTCTGGATCATTCCGATACAAAAACAAACAAACATTTGTGATCAATCGAACTTTTGAAGAAATAAAAAAACGGATATCACTTCCCCTCTCGGGAGAATTATCATTATCGGTACAAATCCCAATCATAGCTGCGGAGGTAAAAGCAGCAACACTGTCACGGCACCTGCTCCGTATGCCACTGCCTCCTGACGCGTGGCTGAGGGTTCGTTGCCTTGACCCCGCAGCCCCCCCCCCCCCCCCCCGTGTCCTGCTTTGCGTTATTGGCTCAGAAGCGTTCTTCGCCGTGTTTTACTTTCCACCCGCGAAGCTCCACCACCGAGCTCGCTGCTTTGTTAAACCCCCCGTTGTAACGCTCGCTTGGATACTCACATTTTTTTTTTGCTCACACTTTTCATCTGCACTTTACCGCAACAATCCCCGTGTACACTACGCGAGAGTGGGTTTACGGGGAAATGCGTGCGTCTGTGTATTTTTTATGGTTCGGCATGTATTTTTAAAGACTTATTTCACTCCACTGGACATTTCTTCTGAATGGGTGAGGATCGGTTTGGTGGGGGGGGGGGGAGTTATGAATTATACACTTTAACGACGTAAGTGTAATCGCGAAAATAAACACCGACTGTTTTGATTCGTACGTAAAAGCATATATTTAATCAATGATACATATAGCAAATTCGAGGGTGGTGACAATGGTCATTGTGCTACGAGCCTGGTGTCCTTCATCCTTCGGTGGTATTGATAAATGCCGGTAAACTATTGCAAATATTCCATACCACATAATGCATTTATATTCTCATATAAATAATGCATTTAATATTTTCATCATACATGGTAGAATGTGCATACGAAAGAGGAGGGCTTCTCCATGGGGATCGAACACATTGCTCGCTTTATTCTGAGAGGGAGCGCCGGCTTAGAAGTCGCTCGTTTCATATTTGTAGCCCTGTGCCCTGAACTCGGATGGCGTGGGTGGGGGTTGGCACTCTGATTCGGGAAAAAAATATTTATTGATATTGAATATTTTTGTTATCTGGGGCAGCTCCCATTATGCCGCGCTAGCTGCTTGTTTGCAGAGAAGCGTCCGTTTCTGGGAATGTTACTTAATGCTGCCGGTTAATTTGTCAATGAGTGGCACACGAGAGCGTTTTCTTGGTAAGAGCAACCGAGCGTCAGTCGAAATGCTATCGGAGGCGGCTTTGCGTTTCTTGTGCCGCCTGTCTTGAAAATTACAACGCACGCACATTTTTTTTTGTCATGTCGAGAGGGCCAGCTTTTAAACCGTTGGTTTTATTTGAACATCTGGTCAAAACAGGAACAGCTTAAAATGGACATTTGCACTGTTTAGCCAAGTGGGTAAACTTTCTGGCTGCTCGAAGGTCATTTAGTGATCACTCCAGAGCAAAATGCTTCTTCAAGACATGGCCAAGGGCAGCTTTAGTGGTTTGTTCAACGGTTCCACTGGGGAATGGCAGCGGTGTTGACCTTTCTCAAAGACGTTGAGACGTTCTCGACAAAACCGGTCGCGGATTGATCAGGTGCTGACTAAGTATTCAGGAAGCCGTGCGAATACATCATCAACAGCAGCAGCAGCAGGGCCCTTGATGTCGAAGGAGTGGTGCCCGGAGTTTTAAGGATAAGAGCGCAGCCACTCCACATGGCGCATTCCCCTTCGTGGCTGGAATTATTCAATCCGCGGTTCGCTGTGTCAACAAAATCGTTAACGCCCAGCGCACTAATTCTCGGATTCTGTGTAGACAGGAAATTATCCCTAGGTATGTGCATTTGTAGCCTCGAGCCAGGATTGGATGAGGCTGCGGAATGAGAATATCACAAAATATGAAAAAAAATCAACAACAATCCGTCTTCACCTTGGCCAAGGGGATATCATCACGAATAAACCTTTCATGTGCAAAAATAAAATAAAAACACAAAGTGGAATGATTCCTGACCGCAACTTAAAAGTCACCAGGAGGGAGCACACACGGAGACTTTCTGCATTCGTAAAAGGCGAGGGGGGGGGGGTAATTGTTGCGGACGTTCTTGCTGTGCCCCCAAATTCACCGACCTTTTAGATTTCATGCCATGACATCCACTTTCGCAGTCATAGAAAATGTGACCTTCAAGTCAAATGGGACCCCTGTTGCAACTAAGTCATACACATTAATAAACAGCATTATCCAGAGGAGGCAGGCTTACGGGATGCCCCACGCTGTGAAAAACACCAGTTTATAGATATATTGCGCCTGTTGCATATGAGCTGTTCGAGCAGCATTTTATGAAACAAAATCATAATTCAGATGTAAAATATATATGTAATAAACAAAGGGATAATGCAAGTTGTGCGCCTGTCGTTAAACATGACGATGTTTGTTTTGATCAGCTTTGCCTTTCTGTTTTTTTAGATTATGCCATTTAAAAACGGACATCATTAACTTCCAGAATGAATTCTGAATGTGTAAACCCGGCCATTTGAAACCTTGCAAGTAACTTGATGAGAGCTATGTCAGTTTTTAAGGGAAAAAAAAATCCACCGTGTTCATATTTCTTTGCTAAAATTCTCTCCTGCTATCCTTTATTTTGAATTTCCACATAATTTAGACACGTTAAAATATCTTTTCCTAACTGACAGACACCCAAAAGCTCACTTTTTTCAAAATATGAGATTCCGTGCTTCATTACGAACGTGAAATGGATAACTAAGATCTAAAATGTATACCGTATAGTGAATTGAACTTTAAAATGAAATCCACGGACACTGGGGCATCTGAAGAGATGTGCATTTTGTTTAAGGTATAGTATTTTTGTCCGAGTAATAAATGGTACAATGTGTGTTCCCATGGAGCAAAATTGGCAAAAAACAACAGTACCAACCAAACAACATTATTATTTACCGCTACTCCAATGTGCAATGGCCGTAGCCTCTTAGAGCAACTTCGCCGAGAGCCCACATGATGATGTAAGACTTTATTTATACACGTTTGTTACAGAAAAGGCAAAGTGTTGTTCCCAGAAATCAGAAGGGGGAGGATTAAAATTTGCCAAAAGTGCCATTTGCGTTTCAAAAAGCAATAAATGCCGGCGAATAAGTGGCGCCATTCACCGGCGGACGTGGAGCGCGTCTGGCCCGGCGAGCCGTGGCTAGCTCAGCAGGCCGCAGCCGGCCCTGTTGGCCCGGTGAGCCACAGCTGGCCGCAGCTAGCCCGCTGAGCCGTGGCTGGCCAAGTGGGCCGCAGCTGGCCTCAGTCGGCCCGGAGAGCCGGGGTTGGCCCGGCCGGCACAGCTGGCCCAGCTGGCCTGGTGAGCCACAGCTGGCCTGGTGAGCCACAGCTGGCGTGGCTGGCCTGGCTGCCACTCATTCATACGTCTTGACCAGATGCCATCAGCCCTGCTGGTGATGTGTCCAAACCAATCCCAATTCTCTTAAGCAAATCTGTATGATGTCGCTAACTTGTGTTTGTTCTATGATTCAGGAGCTCCTCATTCTGTTTGTAATTCCAGGCATGCACCTCTCCACCCTTCTTCACACACTTGTAAGCGTTCAATCGCCTTTTGCCGCGTTTGAGATGCTTGTATTACCTAGGATCTCAAATAATATGCAAGAAAATATAGTAACGTATTATTTTACTGAAATGTCAGTTTGTGTTTTTAAAGTTCCTTTACGAGACCATTATGCAGATCGTCCATTCACACCGGAGGGTGTTCCACCCACCAGCGAGAAGTTTGGGTCGCCGCGGATGATATGTAACGATGAGCTGCTGCTGCTGCTTTGGGGCGTGCCGTGGGATCTCTCTGTCTACGGGGAAGTGAACTGCGGATCTGTGATCAAGTACCTCGCAGTTCATTACTGAGTGACACGGAGAGAGAGGAGTGGTGCAAGCAAGAGTCGGGGGGCCTCCGTTGAGGATAAGGGGGACTTTCTGTAGTGGCATAAAAAATGAGAAATGCGCCCAATTTAATTAACGATATTTTGCAGAGTAGATCTATGGCTGTGATAAATGAAACCAAAATGTTTGTGGGAGTGCACTGCATTTGTAATAAAAAAAAATATTTACAGCCCTTTGTCAACATACCGCTGGATAAATGCCTCCCTATCCTATGTTGGCCATGCATTGCGTCGGTGAAATGGTTCGGTTATGTCCGCCCACTGATGTCAGCCATGGCTGGGAAAATAATTCGGCTTGCACGGTTCAGAGCACAGTGTGCGAACCCCTGCCTCTCCCCCCCCCCCCCCCCCACCAGAATGCAATGCACTTTTTTCAAATACTGCATACAAAAATAAGACAAAGTAAATGTTAAAATCATGTTGCCTTGGGTGTACTTTGTCACGTACCAATGCAGGTTGGCATGGTCATTGCATAAGCTTGTCAAACCTCAATCTTAGATGTTACACGGCACTGAAGTCCACTGTACAGAGCGGAAAACCACACTCGTTCTCTGTGAATCCCGTAAACACCTTGGAATTCTTTCACTTCAAAAATGGCCTTGATTACTCTCCCATCCAGATCACAATTTGATGGTCAACTGTCAATACTTTATGATCACTTCACTTGCAATTGCAATTGACTCCACGTATCCTTGTCTGTTTACATTGTCACCCTATTATATTTGTTAAATGTCTAGCATTTCTGCAACTTGCGCTTGTAATTATACAATGATCAGTCTAAACATAATTCTATCTGAGACAACTTGCGCCGCTCGAAATTGTAACATGTAGCTTTGATTTAACTTTGATTTCAGGTTTAGTGCAATATTTTAGATTTTGCATGTTTTGACTTTTTGCTTGCCTCATCGTTGTACTTTTTATTCCTCGAAATCTCGGTGACCCAGGTTACTCTATCCTCGTCTCACCTGGTTGCACAAAATAAATATGAAATCTGTTGCAAGGACTGCAATAGTGATGTTATGCATTCCTCTCTCGCGACATTTAAAAAAAAACACGTCTCGGTGAAATTTGAAGGCGTAATTAAGTGACCACGATGATAAAATTATGGAAATGTGACACGCGTGTACTCCCACGTGGTTAACCTCCGATTGACAGTAGTTTCCCTGTCTTTTCTATGAACGCAAGTCACGGAACACTAGAACATTGAGGAGAGGGATGCGGCTTGGGTAACTATAACTTAGTGAGGGATAAAGCAGCTTTTGTGTGTCCATCAGCCTTACTGTTGTCATTGTGCTGGACACTTTAACGAGATCCCCGGTTTATCGGTGCTGCCTTGCCATGGCTACTTTTTTGTGTTCCAGCGGTCAGTAGTAAAGTTTGTTGGGCAGTGTCAGGAGAAAATGTCATTTTGATGCCCTCGATTCTCCGTCTCGTGCTTTTTGCCTTTCCCGCTGTGTTTATGAAGCGTCCGCTGCTCTCTGCGCTGTCTCCGTTTGTATGGAAGTTACATTATTCTGCCGGGGAAAAGGCCCATTTTTATATTCTACCTTTGGGGGGGGGGGGGGAAATAAGGGTGAAAGAAGTGAGAAATGTTCTCAATATTAATTATAATAAATATAACTTGACAAAGCTTTCGTGACTGCAGGAATTCATATTCTTTGGGTCTTTCGGTAAAGCCACGTAGATGGAAAAATAATAAATACGTAATAATACATTCTACTTTTATAATAAATTATTGTATTACTTTTCTATCTACGTGGCTTTAATCGAAAAACCCAAAGAATATGATAAATATATATGAAGCAGCCAAGAGTGGGGGGCAATTATGGGCCTGCTTAAGGAGGGATTTCATAATTCACTCACTGTTGCCATTGTGTAAATTACAAGTGTTTACAAACTCCTTTAGACACACAGCTCTTTATTATTAGTAGTATGCAGTATATAAAGATAATTATAAGAGTGCGGATGGATTATAGTCTGGTGGAGTGACAACAAAGTGGTTTGCAGGCTGCGACACGAACACGGAGACCTGGGTTTGTGATCCGGTCATGGCTTACATCGGTGGCCGAGCAAAATCGAAAACGGGTTTTGCACCCTACCCCTTCATCAACTGGCACTGACCATCACGGTGAAACACAATGCCATGGCACTGGAGGCCTTTACCGGACAGCAGATTAATGCTAATTGCTGTAAATTGTGCACATGTACATATACAGCAAAATTATTACACATGGCTCGCATGAATAATTTTTTCCCTTGAAAAAAGGACACTTTAAGGATCAGTGGGCTCTCCTTACCTTTATTACAAATTAAAACAAATATGTACCTTGTGTCACTTTACTTATTCAGTTTGAAATGAGCTCCATGTCCATCGTGTGATGCATGATGTCAAATTATATTAGTTTTCATCGATAAGAGTGTTTGCACAAAGGATTCTCCCTGGAAATGTGCTTTCTTTTTTTTGACTGGAAATGGGAGGACAATCGTCCAAAAACACTCTTTTTTTTTGTTTGTCATATATATTAAACCCTTTTGTAAATGGCTCTTCGCGGATCTTTTCCTCTCTCCACCGTTTCAACATTCAACACCTGTCGTGAGGTCACTGGCTGGGGCATCCCCGGGCCTGACAGTCGAGTGCATCTTCAGATGACACGAGAAAATTGTAGTGAACTTGCTTTGATTTTTAACTGAAATTCCCACCATCTTTAGGTGATGACATCCTCTGTCACCGCTCTGATTTGCTTCGGAGAGTTATTACTGCCACTGCCCCGCTTTGCGTGACCCCCCTTGGACCGTGTGGTGTGATTGCAAATAGTAAGATGAAAGACATTTCATCTAGGATCTATATGTTAAATACAAATTTAATGTACATCATATCACGGACTACATATTTATTCATTTTTATGTAATTAATTGACTGCTTTTGATATGTTAATGTAAGCAAAAAGGTATCAACAGGTAAATTCATGCAAAAACAAGCTTCTGATTTTAGTATATTAGTTTGTCTTTAGTTTATGTTCATTTAATATTTGATGGCTATGCATGTGTTGGGAGTGCTGAGTGTAGTTTTCCTTTTGAGGTGTTCTGTTTTATAGCCTCACCTTACATTGCGTTATTATTCAAAGGTAAAATCGGGCCTCTATTTTCAGGTACATTCGCTGGCTCGAAAACAACAATCAAAACCAAAGCCAACGCTTCGAAAAGCAAGTGAATCTGCGATCAGTACGTTAGTTGTTCCTTGTTCACCTAAGATCTCACTTGCAAAAGACACTTGACGCCTCAGTGGGCTCTCTCAAATGGAAGCAAAAAAGAAACAAGGCCCTATAAACTAATGATTGAAAACATTTCGTGTAAAACTAGAATGTTTTTAGAATACGTTAGTCAAGCTTATAATTTCATAACGAGGAGCGGGTGGGGCAGTGGTTTTTAGTCCACTGTGCTGTGTACCCAGCCAGTTTGATTCCTGGGCATGGCCAACATCAGTAGTGAAGTGATATGTAAACTGATCCTAAACATCCACATTCACCCACCTACACTGGCCAGTGTGGTTGAAGTCTGGTCAAACAACACCCCTATGTCTGATAGGGAAGCAGATAAAGAAGAAGCTGTAAATTACAAATATATAAATCGTTTATGAATACAATATATTTATTAAATATGATTTTCGAGTCAAAATAGCATATGTAACTTAAACGGTCTAATAAAAAAAAACATGGTATTATTAGTGTATGTACCTGTTGCATTAGTGGTGGGGTCTGTTTGGCATTAAATCACGTGGGGGGATAAGTTGGGTGGAAACCAGAACGGACTGAATTGATCTAATCTTCCCCCAAGCCGGGCTTTAAAAACTGTAACGGTACAGGCGGCATTTACAGTGATGGATGCCGAAGTTACCCTAATCAGTTATAGGCATGCATTAAATTGGAGTTCTGTCCTGGCTCGTTCAAAGTTGGAACTTCAACCTGTGTATTAATGCAGGGCCAGTGCTCAGAGGGAGGGGGGAGGAGGATGGTGGGTTGGGCAGACGACAGCATGCCAACCGTGCAGGTAGCAAAGCCAAGCCTTTAAGTAAGTCATATGCAGAATGGTTTTTATAGCCTGGGCATTGACTGGTCTGGCTGGCATTCAGCCATCTGGACTGCACCGTAAACATTGCATCGAAGAAGCAGCGGTGGCTGAGTGTGTTGCTAATGGGTGATATTTTGAAATTCCATATTAAATTAATATTTTGCCCATGCGCTATTTTTTTTCAAACATTCGTGCAATTGTAATCATTATCGTGACAGCTATACGCGTGGCGATTTGTATGTCGCGTGTAACGTAAAGCCACGATTCCTCTGGATATTGGTGGCGGTGTTGTTTAACACGATGCAGTGTTGTGTCGTGTGCTTCTGTCCGCCTTGAATGGACAAGGCTGCTGAGAGGAGGCTTGCAGACCATCATTAAAACGCATTGTTTCACGTTTTACGGTTTACAAATGAACAGCTGGTTCAAGTGCCTCTCAACAAGATAATTTGCTGAGCTGGAAATGTTTTGTTTCCATATGCTGTATCGGAGGAACAAAAACAATCAACTTAAAAACATAATAAGGAATTGCTGTTGACGTATGCCAGCGTGTAAACTTGTTTATCGCATTGACTCTTATACTTAATGAAACTCTTTGTAAATACAATGAGCTTTTATGCCCCCCCCACCACCACCAAAAAAAAGGTTAAAAAAATCCATGAAGCTTATTCAACGACTATGCACATTATTTACACACATAACGTGACGCCGCCGTTGCCCAGTGAACACAGCTTGCCCTCTAGACAATTGACAAAGACATACACACATCCATCATAGAGGGGTTTTTTTTGGGTTAGACCACATGAATATAAATGTGTTGTTAAACCCGCCACCACCCGACACAGCGAATTGGTAAGGTTTGTCACGTAAAGAGAACATGGCATTTTGTTACTAGTACAGCACACCGGTGTGTTGGAGAGTAAATCCACAACATTCCCAATTTGAGTGTTATGGGTAATATTGGTCGTGAAAGCCTACGTGTTAAACCTACATACACACATATCGGTCAATTGATGAAGAATACTATTTTGCACCTTGTAAAAACATTGAAAATCAGTCACCACATTACTGTCTGTTGTTCTAAACATGTAACTACCGGGTTGACTTACAAGACAAAGTTTGGCCCTAATTTCCCATGTGGCAAAGAGTACGGGAAGCACACGGTTTGCTTCTTGTGAAAGATTTAACATAGTTTATAACATTAATTACATATTGGATTGTTTTTTATGCTCTACTCCGTGCAACCTAGGTGTTATTTACGAAGTACTCAATGTACCCCGAGACAAGACAGCTGTAAAGGTGATTCAAACTGCTTAGATACGTACCTGCTGATAAGGTCGCATGCTGAACATCGTGCGACCTGTGGACTAATCCATTCTTCCGCTGAGAGGAGGGGGGGGGGATTTCTCTCGGTAACACAGTTGACACTAGATTTAGGGACATTATTTAAATATGACCATTTATATTCATAAATATACATTAATTGTACGGAATTATAGTTAAAGAGCAATGGGCCAAGTCGTGTTTTATGATAACTGTGTTTTTTTTTGTTTTATAGACTAAGTTGTAGTGTGTTTATATTTTTAAATAACTTGGTAAAAAGACAAATAGGGACATTGCAGAATTCTGATTATTCCACGGAAAAAAAATGTTCACTTAAAATGCCATCTAGTGTATTTTTGTGATTGTGTTTATGAATTACTTTTGAGTAGAATTCGTTATTTTATCCAAAATATGGCATGGGGACACAAAAGGCATGGACTCGTGGTAGAATGACAATGTCCGTGCAAGCACAGTAGAAGCAGTATACAAGTATTACCCTTGGGAGCAAGGCCCGTTTTACGCTCATATCTGACGTGTTGCTTGTATCAGAAATCGCCTCGTCTTCCCCCCACCAGTGTCATATAAGCTTATGGTGCTCATGTCGGGGGCTTGCTTAGATTCAGATTCTACTCAAATGTATTTGTTTACCCAACTTTTTTAGTCAAGAAAGTTTAACTGTCAGGTAAACGCACAGGTGAGTGAATTGATGAAAAAAAAGACATTATTGAATACGTTCTTGAATGTAAAAATCATACACTGTTGACATCTGCACGAACCCTAAAATACAATATTGGAGAATAATGTGTGTACATCAGAATTTCGTGGGTTACTCTTGAAATTGTGTGCACACTGTGAATTCATGGGCATCTGCTGAACATTGTACTCATAGCACTGGGTTACAAATACAGCAAGAGCGATCTTTACTTTTTCTGAGCTAATCAGCCAGTGGCGCTATCCAGGTTGGCATTGGTGGTGCTGGCTCATTAGATGCCCTGTGCAGAGATAACTATAGCAATGTCCCCTTTCAATTCATAGAACCCCAGTGGAATTACAAAGTAGATGTGGACCAGAGATACAGATATTGGGAGATGAGAAAAATGCTAACAGAGGCATTGTAGTGAGATGAGAGGAGAGAGACTCAGACAAGACAGATTACATATATTAATTATATTTTTATGTTAATTAGCTTGTTATGGCGAGGTGATATAAATTTGAGTTGATTATCTTATGTACCCCTAATATTGTATTAATTCAGGGCCCCTTGAGCTGATTGGGGTCCTGAGCATTTCCTTGCTTTGAGGATCCATTACATTGTCCACTGCAGGTCTAAGGGAAGGTACTTGTGCCACTGTTGGTTCATCAAAGCCTCTAATTATTTTAAGCACCTGAGCAAAGATGCTATTGTTGTGGGATTTGGACATGTAGCGCTGCCACTAAATTGGACACTTTGGCTGTCAGGATGTTGAAGACGTGGTCCATTGGAAGGTCCTTTGAGATTAATTCAGTAACTGGTCTTAATGTAAATCTCACCCATAAACCTGCCATGCAGTGTGTCGCCCTTTATAAATGCACCTGCCGAATCAATTTTGCAAACAAATGAGCTCGTATCCCGCAGTTATTTTGCTCACAAGCAAATGGAGTCATCGATATGCGAGGTTTGTTCAATTTTTACGGAGACCAATGCTCATTAGTAATACTAGCCAAATTACTGCTCAGCGAACTCAATGCATCTTCATACCACTGTGGCTAAGTGAAAATGTCTTTTGATTATTTCACAAACTCATTCAGCAAGCGCGCACCAACTTAATTTTCGTTTGGCAATTATGTTCGGCAATCGCGAGGTGCTAATCACGTTGTTGCTTGGTACCACGTTGTATCGCACTGTGGCAACATTTCCTTGGAAATCTGGAGTTAACCGAGGATGTCCTCATTTTTGACAGTTGTCAGGGAAATTCCCGGGGATATTTTTTTTTTATATATATAGCTGGGAAAAAGCTCCTGCTATAGGCTGCCTCCCGAATTGGACCCTGTGGATATGGAGAGGAATTTATTTAACGGGGGAATCCGTAGATTGCTCGAGCAGATAAGTGCGTCCAGAAAGGAAAATATTACTCTGATGAATGACACACGTTGGTTCTCCTCCCGGGACATGTCCCTTGTGTTATTGACATCATGCCTATGAATGTATTTAAAGTGCCTCCAGTTACAAGGCTGACAAGAACATGTACAAATTCAAGTTTGGACCCCATCACGTTGATGACTTTTAGACCTTAAGTCATCAACCAGTTGTGGTTGGTAAGTGCTGGCTTCTCTCTTAGCCAAAATAAACTCTGAATGTTTAAATACAGTGCGTAAATGCCTAGAGGATTACTTGCATTCCAAACTCTTCCTACCTCAGAGTTAAAACACTGAATATGGCGTGTGTGTGTGTCTGTCTGTCTGTGCTTAAGTATTCATGCACGGCTGTGCTCGAGTGGTAGTGTCGCGGTTAGTGTGCTCGGGTCGCCGAAGGATCAGCGACCCGAATTCGATTCCTGCTCACGACCAACACCAGCGACGATGTTGTAAACCATCACCGCTGGGGAAACAAAGGCGTGGTGCTGGCCACCCATCCCCCTCGTGTGCCGTGCCGACCTTCATAGGTGCTCGCTAACAGCACTTGCCTCAACAGTCAGTTCAGGCTATACGGGGGATATCTTTGTGTGAGTGTGTGTTGTGTGTGCAACGCGCGGCTGTGCTGGAGTGAGTGTGTGCGGTACGGCCCGCTCCGTGTGTTGCTCCCACGGGAGAGTTCCCACGCCATCCTCGCTATCTCCCGTGCGCAACCATCGGCGCTTTAGAATCTTCGCAGATAAAACCCCGGCCTCCCTCCGCTATTATCTTTCCCTCCCTACGCTCCGCAGTGCGATTGCCTTCGTTGTATAAGAGTTTCAAACAGTTTGCCTGAAACTTGTGTTGTCCAACATTAGGCCGACGCTTGCTACCCTCGATGAAGTTTATATTACCTTTAATCACGCTGCATCTCAAGAGAAACATGTAGAGCTCGAGTCCTTTGAGTTCTAGATGCCGTTGCTAGATGCAGCCTCAATGTAGGAGGTTTACAGAACTGTTTGCAGGCCTGTCGGGAGAAATATGGACCGGCTTGTCATGCTTGCTGAGGAGTCCTCATTTTCTTCCCATGCCCAATCGCCAGTGTCAAAGGGAGCAACTTTGTCCCGGCTTACATTGCACTCAGTGTTATAAATATTAACTTTGCTGCGCTCGTCGTGATCGTCATCGTCATCAATCAGCCATGGTCAGTCGACTTCTGTGTGAAAGCCTCCCCAAGGTGCCACCGCCTCTCGCGATCCTGCATTGCGACAATCTACCGAGCCACCTGCACAACGGAAAGATGTCAGCGTTCCATCTCCGGCTTGGACGTAATCTTGTGGAAGTGTGTGCTTTTGTAATATTTTTTTTTTGAGATGGTAGACTAGATCCCAATTTTTTTTTTCGAATAAGTGAGGTAGGTGATGGAGACATTTTGTTACGTGTTATTGTGAGGCCCCTAAATTTTGGACCCCTCCCTCCATCCCCCTGGGCTCTCATGAGGCCTGGGTGTCTGACAGCACTTGACTCTTGCTCGCTGCAGTGTGACTTATGAATGGGACACAATGCAGCCTTTTGGCTGGCTCAGAGGACACCAGGTCATGCCATGCGTAGCTTCATCAGTGGTGCCTTCCATGGGTAAAGAAAGTACTCTTAATTTCTACATCGACTATCTATTTCAATATGGATCAGCAATACGATCACAGACGAAGAAGACCTAACAAAATCTGAGAGGTTTGCAGAGAGATGCTTATGTTGGAATTATACTGAGATCTGGATGGGGAAACAAACATATGCACTTTCACAGAAATTATATTTACGATTGAAGTAAAGGAAATGGGCTTTGGGCAGAACACATAACTTAGAAGGGGGTAATGATGACGATGACTTGATGGATGAGACTGCTGATGGAATGGCAGCCAAAGGAGAGTCAAACAAACCTGAGAGCAAGTCCACTGTAGAGGAGTGACATGGAGTCTAGTATTGCAGGAGCTCAAGAGATTGTGGCGACAACATGATGGGGAAGGCTTCATCCAGCAGTTGATAGACAATGGTCGACGACGATGATGTCTCCGAGCGTTTTAAGACTCATGTTTCACTCGTGTGTTTGTGTTTCCCCCCCCCCCCCCCTCAGTCTGACGAGAGCGCATGACCGTCCTCTCCCGTGGGACTACACAGCCTTCCTGCAAAAATTCTAGGTGAGGACGGACAGCATGAAACCTTGTGTGTGTGTGTGCTCACAGACCCAAACACAAATACATTAAGCAGCTTTCGCAAATATTTAACATGGCATTTAGCAAAGAATCCGTAACCTATTCATGCTTCGACAAAAAAAAACAGTCGTTTAAGTAAATACTTTCTTTCATAATCTGATCTGTAAATGGCAAATTTACAATTTTGACGGATGCGATTTGAATTTCATGAAACTTTCCCTGCACCTCTTTGTTGCATAACAAGTGTCATTGTATAGAGATGTAATTTAAGCCTGACCTTTCTATATTGCACGAAGTTACGGGAAGGGGTGATTTATTCAAACTTTCTAAGATTTCTGTTGGCAAAAGAATTGCCAACGGAATTTCTGCACAAATAAGAATAATGATAAAATGTCTGCACAATATGACGCGTCAACATTATCCAACTGTTTTGTTGTGGCCCAACCGACTTGTCAATCAACTTACTTTCTTTCACATGGTCGGCTTTTCAGACAAATTAAATAATCATATTTCTGTTTTAGAATAAATTTGAACAAAGCTCAGCACTCTAAATCATGTTATTGGTATCCATAGTTCGTTCATATTGCATTAGGATGTTTTATATCTCAGAGTCTATTTTGATATTTAGTTATGAAGTGAGCGCAATCATCAGTTGGTTCATGTTTTGAAATAATAATTCCATTTTCATTTGATTGTTTCCCATCTTATTGAACCTGAATTGGATGAAATAATAATAACAATAATGATACCAATGTACATCCCTTGGTAAATCTACTTTTGGATGATAATAATAATAATATTGCAATTCGTATCGCTCACGATATATCACGGACATAAATTACCTTGACTCTGAGGTGTGGGGCCTAGCTGGGTGTCACTCCTAAGCCAGGAGAAAGCGGTGGGCCTTTAAGAAAGGTAGGCCTTCAAGTGTCCAGTTTCTATTAACAGGAAGCCATAGATTGAATGTTGCTGCAAATGTGAATTGGGGTGGCGTTCGAGATGGTGGGGGTTGCCGCAGAAACATGACGCCTGGCATTGACGGTCCTCACCCTTGGTGTAAAAATAAAACAAGTAATATTTTTTTTCCAGGTAAGGCCCATTACGCTAGTTATTTACTTGGCCACAAATGATAGCTCAACGAAGTGGCTTGTCACCATGTGGAAATGTACAGCAGCCAAATGCTCGAAACGCGTGTCAACTCTAAATATGAAGGGAAAAATCAGAGCACCCGGAGAAATATACAGGAGTCTGGGTTAGGATCGAACCTTTGGCCTCCTGTATACCAGGCAAAGTAGCTAACATCTCGCCAGCGTGTACAGAGGGGAAGAGTTTACGAGTCGCGCTACAGAGATTTCTACAGTGAGATCTTGTGCAGGGCGACGAGAACAAGAGAGACAAACGATATCGGTGGCAAACCTGCACACGCGTTGTCGGTCGCGGTCGGTGATTTGGCCCCACTTTACAACGCTGGTCAGTGAGGAGGGTGGCGGCCTAGGCCCCGTTTCAGACATTGATCGCCACCGACGTTAGCCCTGGCAGGGGAATTGAAGGTGACGATTATCTGAACCGGTTCTGGGCCTCCCCTGGGTCGACGCAGCCTCAAATGAGAACTTGGTGCAGTGTGTAAACATCGCCATTCAGGAGACAAAGGCGGCCAGGCGTGATATTGGCCACCAACCCCCTCGTGTGCCGTGCCGCAACGGCCTTCAGAGGTCCTCGCTATCAGCATTTGCCTCAACACTCTGTTCATGCTATACTTGGGGTCTCTGTCATTTTGTATTAATATGATACGAGCTTGTTTGCCCATCCTAGGACAGAAGCTGTAATATTTACGAATTTTTTTAGTAGAGTATAATTGTGTGTTGTGTAAATTTCATGGCAGTGAAACTTGCACAAAAGTATGTAATGAAACACTTCACTGCAGTTCACTGTAGCACTGTTTTAATGGCAGTGATTCTTGCACAAACTATGTCATAAAACACCTCACTTTATGTCACTGTAGCACTGTATACAACTGACCTTCAATTTGTTCAAATTGACTGCTCTGATACTTTATTCTCTTCTGCTTTCAGTCGCTGGGGTTGAAATAAATTGTAAATTGATACAATATCTGGAAAATCACCGACAAATGTCGATTTTACCATAATGTAGAAGCATAAATTAGACTTACCTTTTGTCTCAAGTGCTGAAGAAATAAATAAATAAAGACATCAAATCCACTTTTTTGCTGCGCATAATTATTTATTAAATTCACATTCAATAAAGATACGTCAAACTTAAAGCGAATTTGCGAAAAAAATATATATATTTCCGCTCGACCCTCTGCGTGAGTGTAAAAATCCACCCGCTCATGAATATTCATGATGGGGGGGGGTGCGGCATGTGGAGTGACGTCACGCGCGTTACACACAGACATTCTTGGCTCATTATTTGAGTAATAAGAAGAGAGGCAGTCAGTCGTAGGAAGGGGAATACAGGAATGTTTTGAGCCTGGACTTGAACATTGATATTGAGTCGACATGAATGCCGCAATGTACACATTATTATTATTATTGCCTAGAGTATCATGGTTTCATCCCTTTCAGTCGAATGAATTATCATGACTCAGATTGTGGTGAATGTAGCAGCCTCTAGGGGCTGGAGGGATGAGTTGAAACCATTACATACAACATGTACAAATTGAAATACATGAGGTCTTACATGCGCGATTTAATGCACATATTATGAGCCGAAGAATCAAGATCAATGGGATCAACCTTGTTCACCCTTATACTACTACTAATAACTATAACCAAGTGAAGGCGACGATGAAAATTTAAATATAACAAAGTGTGGTCTGCCATTAAAAAGTCACGCTTTGTGGTTATTTAAATCTTGATCAGACCTTTGTTCTGAGAGAAGAGGAATCATCTTTGTTTTTGAATGTACAAACAAGCGTCCAAACATTTGTGAACAAAAACAAAATGGTGCGGCTTTTAGCTCATGTGTGCTCGTATAGAAATTTGGTCTCATTCAGGGGGCCCCCCCCAACCCCCTTACAATTTATGGAGGGGGCCGCTGACATTGTTCAGCCATCACTCACGTGCCCGGGCACTCGTGTAACCAAGCAGCAGCCCGTGAACAAGCTGACGTTGACTGCCCTCGGCTACAGAAATGGCTTTGAGGTGGGGGGTGGGGGGGGGGGCAGGGGATGTGAACGAACAAAATGGACAAAAAAATAAACCACCACAAACTCGACGATCCACAGCCTGCGATGTTACACATTCGTCGCGTTTTAGTTTTGCTTTCAAACTCCCAAGCTGGCTAAATGGGCCAAGTGAAGTGGGGTGTGGGCTGTGTTCCCGCGCTAGTTTTTTTGTTCCTTTCACGCGAGATTCTCTTTTTTTTTGTCTCGGCTGGCTCGGCGACTCCCCGGGAGGGCGGTTCCCGTGGGCGTTGGGCTGTGAACTGGGCCTTCCCACTGATCGACGCCCGTCGCGCCTGCGTGAGCAGGCGCGACGGGGGGAATTGGTGCGCAAGGGACGCACAGTCACACTTTGGAAAGTTGGGAGGTGTCCTGCGAGCGGCTACTATTTAAATCTGGGCTTAATTGTCTCCGCAGCTGCATGGCACGTTTAATAGACGGTCAGTGCATTGTGCCCTTTCAGATGCGCTTCTGCGGCCGTCTGGAACGCTCTTCCTTCCGATATTAGGAAGCCACTGGAGCTATGGATTTTGAAATCGAGATTGAAAACTCATTGCCTTAGAACCGCTTTTTGTGAATCGTTTGCTGTCCTGCCCCCGCACCTCCGATTAGCATGGCTATGTACGGTGCGAAAGAAGTTAAACATGCATACATACATGTGTAGTTTAATAGCGCCGGCTGTTGGACAGCAGCAGCAACTGTGATGGACAGACAGCGCACACGCCGGTGAGGGCGTGTGCACGGTGTGTTGGCAGAGAGGAGGAGCTAGGGTATGGGTCATGGAGGACTCCATCTGGAGGCCCCTGGAACCTGCTAGCGGGTTCGAGAAGGGAGGCGCGGTCATGGCGGAGCCAGGGCCGCGCTGGGAGCATAAAAGGAGCATAGAGTGGGAGCTCGAGGCTGCTGGTTCTGGGAGTGGACTCGTCTCGTCGTCGCTGTCATCTCGTCGCCGCCGTCGCTAAACGTCTCCGCTAGATATTGCGCTACGAAGGAGAGTAGTTGGCGATCTCAGTCAGCGCCGTCAGTGTTAGACGGCTAGTGTTGTGTACAGGCTGGGCTAAGCTATTGTGAAGAGTGTGCAGAGGAGACAGTGAAAGTTTTTTTAATAAAGAAGGTGCCTCCTAGAAACTCTGTCTCTGAATCATTGACACTACACATACATGAACACTAACATCGGTAACAAGTTACCCACTTCACAAGCCTGCACCGAGTTTCGTGGTCAAGTATGGTCAAACAGCCCCCATGCCCGACATCAGCAATGGATTGAATGTGCACAGGGCTGTGCATGATTATTTTATTTAACTATCATTATCTTAAATTTTGATTTAAAGCATTCGTGACTGCAGTGATTCATATTCTTGGTTCTTTCGGTAAAGTCACGTTGAAGAGAAACAATAAAATAATAAATATATATTTTAAACTCGATTTGGTGCTTTCGTGACTGCAGGAATTAATCTTTGTTTTTTTTGGTAAAGTCACGTAGAAATAAGAAAAAATAAAATTACATAATATACAAATGTTTGGGACAGTTTACATTTGTATATTATGTAATTTTGTTTTTCTTATTTCTACGTGACTTTACCGAAAAAACAATATATTTTATTATTTTACTGTTTCCAAGACTTTACCGAAAAAACCAAGAATATGTATCATTATCTTCGTGATGATGATGACAATCATGGTGATAATTAAATATAAATCTTATTGCAGCATTTGAGGTTCCATATATTTCATTTATAGTGTTCATATTGTACACAGGATAATCAAGTAATTTCATCGAGCAGCGGATTGACGAGGGGTTGTAACTTTATTTCGTTATCATCATCGTCCTATGCTGTATGACAAAAAAATTCCACCGGATAAATTCAATTCAGGTCATCTTCCCAATTGTAAATATATATAAAAACCATTATTCCATCTCCGTTCTTGTCCGTGGGCACGGCGAGAGGGTTAGAGAGTGGCTCTTCACTGTAATTCTGTTTGGAGAGGATTGAGACCCTATTTACTGGAGGTGTTCAGAGAGGGCGGAGGAGGAGGGGGCCACCTTGGCCTCTGAGGTGTGACTCATTACCAGGTGTTTGATCTGCAGACACTGGCACTGCGCAGTGAAGGGTGGCGACATCGCGATCTACGACCATCCACGCTCCTTCACCCATCGGAAGGAGAAAGAGAGAAACCCAAAAAAAACACTCAGAACATTGCTCGCTAAACGTCGCCCGCGCGGATATTAAAATGAAATAAAGTACGGCAAATTCCTGCTGTTTTCTTCGTTGCATAATAATTGGCGCATCTGCCTCATCGGACTGAATATCAATGAGTTTGCCATGCAATGAGGGTTATAATGTGTGAAAACAAATAAGCACTCGATGCCTCCGACTTCGTTCAATTAAATCTATCTCACATGCAAGATAAGTAAAACGTACATTTTATTATTTTAATTCGTAATAAAGCATTACAGTTATAAAAATAATAATTACAAGTGCGATTATTAGTTTGTTTAAATAATAAAGTGTCTCATTGTCCAGTTTGTATAGGTTTTATATACGTATTAAAGTAAAATTATTGTCATTGCATTGCTTTAACGGATTTCTTTTAATAAAATTAAATTCACTGCTTTGCCCCACCTACATTGGGATTCAACCAACATGCTGGAGGTTACAACACTTCTCTTTCCGCTTTGAAATCCCTCTTGTCGATTGTACCTTCCAGTAATGCTGTTTGTTGCTGACCACCTGGCACGTTAGGCCTCTGAACCTGCACTCAGTACCCGTGATAAACGGTTAAAGCAAAAAAAAATAAAGAAAACAGAGTTAAACATGGGGTCAAAAGGTCTCCAACGCTGAGCGCGAACCGAAGAGGAATTTTGCCATGCGCAATAATGTTAAGCGCTAATGTAAATTTTACTAGAGCCTTAAAAAATAACAGCATGCCTTATTTATAACGAACCGTCAGCTAATGTTGAGTGCTGACAGCGTTGATATGCAGAACGCTCTTAAGAGAGCGGCCGCGCTTTATTGCCCTGGGAAGTTTATGTGCACCGTGAACGTGCGTTAGTGGCGGCTTAATATTTAATTCGACATATCTGCTGCGAACTAGAAACGAGATCCGCTCAAGAACATTCCTCGCAATCTGCTGCCCTGTGCTTCTCTGTCAGAAGGCGTATGGACGTTTTTTTTACATGGTGGTCACTGCCACTCTCTGGGTAAGGTACAGATAAACTCCATCTCTACCTAATCCAGAGCGTGTCGGTGACCTCCTATGAACACTAAAAACATACAGACATCGTCAGGGTCGAGATCGAACCCACGATCTCATGCGTACCAGTTGAGGGAGATAACATCTCACCTTTTTAAATTAAATGTATTACTATGAATCTAAAACACCTGAATAACTGTAAATAAAATGTCGCCAGTTATACTTTTTACAATCAAATGTTATTGTTGGGAACGACCAAAACCTCATCAGATTTTATAATGAAATATAGTTTGACCTTATAAGGTTACAATTATTTTGATATACGATACCAACAGCATTTGATTGCTCGACAATTTTGACTGCTATAGTTTGTCATCATCACCAGTACATGGATAGTTAATTCTCCCATCAATGTTTTTTTTACTCTTGCTTTGTAGAGCTTTGCCAGAAGGTGTCCTTGAATTCAATTGCCTAAAGTTCCGTGAGCATTCTGTATTAAATTAGTGTGTATTAATGTTATTAATTAAAGAGTCATTAAGCTCCTCTCAAGGGGTCGAGGAAGTAAGCAATCACCGTGACCAAGAGGGCAATGGAAGGAAACAAAAAATCTTGTCGCCTCGGGATGCTTGAGTAGACAAATGAGACGTCTCTGGTGACAACATGTCTGTGACTACCATAGTCTTGGGCGCCATGGTGGCTAGGAGATGTTAACTACCTTGACTGGTATACAGGAGGTCGTGGGTTCGATCCCGACCCTGGCGCCTGCTACTGTATATTTGGAGTTTGCGTATTCTCCCCGTGGTCGTGTGGATTTTTCTCCAGGTCCTCTGGTTTTTCCCTCCACATTTTATAAACATGCGTTGAGAGTATTTGGCTGATATAAATTTCCACGTGATAAGCCACTTCGTTGGGCTATCATTTGTGGCCATGTCGCTTCAGAAAAAGAGCTATACAGCTCAGTGGGCCTACCCTTGTGAATATATCTAAAAGTAGTTTAGTTTGAGTCATTTTCATTTCTGGGAGAAAGTTGAAGTGGCATGTGCAGTTCTGGTCAAATCGGTACCATTTGTTTTTAGAGAATCTCTTGGGGGGCAGGTGCTGGTCGTGTTGGTGGTGGTGGGGGGGGGGGTGATTAGACCAGAGGGCCTTGTGCACAGAGCAGTTTAACGTGATGCTTTTGAATTGCACGCGCTTTGAAGGAAATAACACCCTGTCCAGCCGTGTCCATGCGTTTGGTGAGACGACTGAAAAAAGCCTAGACAGTTAATTAGTGTTATCTGTTGTCTATTTCTGTGGCTTATTATCCGTACGACTGTGTTTGGTGAAAATGGGCCATTCACGGAGCTCGTGTGTGCAGTCATTTACCAAACGTCGACTATCGCCATCCGTTAGCGAAGCGCTTTGCCTCATCTCGGCGGTAACTGTCGCCGCTCACGCTGATATTTGTTCGCACTTGCATCGCCAATGATCTACGTCCACATAACAACGCAGAGCACGTGCTTTATTTTCCCCAAGAATGGACAATTAGACTTAGCGTCTCATCGTGGTATTTTTGTTTTAAAATCATTATTAATAGTGAATATTTATGAGATTATTTTTGGTATGTTGTTCATTCGATCAAAACTTTAATGTGTCAATCGTTAAAAACTACACTTAGAAGTTTCCTATACAAGCGCATTATCATTTCTTTGGAAAGTAATTAAAACCCACTGGCGACGTGCGTACTTGCACACGCGTTTTTCTTGAATCGGTGAATCCCCTGGTTTTGTATCACCCCCGCTTCATGGCCAAGGCCCAATGCATTCAAGCGGTGAATGGACTCTCACATCTCCTTTTTAAGCCCTTAATCCCATTCTACACGCAAGATGCATGGTTGTAGAGTCCAGTGAAATCTGGATTGTAAAGAGCGTATCTTTTGTTGGATCGTGATATGGGTGACTATTTAAATCCACTCTGAAAGTCTGTTCCTACGGTTGGACCAGGATGTTAATTTGAATGTTATGTGCGCTATTGTTTGGCACGGATACAGATGAGTGATCCGGTTTAAAAGTGTGCGTGTACACGCAAAAGCACAAAGAATCCGGCTACGGGAATTCACATTAACCCGATGACTGCGTGGTAACATCACAAAAAAACAAATCACATACCAATCTCACCATGCACATCTCAACATATTCATCATGCATATTAGTTTGATAATCATATGTAACATTCACATTTGACAAATGCCAGCAGTATAAATGGATGCACCGGTCTCATGATGACCTGTATTGGGTTAGATCGCAAAAATGTCTCGTAAACTTGCCTCCACCCGACAGAGCCGATTTGGTAATGTTTGCCACATGAATAAAACGTGCCAGTGATGTTCACGACTTCAGCACACCACTGCGTTCGAGAGGAAACGCACAACGTATATAATGTGATTACGACATTTCGCTGGTGATTACAAGCAGCTAATACAGCATAATAGAAGTGAAGCGTTTATAAAATTATCCACCCCCCCCCCCTCCCAAATAAAAACGTCATCATGAATAATAATGGTCGCAAAAGCACACGTGTTAAATACACCGCGGTCTACCAGCACGTCTCACGTGGTGGGGTAAATTGTCCGTTCTCCGAACTCCTCCAGGCGTCTGGCCAGTGTGGAGGGGTAGGCCAAAAACTATCTTTAGGGGTTCTCAAGTGGGGCGTGCCAGTTGAGGGGGAGGCTTCTGCCAGCAGTGGCAAAAGGAAGCAATTGCAGAGCTTTGCCTTAGTCACTTGACGCCCAGAACAAAGCAACATTCACACCACCGTGTTGGCACACGTGTCCAAATTTTGGTGTAGCGGGTTGTTTTTGTAATTAAGAGCGTTCTGACTTTTTTTTTACTGGGGGGGGGTGGTTGGAGACTGTGTGCGAGCGTAGAAACGCTGGGCATTTGTCTGCCTTGGGGTTCTGTTTTTCAGGCGTTTTTTTTCTCCCCTCCGAATTAGCCCCCTGGCACGGCCCTCCACCGTCGAGCTACAGCGGCGAGATGGTAACGACACGGGGCTTGTGATTTAATGAAGGCCCCGTTGGGGGTTCTGCTGTCATTTCTACGACCGCTTGATATGCAAATCTGGATTACCCCCTCTGCGTGCTAATTCGAGGCATGAGACGGGGGTCGCCCGATTTTTTTTTTTGCTCGCAATGGGCAGTTTCACGCCGATAAGGATCGTTGGTCATGCCAAAAGCATTCGGGCCACTCTTACTTAAGCCAAGCTTGTCTTGGCTATCGCTGCTGCAAAGCACACTGTGCGTGTTTTCGCCCTTCGCGATTGCATATAAAAAATATATATTACATCGCGAGAAGGTGTGCATGAACTCGTATGTCTGGTTCGCACGTTTGTCATGGATCACTTCAAGCTGCTCGCGGATGATTAATCATGCAGACTAAGCTTCCGTGCGTAGTTTGTCTGCTTTGAGATAGGTTCACGAGCGATTTAATGAAATAATTTTGGTTGTCATTCAGTCACGATGCCTCGCTCGCTCAATTGATGGCTTGTTTGTGATATGTTCTTTTCACGCTAAGGCCTCCTTTTACGCATTTGATCTTTTTTTTTACTTTTGTTGGGTTTATCAGCCGCTCCGCGGGATGCGCCCTCATCTGGAGCCGTCTGCCTTGTTAATGTCGTCACTGCACAAGGGGGAGTGCATTTTCGGAAACTGTCTGCGGGGATGAATGCTTGCACCGTCGGGGTTGAGTTGGCGGTACCTGGGGGAGGGCATCCTTGGTAAGCTCTGAGAACGGGGACTAATTGCAGATTGCAAAGCCCACGAGAGACCTATTCCTTTCTTTCAATTGACTTTAATCTCTAGGTCTTCCTGATTAAAATTCTAACCAATTCATGATGGAGTGTGGCACTAATTTGGTTGTAAACCCTACGTTGGTTTACAATTCGATACTAAAATTAATATATATAAGGGAAGTAACACACTGCCATTGTTTAAATATACTCGGTGATTTAATTGTGATATTGTTGCACTGAAGTCTTTATGGATTTAGCTGCATTTCATTTCTAAAGTAGCAATTTCCTCTTCTTATTATTATTATTATGGCCGCTTGTCCCCACATTGCTTCGAGATCTGCTGTCTGAGTCTGTTCTCCACTTCTGTCTGTCCTAACGTAGGCATTCATTGCGAAAATGAAGCCATTGAGTGGATCGCCAAACTCGACATCCCATTACAAGCTTTCACGTCATGCGAAATACGATTGGGAAAATTATTCTAACAAACGTATCGTCTCTTTTTTTCTCCGTGTATTACAATGACTGGCTACATACGGTGCGAAGGAAGTTCCACATACGTACACGCTGTCATCATACTGGTAAGGTTGACGCCTTGACTCCAAAGACTTGAGATGAGATGCAAAGGTCAAGAGTTTAAAGTGGGCGAGCCAAACAATTTTGGAATCCTGACGACAGCTGCCGAGAGCAGAGGATTAACACTCCGTGAAGAACCTCGCATTAATTGGATGAGCACTGTAATGGCAGCGGCACCTGCTTCGGTCCCGGCTTGGTTGTCACCGTCTCTCTCATCTCTGCTCGTCTCCCGCTCGAGGTAGCGGCAGCTGGTCCACCGAAATCAGAAGAGCGATACGACAGGGAGGGGCGCGAGCCGGGCGAGCTTCCGTCCTGCAGACAGCCCCGCGACAGTTCACGATCGACGCGTTCAGCGGTTTGCTTTGCAGCGCATCGCTCGAGAGCAATGGTGACATTGATGTATGTACAAGACAAACCAGAGGTAGCCTTCACCACCATCGTTTCACCCTTCCGTACCCCACCCCCCACACACACAGCCTCTCTCTCTCTCTTGCCCACTCCACCTCACGCACACATCCACCTCAATCCTGCCAGCCACAACAGTGGATTTCATCCGAAAACAGAATGTGGACAGAGGACTGCGTCAACCCTTCTTCTAGACTGACCTTGCTCGGACAAGTGGTATGCGGCTTATCTGAGCGTAAACACATTTGAATGTTGCCTTCCACATCATTTAACCCCCATCCTGTTTAATTGGTCAGTGCTAATATTTCCCCCTCTCTGATATGTCTTATCCGATGAAGCTTCTAATGTAATGGGTTTATTTATGCGTTTTCGAATGCGTGTGCGCGCGTGTGTGTTTTGTTATCATACTTTGTGAAGAGCTGCGGTGCATAGCACTGCTTTGGGGATGTCTTGCATAGCACCGCAGCTATCAACTCGGCAACCCGAGTTCAATTTCCGCTCGCGGTCGCCACCAGTGATAATTATCTGAACCAGTTCTGGGCCTCCCCTAGGTCAACTCGGCCTCACATTAATGCCTGGTGAGACGTATAAACATTGCCACTGCAGACAAATGCAGCCGGGCATGGTGCTGGCCACCCGCCCCATCGTGTGCCATGCCAGCCTTCATAGGCACACGGTTATGGCACTTGCCCCAACAGGTCTGTTGAGGCTATACAGGGATCTTTGTTTGTCCGTGTTTTGTATGTATTTTTAACTTCTTTCGCACCATACGTAACCAACCGTGCGAAACGGAGGTGCTCTTTTTATACCACTGTTTTTAAACTCCTTTGAAAAATAATGCTTGTGGTCTCCACTTGGCTCTCTCGCTCGCTCGCTCGCTCTCTCTCTCTCCTGGTTATGAATGGATATTTCTGCCTGTCTATTTAATCTGCCGTGCACACATATGTGCATATGCCGGGCGCGCAGTCCAGAGCAGTGATCCTGTGCAGATGAAGGTTACCGAAAGCTTAATATTCCTGTGAAGTGCGTTCGGTCGCGTTGAGAGGAGCCATTACTCACTGCGGAGTTCCCCTAAACTTCCCCTCCCTCATCGCCTTGCATCCTCCACCCCTCCCTCACCGCCGTCCGTCCTCTATCCACTGCTCCGTGAGGTTCCCCCCCCACCCCCCAAACCCCACCATTCCTGTTGTGCACTCTCGACACCAACAATGCTCAGGTGTACGGAGCCCAAAGTGTCTCTGTGTTTTCTTACCCCCCCCCCCTCCCCGTTCTCTTCACGTCGCCGCTCAAATTTGCCGTGCCCCTTCAGCAATTCCTGCGTATCAACTGCGACGTGCGTTGTAACGCATCCGCCGCCTGCCGGACATCTGTGAAAAAGAGCTTTGTGGCTCATTGGATTTCTCGAGGAAAAAACAAATTAAGATGCTGATTCTGAAAATAGTCTTGGTACATATATACTTTTACTGCATCCACATTCTGTAATTAAAAGTATGGAACTCATTTTAACATGGGGTTACATTTATTGTTGTTGTTGTTAAGACAGCAACAATAAATACAGGGAAAGTGAAAAATATGTGGGCCTGGTTGTAATCGAGCAAACAATACAAGATTGAGATAAAATGTTGGGAAAGAAATAGAATAACAGGCTCAGATAAAAATTACAAAGGATAGGGAACCTGACCTAAAACAATTTAATTAAATATTTTGACTGTTTTGGTACAGTTAAGGCTCGCTCAAAGCTCAGGCCCGACTCCTTTCATTGAGATATCTTGTTGTATGGTATGGCCTTGTGTTTTAGATGTGAAGAAAATGACACCTCGCTCTGTTTTAACAGTTCGCACTGTTGTAGTTTCGGTCCTGCATAACATGAGACAGGAGTCTAAACTGCAAGAGGAATTGCAGCGTTATTGACAAATGTGTGTTGCGTTTTGTTTTAATCATCTCGCCGCTTGTGCACCGACTGCCAGTCTGGTATCACAGTTTGTTTTGTTTAATTTCGGTGGGCGTGCCTGCTTGCGTATCAAGGTTTTGACAGAAGGAGAGAAGGCTTTGTTTTGCCAAATTGCCTGCATTTTCGCAGAAGAAGAATTTGATCCATCGCCATCATCATCATCATCCACGGTCAAAACAGAGCCGGATGAAGGGGCCTCACTTACCCAAAGCCGCTCCCGCCACCGCTCACGATGCTGCGATGCAGCAAAGCACGTGTCCCTTTTTTATGTAAATACCAAGTTAAGAGCTTTCACAATGTCATATAAATGTCACAATAAAAATAAAAACCCCAGTCGAAACGACAACAACAAAAAGCAACCCAGTAGAAATAATTAATCCCATGGCAGTGCGTGTGTGTGTGTGTGGTTAGCTAAAGTGCTCTCTATGCCTAAATATGATGAGCTAGGAATGCATTTCTTAGTTTGTTCATTTATGACGTGCCCTTTTAAGCAGCCAGCCAGGTGGATCAGTCGCAGAGCCAGCAGCTCGCAATCGGAGGGTTGTGTGTTCAACACCTGCTTGGAGTTTTCGACGCGGCCCATCATCCCATCAGGGTCAATACAATGCGTATATTTGGTGAGGAAGTCAACCGTGATTGTGTTATGGAAAGACTTGTCCCCGCCATCAGAATGTGGAATTGCCACCATCGACTTGAGGACTGTAGAGAGGAGATGAGCACCGACGCCTCAATGCTCATTTCAGCAAGAAATCACTTCGATTTTTTTTTTCACTTTAGAAACAGAACACTTGTACACGTGGAAAACATTACGCGGAACAAGCAATGCCAATCAACTAAAAGACTGCTTTGCCCTGTCCGTATGTGAATTTTCACTTTTTAATAGTGCATTGATAGATGTACACGGTAATTGTGTCGTATCCGCCTTTGTCTTTAGCATATGCATCATTTATCCAGAGAAGTCTCGCAGCACAAAAATTCCAATCCCTGCAACTCAATTGGTTTGATGCGCTCAGCGACTGCCACATCCATCACCGCCGTGCGTCGGGCGACCCCAGTTTAATCGGCAGACATCTCTCGTTCAGACTCTGCGCAGATGCACAGTTCACTCATCAAAATTCACCACACTGGGGGAAGCGTGTTACATTTGAAGGGCAGCACTGCCGCATGTACCAAGTGGGCCCTCCTGGGGAGAGACAGCGCAAGCATTGCCTTTTATTTCAAGTCTGGCGCCAAGCTTGGCTACTGTGTGCAACTTCTTTAGCTTTTCATAATAAAGGTTTTTGGGTTAGATCGCGTTATTTATAAATGTGTCGTAACCCTCCACCACCCGACACGGCCAATCAGCAAAAAAAAGTTTCACGTTGACAAAAGACAAATAGTTCACTACTTTAGCCCACCGGTGTGTTGAAGAGTGAATCCACAACATTTACAGTTTGAGTACGACGTTTCGCTGGTAATTACATCCAGCATCATCCACAACATTTACTCAAACTGTAAATGTTGTGGATTCACTCTTCAACACACCGGTGGGCTAAAGTAGTGAACTATTTGTCTTTTGTCAACGTGACACTTTTTTTTCAGATTGGCCATGTCGGGTGGTGGAGGGTTACGACACATTTATAAATAACGCGATCTAACCCAAAAACCTTTATTATGAATAATATTGGTCGCGAAAGCCTACGTGTTCTTTAGCTTTTGTGTGTCACGATCGTCTTTGATGGTGGTGTTGTGGAGGCTGGTTGGTCAAATGTTGTAGTGGCACCGTCCCTGTGCAAATTAACTTGGGACTGCAGCTTCTACTTATTGTCTAGGGTGGGGTGGGGGTGGGGTTTAGGGTGTATGTTGAACTTTTTTCTCACCGTACGCAGCCAATTGCTCTTATCGGAGGTGCGGGGAAAGGACGACAAACTAAACACCGTCCCTCGAAATCCACCTTCCAGCTACTCTGGCCTGCTGTTTCCATTCTTTCTGTAAAGTGCAGTCTCCATCTCTCGACTCTCGCTCTCTGGCCTCTCTTCGCGTATGCGTTGAAGAAGGGCCATTGCCAAAAATGTCACGTACATTGATGGGTTTTTTTCTCTTTCAAGGCCACTTATTGATTAATGCGAGGTTTTTTGTTAATTGTACTTGTGCGCAAAACTGCCAATGCAGCAGCAGCATCACTAAATAATGTGTGTGCCATATTAAATTATCTGTTATAAATCGATTCTTCCATGAATGGATTAAATTATATCAGAATGGATTAGAAATGGGGAAAAAAAGTAAGAAATTTACTGTGTTTTTTCCTTAAGTGTTTATTTAAACTGTTTTTATTCATGTGCCTGGTCAAAATGGTGTGTTTCAGTTTCAACATTCTATCCCATTTGAACCCAATTTTAAGTTCATGTTTTTTTTTTTTCCCGGGATATGTACTCGGTCGCAAACTGCGACGTTATTTGATGTTTCCTCTGCATTATAGCATGCAAATAGCCGTTCCTAATACAGCTTATATAGATGTTTTATTGATCCAAATTATTATTGTATTTTAATCAATGTTTTAAATTATTATTTGAACACACATTTTTCAGTGGAGTGCAGCTCCGATGCCAAAACGGCCACGAACTGCATTGTCTAGCGTGCTCCTCTGTTTTCAGCGCCGAGCCGGGAGTGGAAATTACTCATTCCTATGGTGGGGGTGAGTCTCTCGATAACACCCATCACTGTCAACTTCACCCCACATGGAGGTGCTCAATTTTTACCGACGATGAAGAGCGATAATGCTCCGAGTCGACTTCCAACCAGGATTTTAAACTCCGCACCCTGCTAACCGCGGGAGCCGCTCGCTTCCAAGCGCCGAGCCATCGTGGCCGGCCACGTTGATCGGTGGAGAGGTAAAACATATATTAAAACGGCGTCTTACACAGTGACGCTCTCCCTCCGCTCGCTTCCGTCGCGAGCACTGTGGGGGTGTTGGGGGGTAGAGGCGGGGTGGCGTGGAGCGGTGTGGGGGGAGAGGCGGCTCACCGTGTGGCTCGCTCGCGTTCCGGCTCAAGGAGCCGGGCGGCCGGTCCTCCCGGATGACTGCGCCCGCTCTGTGGGGAGGTGGGGAGGGGAGAGCGGGCGCTTAATTTTATCCGTCAGATTGGGTTTCAAGAACAGTTAAGGAATTTCGATTTCCAGACTGCCTTTCTTGTTCACCCCCCCCCCCCCCCACTGGCCGCCCTACCCTGCCCTCTCCCCGCTCCGTGTCTGATGTTTCAAAAGAGGCACCGGTTTTTTTTTGTCGTTTCTGTCCTCGATTGTTTTGCTTGGTCGGACCTCAGACTTTCATTCCCACCCGCGATGTTGGCGAGGTGCTCGTTGTGGGCCCGGGCCACGCCGCGGTTCGATACGCGGCGTGGTCATTTGCGGCGTGCGTGACACCCTGTGGGAAAAAAAACCAACAACCAGCTTGCTTGCTTGCCTTCCTGGTCAGTGGCGTTGGTTGGAACCGCCTCCGATAAGCACGGGTAATAATGGCCGCTTTGGTTCAAGTTAAGAAGATAAATAAAATAAACTTGATCGCTCTTGTTGGCAACTTGAGAGAGACACGTCCCACGGTAATTTGTTTATAATGCGGTTAAACTTGATTCCACGTTTCTCCTAACTCGCGGAATGTATAGCTTTGATGGAGTCTACTTTAACGTTTGCTCGTTCACAGCAAGTTTATGCTAAATTTTCAATTTAAAGTATCGTATAATTTAGCCACTAATAATTGTGCATTTCTGTTTTTTCCCCAAATTTAGTGACTTTACGTGCAAATATAGTGTGGAAGAGTAGACCAAATACCCTCTCGAAGGGATCTTGAGAGCGCGCCAGAGGGCCTCGCGCAAGCAGTGGTATAAGCAACATATAGCAGCGCTGCACCTTTACCCCGTACATGTATATATGGAGTTCAATACATACTGAAAATTGCATAAGTCATGTTTATTAAATGTTGTATGCATTTTACGCTTTGGTATTATATTGCTGCGGTGGTGAAGCAGCTGCAGGTGTCTCTGGAGGAAATGCAAGGCCCTCGGTACACGTCCGTGACCTTCACATTGGGCTAATGTCAGGCTTCACTTGATTGAAACATAGTCCTTGGTATTTAAGTTTGTGTAACGACTGCACTGCCTTTAATAAAGACCATGAAATGATGAAAAGTGAAGCCAAGTGACCCAGTACAATTTAACACCTTACTCGAAAGAGCTCGCCATTCTCACCTCCCACACCTCCTTTCCTCACTCACGTCGTCATGGCATCTTACAAAGGAGTTCAGTAGCCACACACCCCATCCCCCGCCTTGCAACGTGTTTTTCTCTCTGAAAGCTCATCTAGCCCCATGATTTTGGTTTTTGTGAGAGAAAAACAAATCTGTTTGACCTCCCCAACCCGTGAAGCATTTGGGGCAGAAGGCTTAAGGAAGGATTTTCGAAGATCGCGATGTTGCTGTGCCTGTGATGCGAGCCAGGTCTTCGCACCTGATCCACTCACAAGTGACGACATCACATTGATCCCCCGTCGATTTGAGACCGAAACATTGAGGACTTCTCCACTACTCTGACTGTCTGCCTGACGATGCTGGTTGCAACATTACGGTACTCGAATTGTAAATGTTGTGGGTTTGCTCTCCAACACACCGCTGTGCTGAACTCGGAACGAATTGGCACGTTTTGTTTACATGAAAAACCTTGCTAATTTGCTGTGTCAGGTGGTGGCGGGTTTAACGACACATTTATAATTACACGATTTAACCCCCCAAAAAAAACTTCACTATGGTGTTGTGTTTTCCAATGCAACGCTTGTGGTGCCACGTTTACGGAGAGCGCTTTTCAAGCGCAATAAACGCCGCATGCACGTTGAGCTGCAGATATGAGCGACGCGAGGTCGCCAGACTCACCGGGCAGACCTGAATCAGAATCTTCATTTATCATGGAGCAATCCGATGAACTATAAAGCTGTTTTTTTATGAAGCTCACAGGATGTCCAGGAGGGGTGGGTCAGAGTTACAACAACTAACAATACAAAAACCCGATAGGAGTGCAAAGTATAGGAAAGTTAAGCGAATCACATTCATTTTAAATTAAGTAAAAAGATATTTGTATTTTACCAGGTAAAGCCCATTGAGCTATTCGCTTCTCTTTCAGAAGTGACCAGGCCACTAAGTGGCGTATCTGGAAACTTATAGCGACAGCCCAATGCTCTAAACGCACATTTCTTGATTGAATTCACAGTCACAGCAGTTGGAAGTTGCAACCTTTGCCAATATATTTCGTCGATCCGCCATTGCTTCCAATTAGCACTGCACTAAAATTCCCTGCTGGAAAGCTTGTGGTGGTCTAAAATACGATTACATTTCAACTCCTTTTACTTATGTGCGGCCGCAGTGAATTGGTCCACAAAATGCCCATCGAAATGCAGATGCCCTCTGCAGTGCCAACAGTGCCATGTTTTATAATATTTTTCTTTGTTGTTGTTTTTATCATGAACTAAACATCAAAGAATGCTCTAAATTTCACAGCCCTCTCCTCCCCTTCGAAACTGCTGCCATTTCTCACCCCCTTGACATTATGTGTACGTCATCGGAACGGAACCGGAAGAAAAAAACTAAAACAAAATCACTTTATCGGTAAAATCACTTTATCGGCACAGTTTGGCGCCAGCTATTATCGAGTGTGGTCGTGTGGCTACAGTTTTCTGGGGTGAGTGCAATTTCTTTAAAAACAACGGCGCTACGCCTCTCTAAATAAAATTTACGCTAAACCGCTTGCAAATTCTGAAATTGAGCAGTGAACGGGACCACACCCTGGAACTTTCAGACATCTCGGAATGGGAAAACGTTCAAATGGCGCCGTGTCTGAAGGTGCATCGGCGATGTGGCTGGAGAGGTGTGGAAAAGCTGTGCTCGCTGCGGTGCAGGCAATAAATGGCGCCTTTCCTTATGCATGCGGAGGCCTGATTGCCTTGGCATCCACATGTGTGGGTGTTCATTAACATCGAGGCTGAAAATCGTCTGCCACAATAATTTGGGGTGGTGTTCGCAACATTCGTATAACCCAATGTTATCTGTCACGAGGACGCCCTGTTTCACAGACCAATATAGCCTGCCAATCGAGGGCAATGTTGCTTTGTACTTTTCCCTCAATTAAGAAATGTATCAATGATAAATCGCAGGTAGCTGAAGGGCTTTTTTCATCTAATAAAATTAGACCAATTTGAACCTTGTTTCCAGCACCCAGCCTACGTACGCTCTTTAAAATAATATCAAGGGACCTTAAACCTGCACTCTGAAGTGGACGATGCACGCGCTTATGGTTAATACACCCACAGTATTAACCCGGGGTGGCAGCTGGGCTTGAACCACGAACCTCTCTGCAACAAGCGGCAAACGGCGTTATACCGCTCAGCTGTGTGACCGCCCTAAGCATTGAGGACAGCCGCCCTGCGCGGAATGCTGTTCACGGGTCTGCAAACGTTAAAGGACGTTGCAAAACAAACGAGGAGACAGTGTCTCTCCTCCTGCTCGTATACGTCTCCTCCACTGAAAAATAGTCAAATGTTTTGTCTTTGCACATCCTATCAGCTGCACGGCCTTCTACGAGTGCATGGCATCGTCAAACGTCAGTTCCACACGAGCAAATGGTGGGCCGGTTTCGAAAGATCTAAGTCTAGTTGACTCATGACCTGCGGTTATTATGTGCTACTCGAATCTGGTAATGTTTCATCTCTCTCGAATCTATTACAGCATTAGCAGAATGAGCATCAATGGGCACTCACCCCCTTGCTTTTAAAATCGGGCTCTTTCCCCACCTCCCCCACCAACACCCCCTCCCCCCCCCCTTCAATGTTTTAATTTACAGTACATGCGTTTATTTTGTGATCGTTCATGCGTGAGGTTGTGAAGAAATGTTCACACCCGTGGTGATTAACATTGCTGTGTTACTCCCAAGTCCTGCATGGGGGAAAACATGGTGTGCAGCAGGAATTGAGATGTTCATTACTCCCTATGTGGGGGTTTCCCCCCCCCCTATATATATGATCGTGCGAGAATGTTTTTTTACATATATATTTAATATTCATGATTTTAACAACAATACCGAAAACAGGCAGAACCACACCACACATTTATCCGATTTACCGTAGCACACGTATATAATTGCAGCGTTCTCCGTTTGTGACCTTAGAATTTGTGATCTTAGAATAGAGGGGAGTAGGAGGAGGAAGGAGAATACAGCAGGAGAAAGGTGTATCCTTTATTTACCAGGGAGATGAAATACACCCAATCGTGATGTATGTACACTGAACTTATTCCACACCGTACGTAGCCAACCATGCTAATCGGAATTGCCGGGTAAGGACAATGAGCTAAATGCCTGAGGGATTGCCTCTTTTGCAAGACAACTACTTCTCCTTCCTATATTTCAGTTTTTTTTGTACACATCTCATCAGCCACACCGCCTTTTGTGGATGGTATTATTATTTTTTTTAACAGCATTGTTTGAATGCAAAAAAAAAACTCGGGACTAATGTTGACATTCAGGATCTCATAAGTAGTCTGGCTTGCTTCAACAATTTCTGGTGAACTGCAAGATTCATCTTCTTTGGTTCTTTCGGTAAAGTCACGTAGAATGAGAATAAAATAATAAATTGATAAAATAACACAATAATATTCTCACGACGTTTCGGCCACAACACAAGCGGCCGAAACGTCGTGAGAATATTATTGTGTTATTTTATTTTATCAATTTATTATTTTATTCTCATTCTACGTGACTTTACCGAAAGAACCAAAGAAGATGAATCCTTGCAGTCACGAAAGCTTTGAATCAAAAATTTAACTGCAAGATGTTTATTATAAACAAGAATTCACGTTGTTGTGGAGAATATGAGTGACCAATTAAGTCAAGGGAAGGAGGTGTGTTCTCTAGTTATCTTGTTGTCTTTTGTTCTCCACAACAATGCTAATGCTTATTCTGGGAAGCTTCGAGTCACTTTTAAATATACATTGACAGGGAAAAGCTCGGATCAGAAGCGACTCAATGGAGAGCAGACTGACAAGACATTGACTTGCAATGCTGTAAAACGCACCGCTCGCTTTCATTCACAAGTACGAGGCATTAACGATTAAAAGCACACCACATGTAAAAAATCTCAATGATGACTCCACAATGGCATATCCCACATGCCTTGCTTAGCTCGGGGCGAATGCGTTGTGTAAACTCGCCTTCCGCTTCTGCAACTTTACCACGAATTGTGACTGATGTGTTCTAAATTAATAATTTAAGCAAGGGCTCCGTAAAATCCATCCCCTGATGCAATTCGTTGGTTTGACACATTCCTAGCTGACAGCTGCTTGCACCAATAGCTTTGGTCACACGCACCATCTGGGAGGAACTGAGGGAAAGGCGAAGAGACAGACACACAATGGGAGTCAACTGTTGTCATTTTTGATGAGGGCCTTTTTATTCTCACTTCCCGTTAAGAGTCTGATTACGTGGACATTTTTTTTCCTGTGAATGATTTGTTTTTTGAGTAAAAGTTCAACACATTTAGCGGCTGTAATGTAGCTTAAAGTAATTTAAGCGGTTTTGAGAATCATATTGCATTGTGGATATATACGATATATTGAATTAAATTCATGTTTACACAAGACAAATAAACTGTAATGTTACTTGAGGTGTTTTAATTTCTATGCCAGGAGTAATTCAAATCTGAATTTCTTGATTTTAAGGGTGGAAAATATTTAACGACAGTATTGAAAAAAACAGACATTCATAAAATAGAACAGAATTAATAAAAAATAAAGAAATCTATTCATTGTATTGTTGAGTAATGCAGTGTTGTGTACTACTATTGCATTTATGTAACCGCCGATGCAACTTTGATTCCCAGCCCGCAGCTAACATCACCGGCAGGTGATACCAGAGCCAATCCTGTCACCCACCCACGGCCCTTGCCAACAGGCATTGACCAGAGTGGTGAAGTATGGTTGAAAAAAAAATACATGACCGACATGGTGTGGGTGCCTTGGAAATAACAAGGGATGCTTTATTTATTTATCTTGCAACATATTTACGGTTCAGAGTAGTTGTGCACAGGCAGGCAGCCTTTCATGCCACGTTGTTTGGCTTCATGCACACCTACACATGTAAAATGCCTCTTCCTAAGATGCCTGGCCAGTGTGGGAGTTTAGGGCGAAACACCCTCGAGAGGAGCTTTCCTTAGAGTGGGGGCCCTTCTGCCAGCAGTGGCGTGAGCAAGAAATTACAGGGCTGCACCTTTGTCTTGAACTTTTTATATATAGACACAAACCTCCATGTCAATTGCACTGCATTGCATGTAACTCCCATATAGTGAGCACAGTTCAATAGTTTATTAATAACGGTAATGCATATGTTCTGCATGTGCTGAAACGAAGTACTTTACACACAATGTACGTACATAATAAATGTAACCTACTTAAAATAAGACATTACTGATCACTATCAATAAATGAACACTTGGAGATGTGTAGTCATTAATTCGTCAACACAAACACTCCTACACTGCTTTTGTTTTTTTTACTTTAACAATAAAAAAGCCAAATTATCTTTGAGGTAGTGCTCATTTCCACTTTTACAGCCCTGCAGAGACAGTGGTGAAAAATCTTGATTCCTATCGCATGGGCGGATCATACAACATACCACTGTTAATTTCCCCATGCAGTGGTACCCGTTTTATCAACCCTGGTGGGATGATGGGCTCAGTCACCCCCCCCCCCAACCAACCGGGATTTGAACTCTCAATCTTCCGATTGTGTGATGCTCACTCTACCGCTTTTTACAATGAAGCCAATTGTTTTGTGCGAAGCAACCAGGCCAGATTTGTTATATATAATTAGCTGGGAAAATAATAAAAAAACGGGTTTGGTAAATCGTCCGTGTTCCTTTGCATAATCACACAATCACCGCTATTGTTCGGCTCTATTTGCAGATTGAGTGTCTTAATAATGAGCGCATAATACACGAGGTGAACTGAACGCACATTTGCACATCACAATCACAGGGCCTGCATGGGGAGGGGGAAGTATTCTCTCACACACTCAAGCCAAAGGGTGCTCTTCTTACCAAACCTTTGAATGAGAGACGAACCCCCACTGCATCACAGAGGAGTGCATGCGCTGGTTCTTTCCGCCGCTCGTTTATGCAAGATGTGAGACCCTCGAAGTTTCTGCCAACTTTCTTTTTTATTCGAAGACCAACTCTGAAGACAAGACCCGCTTGAACCTGCGCAGTGCGTGACGTCTGCCTTCTATCGGGGTAGCGTGAGGGTTTGGGGCTCCCGCACAGGCCCTTGTTTGAACTTGTGACCCCAGAGGTGCCAAACAAAGTGCCTCGACTCCCGGTGTCTGTCTCGCTGAGTCACTCGGGTGCCGACTCATTAGTTTAAGCCCGAGTGTGAAGTTGCCATTCATTACTTTGACCTTGACGTGGGCCAACGACATTCAAAACGAGCTGATCTCATTACCTTCAGAATATATATCTCTCTCTCCAAACATTCATCTCCCTCTGATGTGAAATGTCAAAAAGGCTTTGAAAATAATACCTGAATAAATATGGGCAATCACCATAACCAATCGGAATGTGCCTCGGCACTGAATCCACTTAGCGGAGTTGCTTAATTTCACGAGCAACCATGAATAATAAGGGAGGATAAAAACAAACATACTCCGTGGTTATACCCAGAGTGGCTGACTTGAAGGGCTCTCTCTCCAAAGAAAAAAAACGCGTGTGCTCTCCCAAAATTGAAAAAAAATGCAATCTAATTTTATCTGTCGGAGAGTTCCTTGGGCTCTCCGCGGCTCTCATACGAAGCGCACTGGACGCCAGCAATCACGCTATTCCCTGCCGCCGCCGCCGCCTCGCGTTGGCTCGCAATGTCGGGCAGACGGCGGTTCGCCTCGCGACCTGCGTGCTCTCGACAGGGTGTCCGCAGGCAACCGCCCCCTTGGGCATGGCCGAGCAGATCACTCGCGACACAAAGCGCCCGCCGTGTCTCTCCCCCGCCCGCCCGCCCGTCACATGGTTACAGATCGACGTGCAAGGCTCAGGCGTCCACTGTGAGAATAGCGATTGATTTGATCAGGGCTGACGTAATCGATTATGCCTATTAATGGGATTTAGAGCGCTAATAATGCCAAACCAGTGGCTGCCCCCCCCCCCCCCGCTAGCTGATGACTTGTTTACCTACGACCGGACTGAACGTACGCGGTACGTACGTAGGTCGAATTTTATTAAGCCAGTCGGAGGCTCATTGACGCACAAGTGGTCTTCGGCAAGGGAGACCGGATTTCAGGGCCTTAATTTCAGCCAGAGTTGTCTAGGGCAGAACTCCAGAAAATTATCCCGCCACCCACCCACACTCAGCCGCCCATTATGTGACGTATTGTAGCGTAGAAAAAAATGTAACAGCAGCCATGTGAAAAATTACGCGATCATACTCATGGCCTTCAGTGGATGATCTCAATCTGCTACGCTGTGTTTCCAACCGTGTGCGTGATGCAGGGTTCAAAGCGCAATGTTGCTTATTGAAGCGATCGTAGTCATGATTTACGCTGCAGACACGAGTGGCTTAACCAGTTATTAATGTTCCCTCGTTTTGATTTATTTAAATGGATTTGTTTTACGCGCTGTTTTGAGGTACTTATTCAGGCAGTCTTTGGCAATCGACTTTGCCATGTGTGTGGGTGGCCACTGAGCCGTTTCTTTGCATGTGTCAAAGACAAAACGTTTGTTACTATTTTGGAAAATACCAGCAGCCTTCCTTTTGTATAGCCGCTTGAAAAAAGCCAACTGGCTACAATTGTAATTTTTTTTTGTAAGCTGTTCGACGGCATCCAGGGTAGCTTTGTGGAGTCTATGCGTGCATGTATGGTGAACATCTTTTGCACCATACGTAGCCAATGGTGCTAATCGGAGGTGCGAATCTGCTTGCTCCACCAGAATAAGCATTTGCAGCTTTCGCGAATCCCTTACCTTCCATTTTTTGAGGAAATATCTGCACCCTCCTGCGTGGGTTGTTATTGTTGGGACACAGTACAGAGCAGTTCCCATTGTTTTCGGGGCAGAGAGAAACCAGAGCTGTTCATTGGTTGGTTCTTTATTTCGGTTCTTGTTCGGGGCACCACTGTGTCCGTTATGTCTCCGGCCACGAGGTGTTATGTCAGCAGTGTGTAGGAATGTACACTACCTCCTCTCTTTTTTTACCCGATGTATTAAAAATGCATCAACGTTTGTCCTCGTATTAAAAAAAAAACCTCCCATTATGCCCATCCAAAGGTTGTCCGGAGAATTGGTCTTCTTTATCTTGAGTCGATACAACATCACCGATTCCCGCTTCTGTGCCCAGATTTAGACTGCGGAGATATATCCCGGTGAGTTTGCCAGCAGCATCGGCCTCGTTAGTGGCAATCTTGTCGAGTATCAGCCACCATATGTCACAAAGAGCTCCATTGCGTCTCCCATCTATCTATACTTCTACCTCTTCTCGGTAATTCTTTTTGTATTCACAAAAAATCCCATCACATCAATTCAATGCATTCGAATATTCCACGCAGGGCTTTTGTATGCATCACATTGCAATCAGCAAGATATTTTTTTCATTCTCTGATTCCACTGTTAGCTTTGCTCTAATTATGCTTCTACTTGCTCACTGAATCGAATACTGCAGGCAAAGGTCGCCCAAAAGCTCTGTGGTCGATCCCCGCTCCCCCCGTTCGTTCCAGTTGCTAAATAGAGCCCACAGAAAAGTGCACTGTGCCGTGGATAATGGCGTGACTGCGCGGCTTTGTGGCGGCCTGCTGTGGCGCATTGCATTCGTTGTCAGCTGTGAGGCGCACGATATTTTCCGAGGATTATTTTGGCGATTGAAGCCCTAAAAACGCGCATTTAAAGCCGCCCCAAAAGCTGATAACTGCTCCATGCAGTGGATTTCAATGGGCACAACGGTGTCATGAATTGGAATTTCTAAATCTGTCGAGCGCGCGGAGGCGTCATTCTTACTTTATTTTCGTGGAGCCCCTCCGTGAGTTCCCAATGCTCAATGCGGGCAATGCAGGTGGGCGCCCTGTTCAAGCAGCTTATATAACAACATAACCATCGATTTCCAAATGTGAATTCTGACTATTAACGTCCACTGACAACATCGAGTTGATATTACACCATCCAGATAATCACCATCAACATCATCATCATTGTAAATCATGATCAATCCACTACGGTCAAACACTCAATCTAGTGTCTGCACGGGGGCCTCTTTGTATTGCTCCATCTCTGCAGTGGATGTCCCGTTTGTGCGTGTTCGCTGTTTTAGCTCCACTGTATGAACCATCGGCCATCATCCCTTCTAGCGGCGTGTCCTGCGCAAACTCACTTACTTTTATTCGCCGTTGACTTTCACCTGCATATGATTCTCCAATCCATATATTTTTCTATCGGTATCACGGTGTAATTCCAAATTTGAACATCTTCCAGCATCTTTGCACACTTTTCAGCTGTTGTTTAAATGTTTTGTCAACGTCGGCGTGTCTGATGTGTGCCCATAGCTAGGTAATATGCGCAAATTTAAAAAAAAAGCTTCTTTTACCCGGAAATAAAATAGCGGCTGGCAAAAAATTTCATTCAGATGGCATCATTGTTTCCCTCCGCCGCCCTGTGGAATTCACAGTAATACCGAAATTCCCAGTGTGAATTCTGGACTCTATTAATGTGGACCTACAGCACTCGTATCGATGTTAACACGTCAACCCCATCGATACATCGTTACTGTCACCGCGCCTGCGAGAGAATCCTGTCCATATCTTCCTCGTGGGAAAATGTCAGTTTTTAGGAGCGTGAAGTATTTCGACGGTGGTGTGAACCCGGGATGCTGGGACATCGCGATGCTACGATCCATCGCACTTGCGCGACGGGGGCATCGTTCGTCGTGAGAACGATTATCCTTGCTAGTTTTATACATGTAATTTCCTGATGAAATTAAATGTAATTTTCTGATGAAATGTTTATATCATATTAATGATAATGAAAAGTTCACAATAATAATATCGGTTTTTTTTTGCAGAAGAGCTGTTAACCAGCTATATTAGGTGCCTTGCACAATTCTGACCGCATAACCTGACGGCACGGTGGTTTTACTTTTCAGAATTTAATCGCATTCCAACGGCACGTGCATTTTAAGCGTAATATAGCAAGGCTAACAATGATTTACGGAGGCTTTCCTTGGGTGAATACAACAACTGTTGATAGCGTCGCATCGCGTCGCCTGCAATTACATCGTGGCGGCGGCTGTAACCCTCGTGTGTGAACGTTCCCGCTGGCGGTGTTGCGACAGCGACAGACAACGATGGGGGGAGTGGGCAGTGATCACGAGGCCTGCGGGCTCTCTCGCCAGACGCGGGGGGGGGGGTGGTGGGGAATTCACGAGAATGGGCCTCATCTCCGTGAAATCCATTTTCATATTCTGTTGGCAGCATTCACAAAGCCTACCGGGAGTTCCACTGACCGTGCGGTCCAGGGCAAAAAAAAAATGCTTTCCAGCTAAGCAGGAGCATCGTGGAGTGACAGAGCGGTGTTTATTGCCGTCACGGAAGTCTCTAATTTTCTAAAAAGCTGTCGCTTTGGATATTTGAGTTCAATCTCCGCGTGGCTTCATCACAGCAAAGTGCTACTTTTTCGCATATTGCTATACGCTTGCCATGCCTGAGGTATGGCGTAATTGGAATTACGCTTATGCGTGGCTGTACAGAGTGTTAATGCGGTGCCTCTAAGTTACGATGTCTCCGCATACATTGTGTAAAACAAAAACGCGGCATCTCGCTGAAATTATGTAAATAAAATAACGACCGTACTTGAACGAATGATTATGTTAAAACAACAAGTTATCAGCATAAGTCGTAATACATGGAGAAAAAACAATTGCTTCCCTACACAGTTCACCATCTGTAGCCAAAATATCCGCATAAACTTGCGCATTTCAAGAAACGTGTGAACTCCTTGATCACAAACGTAACTGTGCTGTTTGTTGCTGCCCGCTTGGTGCATTTGGCCATTTGGTCCCCTTGCTCAGCAACTGCGATTTAGCAACAACAACAAAAAAAAACAATGCCCTCGTGCCTTCCACGGTGGTGTTGGGAGTTTAGGTTTTAAGTCTGTTACGTCAATTATTATAATGCACTCAATTGAAATGTTTTGTCTTTGGCAATTATTAACCTTCCGTTGTTTTGGATGTGTTAATATCTCAGTGTGCGCATTGCCATTAATGAAGTGCACATTTAGCGGATGCTCGCTGCGCACTGTTGTGCTATGCTGTTCAATTGTGCAATTTCGTTTTCGCGTGCTGCTGTATAAACGGAGCGTAATCCCACGTTTGAAAGAGTGGAAGGGATGGCACCAAGTGCCTTCATTGCTCACAGTGCCTCTCGAAAGCGCTCTCCTCGTCCTCCTCGACCTGGTCAGATTAAAACACATCTCAAACCTGTGTTGCAAGGCCCCAGAATGTTGTGCTCGAACGGAATACAGACTCACAAAGCATTGCAATGCAGCATGAGCGGTGAGAGCATATGACGCTTTGGCTCTTTCGGTGAAGTCACGTAGAAAGAAAATAAATTAAACAATAGAATACGAATTTTGATTTAAAGCTTTCGTGACTGCAGTAATTCATATTCTTAGCTCTTTCGGTAAAGTCACGTTGAAGGGAAACAATATAAGTCACGTTGAAGGGAAACAATATTGTTTCCCTTCAACGTGACTTTACCGAAAGAGCTAAGAATAGAATACGAAGTTTCGATTGCAACACCAGCAGTCGTCATCAGGTAGAACTAAATTTGAGAGAGAGACAAAACACAAACACGGAGACACACAGACAGACACACAAACAGAGAGAGACAACACAGAGACACAGAGAGAGACACACAACATAGACACACAGAGACTGTGTGTCTCCGTGCCTGTGTTTTCTCTCTCTCTCTCAAATTTAGTTCCTCCTGATGACAACTGCTTTTGTTGCAATCGAAACGTCGTATTCTATTACTTAATTTATTTTATTTTCTACGTGACTTTACCGAATGAATAAAAGAGTAATTCCTGCAGTCACGAAAGCTTCAAATTTAGTTTAAAGCATATGCTGCTTTTCATTTGCTCCCTCACCATTATGCTGCACTGCTATACATAATACACTATTTCATACACTTGCTTTTTGTGTTAAATAGGGACCCATAGATTGAATCAAGTGCTTTTGCCGTTATGTGCATCTGGTAACACACCAGCAGGCGTTCAAAAAGCCTGACCACTGATGACACCCAAAAGGTCAAACCTCTGATTAAAGTTGCCTTGCTTAAATTAATACTGCTGGTTCATATGGTCTGGAAAGTCAATAGGCTGATGGACTGAACACACACATTTTACTTACAAGTGAATTTCTGCTGAAATATGATTTTTTTTTTCCTGGGCAAGTTTACTAAAACGATGGAACAAATGTCCCCACTTCGTGTAGAGCAAAGGTGTATTACTCCGATTGCAGGATCACAAGACAAAGGTGGCAGCTTGGGGCAGGCCTGCATCTAGCAGTGGATTGACCATGGCTGCTGATGATCATGTGACCCGGTACACCATCAACTGCTCCCTGCTTCATACAAATTTGGATGCAACTCACTGGGGCAGCCACATTAATGGGCATCTATTTGTTTATTTATTTAAATTCAAGATGCACGCTGACGATGTGTGGTGCTTTGTCTTGCTGCACATATTTGCGTGCATATTTGAGAAAAATGTAACTCATTATCGCTCCTATTTAAAAATTTAGGAGCTGTTGATCATTCTAAGGGTTAATGGTCATTGTAGCAGGGCATTAAATAATATTTATTTACACCCAGCCCATTAGCTCCTTAGTGCTAGCTCAATACCTTTTATGGCCCTAATACTGCTACACTTAGCTGCATAGCATATTAATAATGCATAGTGACATGCTGCCTAATATATAGCATTTATATGCTGCACGTTATAAACTTAAGACACGTCCAGCAGTTCACAGTATTTTTAAAAATAAACTTTCTACGTTTTTTTTACTTGAAATAACATCGTTGTGCGAGAGTGCTGATGTAATTGCATGACACACACACACACTGTACGAATATTATAAAGAGAGACATGCAATATCCTGCACTGCTCTGCTACGGTTTTTTGCGATCACGCATTTTGCGGTGTCAGTTCCACGACAACTCACCACTTACAACTTTTGTGGGCTCGTTCATCAGTCGCGCCCTCAAGTTTCCAAGCGAGCAGCAGATGAGACGAGAGTGAAACCTGTTCTTACGTTGCCCTCAAACGCGATTTGGTTTGTGACCATGATCAGCGCCTTGGGAAACGTGCCAAAAACGCTCCGAAGAAGAAAACGAATGAAAAACAGCTGGCGTTACACTCGGTTGCAAATGTGCATGCCGTAAAATGCTACGGCCCGGCTCGGTTATTCAAGGCACACGGCTTTGGCGAGGCCATTTACCAACATCTGATCTCAGCAGTTCTGCTGGCAGCATTTTGAATGTATTTCGAGCCATTAAACTGACAGGAGATCGATAATCTTAAAGACCAATAAATCATACACAAACACATCATCGTGCGTGGCCGTGAGATAGCCTCCTTTAATATGCATCTCGTATGCAAAGAGCGATTCTGAAATCGAACAAAAATAGGGTGGCATATGGACGTGCGAAAGGAAGATTATGATGAGCTAAGAACGATTAATTCCGTCCAGTGCTGTGGAGCAGCGTTAAAAATGTGATCGGCAATTTAAGTAAACGACAGTATGCCTAACCATTGTCCACCGCTGCTGCTGCTGTGTGCAGTGTGGAGTTGCCGCTCGATAGATCGGAGGCGGTGACTGATCGCGGTGTGAAGACTTCCATGCCCCTCGCTCGCGCCCACGGTGAGTGGAGTTCACTCTTTCTCCCACGAGCGCATCTCACTCATGCAGCCTCTCGGTCACCCGTGCTTCTCCTCGTCCGCCGCTGCTACTGCTGCTTCTTCTTCTTCTTCTTGCATTTGCCATCAAAGGTCTACATCCAAGGACACGTAACGGCTTGTGTCGCCGCTTCATCACGCTCAATTCAGACTTCTCTCCCCACCGTCCATCCGTCATGTGGGAACAGTCCTCGACAACGTGGACGTCTGCTCGATTGGCAGCAGCTCTGCAGTCTCGTGCGGTAGGGGTGGCACGCAAACCGAAGACGGTGCCAAGTCGGCGTGCCAAGGTGCCCGTAGCCACACGCCAGCCTGTGTTAAGCGTGGCCCAGAGCAATCTGGATAGCCGCTGCGCGGTGCAGTGGAGGGTGTGAGGCAGAGTCCGATCCGAGCGCCGGGCTTTCTGCCACCGTTGGTGAGCGGGTCGGTTTGATGAGCTGAGGAGAAGTTGGATGGGACGGTTACCACCGCTGCGAGCCGCGAGAGCCTTGAACTGCTACGCAAGCTGCCGAACTCGTGCATCGACTTCCATTTTGTTTATTCTTGGTTCTTTCGGTAAAGTCACCGCGTAGAAGGGAAACAATAAAATAATAAAAATATAAAACAATTGCGTTCTCACGGCGTTTCGACTGCAACACGAGCAATCGTCATCGGCCGTGAAAACCACAGCAAGACAAGTTTAAAAAAAAAAAATATTGCTGTGGTTTTCACACCTGATGATGATTGCTTGTGTTGCAGTCGAAACGCCGTGATAATTTTATTGTTTTATATTTGTATTATTTTATTGTTTCCCTTCTGCGTGACTTTACCGAAAGAACCAAGAATATGAATCCCTGCAGTCACGAAAGCTTTAAATCAAGACTGCCATTTTGTTTATTGTTATTATTATTATGCTTCCTGAATGTGCTCTTTAGGTTTATACGCTTGCTGCAGTACAGCTTTTTGAGATGCTTGGTTATTCAGATGGCATAACAATTGAATAGCAAGTTGGGCAATCGCGCTGTTGCTCAGTGCACTGCGTCACCGTGGGCGTTGGGTGGAGTGTGAGTGCTTTGAACCTGGCTATCTGAGTTCGATTCCCGGACAGGGCGAGCATCAGTGGTGAGTGATATCAGAACTGGTCCTGATTCCTTCCCCCCCCCCCCCACCTTCACCAATCTTCACTGGTCCAGTATGGTGAAGTATGGTCATACAACCCTCAAAAAGAGCTTGGAGAGGACGTCATCCAGCAGTGGATTGAAAAAGGGTAGAATATTATTGCTATGAATGCATTCAAATTATTATTAGTAGTATATTTTTCAGTGTTCTGTGGAAGGACCTGCTTTTGAACAGGCTGCTCAATCGCCAACGTTTTTGTAAAATGCGCCTAAAATGGCTTATGGAATTCAATATATTACGGCAAATGTGAGGTATATGCAAGCTTAGATTCCTGAAACAGACAGGATATTGTCGTGAAGTGAATGACATTATGCTTATTTATGAGCTGCAATGAGTGTCATGGTGAATGCGGATTTCAAACATCATAGTCTTTGTGAAAACTCGTGTGGGTTTTCACACTTTTTTTTTTATCGGTTTCTGAACAAGAGCAACTCATTCGTTTCGTCCCTTTAAGTCCCACCTCATGTTAACGTTACCTTACCCTGACGCTTTTATGATTTATCTTTTTATTTCACCACGAATAGAATTGTCAGCCATCATGGCTGCCCCCCAGAACGTTATTTTGGTGAGAATTTTATTTTGACATTTTTTAGAAAATAAATTATTGCCACACTACATGGCAGGAGTTATGAATGCATGCAAATGCACTTAATTTAGCTGACTTCAACTCGCACCAGTGTCACTTTCCCAACAGCCTGTCTCTGACATCTCTAATCCCTTCAAGCAAGAACACACTGAAACAAAGATTAATGTCTGTTTTCTTAAAAAAAAAAGATTGACGTGCTCTCGTGTTGATTGGGCCCGAGTTGCTGGCCGAAGGGTGGCGGTGTCCGTTTTCAAGTGAATTTCAAGTGAATCCGCACCTCCGATTTAGCACGGTTGGTTATGTACGGTGCGAAAGAAGTTCAACATGCATACATACATTTGCTTGCCACCGATGAACCACAGTACCTTGCTGATCTCGTCAAGCAGCATAAACCATCACGCAAACTCTGGTCATGCTTGCAGCGATATTTGGCTAGTCATTGAACATAGACGGCCACTGCATCACGCGCTTTCAGATGCACTTCTGCGGCCATCTGAAACACTCTTCCTTCCGATATGAGGAAGTCACTGGAGCTGTGTACTTTTAAATGATCTAGATTGAAAACTCATATCTTTAATACCGCTTTTTGTGATTAGTTTGTTGTCCTTCCCCCCGCACCTCCGATTATCACGGTTGACTTACGTATGGCGTGAAATTAGTTCAACATACATGCATAGAATTGTCTCTCGGCTATCCGGCGGGTTCTGAGGATGTTCTCTCGTCGTCTGCCCTCTTTAAACTCCCTCCGTCCTTTCCCGTTTTGGAATCTCTACTTTATTTCTTCTACGGTACACATCCCTGGCCCACGACCATTTCAACACCCCTCCTTCCTTCAAGTCGTGCAGCAGCATGTTTCTTTCTCTGCCTCCTTGGCCACTTTCCCAACATCCTTCGTAGAACTCCCTTTGTCGAGCTCTCCCTCTGTGAGAAATTGTCCAATTAATAAACGTTGCCTTTTGTTGAATCGTCGTTGCACACGCAGTGACGCATCACACGCAGCGTCATTACACCCACAGCATTGTCGCGAACAGCATCGCACACTTGGGCTTTACACATGACATCGTCACACGCAACATCATTGCCAGCATCCCTCTCTCCTGCAGTTCCTTCATAAAACCTTCACAAATGAGAAATTGCACAATCCACATTTTTGTTGTTGTTGCCATGTGTGGATTGTTCTAATCACATTTTGTTTCGCCAATACACCTCCTTCAGAACTTCCACGTGACTCTTTCCCCCCATTCCACACAGATGGTCCCCCGTTCAATGCCGCAACCCACATACAGTATCTCCAGGCATTCCAGTCTCCCTGTGTCGTCCTTTCACAGTGGCCCCAGGTTTCTGCCGCATACACAAAGCGACACGGCGCATACAGCCCGAGTGGTCTCACAGGTCACGGGATGGGCACTGGGGGAGAACAAAACCCAAGTCCTGGAACAGCTTCCTTGTAATTGCTTTCAATCACCATGTTCGGGGAATTGTGCGAGAAAGGGTAAATAATAAGACTCTCTTAGCCGATGGTAAAGTAAAAAAAAAATAATTCCTGTTGGCGCATGTGCCCTGGCCTATTAGTGCATGTAGCTGTCAGTGCAGTGTGTACAAGACCTTTAAAAGAAATGAGGGATGGATTTATACAAAGCGCTCATGTATGATTAATTTAACACACCGGTCAAATTCATTTGTGACAGATCGACAAAAGAATAAAGCAGCCAGGTAGTTATAGCTTTATTAATAATTTGCCATCCTAAATAATTCTGCAGATACATTATGGATTTTGTTGACTTGAGGTCAGGTGTTTTTATTAGTGTTTTGCAGAACAACAAATCTGTGCTGCCTGGTGTTATTGCATCTTTTGTGCCAAATGTTAACGCCATGTCCCCGGTAAGTATTTTAATTAACTGATCCGTAATGTATCAATACATTGCTGGATGAAAGCCTCCTCAGGCCGAACAGTTTGTGGGATTTATTTGAATGGGAATCCACGGCCACGCTGGGCAGTGCGGGTTGATGAAGGTGGAGAGGCATAAGTAACATTGAGGTACTGTAGAACATGGGATTTTACTACACCGCCCTCTGCGGCACAACGTGTAGGCCCCGTAGCAGCCTGTGACAACCTGTTTGTGTATGGTGGTCACCCGCCCAAGCAAGGCCCCAAAAGATCTGCATAGTTTTTGAGATCTGATGAGATCGGGTCCGTTTACAGTTGATTTGGGCACAGCAATAGTAGTAATAATGATCTTTATCTTATAAGTGCCTTTCATATCAAAATCTCAAAGCGCTGTACGCAAAAACTGCACGCACTAGTCTAGTGGGGTCTACGGAGGCACACACTTGAACTTGGAGGCAACACGTTTATTTCTACACCTCAATTGGGTAAATACATGAACGTAACTCTGGTTAACTAGACCACAACGGGGTAAATAGATAACTGGGTCAGTCAGTAACACACTGCCTGACCCACGATCCCGAGCGTAAAGACTGAAGACTGAAGACCGAGGATCGAAGAGACGCAGCATCGATGGGTTCCATTTCAACAGACAGCCGCGATTGCTCTCGGGACCTCCCTTTTATGCTCTCTAGCGTGGCCTCGCTCCACCTTCAGCCACGCCCCCTTCTGGTACTCACCAGAAAGTTCTCGACCGAGCACCATGTGCCCCTCATGCCCCCTTTTGGCCCCCCTCGTTACCCTGTCCTGGTCACGTGCCCTCTCGGGTTCACCCAGAGTCTCACGTCCTCACTTGTCCTCTCTCTGATCATCACCAGAATCATGCACCCTGGGGCCCGCTTTCATGCCATACCTACTCTGGTGTCAGAGAGAGGCCCAAGACGCACAGTTCCACTCTTGTGACAGTAGCTGGCGCTAAACGCGATAGTGACCCAATTTACATCACTCACAAGTATAGATAGTATACAATCGAAATACGCCCAAAGCTGATGATAATAATAACAACTACGTATGTATGTTGAACTTATTTAGCATCGTACATAGCCAACCGTGCTTATCTATGTTGCATCTACAATTTGCAACATAATTCAAATGAAGAACAAGCTACGACAAAAGGCAATAATAATTATATGAATTACAGTGTAGGTAAAAATCCATTGGCGTTGCATGTGGAGCTTGTGGGATGTGGAGATGAAAGCTTTGTGCTGGGATGTCTGGCTGGGAATAATTTTTCCCAGCTTCCCCCGGTTGAAGAGATGGCATCTCGTTTGCCGTTGGCACTATCCCCGCCGCCCCCAAGGAAAGTTCTGCTGACACTTAAAAAAAAGCAGACAGCTGACCCGTTGTTTGTCTCATCGTGCCTGCAAGCGTTCGGCTTCTTCACGAGTATGTTGGAACAGGTCCACATTGTTATCAAGACTTATGCAGCTGTGTGATAAAATTTCGTATCTATATATATTAAAAAAAGAAATAACTGCATGGCTATCATACAGCGAGACCAGCCTATGCACGTAACCACCATGTATTGTCGTTGTACTACAAATGATAAAACTTTCGCCATTGAAAAACTATGCTAAGTCAAGCCAATACTGCCGCTGTCTGTATATGTGTCAAGAGGTCGATGATGGTAGTACTGGGTTATGGTCCCATTTTAGACATCCGGAGGGTCACTGCGATGAGCCTCTGCCGAACACACAAATGGCTTCTTTATCCTCCTATCTTGAGCCATGCGGTGAAACATAACTCTCTACAGGCGAGTGCTGATGTGCCCTGCTCCATGAAGGAAGTTGGCTTCGAGGATTAAAAGGCACATTCCCTGGGTAGGTGGCCGGGTGGCTCAGAGGAAAGTGTGCCTCGGTGCCACCTCTCTGAGAACCCGAGTACAAATAAAGACGACCGCTCTGCGAATTACCCGATTCCCAAGTGTGTCGCGAGTTGATGGTCTCAGCCCAGTCACCAATGACCATATAAAAAAAAATCCAATGGATAAATTCCACATCTGATAATTAAATATATCAGTTGTGTTGTCATGCAAGACTATTGACCTCACACGGCAGAGTGGATGGGGACGCCGCGTCCCCCTAAAGGAGAAGAGAGCCACTTGAAGGATTTTTTTCTTTCCAGAGAGGCCGAGAGTGAATCATCGCTTCCGCGGGACACTCTCTCTGGACATGCGCAGGGTGCATCCATCGCTCTCCGTGTGGAATTTTCCTGAATGGAGTTTTTCATCTCGTGACGTGAAAGTGATTTGCTACAACTGAAATACCGTTGTGGAAAAGTGGCGGATTTTGTTTTTTTTAAGCAATAGCGCAAACCTGGGAACGAGAAGTGGCTGCGTTTGGTGTTGAAGGGCAGGATTTGTTGTTTCATATCACGTTTAATTTTTGGGATTTTATTTTATCATTTGAAGAATGTACTTTAATACAACGATTACGTTGCTAGAAAGTTCCTCTGGGATGAGGAGTGAACCCAGTCACCTAATTTATATTCCCCTCTAAGACCTACATTTCTTGAGTGACATTCTAACCGGACCTGGTGGGGGTCCCTACTTGAACATCCAGTACTGACCAGAGTGGTGAAGTATGGTTTAACAATGCCCCTATGACATTCAATGTAACATCCGTTTGCACGCCATGTATTAGCTCTAGAATTACCACAGTTGTCCAAGCAACGGTCGAGCGATCAAAGGAACCATAACTGATTTAATGAGCCATTCGCAGACATGACATGTGGTAGGCCTTCATTCAGCAGTCGATGGACAAAGGCCTGTAAATTATTGTGTGCGTATTATTACTACTATTTGAAGTTACTTTACAATTCCAAACTTGATAGCCAATACCTTTTTCAAACATGTAACTCCAAGTGTCCTAAACCTGTGTGGCATGTCAACAGCATAAACTCGTGCCCCTCTGTAGCCTGTACCGAAAGGAACAATAGTCAGGCTTCAAACGACAGGTGACATTTGACGGGAGAAATATGGAGAGATGACCAAGTGTGATCCACGTAAAAAAAATCGTCCTTTCCGTATTCTTTAATGTCGGTATTGATTGCTGCACACGTGTTTGTCTATATTCATATACGTACTCTATGTATATAACGTGTGTTTGTGTATTTCGGGGAGTCGTAGTGTAATGGTTAGTGCCCTGCGCTGAAAACCCAGTGGTGACCCGAGTTCGATTTTCCACTCACGGCCAACATCAGCGATGAATATCTGAACTGGTTCTGGGCTTCTCTTAGGTCGACTCAGCCTTACAAATTAATATATGTTGCATTGTGTAAACACCAGCACTGGGGAGACAAAGGTGGTCGGGCATGGTTCTGGCTACCCAATACCCCTGGTGTGCTGCATTCCCATTAATCGGTGTTCACTTAACAACACTTTCCCTAACATTCTCTTAAGGCTATATGGGGATGTTTGTCTTTGTGTATATATATATAAATCTCTTTATCTCAAGGCACTGTGATGTGTTTTCCATCTTTGCGGGCTTACTGGATACTTGATGAGCACACGCAAGGGCTTGGGAGGGCATGGAAGCACAACATTCTATGTTCAATGAAATCGATCAGAATATAACATGCGGATTTAGAGGTATCTATTCATACACAGTATATTCACACGGGGCGTGGGAATGGGGGTCGGTGAATAGCAGCGCGTTATTTTAACGTAAAATGGAAAGGGGAAGGCATCGCTCTTTCGGCCAATTCTCCATCGGTAATGCCTCGTGAGTGCAGCGGTGATATTTCGTTAGTCTGGCCGTATGCCGCGCTCCGTGAGGGGGTTAGGACATTGCCCGCTTGTCAACTCAATGTTCCGGTGGATAGCGGGCTTGGTGATTCGTTACGCGTATATATCTGGCAGTGCTTCGTGCTCCGGCTGGTTTTTCTACCTTCGTCTGGGGGTGGGGGGGGGAACGGAAGGTCAAGATATCTTCTCATTTAGTTCCGCACGCACGTTATGTATGCCGCGAGTGTTGTTTTACGGATATGTTGGCGCCTACGTGATGACAGTGATGCAATACGCAAGTGGGCTAGCAATGTGTGTGTGCTCAAATCGGGTCACCGAGTTCGTAGCGCATTGCACTACTGCCAAAGTTCGATTCCCGCTCACGGTCATCATCGAAAACAACTACAGTGAGGGAAAAAAGTATTTGATGCCCTGCTGATTTTGTACGTTTGCCCAATGACGAAGCAATGATCAGTCTATAATTTTAATGGTAGGTTTATTTGAACAGCGAGAGAGAATAACAACAAAAAATCCAGAAAAACGCATGTCAAAAATGTTATAAATTGATTTGCATTTTAATGAGGGAAATAAGTATTTGACCCCTCTGCAAAACATGACTTAGTACTTGGTGGCAAAACTCTTGTTGGCAATCACAGAGGTCAGACGTTTCTTGTAGTTGGCCACCAGGTTTGCACACATCTCAGGAGGGATTTTGTCCCACTCCTCTTTGCAGATTTTCTCCAAGTCATTAAGGTTTTGAGGCTGACGTTTGGCAACTCGAACCTTCAGCTCCCTCCACAGATTTTCTATGGGATTAAGGTCTGGAGACTGGCTAGGCCACTCCAGGACCTTAATGTGCTTCTTCTTGAGCCATTCCTTTGTTGCGTTGGCCGTGTGTTTTGGGTCATTCTCATGCTGGAATACCCATCCACGACCCATTTTCAATGCCCTGGCTGAGGGAAGGAGGTTCTCACCCAAGATTTGACGGTACATGGTCCCGTCCATCGTCCCTTTGATGCGGTGAAGTTGTCCTGTCCCCTTCGCAGAAAAACACCCCCAAAGCATAACGTTTCCACCTCCATGTTTGACGGTGGGGATGGTGTTCTTGGGGTCATAGGCAGCATTTCCTCCTCCTCCTCCAAACAGTTGATTTGATGCCAAAGAGCTCCATTTTGGTCTCATCTGACCACAACACTTTCACCCAGTTGTCGTCTGAATCATTCAGATGTTCATTGGCAAACTTCAGACGGGCATGTATATGTGCTTTCTTGAGCAGGGGGACCTTGCGGGCGCTGCAGGATTTCAGTCCTTCACGGCGTAGTGTGTTACCAATTGTTTTCTTGGTGACTATGGTCCCAGCTGCCTTGAGATCATTGACAAGATCCTCCCGTGTAGTTCTGGGCTGATTCCTCACCGTTCTCATGATAGTTGCAACTCCACAAGGTGAGATCTTGCATGGAGCCCCAGGCCGAGGGAGATTTACAGTTCTTTTGTGTTTCTTCCATTTGCGAATAATCGCACCAACTGTTGTCACCTTCTCACCAAGCTGCTTGTCAATGGTCTTGTAGCCCATTCCAGCCTTGTGTAGGCCTACAATCTTGTCCCTGACATCCTTGGAGAGTTCTTTGGTCTTGGCCATGGTGGAGAGTTTGGAATCTGATTGATTGATTGCTTCTGTGAACATGTGTCTTTTATAGAGGTAACAAGCTGAGATTAGGAGCACTCCCTTTAAGAGTGTGCTCCTAATCTCAGCTCGTTACCTGTATAAAAGACACCTGGGAGCTAGAAATCTTTCTGATTGAGAGGGGGTCAAATACTTATTTCCCTCATTGAAATGCAAATCAATTTATAACATTTTTGACATGCGTTTTTCTGGATTTTTTTGTTGTTATTCTGTCTCTCACTGTTCAAATAAACCTAACACTAAAATTAGAGACTGATCATTTATTTGTCAATGGGAAAACGTACAAAATCAGCAGGGGATCAAATACTTTTTTCCCCTCACTGTATGGGAACAGACCCTGGGCCTCTCATTCATTTACAGCTTTCAATTTATCCCTGGTGCGGTGTGTCAACATCAGCACTGGGGAGGCCAAGTTGGTCAGGCGTGGTGCTAACCCCCCGCTCCCTCCTGGGCCATGTCAGCTTTCATATAAGGTGCTCGCAAATGACACATGCCCCAACAGTCTGTTTTTGTCTTAGATATATTTGTAGAGAAGTAGACGTGCAGTGGATAGCGCATTGCGCTCCAAACCCGGCCACCTCAGTCTTCATTCCTTGCCTCGGCGAACATAACCGGTTGTGGGCCGTCCCCTAGGTCGATTCAGCCTTAAATTAGGAACTCGTGGTGGTGCAGAGAAAGGCGGCCGGGCGTGTTTTTTTCTGGCCACACCCACCCCCTCGTGTACCGTTCCGGCCTTCATAGGTGCTCGCTAACAGCACTTGCCCTTACAGTCTGCTCAGGCTATACGGGGAATCTGTTGGTGTAGTGGTTAGCGCGCTGGCCTACGATCCTGTCAACCCGGGTTCGATTCCCGCTCACGGCCACCAACACCGGTGACGATAATCTGCTTCAAATTAGTAACCTGGTGCGGTGCGTAAAAACATCGTCACTGGGGGAGACAAAGGCGGCCGGGCGTGGTGTTGGCCACCCACCCCCCCGTGTGCCGTGCCGGCCTTCATAGGTGCTACTCGCAAACAGCACTCACCCCAACAGTCTGGTAAAAAAGGCCACCCCTGGGATCGTTGTGTTGTTCTCATGTGTTTGGCATGCACGCTTTGCCAAGGTATATGCACCGTTTTATTAATGTATTTTATTTTTAATCCACAATACAGGATTGCATTTTCAGGGTCCCTCTTTGTTTAAAATACTGTACCTAAAAACATTTTCTCGTTAATAATGCAAGCCTTCACTAACGCAATCACATTCATTTGTTTGTCTTTGACCTGAAATAAGGATGTGTGTTTTTTATAATTTATGTAAATTATGTTTACTTTTGATATTTCTCCTCTCCTATTTGATTTGCAGGGCAGAAACTATGAATAATTAATGAGAAGTCGCACAACGGTAATTTAATCTATAGGCATAAACAGATTGGCATACGGTTACATTGTAGCTCAGGAAATGGCCTTCCAGAAACTTGAATCAATTGAACCAGCATGGTAAGATGCACCTTAGCTCGGATTCAAATTCAATCAGGTAGGTAGATTACATCCTAATTGTTTTGTTTATAAGCCACGATTTCACTTCAATTATTGAACTACAGTTAAAGTGGTGCGACAAACGTCGTGGCATTGGACTTGCTTAGTAAACTTGTTCATTCCTTTTTAACCGAAGCCTGCGACCTCGTGGTTGTGGCCGCACAAAGGAACCTTTTAAGTTGAGTCATTAGTAGTGATGGTGGTCATGGTAATGTCGCTTAAAGTGGTGGTGATGATAATGATGATGGTCCTGGTGGCGGCGGTACTATTTGCTTTAAGTGGTGATGGTGATGATGCTGATGATGGTGCTCCAAATAGATTTTGAAGAGGTTGAGTGAGCTCTGCTGATTGTTTTGGCTCGAATGATAAGAGCACAGGAGAGGTCGGTTATATAGAATGCACCTTTATGCAAGCCACCGAGTCACAGATACAGCGAGTGTTTTTTTGTTGAACAACAATCGAAGGGAGAGGAGGGAGTGGGGTTGGGAGAGATATCACGGTGGAACTTAAAAGGACGGCGGCTATCAATAGTGTAAACAATGAGAGGGCAGTTATTGATAGTGTGAACAATAAGGGGCCGACCACCGTCAATACGGTGATGTACACGCGGGCGCCAATACACTGAGATGCAATCCTGCGTACACACATCACGCCCTGCGCAGACGTGATGAGTGCCCTAAGCACATGCAGAGACGGTAACTGGCTCCATTCTATCCGAGCTGTTGTTTTCGCTCCGCTAAGTGTGAAAGAAAAAGAGTTGAGTTGTTGCGGCCACTGCTGGTGAAAGGACATCCACTGGGTTGAGCTCCAGAGAGCCTCTTGAGATTGTATTTTCGACTGACTCTTCCGCACTGTGGTTATTTTATTGTGGAAGAGGTGCTAGTATCCTGCATTTTATCTCACCGCGCGCGATCGGCCGATCAGCTCCACGGCAGTGTACCCTTTTATACCGCTGTATGGCCAGAGGTGGGAGGGTAGAATTTCAGAAACCTGCACCGTTGTTTTGGTTTCCGTGTCGGGAGATTGATTCGAAACGGCGACCACTGCGTGTCGGAATCAGAATCGGCGCATGCATTTACACTGGAGGAATCTGATGAGCTATAAAGCTCTTTGTCACACATGTCCAGTCGATAGCAAGTCGAATGTGCCGACTAATACACCATGGCAGCATTTGGCCAAGTGTACCATAGAAGGAATGGCACATACTGAGGCGCGTGTTGTACACAATGCAAAATATTTGCACTTTGACTAATTATTGAGGTTGGGTGATGTAAAGTAGATCATTATTTCATGATTAATTAGGGGCACCATTTGATATTTCACAAAGAATTTTCTGAAGCCTGAATGCCTTTGGTGACCTGCCAGCTTTTCCAGTAAGCCTCGTTAATAATGCAATTGCACCGCTGGGTAATCGGCATCACATGCTATATTGGAGTCATCTAAGAAATAAAGTCCATTTAATGAGTTGGTTATGACAGTACAAAACCAATATCAGTTTCTGTCATCCTGATGTTTGTTCATGTTTTTAGTGTTTGGGGGGGGGGGTTCTTCAGATTTAAATAATTTAGATTTGGTATTTTTTTATCTTGTCTTTTTTATATTTAGATAATTTCATGTTTATCATATTTTTGTGTCTTGGGGAGGCCCATAAACAGTGATGTCACTCGACACAACGTGACACTCATTTTTGTCGGAAAAACAGCGGAAGTGACTTCATTACCAACATCATTATACGTGAAGTCACTTATATTTTCAGAAAAATGAACAAAAATTCCATGTCGTCTAAAATATGAGGCCTGATATTCCAATTGTTTTTTATTTAATCTTAAAATCAAAAGTATATCCGTAATAATGGTTGACAGAGAATATGTTTTTATATAGCCTGCAACAATACGATATTCATGTCTTGTATGCATTATTTTCTTACAAACTGTTGCATATTTTGAAAGCATTTTGAGAGTGTTTTTAAATGTGGCAGTACAGTTTCTCCGGGACTGTTTCGTGATATCTGACGGAGATGAAATAATACGTCTCCAAACAGGAATTTCCAATGGCATTGTGTTGAAATGTTTTTCAACATGGCTGGCATTTTGAGCCAATGTCTGCTGCATGATAATGTGCTTAAGCATTTACAATAATGGCGCACTCCCTGTCGTTAGCAAAGCACACGTTTTAATTGCCATGGGAAAATCGAGAGAGAGAGAGGATGAATTCTCATAATTTATTTTCATAAGTCTGTAGCCTGTTGGTCTTAACTTTTGACTGCTGCTGCTGCGTTTCCTAATAGAGCGGTGAGCTGTTACATCGTGTGGTAAAGTTTACAGGGTAGTTTACGAATGATATGTAGTCCCGTGTTATTGATGCTTTTTGGCAAGAAGTGCAATTTATTTCAAGTATGTACTGCAGTATTATTAATATATAGACTTTCTTTGTTAATCTTTTTTTATATACAGAGGTAAGAATTTCAGTTTAACACATAGGCTTACGTGACCAATATCATCCATCATAAGATGTTTTTGTGTTAGATCGCGTAAATATAAATGTATCGTTAAACCCGCCACCACCCGACACAGCCAATTAGTAAGGTTTGTCACATAAACGGAACATGCCAATTTGTTACAGTACAACACACCGGTGTATTGGAGAGATTGTAAATGTTGTGGATTTGCTCTACAACACACCAGTGTGCTGTACTTGGCATGTTCTGCTTACGTGACAAAACCTTACTAATTTGCTGCGTGGGGTGGTGGCGGGTTTAACGATACATTTATATTTATGCGATGTAACCAAAAAAAAACCTATATCATGTCAGAATTTCACCGCATCAAAGAAACTTTGGCCATTTTAAATTCAAGTTACTCTTGCGTGCAAACATGGGCGCGATATTTGTTACGTGACCAATGTATTTACGCAGATTCCTCGTGCTCTCATTTGGCCACTTGAACGAATCTGTCAGTGTAACTTACACGGCATTCGACAAAGTAATGGATTGGTTTTGCTGCCAAGTTTTAGTGCTGCAAGCTTTTAAAACAGTTGGCTAATTGGACGCATGTATTGCCGTAAGACTGTAGAAGTCGTCTGACTACCTAGAAGTGTATTAACTGTCCTTTGGACCCATGGTTCTCACATAGTTCAACAACGATATTATGTTGAGGTAATGATAAAAAAATATATATATATTGAAAGTCTCCCCCCAAAGTATTTTATTTTACTATTACAGAAAAAAGTGGACGTGTGTGTGTGGAGCAGTGGGGGAGCGGTTAGCGCGCTGCGCTACGACCCTGCTCACGGCCAACACCTGTGACAAATATTCGAACCGGTCCTGGGCCTCTCCCCGAGGTCGACTCAGCCTGAAATGAGTACCTGGTGCGGTGTGTAAACATCGCCACTGGTGGGACAAAGGCAGTCGGGCGTGGTGCTGGCCACCCACCCCATCGTGTGCCGTGCCGGCCTTCGTAGGTGCTCGCTAACAGCAACTTGCCCCAACCGTCTGTTGAAGCTACACACGGGGGGATCTTTGCCTTTAGTTTGGCGTGAAGAGTGAGTGGAGTTTAGTGGCACGAGATTTTGACATTTCAGACGGAGACCGTTGTGGCTGCTGAACCGGATGTGTTTGTTTATTTGTTTTCTCCTTAAGATGATAAAATAAACAATACTTTTATGAAAGACCATCCTGAGTACAAGCAACCTTAGTTTGTATAATTAGTAAGGCGTCGATGAAGAAATAAAATTTTACGACACTGCGTATTCATATTTTAACTCTAGAGGTACGTATCAATGTGGGTAAGCCACACCTGTCAACCCCTTATCAGTGCCTACCTTATTACAGACCAATTCACACCTTGTTGGTCACCCCGTGCCATTATAAATCTCAACGTTCATTCTACAAAGCCCGTATTGAAACGGCTGTACGCCGTACGGACCTGAAAACTCAATTTCCCTGTACAAGAATACGGTGTAAACCATATGGGTTGACAGGTATGGTGCTTCAAGGGAAGGAAGCTGTTGTGTATTTACAATGGAGAGGCGTGCCGCACAGAACGAATCCACCAGTCAGGTAGCATTAACCCTGTGGTATGTTGCGAATTCTGTACACTCGTTCCAGTGTTTCCAAATGTACTTTCGAATCGAGGTTTACTTGCCGAACGACACAACGGCACAACCCGAAAGTGCAACGGAACACGTTGGAGAGAAACGTTCGCCGATTTATTTAAGTTCGCAAAGGCAAATACAATTGAAATGTACGATTAGGTTTGACCATTCCTGGCAATGAAACAGGTGGTGGTGTTAAGATGTTCAACCACCAAATAGAAACCTTTTGCAATGAACCAAGTCTGCATTAACCACACACGGTAGTTGTAGTGAACATGCAAACAAAGTCATGCTGTAATAACAAATGGCATTGTCTTCGACACTGATTGGCCTACACCAGAGACAGCCTTATTCATGGCCTAGTCTCATTAAAGTGCATTGGCTTTGTGCTGTTCGCCTTTTAGTATTCTCTGGTCTGGCACGTGGTGAGACTAGGCCATAAAGAAAGCTGTCTCTGGTGTAGGCCAGTGTCGAAGACAATGTCATTTGTTATCAGAGCATGACTTTATTTGCATGTTCACTACAAGTACCGTGTGTGGTTAATGCAGACTTGGTTCATTGCAAAAGGTTTATATTTGGTGGTTGAACATCTTAACACCACCACCTGTTTCATTGCCAGGTACGGTAAAAGCTATTCGTATTTTTCATTCTTTGAGACTGGCAAATTAAATTGGATGATGTACTGTGTCGTTTGCTAAATTTTGTCCACAGCCAAACATAAAAATTTGGATTATGACCAAAATGCATTTTTTAATGTATTTTATTTAATTCGGCTGAATGCGAGTGAAATGGATACAATAATTGCTGTTTCAAACCGAGTCGAGACATTGTTGAGTGTGGGCAGTGTGGGTGTTTAACATAATTGTACGTTCTCTGAAATATCTTTCCTTCAGAGCCACAGACCTTCAACATAGCCTCCTCGCCACACGGTAATGTAAGAACAGTGGTTGCCTTTGTAATTAGGCAATTAGGTAATTGCTTGCATTAGGACTTTTAATGTAAATGCTAATGCAAGAGCATTTAGAAAACATTAAAAACATTAAAAACAGGAGTAGTTCCATGTTTATTATGCTGTGGTTAGAGAGTGCAGGGCCTCTAAGCTGATGGGTTGAATGGGTTGTTTTGTTCAAGTGATCTCTTTAATTCATTGGAGACGTTTGTGTAATCAATTGCTGTTGGATCATCGCCGTCGCCATCATAATCAATGTCGGGCACAAGTCCGCGGTAATCGGCCTTCAGCATTTAGCGATCGGCAATCAATCAATCGCTCAGGCGGCGGACCTCATCGTTCCTGTCCGCAGACGGCAGAGGGGCCGCCGAGCCATCCGGGCAGCCCAAGTCCCCGCGAGTGAGCGTAATGTGTGAACAACTCAAACGCATTTGTCCATAGGTCGCTGCCCTAACAGGTAATGACAATGCGTGACGTGTGCTGCCTTGCCAACCACCCCACTCCACCCACCACCTTTCTGCTACGAATAAGGGCAGGGCAGTTGGCACATAGACTCACAGACCCATAGAAGATACGCATAGAGACCCCATAGAGTGGTGTACATATGTAGCGACTGACTCGGAGACACTAAGAGTAGGAGGCACTCTGTTTATTAACACGGCCTAATAGTTAACACTTTTTCTAATTCGTCTCTAAATGTACTACGGTTCCCAGTCAGGACAGCTGGTAGACTGCCTGACTGGCGACGCCGAGATGTTGAAGACAGCGACGATGGTGAAGACTCCGGCAGAAGCACGACGGGGATCCCACTCCACATGACAGCCCCAAGGTCCCCTCCCGGGGCCCCTCTTATACTGTCAGTGTGGCCTGGCTCCGCCCCCGGCCACGCCTCCTTTCTGGAACCTATTCGCGGGTTCTCGATGTGCCCCTTCCGTGACCTTTCCCCGAGATCCCTCTCTGGTCTATCACGTGACCTGCTGTTGGTCAGGGCTGCTGTAAGCTGCAGTTGCCCTTCCCGGCCAGCAGCCAGCGCTATGCTGCTACATGACCGATTCTATGTCACTACACATACATCCACCATGGAAAGAGCAGCTATTCGGCCGTGTATACACGGCTGTCCCGAATGCCCCAGAAATGGTCGGTATTGGCACAGAAGAGAATGTCATACCTGAACCTATTAAGCTGACTGCAACTCGGTAATTACCTCCCCGATTTCAGAAATGTCATGAGCTATCGGCAGCCACTGGGATAGGTGACATGTTAGGCACAGGCAGTTTTTTTTGTGAATCCTGTGCGTTGTAATGCGTTAAGATGAATCACTTGGGGCATCCGTGCTGCATGTCCTGTTTTTATTCGGAGCTGGCGTCTTGATGAAGCAGGTTAGATCTGTTCTTCTGCAGCAGGAACATTCGGGAGGGAGGTACAGGTACCCCTTTCCTGGCCATCTGTAATCATTGCGTTTAGGTCCACAATTTAAGTTTCAAGTTTATTTTGGCGAACCTGGTGAGAACTCAAGCGACCAAGATGGTCTCATATCCAAGAGTGGCAAAACAAATGAAATAAAGTGAAGGAATGAAGCAAAGAGAAATCGGTACAAACAAAGCAATTGCCTCACGTGACGAATCTAAACTATTGCACAAACATAAATCGCCGTTAAATAATACATTCCCTGTTGCATAAGTCAGCTTGGCCAAGAATGTTCAGACTAGTCATAGCGCAATTACAAAAATGAAGTCAGAAACATTAAATAGATTTCAGGTGACTATTTCACTGATATGTAAACGGATAAAGTCTGTACGTAAAATGAAATTACACGTGAAGTTTTCATGTAGAATTGTCAGCTTACCATCAAGTTATGATTTAAATAACCGAGTACATTGCACTGATGTCACTTTTTCATGCTCCTTCCGGCCTCGCCACCCTATTTAAAGTAAACCGAATGAAGCGAAAACGTAAAAAAAGTATCCTTAAATTAAATCTAGAGAAGCCTGTAGGACTTTATTTCGGTTGGAGATGGGAACAAAATAATTGGAGCCTCTTTTTAAAAAAAAAAAAATGTGCGAGCCCTCACCAGGTTTGAAATGACTCGTGCACTCTGAGCGCCGCGCAGGGGGTGCATCACCCCGGCACCGACTCCCCAGCTGCTCACCGCCAAACAACACAGGGGATTGCTTTGTCAAGTTATTGCGTTCATTACTATTAAAGGGCAGCAGGAGAACAATCTGGCAACGGCTCACTTCTCAATCTCGAAGCTGTGTTACGCCCATTCGACCTTCATCATCATCAGCTCAGCAGTCGGTCTTCATCGTGGTCATCATCATCATCAGTCACGGTCAATCCACTGCTGGATGAAGGCTTCCACAGGACGCTGTGGTCTATCACGGTGCAGCGATGGAACAAATCGCTCGGCACCCGCACTCGAGCTGATTTGACGGCTCTGCATTCAGTCATAATTATCGTCATCGTCGGCCATGGTCAATCAACTGCTGGATGGTGCCATCTCCAAGCCCCCTGCTCCATTTATGGCTGATTTCATAACTCCATCTCCTCGGTAGATGGTCCTGGCCTCTCGTACAAGTTCCAGCCCTCGGCCTTTTTACAGGGTGAAATGTCTTAGAGATGGTGAGGGAGACAACATTGGCGTGATGCTGCAAAAAGCTCAAATCGATTAAGATCCCATTGGGATGTTTTTGTATCTGTATTGACAGGCTGCGAAGATATGCTCGGAAGGACTATGCGTGTAAAATTATGAACGCAGAATTTGAAACCAATTAAAATTGAAGCTCTCTAAGAGAAGGAAATTTTAAGTGGAACAGCGGGGGGGGAGGACTTCTGAGATTTTCTTGTGCACAGCTAAAGCTCTGAGCGATTTCAACCACAGTCCACAACACAAACCATGTTTCTATATTAAAGTATCATGAGCGTGCACCATACATTTGCTTTAGGGTAATTTCCTAACCTCTGAACACTCTAAAGATGTTTTCCATTGTGCGTTATTGTTTAATAATACACACGCCTAGGACTTAATGTGTATTCATTCAGCGAATCTAAGTATGCATTGCTCATTTTAATGAGCTGCATAAGAGGTTGTGCCGAAGCCTCCTGTCCAGTGCTGATGATTTTTCCACCTTTGGCCGTTTGCGCAGTTCAATGCCGTTGAGATGGAGTGGGGGAATCGGCTCGGGCGCCTGTTGCAAGGTGGAGCGTTGTCACATCGTAGGATCGAGGAGGGGGGGGGGGGGAGTGCAACGGATTGGCGAGGCCTTCATCCAGCAGTGAATTGATTACGATCGATGACACTGACGGATGACGCATGCCCTTTTTGCTCACGGCTTTTTTTTTTCCCCTCTGATCCGAGCTCTGTGGACTCCTCCCGTGCAACTGAGGCGAGTGGAAGCAGTCGAAAGTGGCACGAATACAAGCGTGCCACTTTCCCGGTTGTGCCGCGCGTATTTGGGCACGCCGCCCAACGCTTCTCTGTCACCCTGCCGACGCCCCACTGAGGCTCCGCTGAGAACGGTGAGGCTCGTCGGGCAGTGAGCAGTGGGGAAGTAAGCGACAGAAGTGCTCTGAACACAAAATATAAAACTCTCTGCATCGCGTTCCGTGACTCGAACGGTGAGCGGGTGGCATGGACCAGAGCGATAGGTTTTTTTTTTACTTCGGTACAAAAATCACTTTCACTCCACGTGTGTGGAGCAGCTCAATGTTGTCCCTCAATTATGAAGCGTTGCCGGCTGCTTCTGGCGTGGCCGTTCCTTGATGCCGATTGGCTTGGCTCTTTGTCGCTGGCAGGCAAATTGTGGGTTTTGCTTCATATGGGAGGAACCCAGAGTGGCCTGGAATCGTGCCGCTCAATTCAGTTCCCGAGGAAACTCCCAACACCGTGGGGTGAAACGTTGGACACGGTGCCGTACAACGCTCGGTGCAACTCGAATGTACTCCGGAGAGCCGTGTTGTCGGTGGCGTTTACAGGTGCGATCAGCCTCCGATTGGCAGTACACTTGGTTCATTCGCCGATGAGCGGCACCCACCAGGTGTTCTTTGTGCCACAGCCTCAGAGGTTGCTGGCTCTCCCTGCCTGTCGTTGATTGTTTGAAACGGCCCGCAAAACATGGAACAGCCGCGTAATTTTCAATTTAAATTCCAAATTATAAGACTCGCTGTGATGTCGGGAACTGCGTTAGGATCATTGGACCAGACTGATGTCATATGCATTGTGGGGATTGTGGCAGGGGTAACCCAATTATTGTTGTTCTCATTCACGTAACTAAGTTAGGGGCGTCTGAATCATATGCACGCAACGCAAGTTTCCACGAAGCTGCCAATAGAGTAGAAAAAAGGTAATGCACATAAACTAACGGACACATTTGACACCTCAGCAGGTATTTATTATTGTGTGACAAAATACATCTTGTTTATGAGGAATATGAAGTAGCTGTTGACTTAATAATCATAATTTCGTATTTGCCGGGGAAAGCTTGAGTATTGTTATATTTCTTTCGTGGAAGGTGCTCCTGTGCTTGGAATGTTTAGTCGATTTTGTTTCTTTTCTGATTATTTGTTAATATATGCGTAGAGAGATCTATACAGGTGTCTGTTTCAAAACCAGATTACGGTGGAGTGGGGGCACGGTGTTTTAGTGTGCTGCGCTATGAACCTTGCGACCAGAGTTTTATCCGCAGCCACGGCTGACATCAGTGGTGACTGTTATCAGAACCGCTGCTGCTTCTCCTCGTCCGCTTTGTGCGTTAACTACGGTAAAAAAAAAAAAACATTACACCGGAATCCACCCGCTGGAATTGTTTGCGTAGTTTATTTTTGCATTTTTTTGAAACCATACAATTCTCTCAAGTGAGAGAAGGTGGACTTCTCTATCCTTCCCGAGAGGACGTTTTTGGTCACGATGTCGGCTGCCTTAAAGCCGACACCGCGGACCGCACTCAAATTAAGCTGCCGTTGTAATTTTCTCGAGGCGGCTGAGGTGAGCGGGGGACCCCTGCAGCATTTTTTTGGGGCCGCCCCCATCCACCGCCGCCGTTCCTCGCGGCCCCCTCTCGCGTTTCGTTGACGTTGATCGCGTCGAGCCGTTTCTTCACGACGGAGGGTGGCGGTGGCGGTGACCGTTGTTGGTGACTGACGATGGTCGTGAGACTTCCTCATCAACATCCATGGCGTTGTTGGTGTCCCCCGTAAGCTGTGCGACGGAAATTACATTGGGAGGCAGTCTGATGCTTGACCTTTTGTCCTGTAACCTATTTGCGTGAGGTGTAACTGTAATTTTCCATTTATGTTCACGTATCTTATATAGATTTACGTATATAATAATAATTAAACAATTTAGAACGCACACATTTTCACAAAAAGTCACATTTTCCAGTCGCATAGGGGGTTGGCACGGAGCCAGGCACGGGATTCCACCTCATACGCCTGACAAATCAGATGAGCGACCTTCAACGGCCTCTTAAAAGTGGTGGTGGATTTGATGCTGCTGTGTTTTTGAGTGGTGGGGATGTTATTACAAATGAGCATCCGTAGAGAAACGGCACTGCTGAACTTATCACGAACAGTTTCTACTTATACCTCAGTCCCCTTGTAAGTTGGATGTGCAATGTTAAGGTTAATCAAACAAGGGAGTTCACTCGGCATGTTAATTTTAAAGTATTGTAGGGAAGTAGTTCAATCATTCTTAAGCCATCAATTACTCTTTTCTTCAGCTTCAAATAAAAACTAAGTGGTCGACATTGCCTCTCAATTATGGGTAAAAGAAATACTCTTAAGTAATTGTGAGAATAAAAACTTCACGTTTAAAAAGACAAGATGTTTAATGTGACAGTTTTGTCATGTAAATGTGAATGGCAGAAAGATTCCAGTTAAAAATTCTCACTTTAGCAACAACAAAAACCCCGTACGCTTAAGTCGTTTTAAATAAATGAGTGGTTCGTTTACATTACTACTTTTTTTTTTGCTCCCCGCTTTGATCGTGCACTTATAACAGGTTCTCGCGCTGGCCATGTCGGGCCCTCTGTAGTGCAAAACCATCTTTAGCCAGGCATGACTTTCATTGTTTGATCAGACCTCCTTTTGAGATCCTTTGAGATGCTGCCTGGGCTTGAGAGCCCGACAGCACGCCGGCGTGTGGGAGCTGTACATTAAACTTGTATTATAAAAGGCTTCGGGTTTGAAAGGCAAGGCGTACGGTACGTATTTTTATAAATCCGTGTGTGTGTGTGGTGTCAGCGGATCTATTGAAGTTAGGAATGACCGCGTGATACATTGTTAAAATGTGTTATTGTGACATTTAATTTTAAGATGTATTGTGTTCTCCAAGCGTGGTTGCGGCTTTAACGTAATGGTGTGGGCGCCGGCTTCGCAATCTGGAGGTCCCAAGGCCCGTGTGCCAAGCTGTGGCTAGGAGATGTTAACTACCTCGCCGGGTATACAGGAGGTCGTGGCTTCGATCACCACTCTGACACCTGCTGCTGTATATTTGGAGTTTGCGTGTTATTCCCGTGGTCATGTGGATTTTTCGCCGGGTCCTTCCGTTTTCTCCTGCCACATTGAGAACACTATGCAACACAATTTTTGTTCCTGGGTAGTAAGTGTTACTTCGTAATTTGCTTATGCCTAAAAAGTATATAAAATGGCTATTATTCCCCACAAACTTTGCTTTTGTGATATTTTGAAATTTACCTATTTTCAATGAGAAAACGGGTGAATTTGTGTCTTTTCGTTCACATAAAGTCAGAAAAAACAACATTAATAAAAAAAACTAACATATATTTATACTTAAGTTATACAAAAATTACTACAAAATATTTAGAAGTGAGTAGTTTTTCGAGATTTACGATTTTACTGTAAATCACTTGCACGCAGCAGCCCCCAAATGTAGTCTCCCATCATGTTCTCGTTATACTGTCCTTGGTAGCAGCGTTCAAAGTCAAGTATATGCTGGTGAAAGCGCTCGCCTTGCTCCTCCGAGTACGCTCCTATGTTCTCCTTGAATTTATCAAGATGAGCATTAAGGATATGGACTTTGAGGGACATCCTACAGCCCATTGTGCCGTAGTTCTTAACCAGTCTCAACCAGCTCCACGTAGTTTTCGACCTTGCGATTGCCCAGGAAGCCACGAACCACTGCGACAAAGCTGTCCCAAGTTGCTTTCTCCATACTAGTGAGCGTCTTGGGAAATTCATTGCACTCCAGGATCTTCGTTATCTGTGGTCCGACGAAGATACCGGCTTTGACCTTTGCCTCAGACAGCTTAGGGAAGAAGTCTTGAAGGTACTTGAAGGCTGCCAACTCCTTATCTACAGCTCTAACAAATTGTTTCATGAAGCCCAATTTGATGTGCAGTGGTGACATCAGCACCTTCCGGGGGCCCACCAGTGGCTCCCACTTAACGTTGTTCCTCACCGCAGAGAACTCGGTCCGCTGTGGCCAGTCCCGCCTGTGGTAGTGTGCCTTGGTGTCCCTGCTGTCCCAAAGGCAAAGATAGCAGGGAAACTTGGTAAAACCGCCTTGGAGACCCATCAGGAATGCCACCATTTTGAAGTCTCCGATGACCTCCCAGTCGTATTCATCATACTTCAAGGCATCCAGCAAGGTCTTGATGCTGTTGTAATCCTATTTGAGGTGCACCGAGTGAGCCAGGGGAAGAGACAGGTACTTATTCATATTCTTGGTTCTTTCGGTAAAGTCACGTGGAAGGGAAACAATAAAACAATAAAAAAATATATAAAACAATAGGTACTTGTTACCATTATGGAGCAGCACGGCTTTGAGGCTCCTGGATGAGTTGTCAATGAAGAGGCGCCACTCATTCTGGTTACAGCCGATTCCGATTGCCTCGAACAGACCGGTCACATTGTGGCAGAAGCAGAGCCCATCTTGACGGGTGAAGAAGCTGCAAAAAGGTTGGTGATGCTTCCTCTGATCTGCGACTTGCACACTTTTATCCAACAAGTTCCACTGCTTGAGCCTCGACGTCAAAAGTTCGGCATTGGACTTGGTGAGACCAAGATCTCTGATCAAGTCGTCGAGGTCTTTTTGGTTGGGGTAGTATGGGTTTTTCTCCTCAGTTCCACCTCCTAAATTGTCATCTGATCTACAACGTCTTCCTCACTCTCTGACTTGCTGCTCTATTCTAAAGACGGCTGCTCTCTCTCCGGAGGAGTGGGCAGGGGCGGAGCCAGGATTTCATGCCGGGGTGACATTCAACAAATGTTAATATCAAGAATGATTAGAGAGTCAGGCTGTTGAACTAGACGCCATCGGTTGGCGACACACTCTGACAATGCAGTTGCACGGAGTCCGCCAGACCGAGTGTCGTACACTTAGACGCAGAATGTCACCCCTGTCACCCCCCCTGGCTCCGCCCCTGGGAGTGGGTACGGAGAGCTCATGGCAGTGTGGCACCAGGACGATGCATGAAGGAAGGTGTGGATATGTGATAGCAAGTGCATTCTTGCCAGTCCGACGTTTGGAAGGCTCCACCATGCAGAAGTAGCAGTTGCTTGAGTGGTCAGTGGGTTCCCGCCAAATTCTTGGATAGCGAACTTCCTGGCTCTCTTTTCCCCTCTGTAGCATCCTACAAAAATACATTTATTTCACCCATGACTAGTGTGTAAGAGATTCTCGCAACATTTTTCATGTATGATATATTTTTTCAATAACATTGAAAATTGTAAAACATTTTAAAGTTAAAAACTTTTACAATTGTAATAATTGTAACATTTTATAACATATAATTCCAAGCAACAATTGTCTATCTTACTTTCCAGAGTTTTTTGCATTGCTCACAGGTGAAATGAGATGCCCAGGGTTTGTCTTTATCCCCGACAGGCATGCAGAAATATGCCCTGTAGGCCTCACACATCTTAGCGGATGCTTCCAAAGAGTACTTTTTCGTTGTTGTCTTGATAAATTGGCTGCAGACATAGCAAATGTGTCTACCGGATGCTTGCAGCCCTTTGATACCATCTCAATGCAGATATGCATCCCCTTCGGCAGCTGGAACTAAACTGAACTGGTGGGCTTAAGGCCCCTGTATTTATACTACTATTTATATTACTTCTAGATTTGAAGCTTTCGTGACTACAAGGATTCATACTCTTTGGTTTTTTCGGTAAAGTCACGTAGGTAAAATAAAATAAAACAACTAAATTAAATCACGACGTTTCGGAGGCAACACAAGCTTCCGTCTTCAGGTGGAATAGTCAGCAGAATATCTTGACACAGATACTCTGACTTGCTGCTCTCTTCTAAAGACACAGATATTCTGCTGTGACTATGCCACCTGAAGACGGAAGCTTGTGTTGCCTCCTAAACGTCGTGATTTAATTTAGTTATTTTATTTTACCTACGTGACTTTACCGAAAAAAACAAAGAGTATTTATATTACTGGCAAGTTCTAGAATGTTCTAGAAGTTACTCCAAGTCGACTCAGCACTGAATCTGTCTGGATTGTTCTGGAAAATAGGTACATTTCAAAATATCACTGTCCTGGTCACAAAAGCAAAGTTTGTGGGGAATAATAGCCATTTTCTGTACTTTTGAGGCATAAGCAATTAGGAATAACACTTACCCATGAACAAAACAAAAAATTGATTTGTTACACTGTGGAATCAACGTGCATACGTGCATTTAGAGTATTTGGCTGCTATACATTTACACATGATGAGCAACTTCATTGGAATATTATATATAGCCAAGTCACTTTTGAAAAAGAGCTGTCTAGCCCAGTGAGCCTTACCTGGTAAAATAAAAAAAAATAGTTTGATAGTTTTCATAGTTGCCGCTTCCATTTGTCCTCCTGGCGTGGTGTTTAAAATAACGGCGTTAGTTTATTAACACCCCCCCCCGCCTCTTTCCAGCGAACAGTATACGGTACATGGGCACAGCACAGTTAGTTGATCGGTAGGTCGTGTGCGATGTGGGGTACAGTGTGAGTACTCTCACTTCTTCCGTGGTTAGTGTGCTTCACTTGGTCCAATGCTGTCTAAAGAGAGAGAGGCGGGCTCTCTGGTGCATCATCTCGTGGGAGGCCCTTCTGCAGCAGTGGCGTGACGGAAACATTGCGGGCCTGCGCCTTGAACAAGAAGGGCAAAGCGAATGCATGTGTACGTCTTTGTTGATTGTTTTATATACAGGGACAATGAGTGCGTTTTGTTTTGGGGAGTGGGTTCCCGTCTTCAATGTGTGAACAAATTGATCTTGAACATAGCCGCAAACTTTGGGGAATTTAAATCGCAAATGAATGTGTTAACAACGACATGTGACGTTGCCTAATGTGTTCTTGCCGTTCGATTTAAATCTATGAAGACGTAAAAAAAAACAGAAGTTCAATGTGTAATTTGAAACTCCAACCACATCATTGCTTCGTGAACGTAACCTTGTAGATAGGGGCTGATGTCTAAAACACAATTTCACATGCGCATTGCCTTTGCACGATGCGGTACAGATGCGGATAAGTAATTGGGAGCGTATTGTTTCGTGTTATGTAGGTTTTTGCCATGACACTGGCTTTGAGACATCATGTTCTACTCCACAATCATGAAATGTTCCTGCAGAGCAAGTATATAAAAATCAAGTGTATAGACGTGGAGGTTTGACGTTTATTAAAATCATACTGGTTTCATTTTGCTCTGCTGTGTCACACAGCAACAACATTGCATGTTTTCTTTTGCCCAAGGCTCGTGAGTACATTTGCCGATTTTCTCTTTTCCACACTGTCCAGCGCAACGTGACACATTAATCCACAATAATGCCTTGTCACCGCCGTTTCAACATGCGTGTTGTGCCAATGCATTTGCTCGAGAAGAGAGATGTGGCTTATTTCTTTTCAAGGTGGCTGATGTCATCGTTTTTGTCCCCCCTCTCTAGAATGTCAACGCTGCCTGTTCCTCACGGGGGGAGGGAGGGGGGGGGGCGTGCATTATTCGCGGTTTTTCGTAAATCATGACATGTAAAAAATAACCTACGGAAATAATCAACAACATCATCTAAAGGATGCACCTCCTGAGAAGATGGTGCTTCCGTGGTTGGTTTATAAAATGCTCATGAAGCCTCTCACGCAGACTTTTTTTTAAACCGTAAACTGTTATTTATTTTCAGCTAGTTTCATGCTTTTTTGGGGGGGGGGGGGGGGGCCGTGATTCAGTAATTTGAGGTTCGGTTAACCTAAGCGCCACTGTCTGCGAAGTGGCCTTTTGTGACTTGCCCCTGTCGCATCGAATTTAAGAGCATCGCCACGGCTGCCCAAATGCGCGTCAACAACTATAGCATCTGCCGGAGTTTGCACGCACGGCTTCGGAATTCCAATGTGTGCCACAGAGATTACAGAGAAAAGGTAAACAAAGCGTTTCACCACCCTCCGCCCCGCCCCCCCTAAGATTTAGTGTTTGGATAACTTTTTTTGTAACTTCTAATTGTGGGTACCATGCTCCGCCAATTTGAATCTTGTTATGAGTTATGAAACAGTTGAGTGGAGTTTCGACTGTTAGTCAGTGATTCTCCCATGGACAACTGCGTATATAAATATATTTAAACATGGAGCGCTTCCTTCGCTTATAAATTATTCAGACGCGTGGCAGATGTGGTATTCTTGGTCCCCTGTTGTGCAGTGGCTTAAAAAGTCATCACTATCGCCCAAGTATAGATTTCCCTGATTACAAAGCTTCCTAATCCACCACCCCGCGGAGCTCGAACACTCACGTGTGCATCACGCGCTTGCGTTTTCACTGTTGTCTGTCTGGAAAACTGATTTGCATATCTATAAAGTTATGATATTTCTTGTTTTCGAATCGGCTTGTTTGGTTTTAAATTGACAAAATGTGATCAACGCAGAGGGAGGGGGGGGGATTATCGTTATTTGCAGCCAAAACAAATGGTTGCTAAATGACTGAAATCACCACACACGAGGCACGGAAAGTATGAATTTATGTTGAGATTGGCAGCAAAAGCTGTTCGGTGTCGGCTAAATGTATAGGGTATTTTACAAAGGGTAATGGTTAGCGCACAATAGTCCTGCAATCCAGATGTCACCTAATTGTTCCCTCAGGCTTGACATTCCCTCTGTCCACCCCACGTTTATTCGATGTGAAGGTTGCGTGTGGTGGGGTAAAATATTGGTACTCCAACCTCTTCGAAAACATCTGGCCAGCAGTGGAAGTGTAGACCAAAAAAACTACTTAGTGGAGCCCGTTTTGCCGGCAGCGGAGTGAGCAAGACATTGCAGGGCTGCACATTTACCCTCATCACAAACTTTATAAAACTACAGATAGGATACTTTCATACACTTCCACTCTCTTTGAATCCCCTCTACTTCCACTTGACGCACAGCCACTCGTCGTCGCCCCGACACGTATTCACCTCGCCCCGACACGTACTCACCTCGCCACGACACGTACTCACGACGTCACGACACGTACTCACGACGTCACGACACGTACTCACCTCGCCCCGACACGTACTCACCTCGCCCCGACACGTACTCACCTCGCCACGACACGTACCCACGACGTCACAACAGGTACTCACCTCGCCCTGACACGTACTCACCTCGCCCCGACACGTACTCACCTCGCCCCGACACGTACTCACCTCGCCCCGACACGTACTCACCTCGCCACGACACGTACCCACGACGTCACAACAGGTACTCACCTCGCCCTGACACGTACTCACCTCGCCCCGACACGTACTCACCTCGCCACGACACGTACTCACCTCGCCACGACACGTACTCACGACGTCACGACACGTACTCACCTCGCCCTGACACGTATTCACCTCGCCCCGACACGTACTCACCTCGCCACGACACGTACTCACCTCGCCACGACACGTACTCACGACGTCACGACACGTACTCACGACGTCACGACACGTACTCACCTCGCCCCGACACGTACTCACCTCGCCACGACACGTACCCACGACGTCACAACAGGTACTCACCTCGCCCTGACACGTACTCACCTCGCCCCGACACGTACTCACCTCGCCACGACACGTACTCACCTCGCCCCGACACGTACTCACCTCGCCACGACACGTACTCACCTCGCCCCGACACGTACTCACCTCGCCACGACACGTACTCACGACGTCACGACACGTACTCACAACGTCACGACACGTGCTCACGACGTCACGACACGTACTCACCTCGCCCTGACACGTACTCACCTCGCCCCGACACGTACTCACGGCGCCTCGACACGTACTCACGACGTCACGACACGTACTCACGACGTCACGACACGTGCTCACGACGTCACGACACGTGCTCACGACGTCACGACACGTACTCACGACGTCACGACACGTACTCACCTCGCCCCGACACGTGCTCACGACGTCACGACACGTACTCACGACGTCACGACACGTACTCACCTCGCCCCAACACGTACTCACGATCCCACGACACGTACTCACCTCGCCCCAACACGTACTCACCTCGCCCCGACACGTACTCACGACGTCACGACACGTACTCACGACGTCACGACACGTGCTCACGACGTCACGACACGTACTCACGACGTCACGACACGTACTCACCTCGCCCCGACACGTACTCACGACGTCACAACACGTACTCACGACGTCACGATACGTGCTCAAGACCCCACGACATGTATTCACGACGTCACGACACGTACTCACGACGTCACGACACGTACTCACGACGTCACGACACGTGCTCACGACCCCACGACACGTGCTCACGACGTCACGACACGTGCTCACGACGTCACGACACGCGCTCACGACGTCACGACACGTGCTCACGACGCCTCGACACGTACTCACGACGTCACAACACGTGCTCACGACGTCACGACACGTGCTCACGACGCCTCGACACGTGCTCACGAAACGGTCACTGCATCGCGTGCTTTTCATATGCGCTTCTGTGGCCGTCCGGAACACTCTTCCTTCTCATTTTATTAAGCCACTGGAGCCATGCACTTTTAAATCTAGATTGAAAGCTCATTTAATTAGAACTGCTTTTTGTCTTTAGTTTGTTGTCCTTCCCCTGCGCCTCCGATTTAGCACGATTGGCTACGTACGGTGCAAAAGTCCAAACTTTATATAATTAAGTTGACGTGTTTTGTTTTATATTTTCCTGTGTACTATTTCCTTTCATTCCTATGAACATTGTTTAAAATCCCTGGGATTGTTCTGGCCACCTTGGTGGTGGTGGTGGTGGTCAGCGTGAATGTCTATCGCTCATAACAAAGATAACGATCCCCTATATAGCCTCTCACAGACTGTTGGCGCAAGTCTTATTGGCGAGCGGCCTATTGATACCATGCACAGCACACGAGGCGGTGGGTGACAAGCATCACGCCCGGCCGCCTTTGTCTCCCGAGCAATGCTGCATACACCTCGCTCGTAGCAACACGCGTGGTCACGGTCAGCATTGTTACGTCGCACCGCAAGTCGCGGGCCCTGCACACAACATGCGTGCAACATACGCACGTGCAACATACGCACGTGCAACATATGCACGTGCAACATACGCACGTGCAACATACGCACGTGCAACATACGCACGTGCAACATGCGCACGTGCAACATGCGCACGTGCAACATACGCACGTGCAACATACGCACGTGCGTAGACGTATCGCGCGGCTGCGGCGCGGCGCCCCCCCGCGACGCCGTGCCCCGCGTTGCCCGCGCGCCGTCGACTCCGGGACACTTGGCCCGCAGTTTCAGACGGGGGCCGCGCGGCCCCACGTCGCGGAGACCATTAAATGTTTGGAATGAAAATCGATGGGACTCGCGGCTCTCCGCGAGGCGCTCGCATTTGTGACCCCCGCGGGAGCCTCAAAGTATAATTTCATATCCAGAGTGACCGTGGTTGCAATTCGGCGTGGCTGCGGTGTGCACAGGTTGGTCCGTAATAGCTTATTGCTGCCCAACTACGCTCAGTAATGGCTGTATTTGGAGAGGTATTGCCATGAAGCTGCGTTGAAGTCCACGTGTAAGATGTTTTTTTAGGGGACAGCCTTGCAACTTGCTCGCTTGTGCCAATGCCAGTAGAAGGCCCTCCACGAGATGGAGCTCCAGAGAGTCTCTCAAGTTTGTATTTTGGCCTACCCTACCACACTGGCCAGATGTCTTGGAAGAGAGGTGGGAGCACCCACACCTTACCCCAACGCACGTGCCCCAACGATCAACTAAATGTGTTGAACCCATTTATGCTACCGGGTGGGCAGAGGTGGAGAGATTTATGACACTTTCCCTTTTTTACTGCTATGCCGGGATATGAAATCGAATTGAGAACCTCTGGTGTTGCAAGTCCAGTTTGCTAAGCATTACATCATGGCAGCTCCCCCCCCCGCACCCCTGGTATAATGTAAGATGTGAATGTATTTAATTAATGCGCATAAGCGAGCATGCTTTGAGAAAGATTGGACCACAGTTGTGCGAGGTGAGGTGCACGCCGGCCTGTGTCGCACTGTGTTGGCATCAAAACCAGCTCCGTAAGAGCAACCTGCCATTTACAATACAACACAAGTGCACTGCAGATGTATACAGCATCCACATGCGACTACATCCTGAAATGATGTACAGAAGCAGTGGGAACAATGCTTTTATAGAGAGAGGCAGTCGTAGGCAGAGGCAGAAAGAAACACCTGAATCCAGGACTTGGGCAGGGAGTTGATAGCACTTGTGTCTGGGGGAAGGGAGTTGTAGGTGTATGTATGTTGAACTTATTTCGTACCGTACGTAGCCAACCGTGCTAATCGGAGGTGCGGGAGCAGCAGAGAAGAATGAGCAACCCCTCCCACTCATCCCCAGCTTTGGATTGTGGTGTAATCCAATAGGTGTACCACTTGGGGTTTGAAAATCTTTGATGTGTACCACAGACCTGATATGACCTTAGAAACAGTGTGGTGGTGGCGGTAGACTCAATAGATTTACGATGAACATATTGTTTCAGTTGCCAGAGTGAAACCTTATGCACCTCATGATTTAATGAGAGGTAGAATGGTCGGTGTAGGGTGGAGCAGGTCATGCTTTGAACCTGGCAACCTGAGTTTGATTCCTAGCCACGGCTAACATCAGTGGCGAGTGATAGCTGAACCGACGGATTGACAGGGTCTGTAAGTGCTTTGTATATATTTTGGAATAGTTTGAAAAGTTTTAGCATGAAAGAAGCCAGAAAGTATCTCGTATTTAGTGAGTAAAAATGTATACGTAGCTTTCACAACCGATATATTGATTGGTGATTAGTTTCTTTTCAGTTATATTTTGCAGTGATAATATCATTTTAACATTTAAAACCCTCCACCGCCTGACAGAGGCAATCAAATGAAGGTTTCACGTGTGCAAACATGCAAATTGATTTTCTTTTTCAACAAACAGGGCGAATATTCAAAAGCGAGCAAAATGTTTAAAAATGTTGTACAAGATGTCCACATTTTGCCAACAACTTGATTGAATTGTCTCTGTTTGGTGGTGGAGGGTTACAGCAGACAAAACATGTACTCTTATACCTCCACGATCCAACTCTATAGTATGTAGGGTGTGCAGTAGATACTACTGACTCTTATATGTAGAGCGTGTAGGCATATACTGTACAACTGACGATATTGTATATAGGGTGTGTAGGGCATATATGCCGACAAAAGACATTTATTTTTTGGGGGGTTGGAGGTGGTCGACAATTGTTGTGAATCTGTTGGATCAACTTTTACCCCCACGTCTGGTGGGGGGGGGGGGGTCCACATTCTATAACTATTTTATTCAAGCCTTCTGAAAGGCTCTCATAATTTAGTTGATTAACAAATGGAATGCCGGGCTTTTATAATACATATTAGAATATGCATTCAGCGTATATAAGTATTCATGCTCTCAACCTTTTTCCATGCCAGAAATTTTATTTAAAATAAAAAGTCCATCTCTCTTGCATAATAATGAAAAGCAATATTTTTATAGTCCGTCAGTCTGCGGCTCTTTTCCGGAGCAATATTTCACAACAACATTTGTTTAGGCAAGCAGTCTCTGGAAAGCCCATAGGCAGCTGCAATATAAATAAATAAATACATTATTTGTATACGCAGATATATGGATTTAAAGATTTTGTGACTGCAAGGAATTCATATTCGTTGCGTCTTTCGGTAAAGTCACGTAGAAAGGTTCAAATAAAATAACAAAACACTACGACGTTTCGATCGCAACACAAGTGGTTATCATCAGGAAAAGGGGGTTAGCTTCTCAAGGCAAACTGTTTATAAAGGTTTGAAATGGGCGTAGCCCAAGCGTCAGCAGCATGGGCGGGGCAGCTGATGTTAATGTGAGGGGACTCGTAGAGGTCAACGACGGCGCTGGTGGTGTGTTTCCACCAATCAAAGGGCTGCCAGGTAATCATTGCACCTCGCTTTACACACCCCCACTCTTGAAGGTGGAGGTTGCTGCTAGAGGTGATGGTACTCGAAGAGGGCCACGACGGCACTGGTGGTGGGCTTCCACGAATAAAGGGCTATGCTAGTGGTGATGGTAGTAGTGGGCAGTGATGGTCCCGGTGGTGGGCTTCTACCAATTAAAACACAGTACGTAAAATTCGTTATCTGATCCCATCTGTGAAGGATGTGATCCCTGACATGCAATACCCCGGCGTCTATAAACTAAGCTGTGTCTGCGGCAGTAGTTACATTGGGGAAACTAAGCGACATGTCTCAGACCGTGTTCGTGAACATAAGGCAGATCTGAAACATGGTAGGACGAATACCTCGGCCGTGGCTGATCATTGTTTTAATGCGGTGGGCTGACACGAAATTGATTTCTCTAAGACGAAGATACTTTGCAAACCCACTGAATCTCAACAAAGATTCGTTCATGAAGCCATCCACATATACAGACATAGACACAATTTCAACTGAGAAGATGGATACAAACTCAGCAATCACTGGAAGGATGTGATCAACCAGTTTAAGTCATGACTGGCTCTAATGTTTCCATTTTAGACCTGGCATCCATTTAATTTAATTGGTGGAAACCCACCAACGGGACCATCACTGCCCACTACTACCATCACCACTAACAGTAGCCCTTTATTCGTGGAAGCTCACCACCAGTGCATTAGTGGCCCTCGACAAGTACCATCACCAGCAACCTCCATCATCAACAGTGTGAGTGTGTAAAGCGAGGTGCAATGATTACTTGGCAGCACTTTAATTGGTGGAAACCCACCACCAGCGTCGTCGTTGCCCTCTACGAGTACCATCACTACATTAACATTAGCTGCCCCGCCCATGCTGATGACACTTGGGCTACGCCCATTTCAAACCTTTATTAACAGTTTGCCTTTAGAGGCTAACCTCATTTTTTCTGATGATGACCGCTTGTGTTGCGATCGAAACGTCGTAGTTTTTTGTTATTTTCTTTGAACCTTTCTACGTGACTTTACCGAAAGACCCAAAGAATACAGAAATATGGACTTTTGTCTGTTTTTTATGTGATACAATGTGCTCCGTAATATCACTTTATACACTTTATAATACATTTTATCGTTTACATTGTTTTACATGACCCACCTCCTTTGATCCACTGGGCTAGATGTAGCCTTTGAGCACAATATTTATGTAAACCACAAATGATAAATTCTTACACTCATTATTCGATGTGCGCCATGAGGAGGAAATATTTATTTTGAACCAGTCACTGAATCGTGACGCGAGATGTTTTAAAACGTGTTACTTTGTGTGCACAAGAATCACTTGGAGGTAAAGGCCAGACACGACATTCCTTGTAACAAGCAGACAAAAAACCTTCTGATAAACCTTGATTAGTATCTTGCAGTTGTGTCCGTATGCTTGGAATTACATTGAGAAACAGAAGTGAAAAAACGGCAGTTTTAATTATTTCACTAATACTTGAAATAAAAGTCGGTGGGCACGGGCAGGATCCGATCACTGAAAGGGGATGCTGCTCCGATGATTAAGAATAGTGACAGAATGACAGCCAGGGAAACAAAGTGCCTCCTGAGGGGAATAGCTGACCACGGAGGAGATGGAGCGATGAGGTTGGTTCGTGGTAACAGCCGTCGGTGGATTGTTGCATCAAAATGGGTTTGTGAGATGGCAGAGGCTTGGGAACGCTTTCAATCTAGTAGTGAAATGAGCAAGGATGTTGCTGATTATGAAAACGAGCTTGTGTCAGCTAACCCGTGACCGTATGTAAGCTTAACGTGCCAACACCCTGGTAAACATTGTGTTTGCTCTCGTGTGTATCCAGAAAAAAACGCCGTATGAATCCCCATTAATTTACAGGAATTCCCATTTTTTTTATCGTTGAGCAAAAGGAAATAAAATTGCAGCGGGTGTCTTGGGGGAGACATTCAGCATCTGGCGTTATCGTAATAAAGAACAGGCATTCGAGCAAAACACGCTGGTAGCTGCAGAGGCTCCCGTCACGTGGAGTGAAACGTCGGACATTAGTTTAGTTGATTGGTTCATTCATCAACTATGCACATCGGAGAGCCGTACAGCGCAGCTGTAAAAACCTGCGCAGTGAAAGTGAAGAAGACAGTATGGGAAACTAAGTTTAGATGCTTGATGACATCTTTAACGTAAAGTTTGTGGCGCATATGCATTGGCCCTTAATCAATCATCGTGAGTTACCATTCAATACAATAAAATATCTTGCGACAGGGATACGCTTCCTGTTAATGAGAGAATACCTCTGTAAATGAAAATATTTAGGTTTCACTGCCTCAAAGCAAACGTCTGTCTCGCCAAACAATCACAAGAAGTGTCGTTGACGTGAGTGGGGGGTTCTTTTTGCTCGATCCGTTGTTAACGTTTCACTTCATTCAAACCGGGCCCTACCGAGCACAAGTCACGCAGCACATTCATGCAGTCGGTGCAGAACCCACTGCGTCTGGGAAGAGCCACCAGAGGGTGCCCAGCAGCACCAGTTCTCGATAGGCTCCTCAACTCGGCAGCGACGCTGTTGCAGCGATAATTCGACGTTGCTAAGTGCTCGGTACTCGGATAATTGTCATTTTATAATCGCTTGTGAAAGGTACGTGTGTGTGTATTCCTGTGAGCGTCTCGTCTTCGAGTTTAAATATAAACTGAATTGATCTGATTATGGTTGTCATTGTGTTGCTTTATCTCTGCTCCAGTTAAATAAAGGACATCAATCAATCAATTTGCGGTAGGAAGGATGTGGGGATATGGTGCTGTGTGTGGCATCTCTCTCTCTCTGTGCCACCACAATTCCTCCAAAATAATAACAATGGAATTCTATCATCGTCGTAATCATTGTTCACGGTCAATCTACCGCTGGATGAATGCCTCCCTTGTCTCTACCATCTTTCTTACGATCCTGCGACGTAGCGCTCCACCCGGCGCCTGCACGCGAGCTAATTCCGTCGCTCCATCTCCGCGGGCGTCCTCCGGGGTGCCGTTCCGTTCTTTGGACGCCACACCCGTTTGTTATTCTTGTCCATCGTCCAACCTGCCTTGTTCTAGTTTTCCTGCTCAAGCGCAAATGATTCTTCCCTCGCGGGTGGTTTAACGATGCCGTTGGGCAGGCGCGCGTCCTCTCCTGCACGTGTTCCCCTTCTCTGTCTGGCTCGTGTCATTCCAAAACGTGGATCGCTCCACGGGATTTTCTTTCTCGCGTCCCTTGTTCGTGATGCGTGCCGTCTGCTTATTTGCGCAATTCTTCAGTCAGCGGTGGGACACACACACACACACCACAACAACAACAATAACAAACAACCAGATTGCTCAAATATTCATCGGTCCAGCCTCAATCCTTTTAAAAGACGCGCACTGTACAAAAGCCGTGGAAAAAAAAACGTGCGTAATTTATATAAATGATGATTACCATTCACCCTCTGTTGTATTAAAAAAAAACAACCCGCAGGCTCCCTTGGCGCTCGAGCAAAGTGTGCGATGTTTCCTCCCCAGGTGCGTGCGGTGCGGCCGCGTGAGCCCTCCCGGGATCCCACGGTGACGTCCACGCGCTGCCATGGAGGTGAAGGAGCTGCGTCAGTACCACTCGCTCTCGCAGAACCGTCCGGCCAAGGAGTGCCAGTACTCGATCGGCGCACCGAGCCGCGACGACCACCACCTCCACCACCAGCAGCAGCTGCAACAGCAGCAACAGCAGCAGCTGCAACAGCAGCAGCAGCAGCGCGCCGTGCAGCAGCAGCAGCAGAGTTCGTGCGGCGAAGAGTGTCTGGGTCACCCGGGCGCCCGCGCTCGTCACCCCTACCCCCCCGCGGGGGACTCGCTTTACGAAGCCGAGGCGGCGGGCCTGGCGGGGTATGGGCTCGCCTCCAGGGACCCCAACAAGTACGCCCGGCAAGGTGAGAGCCGCTCTCGTGTTACCGTGCTGACGCCGACGCAGATGCGCGTTCAGCTGCCGCCGCGACCCCGCCCGCCCGCCCGCGCTCTGACAGATGAGCTTCTCTCAGCCTTGCCGTTAACCCTCGAGTCCTCCCCCCGCCCCCTTCCCCCACCGCCCCCAGCCCCCCGAATAATGAATTTGACGTCTTTTAACGTTGCGCCGCAGGCAATGATGTTTGGGGGTGGGTGAATTTTAAAGGGTTGGCCTCTGCGGGAGGGTTTGTTCAGGTGGCCCCACGTGGTGCAAGGTGTGTTGCTGTGCTCATTTAGCGGTGGTGTAGCGGTCAGCGCGCTGCGCTACGAACCCGGCGACCCGAGTTCGACTCCCGCTCACGGCCAACACCAGAATGACGATCGTCTCCCCTGGGTTGACGCAGCCTCAAATGAGTACCTGGTGCGGTCTGTAAACATCGCCGCTGGGGAGACAAAGGCGGCCGGGCGTTGTGTGGGCCACTCAACCCCACGTGTGCCGTTTCCGGCCTGCATAGGTGCTCGCTAACAGCACTTGCCCCAACAGTCTGTTGAAGGCTTTAGGGGGATCTTTGTTTTTTTTTTGCTTTAGCAGTGGATCTCTGGGAAGGTGCGTGCAATTAATCATGTTACCCGTAAACATTATCTCCTTTTTTGAATTCAAGGAATTGTTGATGAGAGCGTTAACCCTTGTGTTGAGGTCAGGCCCCAATGTCCCCCACTCGCCCTTTCCCCTCCCTCTGCCCTCCTCTTTGTGGTGGCGTTTCCCAGCTTAGCTTCAGTCTCTGCATCCATTCAGAGCCTTTAGAATGATTCATTGTCAATTGGGATAATTTAAATAACAAAATGTCCTTTTTTGTTGCAACAGTGCACACATTGTTACTTTATTTTTGGGGCTTTTTTGTAATGCTTAGAATTAAAGCCACATACGTGCATTTAGACATTTTGGGGATAATTTGTTTATATATTTTCTTTATATTTGATTGAACGATTAAGGATAATGCCATTGTTCAGTGGATGAAAGACCATTTGTAACTTTCTACAGAAAAGCATCTCAATTATTTTTCAACCAAATTACGAATGTGCTGTTATTTCTTTTTTTATTTCATCAACACAAAAAAATGACACTGCTGTTTCAGTTGAGAGCCCCTCTGCAATTTGCTCCTGCAGAGAAGCTCTGTTAGGTTACAAATCAACTCTGAATTATAATTATTTCCCCATTTAGTCGACCACCAGATGTATCCACCCACTCAGTTTTAAATCGTAAAGAGGACCACATGTGCACGCGTGAGTGTTGTTAAAGAATCCCGTTCTTAAGTGTTCATTGCAGACCGGAAGCCATCAGTCAGGTGTGCGTGCGTATGCATCTCAACGCCGTGGGGAGCCTTTGCGCAGTGGTTGGCATGCCGAGCTACGAACCCAGTGGCACGAGTTCGATTCCCGCTCACGACCAACACCGGTGATGGTTATCTGCTGAACCGGTCCTGGGGGATCTCCCCTAGGTCGACTCAGCCTCAAATGAATACCCGATGTGGTGGGTAAAACATCGCCACTAGTGAGTGGCGATTTGGTGCTGGTCACGCACTCTCTCGTGTGCCAGGCCGGCCTTCATAGGTGCTCGCTAACATAACCTTTCCCGTACAGGCTGTTAGGGTTATACCTGGGGTGTGGGGGGGGGGTGGAATCTTTGTCTTTGGTCTTAATGCCACACCGCCCACGTGTAAGCTTCGCAGAGCGTCTTTAAAGCCGCTCGACTACAGCACGGACCGAGCAGAGTGTTTGACTCACTTGTGCAAGGCGATCCCCAGGAATGGTTTTACTGCTTCTCAGCTCGTGATGGAGTTGCGAAGGGGCTTTGCAGAAAAATTTATGGACGAGCAATCTGGGCGTCCTCTGCATTTTGCTTGCCAGTGCTGACTTCCGCTTTCAATGGAAAGCTCCAGCTTACCACCTGCCCGTCCGCTTTGCTTTTACGGGGTAAAAAAATATACCACGTGCAACATTAAAGACATCGCGTCAACAGCTAGGGCGAAAGGTGCCAGGGCAGATCCTGGAGATGGCTTCGGGGTGGGAATCATTCAGCAGTGGATTGATCATGGCTGCTGCTACCGATGATGATAATGACTGCCTTGCGGTGCAAACACAAAGATTCCGCATGGAGCCATACACACTGTCTAAGCGGCGGTTCTTAACCTGGGCTGCACGCACGCCCTGTGGATGCGAGATGCCCTTTCTGGAGATGCGACGCCATATCAGCTACTCACTTTCAAGGCTGAGTTGACCTAGGGGAGACCCAGAACAAGTTGTGATGCCACCCGTGGTGACCAGGAATTGAACTTGGATTCCACTGCTCCGCATAACGGACGAAAGATGCCCTCCCCTTATACAGCCATATGAATTCACGTAGGACACACTGCCCGTTGGCCCATTGCCAAACAAATCGAACGAGACAAACACCTACGTTCACGTCACAGCAACTTGTCACCAAGACGCGTCTCTTTGTTACGAGAATAGATTGGAGCATAATCCGGCGATTAATTCAAGCCGCAGATAAGACGGGACGGTGATCTACTCGTTTGATGAGCATAGCGGTCCTCAGAACCCACAAGGGGAACGGGACAGACAGCTCAACATCGCCACCGAATGTTCGTGCTCTCAGATGTGGCGCGTTCCCATGCGACACCCCCCCCCCACCCCCCCCCCCCCCCCCCAGAGTGGGGTTGAGAGTTTTAACGCTCCCGCACTGCCGTCATTGCAAATAGACAGTCCTTCTTTGGTTCTTTCGGTAAAGTCACGTAGAATGAGAATAAAATAATAAATTGATAAAATAAAATTACACAATAAGATTCTCACGACGTTTCGGCCACAACACAAGCGACCTTCATCAGGTGAAGGGACGAGACTGTCTGGTAGGACAGCGCTGGAGTGAAAGAGCCGCGTTCAGATCACCTGATGAAGGCCGCTTGTGTTGTGGCCGAAACGTCGTGAGAATATTATTGTGTTATTTTATTTTATCAATTTATTATTTTATTCTCATTCTACGTGACTTTACCGAAAGAACCAAAGAAGATGAATCATTGCAGTCACGAAAGCTTTAAATCGAAATTTAGACAGTCCTTGATGAGTTTTTTCGCAGTTGAAGGGTTAACACAATTTAGATCTGCTCTCTTGATGCCGTAGCTCGCATAATGAAGACTACTGCTCACCAGTCGGAACCAGGTATTGTTTTTTACTTTCTCTTGGCCAATTACACTGTTGTGACTAACTATTACCCATTGCAAAATAATAGCTCCCTGTTTATAAATGTATTGTTTATCTGGAAAGCGTTATCCCCACAATATCCATTTTGTACTATTTTATCATTGTGTGTGATTTGATCGAGCTCCACTATGTCAATATGCAGGGGGTCTCCATACAGATTTCAGCCTTTATTAAAGAATTATAATTAGCCGTTTTGAGCTGGGTTCATAAAACTGTACAAGACAAAGATCCTCCGTATAGCCTTTAACAGGCTGTTGGGGCAAGTGCTGTTAACGAGCACCTATGATGCCCGGAACGGTACACGAGGGGGTGGGTGGCCAGCTCCACGCCCGACCGCCTTTGTCTCCCCAGCGGCGATGCTAAGACACCGCACCAGGTACTCATTTGAGACTGAGTCGACCTAGAGGAGGCCCAGGACCGGTTGAGATAATCATCACTGGTGTTGGCCGTGAGTGGGAATCGAGCTCGCTAGCTCCGTGTGGCGGCCAGGGCGTTGGCGTTGCCACGTGATAGTCGCAGACTGTGGCCTCCGTGAGGTGCTTCTGTTACTTTGCCGGCGAAGGTCACCTGAGATGTTTTTTTCCATCGTAAAAACAAAAATTTGAGCGTATATTAAAAAAAAATGTGGTGCCCCACAATATTTTGATGGCGCAGTTCAAACTGACGTCGAATTATTTCGCGGAGGACACCCTGCATGTATGGCCAACGTCTTTAGTTATTTTTTTTACCATTTGCTTAGAAGCTGCACACAATTATTGTGTACATATTGCAGGGCTGCGAGCCCGGCACCCTGAGTTCGATTCCCGCTCGCGGCCAACACCGGCGACGATTATCTGAACCGGTTCTGGGCCTCCCCTGAGTCGACTCAGCCTCAAATGAGTACCTGGTGCGGTGTGTAAACATCGCCACTAGGGAGACAAACGCGACCGGGCATGGTGTTGGCCACCCACCCCCTGTAGTGCCGTGCCGGCCTTCATATGTGCTCGCGAACAGCGCTTGCCCCAACAGTCTGTTCAGGCTATACGGGGGATCTTTGTCTTTGTTGTGTTTATTCAATTGTTTATTAACCCGGATTGCTGCTCCTGGCCACCAACAGCAGTGACTAATATCTGAACTGGTCATGGACCTCTCCTTAAGTCAACTCAGCCTCAAATGAGTACCTGGTGTGGTGTGTGAACATTGCCACAAGGGAGACAAGAGTAGCAGTGTGTGGTGCTGGCAACCCACCCCCTCGTGTGCCATGCCAGCAGGGGCGGAGCCACAGGGGGGGCTGGGGGGGGGGGGCTCAGCCCCTCCTCAAATTTTGGGAAAGTCGTAATCGGGATAACCGGATATCCGGCTGCTGCAAAATTCTGCAGGCTGCCACCTCGTGCTGCCCTGCAGGCTGTCACCTTGTGCTGCCACCTTGTGCTGCCCTGCAGGCTGCTTGAGCGGCAGCCTTTCGAACTTATCGAACTTATTAGCCACATCAGCGGCTCCGACCTATTAATAAACTCCGCGTTCAAATCCAATAAAAATGTTTTTTTATAAATTTGTGGCGCCCATTGGAAAACATACACTGGACATCTCAGAATATTGAAGTCAGCCCCCCCAAAGTCAAAATCCTGGCTCCGCCCCTGCATGCCAGTCCTTCATAGGTGCTGGCTTAACAGCACTTTCCCCAACAGTCTGCTAAGGCTATGCAGGGGAGCTTTATTTGCTTTTTCAATAATTTACTTCTGAATAATCACCTCTACTGCCTCCTTAGCTGTAGTTTGTTGAATGTGATAACGTTCATTGCAGACAACTACACACCAATGCATTCATTTGGCGAATCAATATATCTGTCCTAAGCCAGGTTCTTATGGGGGTATTTATATATATATGATATCAAGATCCATTCGAATGTTTCATTTAGAAAGGAATCCATCCGGATTACTAGATTTACGTTTATGGCTGTGTTCATCTCGAGATTACAATGTGCTTAAACATACAGATTGAATGAAGTTCCAGGGCATTCTTCATCGGAATCTGTCGGAAGAGAGCGCCTCTTACCCGGAGCTCTGCGCAGAGAATTGAGACCGCTGAGTGTGTAGCCAGTCTCACATACGAGCCACAGAGCAGTGGCAGGGCATCATGCGTTTCCCCTAATCGTTTGTCAGTATCATACATTGTGATACTATATCATTCCCATAGTGGAGCTACATAGTCTACAGTGCCGCACAATATGTTGTACCCACGGCTATGCCCCCCCCCCCCACCGCTCACCTTCTCTAATCTGTGTGGACCAACACGGTGAAAAAAGTCAAATAACCACCACAAGCTGTCACGGCGTGTGTGGAGGCTCTCATCCAGCAGTAGATTGGTACACGCAGTATAGCACTCACATATCTCAGCACACAGAACCTGTATCACCGTGTATATTTTCGCCGTTGTGCTACTCAGTTCTACCGATGTGCTTGCAAAGTGTTGGGAGCAAAACATCGGACATTGCGTCGAAAAACACCATCACAAACGCGCAAGCACAACCGAGAACCAAATGTAGGTACCGTGTTAAAATTCTATCGCTTACAACAAAAACATTTTTAGGCTACACATGTGCTCCTTTTGCTTTTGCTACCTCCAGAACTGTTTAAGTAAAAATAGATATTAATGATTTACAATAAAAAAAACATTACTTTACCCATCGATTGTGGCGATCGATATCTCGTCGTGTTGAGGTTTGACGTCAAAAAAATGATGCACTGCATTGAATTGATATTCCATTAGTCCCAAAAAGTTTTCAAAGTAGTTTAAAATGCATTGAGTAAAATGTGTTGGAGATGACTAGATTCAAGTTCCAGCAACAATTAGAAATTGGTTAAGCTCCAAAGAAGATGGTCTGTAGATTGGTATGGTGCTAAATTGCTAATCTACACTTCTTGAAATTATTTTTGGATTCTACCCAGAATTTTAGGAATTTCGAAATGGAATGTTGAACCTAATTCCCAAATTCCCCAAAGTAATTTTTCTAAAAGAAATTCAGAACCGTTTTAAAAGCTTTTTTGTAAGCGAGTGCATAAGTCATATATATCTCAAATTTTAAAAGGCTTAGAAATTATGATGAAGGTTTTACATGACAAGCTGACACAAGATTTGCGCATGCTGGAAGGGTCGTGATCCTTTTTTCAATCCGAGTAGCGCTATTATTTTAAATTGCATTAATCTTTGTATGCCTTAATGTCATCATTAATGAGCAAACATTCAACACATTCTCTACAGTGTTTTGACTGTTTGTGTAGAATATTGCAAAGGGTCAGAGTTCAGAAGACTGTTCTTTTTTCTGCTTTAATTATGCAAAAAACAGGCGGTTTGCTCTTCGCTTTTTATTTTTCCTAAGCGTGTGAGATTCATCATTAAAGTGGTTAAAAAAATGTGCGCATGTGCATGTTTTTTTTGTGTTGCTGTTTTCGCAACGCCCCTTTTACTTTGCAAGTATTTCATTGGCCGTGGTGGCGATGGTAGCGCTCGTGCCAGTTGCACACGTGCGGTAGCAGCACGGTCGAGAGGCCTTGACGGGATGATGGAGCTCGGATAGCGGCTCTGCCAGGCTGAGCATCGGCGGCACTTTCGCCAATGTGGCCGGTTTTCCCGAGGGGTGGGTTTCTAAAGGCGGCGCGGCGTTGTACCGCATATGGGTTCACATTTTGATCATCTCTACATGCGCTATCATGGCTTCCTGTGACAGCCAGACAGATGGCCAACACTCTCTTCTGTTCTCCTTTCAAGTTTCAAGTGTATTTTGTTTAACCACGTGAGAACTCAAGAGACCAGCTTCAGTCTCGATTGCAAGAATGACCTGGGGCATTAGTCTGCTAGTAGGAGGCAATTGTCGCTATGCATTATTGTATGATCGTATTTTGGAAAGCATAATCCTATTTGGAAAGTGTTAAAAAATTACTTTTCATTTTATGAATTGTTAATTAATGTTGTGCTGCGTATAAATTGTGGCAACAAGTGGTTTATGAGATGGGGAGGTCTGGAAAGGATATGTTCTGTCTCTATGCTGGTTTGAATTTAAATGCATTCCTTGTTAAGTGTATTATTAAGGATAGAAGGTCGACTTGCAGGTGGCGTAGACTTCCATTGGGTTCTAATATATTTGATTATCCCTAACCAATGTTCAACCACTCGAGTGTCTTCAGCCATGTATTGATAACGGCTCTGTGGTGTATGTTTGGTGTGGGGGGGGATAGAGAGGAGCGGAGTAAAATGAGAATAAATGACCTTAACCTCATGCAAGCAGAAAACACGAGTAAGCTTCCAGTGATCTTCAAGTACAGTTTTAAAAGTGTTCTATTAAGGCACTGAACCTGAACCGGTGAGACCACAGGTTTAATTTTTTTTCCTAATTTTATTTTACCAGGTAATGCCCACCGAGCTATATAGCTCTTTTTAGAAGTGACCTGGCCACAAATGATAGCCCAATGAAGCGGCTTATCCATGGGTACATTTATAGCAGCCAAATACTCTAAATATTATTGGGGTTTTTCGATGAAGGCACGTAGATAGAAACATAATAAAAAATAAAATAAAATACTCTAAATGCACGTTGATTTTAAATGTGGAGGGAAAAACCGGAGGAGCTGTAGAAAGATCTATGCAAACACAGGGAGAACGAGAGACATGCAAACTCCACATATGCTGCAGGTTTCAGGGTTGGACTCGAACCCACGACCCCTGTATACCAGGTGAGGTAGTTAACATATTGCAACCGTGGTGTTTGAATCTGGGCAGCCATCCATCGTCAATTTTTATTCTCAAGTGTAGCAAGTTGCTGGTCACAGTCCAGTCTTACAAAAAAAGAAAATTACGTAAAATAAGATTGTGATTTTTTTGTTATTAAAAATATATATTGGTGCGCCATTTGACAATCTCATAGCAGAAAGTGTGGGAAAGTGCGACCCCTACTGTTGAAATGCGAAAAATGCCACTTTACGCATTTTCCAGGGGGAAAGTCTGGCGAAAAACTACGCTGGACGCCATTGTCCTAAACAAGTGGTGCACCGCTCGGCGAGATTTCCAAATTGATTTACCCCTCCATGCTCCAAAGCAACCTCGTTTTACAAAACCAAACTTTGCTGGACGCCTAACCTTCCGTTAATGCAATGCCCTGCTCTCCGGGAGCATTAACGCAACCAGCAAGCTCCGTTTGAAGTTCATTCCCCGTACACTGGTAGCGCCCACTCCACTTTGAATAAAACATTGCTGTGGATCCGGTCGCGGCCTGTACATTTTTCACAATGTACATTGTTTACGTTGTGCCATAAGAACAACAAAAAAAACCTAATCCTGTGCGTAGAAACGATGTGGCGCCGTTAAACGCACGGGGCGTGATGCATTGCACCGGAAAGCACACTTGCCGCTAATTCTATAAACATGTCTCAGGAATTAATGGATATTGCACGCTACTGGAGGCTGTGGGCATTGGGGTTTGCGAACCTGCAAATTGAAGAGTAGGAAGAAACAAAGCGTTCGAAAAGATACCTTCGAAATTTCCTTGGTGCACGTTAATGGAACGTGTTGCACACAGATTGCCATAAGTCCACCAGCCTACACACAGAAAACACCTTCTGCACAAAGCTTCAGCGAAGTGTCCTTTATTTGCACTGTTGCTGTTGTTTATTTTGATTGCTACGGTGACGAGATGTTGACTACCTCGCCTGGCATGCAGAAGGTCGTGGGTTCGATCCCAACCCTGACGCCTGCTGTATATTTGGAGATTGCATGTGTTCCGGGTCATCTGTTTTTTCCTCCTCACTTAGAAACATGTGTTTAGAGTATTTGGCTACTATATATTTCCACACGATAAGCCACTTCGTTGAGCCGTCATTTGTGGCCCGGTCGTTTCTGAAAAATAGCTAAATATCTCAGTGGGCCTCACCTGATAAAAAAAAAATTGCTTACAGTTTATTTACCTGTGTTAATTATGCATGCATGTTACATGGGCTTGGGCTGGATGCTCGAAGCGATGCCCGCCTGTGGTCAAGAATAATGATATAGCAAGAGCCAAGGAATTGAATGCGTTTGAGAGTAGGTAAGCTGAGGAGATGGTGCTGGATGGATTGCTGCATCGCAGGATTGTGAGAGATGGTGACCACTTGGGCAGGCTTTCATCCAGCAGTGGATTTAACATGGCTGACAACGATGATGATGATGAATTCGACAGATTGAGCCAAATTATACGGACTGATGAGAGAGCTATTGTGCATTAGAGATAAGTTAATTGAAGGCCAACAAATGTGGGTTTATGCTGAGCAGACATTAAATCCTATCCGTTATGAAGTTGTCATCAATAAATATTGTCACGTACGTTAATTAGGCGTAAAAATTCCTGTCACACGTTATTTTAATATTTATTTATATTATCGGTTTGTAAAAAAAACAGACACACACATATACACAATCTGTTCTTGTAACATTTGCTGAAACATTCTGCTCACAGGGATAATGTGTTTGGTCTACCAACCCATCCACGTGTCAAATCCTGTCCGTGTCAGCACAATTAAGAGCTTGGGTTACACACTTAAGTGTGCAATACATTAGAAACAGCTTAGCAGTGGTCAGTTCTGGTCGGAACATTTCTGACAAACGACTCTCTGCGTTGTTCACATAACCATTAAGGGACATTGATTTGGACATACAAAACTCTTTTATCCGTGTTAGCTTACATCAAAAGTGGCCACGTTTCTCATTATCCATTCGACCCATGGCGGCCAATTCTGCTCGTTCGAATTCGGGCCTCGATGTCACAGCTGACAAGTACTCATGAAGCGCCTGGTCTTCCAGTTGTGAAGAAAGAAAGAAAACGGGGCCGTTTTTTTTAAAAATGGCTTTCTGTCATATGTTCGTTAGCGCTCATGATCATTCAATACTAGTTTACAACCCCGCTGAGTGCTGCCCCACCCCCATCTACGGCCATCGTCTCGGATCGCCAGGGGCAGGCGTTGGGGGGCTGCTGCAGCCGGTGCTGTCGTGTGGCACATGGTCCTCGTGTCAATTGAGACTGGGCCCTCGACCACCCATCCCCATGCTGTCACTTCAGATGCACGCTAACAATTCTGAATGTTCTATGTTGGCACCGATCGCCCCCCGATCCCCCCCGATCCCCCCCCCCCCCACTTTTCTCCTCCGAGTTCCGTTTCAGCTGTGCAAACAGCGACGGTTTCTGTAAGAAATGTTACACGTGCGGTAAACTGCTCGCTCCACTTACTGTCAAAGCACAATCATTTTTTTTTCCACGTGAAACCTGTTCCGAGTAATCGCTCAAACTTTTCGGAATAAATTATTTCTGGCACAAACGAAATGGATCCTTTTCCACCGCGAGGCCGAGGAGGATTTCGCTGTCCGCACATCTGCCGCCCAATTTTACCCGTGTTTTGATTTGGCGTTACATTATTATTTTTGGCTTGGCCTTGCTTGGCACAGTGTGTACAGTTTGTACGATTAACCATTATAATTAAATGCAAAGTGGCGACCGTTGTGTGACAACTTGTCTGCCAAATGAGCGTAGTCATTTGGCCATTCCGAACAGCGGTTCCGCTGCTGATCGACATGCCGTGCTTTGCCAGGCCAATTAGAGAAATTACATCTGTGGTGTGCTGACCAAGGTTGTGAGTAGATTGACATGATAATGATACAAAAATCTGGTATCGCCAGAAACAACTGGCCCATGCCAGAGTTTTAATATGAAATAAAAAATCGTAGTAATTTTGAACCTGCCTTATTCAGACCTGTGCGTCTTTAACACGCACCAACCAATAGACTTACAGAGAGCCACTTTCTCAACGTGATTTAATATATGTTTTAAAAAAAAAACTTCTACAGCATTCCAGTCCAAGAAAAGCTTCTTTCAAAGAATGTGGCTTTTTTCAATTAAATATTGTGCTTTAAAAGACTTGGCATGTTTTATACAAAGCGTCTAAGAATTCTCAGCAAATGTCTTATAAGGCTTTACCCAATATTGACATGCAAGCATGTTTTTTTTGTCAAAAATACAATTTGCTAAAATTATTTTTAAAAATAGCAACCAACCACCACCAGCGCACTTGTTTTGCAGGGTGTTTCAATCTTACTGGGTCCCAGTGTGAGAGCTTGAAGGGCAAGGAGCAAGTGGACTATCAGTGAGCACCTGAAATGGAAAGTGAACATATATATGAAAGCGGATTCTCTTTTGTTTTGTTCTGAGGGAAACGTGCCGACTACATGCCAACCAAAACACGGCACTGAAATTGATCTCCTTTGGCACGGGACTGTGCAAACTTGCAAGAAAGAAGAGATGCGTGTGTCGACAAATCTCTCCCCCCCCCCCCCGCCTTTCCCAAGGTATGCACAGATAGTTTATGCTGTGGTAGCAGTTTGAAGCTGCACAAGACCATGGTGGCATGTGCCGACTTCACAAGCTGTAGCAGAGCAAACATAAGTTACCATCGTGGGATAAGTGATGAAGATATGTTAAACTATTGGGAAATGTCTAAACAAAATTTGCTTTAGACTTTTATTAAGCGGCATGTGCTTTATGGCCACCAATCTCAGCGCTATACAGGCCCAAAAATAGCTTCCAAGATCCGATTAAATGTTGATGCTTTCTGAGTGACTCGTGCACCTATCTAGCACAGTTGATATGAAGGTTATCTGGCCAGGCGGCTCGGAGTTGGAGTGAGCGGCTCGCAATCTGAAGGTTAAGAGTTCAACTCCCGGTTTGCGGGGTCAGGGGGAGGTGACTCAGCCCATCGTTCATCCGGGGTTTAATGAAATAAGTATCCATCTGTGTGGGAAGTCAACATTAGTATTCCTGTGGACAAACTCGACCCCCACCGTAGGAATGTGGAAATTCCACCACCTGGCTCGGGCCTAGCAGATGAGGGACCACCTTAGAGCTTAATTGAGCAGGAAATCACTCCGGTGGGGTTTCTTTGCTATATAAAGTTTGAATTGGTGATATACAAAGGAGAACAAACCTAAATCTCCTCGCTGCGTGTGACAGCACGAGGCAAATGTTGCTGGCAGCAATGCCTCGATTGCGGCGCCCTTGAAAGTTTTTGATATCGGCGAAGAATCAAGATTCTCGCAAGGCAAAACCCCCAGTTATTATTGTCCCCAAGGTGAACCTCACTTTCGCCTTGTGTTTGTCCACCCTCGGTGAAAAGACGAACCCTTTGAGATGAAACAAAAAGAAAAGCCAGATGTCTGCACGTTTGATTTTGGCTTTGCCATTGTTTGCAGCGTGCGCAGTCTGTGCTTTAAAAAAAAAACTGCAGTAAAACGATTTAACGCCAAAAGCAAATATCAAAACGGAACAACAAATCATTTCCCCTGCTCGTGTTATTCTTGTAAACAAAAAAATAGCAACAAACAATCATTAGACAAAAAAATGAATAAATGTTATCCATATAAAGGAGCCTCCACTTTAAAGCGGTCAAATAAAGGGTATTTGGCCAACTCCTCCACCCTATCACACAACGACCAGGTGATCGACAAACTCTGGTGTACCCATTCAAACTTATGGCTGAACAGAGGTACAGTAGGTGGGTTAAAAGAAAAAAATGGTTTTGAACCACCGTGCCGGGTGATTGAACCGGCTATGTGTTTTCTTTTCAAGTCCAGAGTCTTAACCATTGGCACCATTGCAGCGTCGTCACTATCCCTGCACTGCACAACCAAACATCGTGATACTCATTCGTGTCACAGCGCTGCATGGTCAGTTAGCGTTCCATTTACGTTTGTAAGTTGAACTTCCTTCAGACCGCACGTAGCCAACGCTGCTGAACGGAGGTGCAGGGGAAGGGCAACAAACTAAACACAAACAGTGGTTTGAAAGAAATGTGTTTTCAACCTAGGTTTAAAAGTGCATATCTCCCGGTGGCTTGCTAATAGGATGGAGAGAGGACATTTCGGACGGCCGCAGAAGTGCATCCGAAAGCGCGTGATGCAGTGACCATCTTTCTTCGATGGTTAGATAGATTAATAATGTTTAATTGTACATAACATCGTTCGTGAAAATTGCCATACAAATTATTACCATACAATTATTACCATATTTACGACAGCTTCCCACAGGTTTTGGGCAATCTGTGCTTTTTTAAGCCAGGAGCTTGGGTATTTTAAATCCGGGAGAAGCCCGCGATCAGTGAGAAATGGACTGTGAGAGTGTGTCGGGTTGTTGGAAGCCAGTGCAGTTCAATATCTGAGCCCTCACCTGGGAATTTGTACATGTTTTTACCCCAATACTCAACATAGCACTCCGCATGGCTGCAACGCCATAGCTGGGAAGTGGTGTCAGCGAAGGTATTATCAGAAGGAAGATGCCAAGCCCTGCTGTGTAGTCTGCTCGAGGACACGAGATAAGTGTCTTTTCGCGTCAGCCGGACTTTATATCTGCATGTATGTGCTGAGCGGAATTGACAATACGGTAAGAGATAGAACTGTAACGCCATCGCTTGGCAGTGCCGTCTTGAGCTGCCGGAAACTTCACGTCGAAGCAGTGTGCCGTGTCTGTCGTCGCACGCCGATGCAGCGTGTGGGCACCAACACTTCTGTGCCTCGCATTGTTCAGTTCGGCGTGCCGTACTCGCTGCATTACAACGTATTTTTCTCCTGTTTTTTTCTTTCTTAAACCAACGTGCTGTGTTGTGTTCTAGCGTGTGTGACCTTTTTTATCGACACTGTGGCTCTATTTCAACCATCGCATGTGTCGCCAGATTTGAATACGTTTATTGGCACTGGGCGATGTGAACCACTTGATTGCAAACACACAGGCATTTCCAACATTAATATAAAAACTATAATAATGTTCAATTGTATATAGCATCATTCGTGAAAATTGCCATGCAATTATTACCACATTTTTCCAGAATGATGCACTAATTATTCCCCAGCGTCCACTCTGGTTCATAATTCTCTTTTACCCTCCTGTTTTTTCCTGGGATGTCGCATTTGTAGGGCATCTATTTATTTATTTATGTTTCACAAAATGACTGCAAAGGTTGGGGGGCGCGTTTTACTTTCTGTGGAGCACCTTACAACCCATAGAACAAGCTCGATACTGTGGCTGGTCAGCAGTAGCCCACTGTCAGAAACCCTCTCCTCAAAGGAAGTATCAATAGACAAAGAATGACGACGGGTTTCTGTAAGAGTCACAAATGTTCAGTCTTACCAGTTTCCTTTAAGTGATTCACACTTTCCCCTTTAGCCTTTTAATTGTGCACTTTCTCTGGCTTTCAATGCCTACGCACTGCACCTAATTGCTTAGATTTAAATAACTCCACGGCATCTCCACCTTGTGCCGGTGACATGAGCAAATTAACCTCCCGCTGTGGAAGTAATATTCCCTCTTCCATCCTGTTGTACCACCCTATTGCTCCTCCACCCCCACCCCCAGAAATAAAACACACAGAGGTCACCTCAACTCAACAACGCGTGTGTGGGTCTAATGAAGCAAGCCTTTTCAAAGATGGTCCATAAATTAAGGTGTTCAACGTATAGACGGGCATATTACAGAACCCACGTGGCAGTTGGATTTCCGTGTCGGCAGTGGGCAGTTAAGTTGTAAAATTGCATTGAAAGGAAACTTGTCCACTCACTCGGAGCGATCCATTCACAGATACTTCACTGATTTCTTACAACCCTATTACATTCTCTCAACATCTGATTGACGATTGTGAAAGCAGTGGCTCCGTTTGTCGCAGAGGATGGATGCTGAACGATTTAATAAGCGCGCTGAGATTTGTAGGTTACGTGTGGAGGCTTCTATATGAAAATGTTTTTTTTTCTGCACAGATGATTTCTCCCCCATTATTTCAGTGGGGTATCTAAATGGATCGGCGTATATCTCCAACATGAACACTGGCATTCGGTAGACGAATGCACGCGCGTGCGTGCACCACACACACACACACACAGAGTTGGTTTTCGCCCAGACCTAAAGCGCTTTTAGTTTTAAAGAATGTGCGTTACTCTATTGTATGAAATGATGCAGTAGGTTCTGCCCTTCTCACCCCAGTGGCACGCCATCTCTCTTGCTTTGTGTCACGTATTTAACATCGGAGCTCGCAAGTGGCATCCTTTATGTCGGAAGATAAATAATTACCCACGTTTTGTCTACGTGCGTCCTTTATTGCTCAATTGTGCTACCAATTGGAGCTGAAAATAGCCATTTTTTTATCTTACCTCTTGCGAATTCGTTTGTTTGCAAACACGATAACTTAGATGAGATTACACGTGATGAGATAAAATAATGGCAGTAAAAGCAGGACATGCCTCGTGGGGTAGAATCATCTTTTGGTGATAATTACGTCCAGTCTCGTATATATTTTTTATTATTTTTACATTTACTTGTTTCATATATTTTTAATTAAATAACGTGCGCTTCGACATCCGTCGCATAGCATATCGAATTAGCGCTCTTTTTTTTTTAATATATTTCTCGTACAGGTAGACTTCCACGATTATCTTGCACATTTGTGTTACGTTTTAATTGGCAAGGTGCGGAATAATCGTGAGTTTAAATAAAGGAAGCATCATCCAAAACGTTTGCCGACAAATTGTCCCCGGAACCCCCATCGTTTCACAATCGCACGTTTCTTTATCCTCCTACGTTATCGTGTAAACATTAAGCATCGTGGCATTTTGCAATGTAGGGAAGGGAAAAATAAAGGAGAAAGCAAGGCTTGGCAAGTATGACCGTTTAAAAAAAATGACTTCGTATGTAATTTAATTTAAATTTACCCAACCGCATGACAAATTACTGGCAGCCCGCGAGCGCCAGTAAATGGCATAAAGTGCATCTGTAGTATACAATGTGTCATATTTTTACGTTCATGAATTCTTGATTGTAAAACTGACGCACAGCAATAGTATCTATCCCGTGCATGTTGTACGCTATGTAAATGCACGCTCTCGTGCCTTTTAAGAGTAGAGCACACGCTGTAATTTTATCCACTGTATGCTCGTAGAATTGGGTTTTTGATGTATTGGCTTGAGTTATTCTGCCATGCACACACACACACACACTCTCAATGACATAATTGCATCGGTTCATGTTGCATATAAAGGCCTACTCAAAAGCACAGACTCTTAACATTTGCAGGAAATAAGCAATCAGACCGAAAAATTCAAAAAAAAGAATTCTGTGACACGCTGACATTACCAAAACCCATGGCTCAGACTGCAAAGGAGGAAGCAAGTAAATGTTTCAACATAGGAAAATAATAAAAACATGAATTAATTAAGGCACAACCCAAGGGAAAACATCACAAAGTCCCTCGTCAAAGTTGTATTATTATTATTTAATATTAAAATTATCATATGGAGTAGGGTACAGAAAACAGCAGCCCCTGTGTAAAATTAAAGAAATAATTAATGGAATTAATAAACTACCTTCTTGCCAATTTGTTACCTGCAGGTAAAAAAAAAGATCCTACATAAAGAACAAGCCCTTTGGGGTATTGCAGCTGAGTTTGTGCTCTCCCGAGCTCGGGGAATCTCTTAGCAATGGTTTTTTTTCGCAAAGGAATATTTTCTTTTTTTGATGAATGGGCATCCAATTAGCTCCAGGTAACGGGGGAAATAAATGGAGGGAAACTAAAAGTCGGTAATTAAACAATTTTTGTTAAATTATGAAGGGGGGGGAGTTTTTTTCTTTGTATTTAACGTATTCAACACTGCAGTGCGGTTTATATTAAGTGTGAGAAATATGCTTTTGCGGGAATCGTGTATACAATTTAAAGAGTTGACCTCCAATTAACGCGTGATTTTTTTTCCTACGTAAACTTTATAGTTTGGCAGACCATTTTGAAGGGGAAAACAAAAGCACGTGCTTAAGGTAATTGGAATAATTTGTTATTTAAAAATGGAAGTATACATATTTTTAAAAACGTCGTGCTATTTCCCTGCTTGCCGTGCTGTAATAATGCGGGAGCTTTGTCAACGCATGCCTTTAAAAAAAAACACAATCTCGTGCGTGACGGTGGAGACCACACCCTACCTGGCCATCAGACTGAACTGTACACATTCATATAAGCATGGTTTAACCATGCAATGATTTGTTGATAAATATCGACATTCTGTGTGCTTTTAATGTAAACCTGCTGATGTTACGATTAGACTAAACGGAGCAAGTAACAATATACAAAAGCTAAAAAAAATGTTTAAATAAGGCCAAAAATTTGTTAAAGTGAGTTTATGGCTCTGCTTCTTATTGATATTTCGAATCCCTAGAGCAAGGTGCACCACTATACCCCGAACTCAAATTAACTTCACGACCAGGTATGAGCCTTTGGAGACTAAACCACAATTTACAAGGTACACCTGGGGTGACCAGTGAGTTTGCATATGAGACGGAGGGCTGTTTGATAAGACGGAGATCAAAGTAAAAAACATCCCAGCATCACAGCTTAGCTGACATATTGTAGTTTGGCTATGACAGGAATATACCGCGCAGTGGGCCATAAATCTGCTGTCTAAAAATAGTCGCGGCGTGGTGGTGTAGTGCTTAGCGCACTGCACTGCGAACTTTGGTGATCTGATTTCGATTCGAAGCCACGGCTAAAATCGGTGGCCAGCAATATCTGCAGCGATCTCCGTGCCCTTCACCTCCACCAGCTCGCACTGACCAGCATGGTGATGTCATAATCACGTAAGGCATTCATGTCGGAAGGCCTTCATGCAACAGTGAATTCACAAAGGACTACATTTTATTATTGTTGTTGTTCTGGTTTGGGCTGTAGATAGAAGCCACTGCTTTTTTGGGAAGTGGGAATTTCATTGCAACTGCAGTTCATTCGCTTAGAGCACACCCACATTCATGGCATATTAGCATCCACAATGCATCGATATTGTGGCAGTTTTTTATTTTTACAATTATTGTTCAGTTATAAAAAAAAAACATTTCCGGGCAACTGCTCAGCAATCAAGTCTGCCATTGGGATATAAATCCTTCATTTGTGAACTCTTAGCCTAAATCAATGGAAACGACACGATGCCTGATGGGGTTACAGAGATATGTCACCGACTCATAGAACACTCTGGAATACGATGCTGCTGCCCAAAGTGTTTGTGAGCAGATTTGGCAAATGCCCCTCAGTGGGTTTGAGTCCGGCACTCAATCCAGGTGGCATAAATTATTGCCGGTAAAATCTATTATTCAGTTACTGAATGCATTTTTTCGTCTTATTTGTGTGTTTGTTTTCTCGCTTATTTATGCGCTTGCGTAGTACCGGCCATTGGAAACCTTGCCACGGTGCAAGCGATAGGAATGTCAGTGACCACTTCTGCAAAATTAGTGAAGATGAGATAAATTTTTATTTAATGCTTTCGTGACTGCAGGGATTCATATTCTTGGTTATTTCGGTACAGTCACGTAGAAGGGAAACAATAAAATAGTAAAAAATATAAAGCAATAAAAATTCTCACGACGTTTCGACTGCAACACAAGCAATCATCATCATCATCAGGTGAAATAATAAAAAATATAAAACAATAAAAATGATCAATCATCATCACCTGATGATGATGATTGCTTGTGTTGCAGTCGAAACGTCGTGAGAATTTTTATTGTTTTATATTTTTTATTATTGTATTGTTTCCCTTCTACGTGACTTACCGAAAGAACCAAGAATATGAGAGAAATTGTCGACAAATGGCTACACATACTGTATATTGTTTAAACAGTCTCACGGTATATTGTGCAGCCAACAGACATCTTTGAGCTCTACCACTGTATAGGTTTTCATGTTTGCTGTATACAGCACTCTAGCATGTTTTCGGGCTATGCCGTGTGTTGTGAGACATGATGTCTGACGTTTCACTCTCACGAGCTGGAGGAAAACTGAAGTTGCTGAAGAAGTTGCCCAGCAAGCGGAGGGAAACGTCGGGACATTGTGCCTAAGTACACAAGGCCTATTTGTGACCCCTTTCTGATTTGCTCGTCTGCAATGTGCTCGTGAGACTGGGTCTGGACATGGTGAACCTTGAACTCAGAGGGCACCCATCTGGAAACGTACCACCAGGTCACACAGCTGCCCAATTCATGGTAGCTTCATTTGGTTACATTCAAGCAGTTCACAAACGGGCCTTGTGTGTGTGTGTTTGAGGAACTATGGGTTTTTGTGGGAGGTGAATTTGTCTGTGTCACCGGTACTTAATGGCCTCCTCATGCACGGGTGTCGTGAGATCTTTTATGTGACCCGAGCACACGGGGGTACTTGCTTAACATCGTGCCGAGAGTCACGCAGACGTAATTCCACCATCAGCATAATGTTTTAAAACATGATTGCGGCAAGGTTCAATTTCCACCTACATTTTTTATACAAATACCAGGGTATATATATACTTTTTTTACATTTAGCATTAGAAGACCTCGCAGCAACTGGCGAGGAGACGGTTGTTGGTGCATAAAGATGCAATTTATTTTTGGTCCGGCAGAATGTTCTGCTAGGTACCATTAATATCATTGCTCCATTGTGCCGTTTGACATGCCTGCGCAGCGCTTCTGTGCAAAGTTAATAAATAGGGTTCCGGCACAGCACACGGACAAAGAGGGGGGGGGGGTTGGTACGGCCCCCCTCCTTTCACCAGGGCATCACCGCTGCCACCACCACCACCACCACCAAGCGCCCTCCGTCCACCTTCCCGTGCCCTGTGCAGCGGTCCCTGCATCGTAGTCTGGACTGTTTCTCCTTTGTTGTCCAGAAAACCGGCCCTGCGATCATCTAACAAAAATTAAAGGGACTGTGGGGGGAAGAGCCCTCTAGAACCAATACGCGTTCGTGAAATCTGGGTTACGCGGCCAACAGCTGGCACCGTTACCCAAGCCCCCGAGTCGCTATCGCTAATTGCTTATTGGCTATTTGTGTTCGTGCATTATTGCCACTTGCGCATGTATGATTTGGGAGCCGAGGCAGTTTGGTCTCATAGTGATATGTACATGTATTTTGTGGACTCTACATGTTTAGTTTATACATATACTGTACAGTACAAGAGCAGTTACTTAAACTTGCTGTTTAATGATCGGCAAACACCCATCTTTCTGTTTGTTTCGATCTGCCTATATACTGGTTATATTTCGCCGTTCAACATTAATCTGTTTCTGAGTATAACGTTGATCTCCTTGTTATGAATAAGGGTCATTACCTGAAACTTTTGTCACATATTTGTATTCCATTTGGATGGTATTCATGACACATTGTTTGAGTTTGCATTACTTGGCCCGTGAGCACTGGGCGATTGGTTACATTTGAATGTCTCGCATAACATTGTCATTTCTCCGCATAAATAACTCGTAAAAGATGCAGGGCATTTGACGATTGTTATGGTGAGTGGCGCGATATACGGACAGGCGCGCGATGTACGCAGTTATTTGTTTAGGTATTGGTGTATTTAAGTGGTTGAACATCACCGTTGCATTAAACGCGATCTCCAATTTCTGTGCAGTGCCAGCAAAGGTTTCGGGGTTTTTTTTTGCTGAAAATAATATCAATAGTTTCCCACCCCATGTCCTAGGCATTATGCACAAAAACGAACGCAGTGCGCCGGAGAAGATAAGGACGACACATGTACAATTACATACGAGTGTCGCATTGTTTTCCTATCAGATTTCAGACAGTGTTGGAACTCTTTGTGGTCAGAGCGTGGAGATGTATTGCACTGAAAGAATAACAATTGCTCCGGTTATTTTCATGAAGCAAATACAGTGTGTTGTTTAAGTGCAATAAGTCCATGCAAATATACACTGCAGTGTTAATGCAATAAAGCTAAGCAGTGAAACAATCAGACGAGAGTGTACAAAAATCAGTTTGAATACAATTATTGCGATCGATAATTATTGATTTATAATCATGCGCCTATCACAGGGCATGGCCATAATGACAAATGGAGTTTAAACATATATACATCCTGGGTTTCAAGTTACATAACTTTGTTTACATTTTAATGATATTGTTGACCTTCAAACTTCTTGTAACAATATTTTGTCTGCCCCCCCCCCACCACCTATTCAGCAAATCAAGTGACAGGCTATCGTTGAAAATCTTTTCGCTATTGATCACGATTTTTTTTTAAAGGTGTTTATCAGGCCTGTGCAGGCCTGCGCTTTGCACATCACTGCCGAGGCTGCGTTATGACCGGCCTTCAGATGCCTATCCGCGTACAAGAGCTGCTTGTGTTCATTGCTTTAGGCAGGAGGTGGGTGTATGGGGTGCATAGTGTGCACGTGCAGGTTGACGTGGTAGTTACCGGATGTTTTCATGCGCTGTCTCCAGTTTACGTCTTTTGTTCTGCCTCGAATTGACGTTAGCAACACTCGCCCCCAAAATTCTGCAGCACGGTCCCGTTCCCCTTGCGCGCGTTCGTTGCGTTCCTGAAGAGCACCGCGTTCTGGAGGGGAAACAAATCGCGTTCGAATAAATAATAGACAATGTGGGGTAAAGCACAGTCCGCAATTTACACGTGAGATGGGTACGCAGGCTGAACAAAGATGGAAGTGTGTTGAGAGCATCTAGAAGCATCCAGCAGCATCCCGCCTTGTGTGATGACGCTACGTCGAGGCAGCCGTACAACCGCTCATTCCTCGTCGCGCGACATAGTTCCGTTCACTCAATCGCGCTATATGCAATTCGCATCATCGCGTTATATATCGGAACTCGCGTCATGAAAACACAACGCGTTATAGCAGAACGGACTGCACTGCGAGTCAAAGTGACTTCCTACTCAGATGGTGCTCAACTCCAGTTTACAGCCCTGAGCTCAGTGATGGAAATTCAACATTCCTATGGTGGCGGTGGTGGTGGGGGGGTTAAAAACTCCAAAGGAGAACGACTTTTGCCTTCCCCACAAAGTAGTATCAATTTGATTGACCTTAATGGGAATGATGGGCTGCATCAATCCCCCTGCCCGCCCAAAACCAGGAACTTCTCTGGCAGCCTCTCGAGCCGCAACACGCGGCCTGCCACCGAGTCACGTGATGGGTTAAACTCGTGCTTTTATATTCAAACAATAGGATTATTCATTTTCTGAGTAATTACTGAAATGCAGGAGGAGATGTTGTGAATGTTTCCGGAAGGTGAAATGTGCCAGACACAGCCGGTCGTGGCCACAACGATATATATTTTTTTATTCCTTTATATGTTCCGTAGGTCAGCGGGTGTGAAATGCGCTCACGAAGGACTTTGAGATGACGGTGAAGTCACGGCGATTGCGAGCGAGGGAATTAACGTTGAAATGAAAGCCCGGTGAGAAGTGCGGAATGTGATTTCGAACACAAAAGTACGTGAAGGAGAGTGAAGGACCGCGAACGAATTGTTCGAAGCGAGATGGCTCTCCCGAGTTGTTGAAACGCCGAGGTGAGGCGATATTGGTAACGGATCCGAGGGGCTGCTGAATGTGCTCGAGAGAAGCGTCATCGCTCGCACACTCGCACGTCTCCCATTGCCCGGTGACGTGTGGCGCATTCTCCGCCGCCTGTTTGCATGCGTTCACGGTTCGAAATCGGCGGCCGCCCTGGTGAACGCTGTGGGGTGCGTATGAACCGAAAGAAAATACCGCGCAGCGGACGTCAAAGATCCCATGGCGTCGTTCACAAGGATAGGCCTTTGCGTGGCGACGTCACGGTCAAAATTTGACAAATTTTGAAGAACAAAAAATACCGACGAAATACTCGGTTGGGATTCCACGCAGCAATCATCGCCCCTGCTGTTAAACTCAGTCGGACTCTCCTAAATAAATAAAATAAAGTCACGAGATTCAGTGTGGCGTTGGCTGGTTGATAAAGCTAAATAATATGATCATGATGATAATAATGTTGGATCATTATCATCATCAGCCTTGGTCATTTCACTGCTGCGTAAAGACCTCGTGAGCCATCTCGTCAAGCCACCACCACCTCTCATAGTCCTACGAAGTAATAGTCCACCTCGCACCTGCACAATACATATATATTTTTTAAAATGTTTTTTAAATAATTTTTTCCACATACAGTAAAATAGTGCATCCTTAACATTGGCTAACCATTATATAATTAAAAGAACCAAAGGCACTGTAAAATATATTTAGCAACCCTCTCTCTCTCTCACCCCCTTGCTCTGCTCTCTGTCGCTCTCTCAAGGGAGAAAAGATTAACTATTAATCCCTTTCTTGTGCCGTCTGTGTTTGCTTGGAAAAAGAAGAGAGCTGTGCAACTTGCACACAAAGACTAAGATCCCCAAATAGGCTGCTGGGGCAAGGGCTGTTCAGCGAGCACCTCTTGGAGCTGGCAAAGGGCCCACGCGGGGTGGGATGGTGTGGCCAGCGCACATATCCGGCAGCCTTGTGTCAGCAGGTACTCATTTAAACATCACAGAGGTAATTACAACCAGCCTCGTCAGGCGAGAGCCACAGTTGTGTAATTACCGGTGAAACGTCGTACTAGAATTGTAAATCCTGTGGGTGTACTCGCCAACACGCCGGTGTTCTGAACTAGTTACGAATTGGCACGTTTTGTTTACGAGACAGACCTTACTAATTGGCTGTGTCGGGTGGTGGCGGGTTTATCGACACATTTATATTTACGCGATCTAACGCAAAAACAACTATTGTGGATTATATTGGCCGCAAAAGCCTCCTAATACGTGTTGAACTACTCACTTAAGGTTGACCTAGAGGAGGCCCCAGGATGGGTTTAGATATAATCAACACTGATGGTCGCCGTAAGTGGGAATGGAACATGGAGGTCACTCGGTTCTTAGTGCAGTGTGCTAACAACTACACCACCACTCTCCACCATTTATTTAAGGATATATAAGACAAAGATCCCCCCCCCTGTGTAGCCTTTAACAGACTCTTAGGGCAAGTGCATTAAGTCAGCACCTATGAACGCTGGCATGGCAAATGGGGGGGTAGGTGGTCTCCAGTGCTGATGTGTACACGCTGCACCAGGTACTCGTATAAGGCTAAGTCAACCTAGGACTGGTTCGAATATTTTCCACTTGTATTGGCTGTGGGAATCAAAATCAGTCTGCTGGGTTCATAGCGCAGTGCGCTAACCACTGCGCCACCACTCCCCACAAGCAAAGACACACACACACACTAGGGGTTTAACGATGCAATGATTCATGGATCACTATCGATTCTTAAGGCTTACGATGTATGCACCGCATCGTGTGTGAAAGAATCAATAGTTTCAAATGGAATTTCTACGCAAATCTGCCGGAATTACGTTTGGGCTAGCAGAGTGAGCAACGATGGACCGATTCAGATATTCGTCACCGATGTGAGCCGTGGCCAGAAATCGAACCGCAGGTTGCCGGCCTCATGTGCCAAATGCACTCGGCACTCCGCCACCACTCCATGACACAAAGGCAAATATCCCCCGTATAGCCTTGACAGTCTGTTGGGGCAAGTGCTGTTAGCGAGCACCTATGCAGGCCGGCACGGCACACGAGGGGTAGAATGGCCAGCACCACGCCCGGTCGCCTTTGTCTCACCGGCACCAGGTACTCATTCGAAGCTGAGTCGACCTCTGGGAGGCACAGGACCGATTCAGATAATCGTCACCGGTGTTCACCGTGAGCGGGAGTCGAACTCGGGTCGCCGGATTCGTAGCGCAGCGCGCTACCGCTCCACGACACACCCACACATACACATTCCCTCACCTTCATGTCGTTACCTTATGGGTTGGCAATGTCCCCCACAACTCTCTGCCTGGGATGTGAAGCTGGCTCGGAGATGGCATGATTACATGCTGCACCTCATTGTTGATGCAGCTGGCTGGAAGATGGGTGTATTTATATGTTCTGATTTCCCATTATGCGTGACTGGTTGGCAGATGAGGATTTCTGCAACTTGGAACTTTTATTTTTGCGGTCAAATAATTGCATGTGGGTGGAAGGGAAGTGCTAAGTTTAATGTGCCCAACTGCAGTATTGATCTGGTTGAATTGGCGATGATTTCCTGACAAGGGCAGGTGTGTTGCTTATAAATATGCAAGGTAAATCCGTGTCATTGTTTATGCTGTACACGGCACCACACTGCGCAATTTTTGACCGTTTATTTTTGTTCTAGTTCGCTCAGGGTAATATTACGCATTTTTGAATTGAGAGCTTGCCAGCTTGCATATGTAGCGAGTTCATATTTACAACACTGGTTTCCCATGAATAATTTCTGCAATTTTGCCGCGGGTTTGTTCGGGGGGGGGGGGGGGGAGGTGCTGAATCAAGGAGTCTGGAGAAGCCGAAGCACTACATAGAAGCTCCGCTGACGCTTATTGAGTTTGAGATCGTGCCGCCAGATATGAGTGTTTCCTGAAAGGTGCCTCCCGGGGCTCTGTGGGCATTTGCTATTCCCTTTATATTCCCATGCTTTTTAAAGATGGGGGGGGGGGGCGTCTTATAACAAAAAAAGATACCGTTAGGCTGGATGTTTAGAAGCAGGCATCGAAGCAAAACGAATGTTGTGGTGGTTACCTTTCTTTTTTGTGTGTTCCAGTTTGCGCAGATAATTTTAAAATTATTTATTTGGTGACATCCCATGTATTTGAGGGTATTTGCTTTTACGAATATAAAGTTAAATCTTTATGTGTCTACCTTTACACTGTTAAAACTGATTTCCTCGATGCGTTTGTGTGTAAGATATGATCTAAACACTTAAATCATGGCTTGGCACTGTTTGTTTTGCAATATGGTCATGTATGAGCCGCTGCAATTAATGCTTACACGTCCCGTTTAACCACTTAAAGCCAAACCAATCAACATTTTTTTCTAATCGCTGTGGCATCATACTGGGTATTAAGGCTTCCAACTTACTTATAATGTTGTTGTGCTCTGAAATTGAATTTGATTCCCAGCCACTGTTCACATTGGTGGCAAGTGATATTAAAAGCAGTTCTGATCATCCCCTCCTGCGGCCCTACCTGCAACAACCCTGGTGACGAAGTAGGGTCAAACAACCCCCACGACTGACGTGGCATAGGAAGGCCTTCCTCCAGCAGTTGATTGACAAAGATCTGTGGATTGTTATTATTGTTGTTATCAATCATATCTAGGCTTTTTTGTGGTCACTTTTGTGGCATAAGTAACATTTGCTAGTATTAAAGCAAGAATGGCTGGGTCCCTACATTTTGCAGATTAAACCCTTGAGTTGATTTCTCTTGGAGCGTCATTTCCGGAGGTATTTTTTTTGTTGCTGGAAACTTAATCATATTTCCTGGCTGAGCCAGTCGACCAAATTTCTATGTCTGCAGAATAGAAACCAAATCTTAAAAAGCACAAACATAGTGTGGAATGTAGTTTGCATAGGGGAGCCTTTAAAGGTTAAATAAAAAAAGGCTATTTTATTTCATCAAATAGTTGATGTTGGTTGATAAGCGCCACCCGCGAAATTGCATTCGTTGTTTAAAGACGTGGCCACGTTTTGGCTTGATGCATTTTCAAAGGGACACAATTGGCAAACCCGTGTCTTGCTTTCATGAAATCTCTACAACAACACGCCTTTGCACTTGCGCTGGCTTTAATTGCACAGGTCTGATTGCACCTCTCGTGCAATTAAGCACGTGGAGTGAGCCATCGCGTTGTACGCCCAGGGCGTTCTCTCAGATCTTGCCGTAGACAATGAGCAAAGTTCTGAGCCTTGTGGTTTGCAAAATAGACCAAATTGATCTCTTGCCTCTGCTTAAGATCTATATACAGTATACATTAAAGGTCACCCATCCGTCACGTGGACATGTTAATCCTGTGTTCCTGAATTCTACTAAGCACTATATTTGTGGACGGTACAGATTCAAGTTCCTTAGGGAGGGCTATTCATTGACCTGCACACTATGTGGTTGTCAAATTCTCCACTAATGCGTATTGTCTGTGCCTGGAAGCTTATTTGTTGAACCTTACTTGGGGGTGAGGGGGGGGCAAATTTCATGGGGTATTGCAGGAGGTCACTCTGGCCTATTCGTTTATAGAAAGAGTAGGTGCCTCCGTGAAACACTTGCCAAACAAATTAAGGAACAAGAAGGGTTGTTGGTCTGGCACAACATCACAGCTGTCAGACTGTCAGAATGATAAATTGGCAAGGCATCATCAGGCAAAGGGAACTAAAGTCAGCGGCAGCAGCCATCCTTCATTGGGCAGAAGGTCATCTGATCGACCTCAGAGCTGTTCGTATTCCCGACGGCACCGATCACACCATACACCTGTTTAGGAGAAGTGCCTTTGATGAGAGGAAAAAAAAAGTTACATCTCTCATTGTAAAGCATACGACCCTACATAGCAATAGTGTACTTAAGTGCATATTTGTACTGGATGTAAAAAAATACATACATCAATCTTCTGTCAATCTGTTGGATGAAGGCCTCCTCGCACTCTCTCGTGACCATACTTCACCACGCTGGTCAGTGCATTTTGGTGAAGGTTCGGTGGCTGGGAAAGTCGGTACCGGTTCAGATATCACTCCCCGTTGGTGTGTGCCGTGCCTGGGAATAGGACTCGGGTCACCCGGTTCAGCGTGCTCACCACTGTGCCACCACTCCCGCCCCCACGGATGTCCCAGTGGATGTTTACATTTCGTTATTTCTCGTCGTGGGATGTCGCCACGTGCGTAGCTTATGTCATATTGTGGCCCGTTGCGGTGTGTGCCTTGCTTCAATGAGGATTTTAAGCCTGCCATGTTAGCACGGTTGGAGATCTTAAAGACCCTCAAGCATTAACTTCAGACTACAAATTATGTATGCAGTGTTCGTCAACCCTCATGCACCAGCAGGCAGCCCTTCCACCCCCCCCAGCCCCCTCAACAAAAACCCCAAGGTTATTCACGTTAAATATATTTCCTAATTTTGACCTTGTTGCAGCAAGATTTTGCTACCGATGGATAAGCACACCTCCAAAAAGTTGTATCGAGTAGGGCGTGGACTCTAAAATCCTGGACATCCTTTCCACGTGAGATGGTCCAGGCCAGGTAGCCTGGGTGTCTGGACATCCCCCAACATGTTTTAATGTAAATCTTGGTATTTTGTTCAGTCCGGCAACATTTTTTTCCCTTCAGCAAGGTGACATAATTGTACGCCGATTGCGGAATATTTAAAGCACATGGATTTAATGTAAATGTATTGCAGCAGAACTCCTCTTATCCATCGTGAAGTTGGTGGGCAAACTTTGGAGATCTTATCTTAAATCTAATCAATAACCACCACCAGGAATCATTATCTGGCCGGACACTCCAGACTTGCAAAATGTTGCTGTGCTCCTGCATAGAGATCTGTTCCATGAAGCGACCTCATTCACTCTCATAGAGGTCTGTTAGCTTAAGTCTTCTATTTCTTCTGTCGTGTGGCTGATGATGGAGATGCTGAGCAACATCTACAATTCAGGTGGTCAAGTCAGATAACCGCATCAGGAGCAGCGGAGTGTATCGCTGTGATGTCTCCTTCGTATTTGTGGATCGGGCATTGTGTCGTGATGTGTTGTAAAGTGACCTTCATTCACTCGCATAGAGATCCGTTGGCTTAAGCGACCTCATTCAGTCTCATACAGATCTGTTAGCTTAAGCGACCTCATTCAATGTCGTAGAGATCTGTTCGCTAAATTGACCTCATTGACTCTCGTAAAGATCTGCTAGTATTACCAAATAACGGGTCACCGTGTGTATCTGTAATCTAACCAAATTGCCAACGGGAAATCGCATTCGCGAGTGGGACAGACACCACCCCCCAAACTTGCAACGTGTGGCTGTGGCCCTGGTGCATGGGACACACTTGACTCGCCTGTCCTCCATTGTCTGTGGAGCTGCGGAGGTCAGAAACTGCAGGGCCTGGGCAGACCTCGCAGCTGGAGAAGAAGAGCCCGATTGTTTGTGTCTCTCACAGGCTACGCGGTCGCAGCACTTCCCATGCATTTGAATGTCTCGCAGGAAGAGATGAAATGGATTTTATTTTTACGGTCCCCCTCCACGTCTCCTCCCCCACCGACCCCGAAACATTTCCCGCAGATTCGATTAGCACAGTTGACTACGTACGGTGGCGAATGAAGTTCAACATGCGTACATACACAGAGGGGAGGGGGGGGGGTTTGTACCCTTATTAACTACCCCTTTGGGCACTGCTACCGAAACTCTCTGGACCCACGGACCACTGGTTGACTCTCAACATGCTCTTTTTTCTTAATCCAGCAGTGGATTTGGACCTTGGCTGATCATAGCGACCGCTATTGTGTTTATTATTGTTATAGTTATTATAAGTATGACAGCGCCTAGGTGTTTATTCATCGGTTCAACGCACGTGCTCTTCGTTCTTACACGTTCACAAGCGCTCACGTGGAATATATCTTGAAGAGCCATTGTCTTTTATAAAATATAAATAAGCGGACACGTACACTAATTGGATTTGCAATCGTACGCCTCTTTATCTTATTAACAAGCACGCCTGTATGCTATTAATCAGATAATACTAATTCTGATTTAGCAAAAGACTTCAAGCATGGATGAGCTTGCTGTAACGGGTAGGAGTGTTCTGTTGCGTTTTAGCCAGCTCTTTGCTCGGCACATTGACACTGCCTCTATCCTTGAGCCGAACTTCCTTAGCTCTTGCTCCAGAGATTCATTACGCGATGACGCTGACATGACGGCCGCGACCCAAGCGGTGACAAGCCGCCACCCTTACGTGAGGCCAGACTGCCCAGGTTAAAGACAAGACAAGAATGTCAATAAATACATCTATCCTGCTTCAGCTACTTTCAATCCAACAGGGGAGCCACCTTCGCATCCCCGGGGGTTGATTTGTACGCACCACACCAAGTTGCTAATTTAAGGCAGAGTCGACCTTGGAGAGGCCCCAGACCGGTTCAGAAATGCGTCACCGATGTTGGCCGTGAGCAAGAATTGAACTTGGGTCAGTGGGTTTATAACGCAGCGCACCAACCACTACGCTCCCGCTCCCTGCTATTTATATGCAATTATCGCATCACATGCAGCTGCTCTGTAATGGTTATGTGCATTTTTACGTGTTCATTTGTGTCTGACATAAGGCCTGGATCCAGAAATGTTTTATAAGCACATAGCCCTGTTGGGTATATTCCATTCAGCCATATAGCCGTAAGTACGTGCATTTATTGGATACAGTTTTTTTGTGTGTACGTCCAAGGAAGGGAACCAGAGCTTTGGTACAGTGATGCGTGCCTTTGTTTGGGCGCCTGTGTGGAGATCTTCAAAATCAACGCAGTTAGCGGCACGGTGTGCTGTCATTGACGTCTTTTTAATTTCCTTGAAAACCAAAAAACTCCTTGACTTCCCAAATTTTACTAGTGGAATGTGGCTCAAAGGTCTATCCTCTTCCTCGGTGTGTGGAGTGTATATTTTGCCCAAGGCCCTTTATTTGAAGTGTAAGAAACGGACATGAAATTGGTTGTCAATATAAAACGCATGAACAAAGGAGTGTTGTATGGCATTTTCATTGTTCAAGTGCTCTTTTCATTGACTGTAAAATAGATTTGTTTTTTGTTATGTACCCTCAACGGGGCACACTCCTTCACCCCCTGCCCCCCGCCGGCAAAAAAAAAACCACGGCACCTGAGACGCTCCGTGGATCTGTGCGGCTCTTGGGCGTTTGGAAACACGGACCAACCGAGAGGCAGTTCACGGACCAGTTCTTAATCTACGGTAATCGCTGTGGCAGCAACACCGTTGTGCCACCTTTTTGGAGGGGGGGGGGCGTGGGGGTGCCGCCATCCGTGGTTCCCACTCTGGGCGCCCCCCCCCCCTCCCCCCTCAAAAACATCCCCCCAAAACTTAAAACCGGCCTCGTTTTTTGCACCGTGAGCCCCCCTCGGCACTTTGCTGAGGGGCATGTCTCTGCAGAGCATCGGGGCGATTCGGTACAAAGTGTAGCTCGTGAGCATTGATGCGCTCCCCATTCAGCGCCGGTCTGAATCCGCCCCTTGTTAAAGTCATGCCCTTGAGTGTGCATGGCAGGGGAAACTGGGGGGGGGGGGGGGGATGGGGGGGGGAAGGGGAAGGGCTCAAGCAGAACATAATGCAATACATTCAAACCCGCTCCTCACAGCGGACTCCTAATTAGAACCAGAATTCGAGCCACTGGTACACAGTGATACAAGCATGTAGGGCAAGAGGGGGTAGGGGAGCGGTGCTGGGTGTGTTTGTGGGCCTTACTCCCTTCCCTCCACGTTGTTATGGAAGAGGAATACCCAGGGGGCATGTTACGACCCCCTTTTCTGTGAAAGACTACAGTTTATTGAAGAATAATAATAATACAAGCTGATTTGTGTGTGGGGGGGGGGGGATCTAAAATCCCCAAAATAAATGTGACCACAGTTGTTCCATTTTTAAACGGGCCTATTGATCTCCGCCGCTCTAATTTACACACGACTCTCCACATGCGTGTACGGCGGCTGCCGGCACTGGAAACTTTATGCAAAAAAAAAAAGTTATGATTTATGTGAAGTCACTTTCGATTCGTGTCCTCTGCTTTAAAACACCTGGTTAGCATTACGGTTTGGAAATTGCATTCATTAGGGTTATAACAATGTACAAAATAAAAAGGGACTGCTCTTTTCTTTTTTACTGCGCCAAGGTGTGGAGCCGGTGGCGCAGCGGTTAACGCGCTGCAACCACCGGCTATGAAACTATGAAACCACCGCTAAGAAAACTATGAAACACAACGATGAAACTCGCCGCGCCGAGTTATCTTGCCGTAAACATCAGTGGCGAGTCATATCAGAACCGGTCTTGGTCTCCCCCTCCACTTCTTTACCAACCGCCCGCTGACCAGCATGGTGAAGCATGGTAGAAAAAAAAAATATCTGCGTGATCGACATTACGTGGGGAGACTTAAATCCATCATTGGTGGCTCAAAGAATGGACAGAATTTATTTATTTTTTGCTCAGTCCTATAGCCCATGACTAGGTAACCTGTAATGCATTGCAATCCTTCCCCCCGCACCTCCGATTCTTTGCCCCACACCTCCGATTTGCGCGGTTGGCTACATGCGACGTGAAAGAAGTTCAACATACACACATACAATATAATCAGATCTCAGAAGCTAAGCAGGGTTGAGTCCGGTAAGTATTTATGCTGAGCAACTGCCATGGACAAGTTATGGCCTGCAGTGCTATGCGGCGGGCAAAATCCATTGTTCTACTGTACTCATATGCTCCCACATCTATGCCCCTCACCTGTACCAGTGTAGAGAAGTATGGTCAAATAATGCCCCACGACCTGCAATGGCGTGCAGAAGCCCTCGCCAAGCAGTGCGTTCACACAACAGCTGCACACGCAAATAAATACCCGTTCGTCCGTCCAGCCTACGCGACTTATAAATGTATTTAATGAATATGCTTGCACAGAAACGCACTGGCAATAAAAAAAAATAATGTCTTCTGCCTTAGTTTTTCTTGTGCATTGGTGAGAATTACATCCAAGTCCTAATGTAATTTCCCTGTGGGTCTATAGACTTGGGAGCCAGTTGTATTTAGTCTTGAGCAGTGGCGCAGCCGCTGTGGTTGGCATGGGTTGTCCGGACAACCGCTAACATCTTTAGATATGGACAAGAGACACCCACAACATTTTGGGCAGAAATCATATAATTTTTTTAGTCCACTTTTTTCTCGACAAGGCGAAAGAAATGTTGTTAATGCTTACGATGCAACATGTAATTACTCAAGCAGTAGGCCCAGGACTCAGTCGGCAAGCCAGTATGAGCGTGGGTAGTGCAGTAGTGGGGAGACCTTCACAGAACCTTCTCGTAATCTACAAACTAACCACTGGGAACCATTCACGAGTGGGACACCACTCCCCGAACTTCTGGAGTGCGGCCGTGTCCCTGCCACACTATTTAAGAAATACATTTCTAACACCCAACGCTCCCTAGCCGTGGTGAAGAGCTGCCGCCTTTGTTTGTTTGTGAGCCAGGTGTGAAAGACTGATAAATACAATATGGGGAGGCATTTCCCCAAATGGGGTTTGTGTGCGGTGTAAGTGTGTGTGTGTGTCCATTCGCTGCATTGGCAGGGTCAGATCTCTTTAGAATACTGTACTTGAAAATACATTTCTCTGTCCGCTTGTGGTATGTTAAATGTGTTATTTAGAGAGGTTTTTTTGCATGTACTTATATTCTCTATTTAAAGAGTGCACATTACTTTTTCAGTGCACATACAGTAACCTAAATGCACATTTCCTCCACATGACAGTAACGTTCAATGGTAGCTTGCAGGTTTCTTTGTTAATAAAGAACGGGTCTTTCACACACCTAAAGTCTTATTTATTTTTATATAGCGGTCGAGTTAATCGGCAACGTTCATGCGATCATTTTGGGATTTGGTGACCAAGGCGGTAAATGGTTTCAGACGTTGCCTCATTGTAAATATCTGATATTGCTGTGAACGATAGAAGTGGCTAGTGGTGCTACTATGTAGTGCATGGTTTGAGATGTAGACTCACATAGTTGTTCGTAGGACTCACATCGACACCATAGACTCACACTAAAGACCCATAGGCGAATGATCGGAGCGGGCGATGGTGTTGCTATGTGGTCCATGGTTTGAAATTGTGACCTCAGTGCTACTGGGGGCTCTTATTAATTTTCTATCAGTGTGTAGGGGATAAAATAATTCACAGCCTTTTGTCAGTCCACTTGTGGATGAAGGCCTCTCTATCCCGTGTCACCCTTGGGGTTTGTTTGACCACACTCGCCCACCTTTGGTCAGTACAGGTTGCTGAATGTGGCCCCGACGGTCAAATCAGATATTGCTCGCCACTGATGTCACTCGTTACCAACATGACCACAGTAGAATTACGTGTTGTGCTTCCCGTACCAATGTTTAGCATATTATTCCCACTAATGTGAATGTATGTATGTATGTTGAACTCCTTGCGCATCCCACGATAGCATTCTAATGACCCAAGGAAATGGAGTTGGGATGTGGTGCCCGTGCAATATTTAGAGTTCCACGATGCGCTCTCTCCTGTGGAAGTCCAGGGGCATTGTTTACGCATTAAACGCGAACGTCGCACGTAATGGTGAACCTGCACGCACGCACGCAGGCAGTTTGACATTTTGACGAAAAAAAACAAAGAACTAAACTTTGACTTTTGACCCTGCATCTGGCGGTGCAGTTTTCCCGCATCTGCAAAATGGAAAATGTCTGGTCGCAGCATAGGGTCTTTTTATTTGCGAGACACCGTATCAAAATCTAAAGTGTGTGACTTGTCCGGGGTCCACGGTCTCTCTCGGGGACATTCGTTGCTTAAATGCCGCACGGAGGCGGCGCTCGCACGCTTTGTATTTTGCGGCGCTAATGAGGTAATGTAACGTAATAGGGTTTTGCTGTCTTGGCGGCGCTTCAGATGCAGAATGAATGCTGTTGTCAGACCTCCCCGTCCTCTGCAATGGCAACAAAAAAATCACCTGGCCTCCACAGTGAGCGTCCGTAATGCAGAACGCACGGAGTGAGCTCTCCCTTGCCTGCAGAATGATTCCACCACACGCAGAGCAGACATTCTACACGCACACACAAAACCGAAGATCAACTGGATTCCATCAGAGGTTAATTATTTGGCGGCACTCTGTTATTATAAATCATTCTGAGGAAGATATTTTAAAACGCGCATTAAATCAAGCTTCTGCATTAGTGTCATGTTCAGATTCATGTACCTTTGCGCAGTAAACTAATGTAACGTCTGCAGAGGTATGCCCATGCCTCGCTCTCGGTCTCCGATAGATGCCTGCTCATGGACTGTTTTTCATTGATCCTGCGCTGCTTGCTAATCCATAGAATTGCCTTTTGTGCAGTCACTTCTTCTGGCTTACTGCGGCCTACATTAAATTTGTTCCCCTCTGGTCCAAGCTGACCATTTGGGCAGCAAGCAAAGTTAAAGACAAAGATCACCCGTGTAGCCTTGACAGACTGTAGGGGCAAGTGCTGTTAGCGAGCCCCTATGAAGGCCGGCAAGGCACACGAGGGGATGGGTGGCCAGCACCACGCACGGCCGCCTTTGTCTCCCTAGTAGCGATGTTTACACACCGCACCGGGTACTCATTTGAGGCAGAGTCGACCTAGGGGAGGCCCAGGACCGCTTCAGATAATCGTAAATGATGCTGGCCGTGAGCAGGAACCGAGCCCAGGTAGCCAGATTTGCAGCGCGGTGCGCTAACTGCTGCACCACCGCTCCCCACACACATGCCTCACCATCGGTGCACTAACTGCTGCACCACCACTCCCCACACACATGCCTCACCATCGGTGCGCTAACTGCTGCACCACCGCTCCCCACACACATGCCTCACCATCGGTGCACTAACTGCTGCACCACCACTCCCCACACACATGCCTCACCATCGGTGCGCTAACTGCTGCACCACCGCTCCCCACACACATGCCTCACCATCGGTGGTGGAACCTTTTTACAAGTTGGGGGCTTTAATTGACATCGCAACGCTGTTGAGGGGAGGGTGAGCGCTGCTCTAAGTTGCAAACAACCGGGACATACCACAGCAAGAAGAAGATGAACTCGCGATGCCAGCCGAGGATGTGAACCACATGTAAATCCTTCGTCTCGAGCGGTGTATTGTTATTATTATTGTTGTTGTGCAGCTGACAGAAACTGCAGCACCTAAACAAACAAAAGATAAAACAATCCCCGGAACACCAGGACAGATGACACCACTAATGAGTGGTGGGTGGCACTGGTGGCCAAGAGACAGGGGGCTAAGGTAACGCCAAAGATCGTGAGTAGGGAAAATACATCGGTGGTCTTGGATGTGGGGCGCTGTGTGTGATTGGATAGGACACGGGGGGGCTGAATTGAATTTGGCAAACATCACGGCTCTGAAATCTTGCTTGAAGCGATGCTGTTTGCAACTTCGCGTACTCTGCTCGCCATCATCATCATCATTGGTCATGATCCACTCAAGCTCGTACATCTTATGGAGCAGCCTTTCCCAATGCACCTTCCTGTAAACCGCAGAGATGCCTGGCCAGCTGCGTCGTCAATATACCGAACTCTGGCTTTGAGCATACATCCATCACTTGGTCAGACAGTAAGCTCTTTTTTCTTTTGCTACTCTTGTGCAATAGGGCCTCTCAAAATTGTGCCGATTCCAAATTCGGTGTCGGTTCAGCAGTTCCCTGCACTCCTGCGCTGTGTTCTAATGGCTACAGACAACAGCGTCAAGGCTGCCATCCTCCACTGCACAGCAGATCCTTCAGCAGCTTCCACCGTGAATTGAGCTTCCTTCCTTTCGATGGTGAGATGCAGCATTCTTCAAGAACCCCAGAGGTGCCAGGCGAATTGCGGCGGTGTGGCATCCGGGTGCACTTGAGCCACAAAGCCACTCTGATCGTGGGGATGCGGCATTCAAATCGCATCCTCTTTTGTGTGTGTGTGTGGGGAGGTGGTGGGAGGGTGGGGGTTCTTTTGTGAATTACAGTCTATGACACCTTCATATGGAATATTGTCCCCGGTGTGTGTGCACGGGGAAGTGGGCACGCGCCGCATGATTGACACCGTCTGTGTGCCCGAATGTCCCTTGGAGGATGGGCTGTGAAAATGTTGCTGTCAATTTTAGACCTCTCGCTTCATCTCGGCCGCAATTTCTAAAGCAGTGCCACTTTGGTTTAAAAAAAGAAAAAGGAGTCCCTACACTTTGCGTACGTACGTGTGTCTGCGTGTGTGCGCTCTTGTACATTTTCAGCAGTGCCCATATGTACACCATGTGTGTGACGTGTACATTGGGTTACATGTAGACCTCTTTGTCAATCCACTGCTGGGTGAAGGCCTCCTCATGCCACTATGCCACTCCTGATTCCCCCCATCCCCCCCGCGTCTGGGTGGTCTAGGGGGGTAGGGCCAGGGGAGGGAGGCAGACTGGTCCAGATATCTTTGCTTCCATGACCCATTGCTGGTCGCTAGGTTAATCTTAACAATTAGAAATTCCCGTGAGGGTCACAGAACGTGATGCAGAGAGAGATCTTGGGGCGGGCGCCGCCAACTTACTTCTCCCGCCCACTAGCTATGAACCTCAACGTTGTCTCTGCATCTCAGAGCGAGCGTGCAGTGGGAGAGGAGTGTTGGGAAGGGAGGGTTGACTGGTGCAGATATCGTTTGCCGGTAGCCGGTGATCAAACTCAAGTTGCCTTGATCGTAGCGCCGTGCACAAACTGCTGCACCACCACTCTACTGCATGTCGAGTGAAGAAAACAAATTCTTCGCAACACCCTTCTCTCCCTCTAAGTTTCTGCTTTCGCGTAAATGAAATCCCCCGTATTCCCCGCTGTGATCGAATAACGAGCTCGCCTTGTGTTGTGTGCAGAGAATTGAGATGCATTAATTTTGGGACAAAGTTGCCTCTTGGGGTCCCCAAGGCTAAATAATCTGCACTTTGAGGTGTTTGTTATATTTTGGCTATAATATCAATGCAATTGTTATTTTAATCTCGGTGGGTGTAACTTAAAACGTGGCCATTGACAGCTACGTAGGGTTTTTGTTATTGTTGTAAATGTTGGCATACAACTACTCGAGGGCCCAACAACAAATAAGGTATCAACGTCAAAGGTGCAGCCCAGCAATTGCTTGCTTATGCCACTGCTGGCAGAACAGCCTCCTTCTACCGGCAGTGGCGAGAGGGCCCAATTAGAGGCTCCCCCTGTCTAATCCAACACTGTGGAGGCAGTGAGGGTTGATGAATCACACCGATGTTGTGATACTCCCTTCTCGTGGGCGTCGAGGTGCTATACCCTGGCATGGCAGGAGAATGTGGTACAGCAAACATGTGGACTCCACCTGTTCCGACTGTGAGGAATAGAGGTTAGCCCCCTCGCATGGGTACATTTCCCCTGGGAGCTCCAGTTTCCTCCGACATATAAACATTCATTGGTCGATAATAACCTTACATAAAGAGGATGGCAGAGCTTGGACAATTGTTGACACCAGCTCATCGCTTTGCTGCTTTTTCCTGCTTGTGGTTCCTCGTACGGTATCTCACTCTCTCTCTTCGAGAGCGAGCAAAAAGTGTGCGCGTTTACAAGTCGAAGTCAACCACCACCATACTATCATCATCATCATCATTTAGACGCTGTGTCAGTCGTTATCGTGTCGTGTGCCTGTGACCGTGCGCGTGCAGGCGTGGAGTACTGCCTGCGTGAGATCGGCGTGTGCGAGCCCATCCCCCAGAGAACCACGGGCGGCGTCTGCGACCCAATGATGGCAGGCGTCGTCTGCGACCCAGGGCAGCAGGTAATGGGCTGGATCCTTCGTCAGCCACCACGGACGCTGTGGTCTCTCGCCCCGCAGCCCCACGTGCCCAACGGGGGTGGCGGGCTCCGGTGCTCGCCTATCCAAGTGCTAGCCAAGTTCACCCCCTGCTTGGCTTCTGGCATCGGACTAGATCGGATGCTTTCATGGTGATTTGGTCGCAGGAAATTTAACATAAAAAAGGCAGGTGGTTATAACGCTTTTGCCTGTCTAACTCTGCCACGTAAGCGAAAGGAGGTGAAACATCACATATTCTATACATTTTCATTCTTGAGGCAGCGCTCCCCGACGTGTTTTGGGGTTTTCGGGTTGTGGCCCGCATTGCTCGGCACAATGACCTCCGCCGCCCCTTCCCTGACAGTTCACTCCACATGCTGGGAGCTTCTTCGGCAACCTTCGTGCCGAAAAACACGCGGTTCGCAACCACCGTGAAACACACCGGAGCATTACGCAGCGCCACCGGGAAAGCCTACGCAGGTGGCGTTGAGTTCACGCCGTTGTTGTTGTTGTTGTTGTTGTTTCCCTTCCTGGCCGGCCCACAGCTGCAGCACAGCGGGTACACGCCGGACGTGAGGCTGGCCCGGATGAGCTACGGAGCCGACGTCGCTGCCTCGGACTCCGACACGGAGACGGAAGAGACGCTGCCCTACGAGCACGAGCCCCGGGGCGGGCGCGCCCGCGACGGGAAGCCGGACGGCAACCCCTACCCGCCAAGCCGCGCCAACTCCGTCCTCACGCTTACCGACACGGAGCACGAGAACAACAAGTCCGACACCGAGACAGGTAACCCGCACCGCCGTGGCAACACACGGCCGGGCAGAGCGTGGCCGGGAACTTGGTGCGCGTCAACGGGGCATTGCGACGTCTACAGTCGGCAAGCTCGTTGTGCATTGTTGCCCAGCATTATGGGTAAAACAATGATAGGGTCGACATTTATATGAATTTTGAAATACTCTGGTGGGGCGGTGTCAGGATTCGCCCCCCCACATCTTCCTGGTGGTTAAATGGATTGTTACGATTCGGTTTGGGGGATCGCAAATCAATTCCAGGATCGGTTACTTTTGTGTTCAATATTGCCGTGAATCTCGTGCCGCCTCTCGTGGCTCCAAGGAGATAGGCGAACAATCACAAACAACATGCACAGGTCTAAAGATAACCGACGGTTACTCACGCAATTCAATCCAAACATCGTGAGCATCACAATCTGTGTATTCATAATGGTCACCGATGTGCTCCGAATATAGACAATTAAAACACCATTCCAGTGACCAGCGCTCACAATTTTGGGGGCACTGTTTCACCTGGCACTTTTAACTTTCACTCAAGTGTGACCAAACGCTCGAGGGGTAGAAACTATCCGAGGCACATTGCGTGGCCCCAACTAAATCATACATCACATTGAAGGGGGAGTGCAAACCGTTTGGATGACGCGCCAAAAATCATAATTAAACTATTTAAGGCCCATCAAGCTATATAGCTCTTCTTCAGAAGCGACCTGGACTCAGATGATCGCTCAACGAAGTGGAGTATCATCAGGTGGAAATTTATAGCGGCCAAATACTGTGAACGCACGTTGATTCTAATTGCGGATGGAAAAGCCAGAGGATCCGGAGAAAAATCCACGCAACCACAGGAAGGACCTGCAAACTCCAAATATACAGGTGTCAGGGTCGGGATCGAACCCACGACCTCCTGTATACCAGTCGATCAAGTTAACATCTCACCACCGCGGCGCCCTCATACTTTGAGAGAGGTGCTTGTCACTGGCACAGAATTAACCTCTGCACAGAAACCTTGCGAATGTGTCATTGATTGAAATGCGGAGAGGCATCTCAGAAGGACGGGTACGGCCTTGTGTATTGCGTGGAGTTTTAGACAGCGGGGTGGAGCAGGAATCCTGACTGAATCACTCTCATGTAGGATCAATGGCCACCTGTCTCGTTACGAAAATGATGTTCACCAGCGATGCCATTTTATTTTTTTACAAAGAGGCGTGAAGTCTGTTGCCGATGAATGTTTGTATAGTTTTTTTTATTTTTAAACAGAGAGCGTATAAATATCTCTCATTCTCAAACCGCGAAGTAACCACGTTTCAGTAATAGCTCTTGAAGCAAACAATCACCGTGTTTTAGTCTGCAAAAAGACTTTCTTCAGTTTTAAAATGGAACTGATTCTTACGGTGGAATCTTGCGTCTGAAAAAATATTGAAATGCAACGATTGACCTGGTTTTAGTCTGCGAAAATACTTTCTCCAGTTTTAAAATGGAACTGATTCTGACGGTGGAATCTTGGGTCTGAAAATTGAACATAACTTGTCATGAAAAAAGGAAAACCTTTCTTGTCCTCATACACTTTTATAACACCTTGCATACCGAATACGTTCCAACCCATCAAGATGAATTGAACAATTATGTAAGTGTAATAGGATTGCTTGCACCCTGAGTGCAACCCCAAGGTATGCAGACACTTACTGTGGGGCTGGCTTTGTGAGGTGTATGCAATTTGGCAGTCTTCTTCAAAGCTGTCAGTGGCATTATAAAATATTATAGGCAATCTGACCCATACGCATAAAATGCCTTGAGCCCTAAAATATTAGGGGTGGTGCGCACAGGGCTCTTCCTGCCATTGCCTCGCTCGCGTCGCCAACCTTTAGCGATGCCGTGCTCACACGCGTGTGCCACCCCGGCTGCCTTTATCTTTCTAGAGATGGTATTCCACACCGGATACTCAATTAATGATGAGTTCACCTAGGGGAGGTTTCGGTGGAGTCGCTCGCATACCACGGACGCAACCCTCGGGTGGGGATCGAACTCCCAAGCAGCAGGTCCTGAGCAGAGCGGTGTGTGGTGCCACTGCATGTCGGTGTAAATGTACACAACAACCACAACAAGAGTTGATATTCACCGCCACTCAGTGGCGGTGATGGTGCCACAGTGCTAGTGCCAGGCTGGGTGCGCTCTGAGGCCACATGAATGGGGTGGAAGGCTATAAATGCACACGCACATTCAAACACAAGAATATGCAGAGACAAGTGCTGTTAGGGAACACCTATGAAGGCTGGCACGGCACACTAGGGGATAAGTGTTCAGCACCACGTCTGGCCGCCTTTGTCTCCCCAGTGGCGATGTTTTCACACCTCACCAGGTACTCATTTCAGGCTGAGTCGACCTAGGGGAAGCGCAGGACTGGTTCAGATAATTGTCACTGGTGTTCGCAGTGAGCGGTAATCGAACTCGGGTCACCGGGTTCATAGCGCAACGCGCTAACCGCTACACTTCCGCTCCACATGCACGCACGCGCTCACACGCACACATGCATAAACTCACTGGGACAGTCAATATTAGTAAGCATTAAGTTAATATTAGCCTCTCTTATAGGTGTAGAGTGTATGCAGCAATGCAGCGGCGCATCGCATCCTTGTTTTGTCATTGACCCACAGCCTATAGAGCGCTCTTACATTGCCGTGGCGTGCGAATATTAACGACAGCTAAACAAAGAGTTCACGGTGAAGTTACTGAGATGCATCGTCCGCCTTTTGTTTCCCGTGACGGAAACAAATTGGCGCAAGACGCCGTGCTCCAAGGGCGGTTGCCTTCCCATTACGTAAGATGCAGCAGCTCGCGCGAGCTCCCGAGAATCGCCGTGCCAGTGCAACAGAGCGCGCGTGTGCCACCCCGAACAACGGTGTGCTACCCGGCGGTAGGGCGCGTAGGGTCCCGGAGTTATGTGCGTTTGGGAACGGCAGAGAGTAGTTGGGAGTGCAGCAAAATCCATTGTTGCCCTGTACTGCTGCTATGCTCCCCCCTCCCCGACCGCCACCGTTACGAGCTCGCACTGACCAGCACGATGAAGCACGGCCAAGTCACCTTGCTGACAGACTCTGCACGGTGGGGGCGGGAAGGGGGAGGGGGAACAACTGATCTAGCAGTGGGTTTCTGCGTGCAGATTGTACAGCTGGATGAAAGCATGCTATCCAAATGAAGGCAAGCTGAGCGGCACAGTGTGAGAGACACGGAATCGCGGACCTAGGCTGCACCTCTTGAATCACTCCGCAGGCGCACGCCGCACACCCACGTGAGTGAGAGCGGGGCTGCCGTGCCTGACGTATAATTGCCGACCCCCTTGAGGTGCGGCGGTGGCTCTGTTGGTTAGCAGAAACCTCTTTGTAAACATGAGGATGTTGCGCGGCTAAGTGACCCTAACAGCCTCTGGTATTGCTGCGCAATATCTGGGCGAAAATTAAAGCAAAATGAGCAAATAAATAAATAAGCTGCTGGTTATTAATGTGATATCATAGCCTATGGCACCCTGCACAAAGCTTACGTGTAAACTCCCCGTCCGTAGACTTTATAGAGTAAGCGTTTGATTATTAAAGCGTTGCATTGGGTTTTAGTGTGGACAAAAAAAGCTAATGGTGTAGCCCTGCAATTGTTCGCTCACATCACTGCTGGGAGAAGGACCTCCACTAGACAGAGCTGTAGTGGAGGGCATTGGGCCTACTCGTCCATGGTGGCCAGACATCATTGGATAACGTGGAAGAAAAACCCACACTTCACCTCACGATACACAACTTTCCCTTCTGACTGACTGTAATGTACCAATTTACACTGATTATATTGGAGAGAGACCTGGGGGAGTTTCGAAAATTGTCCAGTGTCAACTGGCACGCCGGGAGGGGGAATCGAACTGGCGACCTTCACATTCAAAGTCGAAGTGTGCTCACCATTACAATGCGGCAGCATCCCATCGGTATTGGGAGTTTGGGTTAGCACACTAAGATCCATTAAATAGCACCAGTGCCACTTAGCGGTTGTCTCGTAGAAATATTAATGTGAGGCACATGCTTTGTTATGTAAATGTTGAATGCCACCAAATGCCATCTCTGTGGTCGGTATTGCCCCATGCATGTTTGCCGCTCGAAGGTCGTGTGTGTTTCTATTGCGGAAGAAATCGTTTGGCAACTTACATTTCACTTCCTACGTGAGGGAGATGCGTTCATTCGTTTAAAAACCCCCGCAAAATGTTCGACACAATATTTTCTCTCTTATGTTTAAAAACATAATCGAGAAGTTGACACCATAATATTCCCACGGTGGATTTGTACATAGCCGGTATTCCAGTGTATATTTAGGAAATGTAAACCCAGCCAAGCTGTACCTGCAAAAATATCTGTTCACAATTTCAAATTGAAATGCGCAGATGATCAGGTAGGCAGGCAGAGATCAATTCTGAATCTTAATTGTGCCAACAATGAAAACCTTGTATTTGTAAAAAATGTTAATGCTGATACCACTCAGCTCTACAAACACCAGCATCATTCATCTGTGGCATGTACAAGTTTAGAAGGGTAGCACAGTGGTAACGCTCATGCCTCAGCAAGCAGTCCAGGGTTCGAATCCTGACTGGGGCACCTTCCTGTGTGCAAGTCTGTATGTTGTGTCCCCCTGTTCTGCATGGGCACAGATAAAACAAGGCACGTACAATGAAACTAATATTGGCCAAACACCCTAATTCTAAACATTACCGTACCTACAATTTACTCGATTGTGTTTGCACATAGCAACATCATCATCCCCTACTGAGAGAACTTGGCAAGGCCATCATGACAAGTCTCTATTCTCAGCGAGGCTTTCCTGGGTAGAAAGGCGAAATGAAAAAATAATGTACACAATGAAACCAAGCTGCCTCCGAACATTTTTTTAACTATTCGGGACTACGCCCTGCAGCCCCGATCAACAAGGGCACGGGGTGATGTTTAATTCAACCGGAGCCTCATGACTATCCCGTACACTTTCAAGGGGCCTGGCCTCGGCATCCAGATGAGATGATGCCCTCTGCTGTTGAATTTTACTCTGTGTGGTGAACTGGGGGAAGGGCGGGGCGAGGCGGGGGGGGGGGGGGGTCATTTGCTGCTGAATAATCCCAAGCCAAGTGTAAGGTTACCAACCAACATGACTCCGGCGAGTGGTTCCACTTGATTGATGATCTTGAGTGCCAAGTGCTTGTAGAAGCAGTCGATCTTTCATCAGCGGCCAGGCATAACTTCAGATTTGTACGATTTGGTATTTTTCCATAAGGAATGATGAAGGGAAAAAATGTTGTCTTGGAATTGCACCATTTATTTGAAAGATGTTTTCCATGTATTTTGAGCGAGCTTCCAGTGTGTTGCATGTATACAAGATGACTATACATCTGGAATTACGTCTGAACTTAACGGAATGTGTTTAAAAAATGATAACAGCCTGCGTAGCAAAACGTGTAAACAGTTATTGTTTAGAGTTTCTATTCGGCATTTTCTCTTCCTGAAGCGTTGCCTTGATTAACTTGAACACAATTACAATACCAACCCAACAATTTTTTTGGAAATTTAATGTACAGCATTAAACTGTCGACTTTTTTTTTAAACCTCGTGAACATGTAGGCGACATCTTAACGTTTCCAATTGGATTAAATAATCGAGGCACTTGTGTTTTATTATTTAACTTAACAATGTGTGCGAGAAATCCTTACACTGAGCCAGACAGATGGACCATGACAATAAAATTAATAAATGATGACAATCTGATTTATTGAGCAGCTTGCTCATTAAACTCCCAGTTTGTTCAGTTTGGGGGATTCGAAGTCCTCTCTTTAGATGGCAATGAATTAACTCTAATGGCACGTAACACAAAATGACAGCAAAGAATTCGTACTGTAGATGTCATAACCTGCTGTGTTTTCATGTCTCTTTGCAGCATTGTGTGAAGCCAAATGTGCTGTGTTGTAGCTCAGAGGTGGTCAATCCAAAGTGCTTTATTACTTGCACATTTGGCCCGATGTCTCATCATCTTGTGCCATTTAAGTCGTGCATACAAGTCCTGTTTGTGCTGTATCGAAGGTGGTGTGTTCGGAGCTCGTTGTGTGGCTTCACGCGTGCTTACTGAGCAAACACCTACTCGTGTGTCTGCCGTGAAGGGCACTCGGCACTCCGTGGGAGGTTACTCATTTCATTCTCCTGTACCAATCGTCTGGCATTCCCTTCCTCCTACCATCCGTGCTATCTACTCTCTGCCCCTGTTCAAGTCCAGGCTCAATAACTTTATATCTTCCTCCGCCTATGACTAACTGCCTCTCCACATGTAAATAAATAAACAAATTATGCCCAATGTTCCTATATAGCACCTCGAGATGTGGTTGCATTTATACGTTGTGTTAATCCACATTTGTGTCACCCACTGCATTGTGCTCGCGAATGATTTTCACCATGAGCAGGCGAGGCGCTCTAGGAATTAAAGTAAAACCTCCCTTCTGCAAGTGCCGGACATTCAGATGTGTCCGGCTGGTGCACACACGTGTACATGTATGTGTAAATGTACGTGTAAATGCCGCTGTGTGTGAATAATTTTTTTGCGTGTTTGGTTTGCCGGACAAATTATAGCACACACTTCTGAAGAGTGGCTTTTTGGAATTTTGAACATGTGCTTGTAACCGATCCGGTGAGAGAGTATAATATTACTGTGACCCGGGTCTGCCAGTTGTCAGGTAGACAGGTGCTTGGGGTATTAGGTGTTTGGCTGTAAAACCACAATGTTTCTCTATAAAACATGTTAGCAGCTAACCTTGCTTGTCGCATTGAAGGGAATGGCTGTCCATAATACCCATCCATTGAAGCAACAACCACGTGTCATTTACTGAAGGATTTAGTGAATTTGCATTACCCCTCGTGATTGAATTTGTCTGCTCTTTCACTGCGCATGCCTTCTACGAGCAGAATATACGACTATTATTTTTGCAGTGTTGTTTTTTTAATGCATGTCAAGAAAAAGTATCTCCTGTATAGCCTTCAACGGCACTGGCGCACTGGCTGTGAGAGCGAGGACAGTGCCTACTCAGACAGGGACGACCCACGAGGGGGTGGTGTGGTCAGCACCACGGCTGCCACCTTTTTCTCCCCCCCCCCCCCCCCCCGTGCCGATGTTCACACACCGTACACACGGGCACCAAGGTACACATTTAAAGTTGGGTCGACCTCAAGTGGAGGCGCATGTCCAGTTAAGATTTTGCGCCACTGATATTGGTCACTAGCGGTGAATCGAAAGCGGATCGTCGGGTTCTTAGCGCAGTGCGCCATCGCTCCCCACGTGCCCTACGTGGCCACGTACCACGGGGCTCGCTGTTTATCTAAGCCGGTACTCCAGTTACATAGTAATGCCCTGTTGAGTAATGGATTGTTCAGGCTTATCAGGTATTGGTACAGATGCATTGCTTCAATATTCAACACAACCTGCACAAGGGCAGTGACGTGCCCTAGCCTTAGCACATTCACTGCTTGTTCCACAGGCTCATGGTTCGAATCCAAGCGGCTGCCCTGGTTATCACTGCAGGCGTATTAATACAGGTGTATTAATCCAGGTGTAATACAGGTGCATTAATGTATACATTTCTTAATACGTGTATTAATATACGTGCAATACGTGTGTATTAAATACAGGTGTATTAATACCACATACAATGCACTGTCTGCTCCACAGTGGATGTTAAAGATCCCCTCATATAATTCACAAGAGTAGGCCATATAGTGTGCCGGTATCACAGTCCCAATTTTTTGCCAAATTCGAAATCACCCATAAAATATTAAATTGCCCCCTGCCCATTGGCAGACTAAATACCCTGGGTTTCTCCTACAGAGTTCTCATCTTGTAAGACAAAATAAACTTGAAACGTCCACGTACAGTACTTCACATGTACATACCTGTCAAACCCTTACCAGTGCCCTATCTTATTACAGACCAATTCAGACCTTATTGGTCACCCTGGGCCTTTATCAAACGCAACATTCATCCTACAAAGTCTCATCACAATGGAGAAACACAAAGAGACGAAAACATTTTTTACTCAATTTCCCTTTACAATAATACGGGTAAACCGTATGGGGTGACAGGTGTGCATGTATCGTGATGGTCATATGTATAGCCCGTCGCGTGCATATAAGTGTGTCTCTAAACATAAGAGTTGCATAGTTATCCATTATTGTGCTGTACTATATTCCACTGTCTATGTGTCTCGCCTTCGCCAACCCGCATGACCCAGCGTGGTGAAGTATGGCCCCACGATCCACACGGTGCTGGAAGGCCCTAATCCGGCCCATTGACAAACGGGCACGGTACACATGTGCTGTACTATATTCACACATGTTTATTTGTATTTATATGTGCTTATATAAATTCCGTACACGCAATACACTTCCTAAAATGTATGCGTGTTTTTTTTCTTGTTCTTCCACCTACTGAGGCCTAATCGCTATGAAAGCCTGTTCATGTAAATGAGAAACTTTATCCAATGCACACAGGCATGGAACATTTACATTAATTTACCAACAGTGTACATTCCGAGGGGGAACAAAACTATAAGTTCTGCCCCGCAGTTTCTTAATTAGATTCAGTGTACAGTCCATCGTGGGGTAGTTGTGGTTAAGCAGAGGAGGATTGTGTATCTCTTTACTCATTTGGCATGCTAAGAAGCTTTGTAACCGTGGATTGTCAAAGTAATGAATCATTCCTTGGTTGTTCAAAGCTGCACAATAGTGTTCTGCTTTTTTATATATATGTAGTTGGCACATTACTTTCATCTTAATGAGTTTCACTTTTCAAATTTCGAGATTTCAATCGTGAACACAAATCCGACTCGCGCACATATTTACTCTGCATTGGCAGCTCCCTTGAGAATAATCTACTAAGATCGAGTACGCTGCGCAATACGTTTATTAACTTCACCTTCAGAGATTAAAAAAAAGAAACCCAAAAGGTCATTGTAACTAGGCAGAACAAAATCGTTATTTTAACTCCTCGCATCTATTCGTAACAATTATTCAAAGTGGGAGTCCGTCTCCCGTGCCGCAAGCACGAGTGTCCTCCGCGGCGATGATGCGGAGACGCGCGCGACTGCACATGCGGAGAGAGCGAGAGGCATCAGCTCTGACTCCGTGCGTGTGCGCGTGCGGTGGCAGGTGACGTTGCCACGCGTAAGGAACGCGTGCACGCGTACGTTGCAGTGAGAATGGTTTGCAGGGAGGAAGGGATTGCTTGCAGCTCATGCGCTGCCTTGCCTGGCGGGGTTAAGGTCCGCTCAGAATCCACATTTGTTATGAGAAGACCCGCTCACTGCTGGCTTAGATGTGACTGCAGAATACATGCGTGGGTTAAGGTGCAGCCCTGCAATTGCTTGCTCATTCCACTGCTGGCAGAAGGACCTCCACCCGAGCGGGCTCTAGAGGGCCCCTCTATGGAAGGCATTTGGCTTACTCTTCTATGCTGGCCAGACTTACTGTAAGAAGTGAACCAAGTGGAAGTTACCAGGACCATATCCCCAGCACGTGCCAATCGACTAAGTGTGGCGTACACAACTCATACTGCTGCTGGGTGGACAGAGACAGGTGGGGCGGATTTAGGAAACGTGCATTGTGGTTTCAACTGTCGCATCGGGAGAGCCCATGGAACTGGCGACCTGAATTCAGCGTTTAGTGTGCCAGCCGTTACACCACGTCACGATTCCTCTTTCCAAAGAAGAAATAAAAGCGCGTTCCTTGTGTCGCCTCAGTTTGGCCTTTTTTGACTAAGTCCCATGTGGCGTGCTGATCGGTAAATCACATGGGTAAATCACTAGAGACCCTGTGCACTTTTAAGAGAGGAAGTTAATGCGTTTGGGTCATGTCTGTGAAGCTATAGGTTACACATTGTTCGTTAATTTTGATGCACATTTCATTATTAGAGGGCGTTATTGCGATGTACAGTATGAATGCTATTTCAACGTGAACGCGTGGGGAGAGAAAAACATTCCAAACTGATTAATGATATTAATAATTGCACGTTTTTAACAATATTGTTGGCAAAAGGTGGCAACAGTAGGCATAGTGGTTCACACCCTGCACTGTGAAACCTGCCACCTGAGTTTGATGCCCCATCACGGCTCTCATCAGCGGCGAGTGACGTCCGAATAGGTCGTTGACCTCCTCCATCACAAAACCCCAAACTGATCAGTGTGGTAAAGTATGCGCGAATTATTTCCATGACTGACGCTGGCATAGGGCAGACCTTCATCCAGCAGCGCATTTACAAAGGGATGCAAATCCAATGGAAAACGTATTGTCGACGAGGTTGTTTGTAAATCACAGGCATATGCAGTATTGATGGAAAACGTACACATTTATGATATGAAACCCTTTCAGATTTCCGAGAGTAGTTGGACAAATTTTATACAAAGTTATTTTATATACCACTAGGATGGATGTTTTTTTTTTGCTTACTGTTGTGTGGCTAGAAGTCAACGTTTAAATAGTAAGGTGCAGCCCTGCAACTGCTTGCTTACACCACTGCTGGCAGAAGTACCACCACTGGAGGGAGTTTTTCAGACCCCTGCAGAGAGGGTTTATTTGGCCTACTCTTCCACGCTTGTCAGGTGTCTAGGAAGAGTCCACACAATTTAGGCCACCACACGCAATCCACCAATGAAGCAACAGTAGTGCACCCATTCATACTGCCGGGTCTACAGAGGCGGTATAATTTACAGAGCCTGATCATCGTTTCAACCCATTGCTGGCTGGGAGATCGAACCGGCGACCTCTGGATTGCAAGTCCAGCGTGCTAGCAGCATCCAGCATCAATGGAAACATGCCACGTTTACTCGGATGGCTCCACTGCTGGGGATAAAAGTGAAGCCGTTCACAAACGACGGCAGGAAAGTATAAGTGCAAAAACATTAGAGAAGCAGCTATACCATGGAGATTGACCTCCGGATTGCAAGTCCAGGGTGCTAATGTTTACATTAGGAATACATGCCTATATACAAATGTATTTTTTAAAATGTTTTTTTTGCCATGGTGCCAGTATAATGCAACATGTAGCGTGCAGCTAATTTGCTTGCGATGCCAGCGTACAATGGAGGAGCACAGAGGGAGATGGAAGGGCCGCGATGGATTGGACGGCTTGTTTATCGTCCCTTGCGTGAGATGGGAAGAGTCCCGTGTTAATCTCGCATCTGCCACAGTGCCAGAGGCCAGCATTTGGGTGTTCAAGGCTGTGATGCTCGGGATCAGAGGCAAGTTTGGCGTTATGTGTGTGTGTGTGCCCTGCTGCTTCGAGAGCTCCTCGCGGAGTTTAACCCGTTTGACTTGGGCCGTCGACGTGTTTAGTAAACGGCGTGACGGATAGGCCGTGCCGTTTGTAATAAATGCGCGATTGTCCGTGAGCATATGCCTTAATATTTTTTCTGCTAACAAAAGACATATTTTCCATGTTTGGAGTGATTTATCTTTTTTTAAACTAATTTAATAGCAATTTCAATGTTAAATTGATAATGATCATTTATCCATGCAATTCTGCGCACTGACATCTGCAGCTTTAATAAGGAGAGTGTAGTAAAACTAAGGGCTTGCCATATGGTGGGCCCTTTTGATGCACTGCATGTGTTTGAACCTTCAGGCTAAGCAGTAACACATTTGTAATTTTGATAAATTGTTGTAGCTGTAATGTAGTCTCCATAATAATGATAACATATTTGAAAGTTAATGTATGCCAGCGGGAATATATTTGTACCCATGTGATAACAAACACTTCTGCTTGATAGGTGGCTTCCACCTGTTTTTTTCCATGGATATTAACCTTTTGACTGTAGCCGCATTGCAGCTACAGTCAAAAGGTACATCCGATGAAACTTCCTGTCCAATAGCACCATAAACTTATAATGAGCAATATCAGAGTTTTAGCAAAAGGCATGCTTTAAAAGGAAGTTTAAGTACATCTGCGCAAATGCTATGCTGCATCGCATTCCGTTTCAGAATGTCGTCTTTAGCGTTCCTCCAAACGGCCGCTTGTCATCTGCCTTCACATCTTTTAGCCAAGGTTTGAAGTGCCTGTAAACCTTCATCACGTCTCCTTGTTACAAAGTTGACATGGATGAAACAAACAGCGGAGGTATTTAACAATCACATTTTTTGTCATATATCAGACTTCAATATCTTGGAGGGGGGGGGGGGGGTGTTGAGGTGGGGTGGAATTAAAAGATAGATTTAAAAAGCACAAAAAAATGTAATTGTAATTTTCCGATGCGTTACGAGAGGCATTGAATTTTAAGATGAGATTTGACATCTGTGACTAGCGAGATATATATTTTTTCTTGGTTAGTTTGACCTTTTTAAATATCTTTAGAGCTTTTTTGGTTTCGAAATGGATTCTTGTTATATTTTAACGATGCCATCGCAGAGATTTGTCAAGGGAAAGTGTCGCCGAGGTAAATTATCCCGACTCGCGTCAATAAAAGGTGTTACTGTGGACGTTTATTACGTATTTCTATTGGCACAAAGCTGACACAAAGCTGACGCGATTTTGAAAAAGTAGCGCAGAAGTCTGCCCGTTTAATTTAAAGTCTCGCGTACTTTGCAGCTAATGGATTTTATGTGTTTCATACTTACCGCATCTCACATGCTTGTCAAAAAGCTGATGTCGCAGAAGTCTATGTAATGGCGTTGCAGCTTTTTCTGTGACTCTTAAAACACGATGTCGAAGGCAGCACTGAAAGGAACAATGTGGGGGGGGGGAGGGCTGAGACTTTATACTCGAAGGAGAGAGTGGGGCATGCAAACGCATTGAGACAGCTGAGAATACTGAAAGTCACCGCTGTGGAGATTCTCGCCACCAGGACGCGGTAGGTTTAGGAATAAGTTGCACGTGCGCCGTACACATCTGTTCTCGAAGCTGCCTTGGTGTGGCATCGACACAAAGGACTTGCAATTCAGAGGTTGTCGGTTCGAATTCCTGGCGCGGCAAGTCGAACCAATGGACGCATCTTTTTTTTCGTCGTCTATGCAAACATCGACTGGTCTCCCCGCCTATCAATCTACTTCTCGTAATCGTTACAAGTGGTTTAATCAAAGGTTCACTGCAAGGTGATCGGGTAAGTTACAGATGCACGTAGGCAGTCGCGTGACTTCCAGGTCAGAGCAAGGGAGAGATGCACGTGTGCATACTTCCGAACTCTTGACAGTTTATACTCTTTGGTTCTATTCGGTAAAGTCACGTAAAAAACAACAACAAAAAATAAAAAAAATCACGACGTGTCTTGACAGTTTGATTTGACTTGAACCGCACCCTGTGTACTCAGTGAGGATCACGGCAGGAGGAACGAGACGCAGTGGGGCACGGGTTACACTCGTGACACAGACTGAAAAAAAAAAACGATTTTAGCAAGGTACATTACCTTTTTTTCTCAAACACTACCCACCTCTGCCCACCCTAGCGGCTATAATTGGGTGCAGCGCAGTTAGTCGGTCGGCAGGGTCACGTGTGGTGGGGTAAAGTGTGGACACTCCGGCCCCTTGCAAGTTGTCTGACCCGCGTGGAAGAATAGGCCATGGTCTAACATAGAGGGGCCCTCTTGAGCTCCCCGCTAGCCGAGGGATGTCCTGCCAGCAGTGACGCGAGCAAGCCGATTGCAGGGCCACACCTTTACCTCAATCTTGTATACGTGTGTCATAGCCACTTTGTGATTTAATGATCTGAAATTAAGATACGGCTCTGACATTGCTTACGAGTTGTCATACGTGGCAGTATTGCCGTTGGTGCCTATTGCTCTGTGCGCTGCGCTTGAATGCGAAAGGAAGGCGAACGCAGTGTGGCCAGTTTAATTTACTCATTAGGTCGGTGATGCCGACTTTTATAAGGAAATGTAAGTGCTTTGCTTGCAGATATGACAATATTTCATGTTGATGTGTTTGACATTTGCACTTATCACCACTTCACTTGCCTGCATTAGTAACATTACAGGATTAAGGTGGGCCTGCGACACAGTATAATTAATAGAACAAAGGACTTTGTCGAAAAAATTCCAATATTGTAATTTTTCTTTACTGGGAATTACACAGTCATAATCACTAAAGTGCATCGCATACATTTTGATTTAAAGCTTTCGTGACTGCAGTAATTCATAGTCTTAGCTCTTTCGGTAAAGTCACAGTTTCAGGCACTGTTCCTGAAAAGCTTTCATGCCTTTGGTAGTAAAAATGCTGAATGTAATGAGCTGCTGCTATGTTTATATACGAGTGAGAGAGAAAAGACCTCACATCTGCGTGCACACACGAGTTTTCATTAGCCGATAATGCTTAGCAGCTTTAAATAGGTGTTGACGCCTTTGATTGTTAGATAAGTTTGCATGCATACATTTTCTGCGCACACTCCTGCATGCATGTTGAACTTCTTTTGCGCCGTACACAGACCACAGCGCTAATCAAAGGTGCGGGGGAAGAACAACAAACTAAACACACGACACAGTTCAAAATAAATTGGTTTGCAATCCGGATTTAAACGTGGCATAGCTCCAGTGGCATCCCAATATCGGCAGGAAGAGCGCTCCAGACGGCTGCGGATGTGCACCTGAAAAGCATGCAATGCAGTGGCCGTCTTTGATCGATGGCTAGCCAAAAGCCGCTACGAGGATGTTTGCATGATGGTTTATGCTCGTTGATGAGAGTGTCGTGTGATAGAGGCTTTCGCTACTTACATTTGCAGTTGTCTAGGTGTGGCACAGCTTGTGGCTGGACATGATAAATGTACGCAGACCTTTTTTTTATAAATGCAGGGTGGTGAGTCTTTAATTAAATAATACACAAGTGTGTTAAAAAAAACATTACGCAGGTATATTTTAAAAGACACCCTGTAAATTCTGAATATGAAAACAACAACAAAATACGCAGCATTCACCTCGCACGCACATCCTTGTTACCACTGGATTTATGTTACTTGAAACTTGGGAGTTATTAGAATTTGCTAATGTATCAATTGACTGTAGTTCGGATGTGGCGACGTGAATTGTGGGTACTCCTACATATTCCAAAATGTCTGTAATATGTAAAGCATGTACTGATACTTCCTGTTTGTGTCGCAACATATGTGACCATGATTGTAGCTACCATCTGTACGCTATCACGTCTGTACCGTAGTAGGATACCTATAAAATAGAGCCAAATATTATTGCGCCTTTTCTGCTCAAATACACAATACATAATGGAAGAGTAGGCCAAATACCCTCTCTCTAGAGCTCCTTCTAGTGGAGCCACTTCTACCAACAATGGCATGAGCAAGCAATTGCAGGGCTCCATCTTTACCTTTTGTTAAAAAATGATTATATCGGCTCTCTCACTTAAATAAATTACCTGTCTCTCTATATAAATATTCCTCCGGTAGTATTTTGTTATTTAGTTTGTTTACCAACATGTGTGGGAAAATAACTTTGCAATCAACAATCTCCCCAGGAGTGAAGTGAGACTCGTTTTAAGCATGTCACGAACATTGTACTGGCGGTCACCTGTAAAATATTATATTTCAAATGCACCACCGCCTGTCGTTTTTTTTTCTTCAAAAGACAGAATGCGCACGAGCCGATGACCAAACGGGAGGTGAAGTGATAAAATGAACAACAACAGAATCCGAGCGGAATGTATACACACAATTTTTTTTGCTAGCTTGGGCGCCCTTTTCCCCAGATACATTAACTTGCGTGCGCACACAGAGGGGGGCTCTGGATCAAAGGTTAGCGTGGGGTTCGAGAGAGGTGGCAGCCTTTGCCTTGCACACGGAGACCCAATTGGCAAAGGCAATAAAATCACTAATAACGGCAGTGGTGGCCCATTTGGCAGAAATAGCCTCAGCAGCCCCCGTGTGTGAGGTCTCCGCCGACTTTGATTGCGTCCTGTGGGTGGCTCAGCCTTGAAGGGCTGCGGATGAGCCAAATGTGCTTTCCCAGGCCATGCGCCACAGCAAGTGGGCGCGTGGCATGGGCATCTGATTTCATGACAAATGAGCTCATTGTAATCAGCACATCTGACATCAGCAAAGTCGATCCTTCACGGGCACCCTGCTATTCTGGGATGAAATTCCGCAATGGTGTTAATGCCAAGATTCAACATTTTTCTCGCCGGACAAGTGCGGAATTATAGCATATGCACGGCACAGCGTGTGCTATTGAATGCAGTGCCCGCGATTAACAATTAGCGCCGCGATTTGTATAGAGGCAGCTAGAATTGTACGGCGGCCGCGTTGTTTGGAAAATAACACAAAGTATCAACATCTAGATTTTGGCCTAGAAATGTTTCGCGTTGACTTTCGGAATGCGGCGGTCTCCTGAGCTGAGAGAGAGATAGTTGCACGTCCGTGGTCGCCTGGCTCTTTCACTTTTCACAAACAGAGTGTGAAAACTGAAAGATTTAAAAAAAATGCTGCTCAAACCACGACTGCAAACACAACGACTAAATCGATTGTTACCCATAAGAGGTATTGTTTAACCACTTGTTAGTATGCGTCATCGTCAGTGGAATGCACACATCGCTCATTATTGCTTCTCATTGTACACAATTCAAACGTAGATATGAAGAATGTGGCTTTGTGGCTTAGTCTGTTATGCTTTACAATCCATCATCTGACTCGCCAATTCAAGAAACCACTATATAATTTATAGCTTTAATTTTTACTTTGAACATATTTGTCTCTATTTGTTGTCAATATATTTGTATCACTATACCATATGTACATATCATGAATGTTTTAAGTTTGTTTAATTTTACATATGGTAAATGCGGCTTTAATAAGCGATCTGCTGATGAACATTTTTGTCAAGCAAAAGTGGTAGTCATTGTGTTCGTCTGCTGTGTGCGATGCGGTGACGGGGTGATGGTCCTTCGCGTGCTCACCAGCCTGTTCTTTTATGAAAAATATAATCTGCCACCATTCCATCAAATGTTTCTACCGGCATTCCCGTGGCTTTGTTCTAAATCGGTTGTAACAATTAATTGAACTTGCGACACACCGCCGCTGCACTTTGTTCGCTCGCCTTCTTGAAGAGAGATAACGACACAGAGATGTGCGGAGGACCCACAGTCGAGCGAGTAACACTGCCACGTGGTGAGCCGTTAACAAAAAAATACTTCCCCAAGCTCTGCGGTCCTCTCTCTATAAAAATGTTGTAGTGTCATCGGCCAATTCATGAGTGTTTACACGTGGCGTATATATGTATTTATCAAATAATAATTGTTTACAACCATTTGTCAATCCACTCCCTATACTGCTACGGTCGTAGACATTGTTTAACCATACTTCACCATTTTGGTCAGTGTAGATTTGACTTGTGACTGATTGTATCTATGGCCAGGAATTGAACTCAGGGCACTGGGATTGTAGGACAGTGTGCTAACAACTATGACACTCCTCTACACCGCAGTATATATATGCACACACAGATGATTTAAAATTGTATTCTTGCTTTAGAAAATATCAACGTTTCATTAATATTATTTACAACACCTTGAAAATAGGATACTTTTGAGAACACTTCCATGATAGTGATATCTTTTTAGCAAAATATTTGTGTAAATATCTTCGCACGGGCTCTTACCTATCTGCAGTGCAATTGATCGGTGGTGTAAATAATTCAACATGACTCTAATTTATATTTATTTTTTGTTACAAGTTCAAACGGGGCATTTAATTCTAGATATTTGGTATAAAGCCTGTCACTATTCGTAGACAACTTTCTGTTGCTGTCAGCTCTGCTGTCAGGTCTCTGAATAAACACCGTGCCTGGCGAAGACTACTATCCATTCAGTTGAAGTGTTTTAAGCAATTAGCGGGGGGGGGGATACTTAATCCATTAATAGCATTTAATCCGACTTGATTGAATTTACAGTTGTCATATTGCACCAGTGTAAACAAAGCTTTTCGGCTTTAACTCGTGCTCCTTGGTCACCACTTTGGCTGCTTGATTAAGCTGCTCCAAATTGATCCCTCGAGGCTCGCGAGAGAGAATCGTTGCCAATCAGTGGGTGGGCTGGGCCACCCCCACCCATCCTGGAGGGGGCGGGGAGGACAGGGGCTGGAGGTCCAAGCCGTGTGACATGAAGGAAGACCTTGGGGTTTTGTGGAGGGCCCGGAGTAAAGTGATACTCGTGATCAAGGGCAGAGAGTCCTTGCCAGCGGTGGGTGGTCCCCCGGATCACGAGGTGACGTGCAGCCTCAAGAATGCGATGATGAAAAAGTGGGGAAAAATGACATCGGAATGTAACATTCAGCAATATTTTTGCAACAATCTTCACGAGGGTCAAGGGGGCGTTGATTGTTGTGGAAATGGCATGCCGGACCCATTTCATCTTCCGTGGGTTTTGGGATTTGTCTGGCTTCCGCTACCACCCAGGAAGTGTCCGTAAAGGGTGTTTTGTACGGTCAGGCCTTTTCCTCCCAGCGTAACCTCCATCATATGTTGACGTTTGCCGAAAATTTCCCAGGCAGGCGGCATTAAAACTACGGAACAAAGTTACGTGTTGGACAGAAGAAGGGAATTGTAAACAAAGTAATCCCGTGTGAAAAAAAAAAACCCATAGCATGTATCGTATCTAATCATCTACTTCAGAAAGCGTGCCAAATGCTGGCAAAGGTGTGTGCAGTATGTACATAATTATTGTTGATCATTAGAATTTCGTTTGAAGAGGCATTTAGAGAATTGTCCCTTGATAAAGTCTGGTAATTAATTTGCATGAGATCGCAATTATAAACACCTCCTTGGCAGTTGATGAACCTTGCGGTTTTTGAAATGCAATCACAGGTAGTTTCCACTCGATCTTTCGGGAAAGAACTTAGACTACGCGAAATCGTGTTTGATCATTTGGCGTACCGTACATACTTTACAATATCGCATCATGCCAATTAAGAAAAAATCCGGCTAGTGTTCCCACTATTAGTGTTTGCTGATTAAACAAATGTTGGTTTATATTGGTCTGGAAGCCAATATGCTGTTGGACAAAAAGAACATTGTTTTATTTAAATGTAGAAACCAACAACATGATTCTTATTATGTTTTTATTCTTTATCTTGATAAATGATGCTTGCACACATCGCAAACCATTTTAAGTTGAAGCAACGCAATATCGATCCCCTGAAATGATAACTGGAGTCACTTTATAACTTGAATGAACGTAAACCAACCATGGCGTCTGGTGTTCCGTAGTTTGTCCACAGTCATGTGACCACCTGCATTTCATGTTCAAGTCCCAAGACTGATCGGTTTAATCCGAGGGAGGGAGGGGGAGTCTGTACTATCGTCTTAGCTCGAGTACTGAGCCTTTGTAAAAAAAAAAGGTCATCTTAGCTAATTGCCTTCAACCTGCGCACACAAACAGGTGGCAAGCCCGTGCGGAGGAAAGGACAGAGAAAAAAAGGACAGATGTCCTTTTTCCAGTTTCAGAGGTGGAGGAGGCCACGCACCCATCTCGAGTTGCGAGGCAGAGCGCTCGGGCTGACATTAATAAAGAAACGGGCTGCCTTTAATCTGTTCCCCGAAATGGCAGCCTTTTAAAGTTTTAATTAATGTCAGAACTATTTCTAATGACAGATGAAATGCTCTCATGCTGCGAAGATGGCTGTCTCCCCGCCCAGGAGCAGAAATCGGGGTCAGATTTATTAACAAGTCCAGGGAACAAAAAAAAGCAAAGTTCCACCTTATTATTCGGTGTGAGGAGTGGGGATTTTTCATTTTGAAAACGCAAAATAAAGTACATTTTGTGTAACTTCGGGGTTATTTTTTTCTCATGGATTTCAATAACGTGCACCAAGTCTGGAAAAGGCAAAAACGACGGGCACATCGGCACCCCAGCTGAGATTAGTGGCTGGAGAAGGGGGTGGAAAAGAAACGCATTACTGCTGAGCCAAGTCCCATGTACCACGAAATTAATCTCATAAAGCAATAAGATCAAGGTAATTTTAAACTGCTCAAAGACCTTGTTATATACTATTCAATTACTTATTACATGTCAGAAGGATACTACTTAAGCGCATGTCATCCTATAAAAAAAACACGATCGATCACTTTATCCCATCAACAGCAACATAAGCTTTACAAACAAAACAGTTAGTGCAGTATTTGCTCGCTATCCCCCAGCGAATCGGACTGCCGATTGCCGCTCCTAACAAACTGACAGCTGTCACAGAGACGGCGGAGTAAGCACACAATGCCACGTCTCCCGTGGGAGGTTGGGGGAGAGAGAGAGAGAGAGGGAGCGAGTTGGCGGTTAGTGGGGGGTGGAGAGGCAGTAGGGGGGTCGCGAGAGCCAAAAACTGCACGAATAAGCCCCCTCCCCGGCAAAAATGATGGATACACGAGGACGGGATTGGTCTGCAGGGAGCGCGGAGAGGTGGGACCATCGATTAGCGAGGCAACGACGGCGGCACGGCACCCACATCAGAGCTTGATCCCCCCCCCCTCCGCCTCTCAGCAAGGACAGGCATTTGCTACCCAACCAAACCCCTTGGCTTCTTCCACCCTCCCCCCAAATCCGTGGTGTGCGAGTCTCGTGTCCTGCCTCGCACTGCCTTGTACAGTGCATGTCTAGGGCTGACCTTCCCACCTTGTGCCAACACACAGAATTGTGATATTGGGCTAGCTGGGCCCGGCTTGCGGGGCGCGTGAGTGCAAATAACGCGCACCCAAAAAAAAAACACTCGCCAAAGCCGAACGCATTCGTCAGGATTGGAGGGATCGTCTCTTGTTACGAAGAGAGGGCCCATTGCCCAAAGCGGCGGTGGGGGGGGGGGGCGGTCCCCGTTTGTGTTTGCTTTCATCTTTTGGGACAGTGTTGTTTTGTGAAAATAATATGTTTTTTTTTTGGGGGGGGGGGGGTTTGATCGCGTAAATATATAAATGTGTCGTTAAACCCGCCACCACACGAAACAGCCAGCTAGTAAGGGTTGTCACGTAAACAGAACGTGCCAATTCGTCACTAGTACAGCACACCGGTGTGTCGGAGAGCAAATCCACAACTTTTTTTACAATCTGAATACGACGTTTATATTTACGCGATCTAACCCAAAAAAAACCCTATATTATGGACGATATTAGTCGCGAAAGACTACGTGTTAAATTCTTTATGAATGTTGGGTTGTTGGCTATGTGTGCCTCACCTAGGTGTAACCAAGGTGCATTAACATTGCTGCTGGTTTTGTGGGGCAGCAAGAAGACATCGCTGATAAAGTTCGTTGTTGGAGTGTACTTATACCCCCCCCCTCATCTGTGCTCAGGGCCTTCACCTGCACGCACTCGCCAACGTGGTTGAAGCATGGTCAAATAACCAACGTGGTTGAAGCATGGTCAAATGACCCCCTGCGGCCCCGCACGTTATGGGGGAGGGCCATCATCCAGCAGTGGATTGACAACCAGGCTGTACTGTACGTGTACACAATGTCTTGCTTTGTCAGTCTGCTGTTGGATGGAGGGCTCTCCATGCTTCGCCATACTTCACCGTGCTGTTCAGGGTGGGTTGATGAAGGGATGAAGCTTGCAAGCAATTCATATGTCACTCAGTTCTGATATTATCCATGAGTGTGAATTGAAGTCAACAGACGTGAGGTTTATAGTGCAGTGCGTTAACCACTGCCCTACCACTCCATCCCCATATGTAATGATTACTATTATTGAAAATAGGATAACAACCACTTTTCATCTCTGAGGTCAATGGTTGTTTAGGGGACTTGGATCTCGTTGCTGCTTGCATTGACCACGAGGCCCAGCAGGTATAGTATCGTGGGATACAAGTCAATGCCTTTTAGAAAATATTTTTTTAAAGGGGGGGGGGGTCAGTGTATCAATATTTGCACTGTAATGTACAACCTTTTGTCAATCCACTACTGGATGAAGGCTTCCCCACACTCTGTCGGTCATCACGGTTGTTTTTGGCCATACTTCACCACACGAGTCGGCGTAGGCTGGTGAAGGTGAGGGGGCAGCACCCAAGCCGAGGTTGGACATCCCTCGCCACTGGTGTAAGCCGTGGTCACGAAATCGAACTCGGCTTTGCCAGTTTCATCGCACAGTACGCTACCCACTGGCCAGTGCTCTCCACCCCGTGATCAATACTTGAATAGAAATCATTGGAAGAATAAATATATGAATGCTACTATTGGTGATCATTTTTGTTTTGCAATGACGAATTCATGCTATTTGACCAATTTGTCGAATTTTGGTTTTAGGCTCAGCACTTGAGGTTTTAAGCAGTATATATATTTTAATTTATCTTCGTCACCCACATTTGAGTAACACATTGACAACTACTCAAGCCATTTAGATTTTGAAGATTGTTATTTCGGGGAGTGATAAAATGTGAATGATTTTGAAAGTAACGAGGTATATTTTTCTTCAAGTGAGAAATTAGTTTGATTGCCTTAATAATCAAAGAGGTTCTTTTCTCGTTGATAGCAGAGTGATAAACATCTGTGTAGCAACCATTACCTGTCCCACAAAGGTCAACGTTGCTTTAATTCTGCTCCTACCACACAACACTGGCAAGTTCTGTTGGCATTGTTTAACCACGACTCTCGTTTTTCTCATTGAAAATTAAATAAACGGCCTCAAATTTTAAATTGTCTTAGATAACTTTGTCCGGCGACCTTGTTCGAGGACACTGCAATAGCCTCAAGTGTGTGGAATAAATAATTTCAATTTGCCACACTGCCGACCTCTTCCCGATGACTGGTTTTCTCATTTCCACATGGAGGGGGGTCCTCTAGGGCTGGAGACTCGGCGAAATGTATGCCATGGTCAGAACAAGAGACAGCTGCCTGAGGTTGAGGGGCAACGTGAGGGCACGAGTCAGCTGATGGGGGGGGGGGGGGGTTAGCTGTAGAGGTTGGGGAGAGGGCAAAAAGCTGCGGGCCCTTCGAGGCGTCGTAGCTCCGCTCGTAGCGGCATCCTCCGAGGTGTGCGGCGTCGACAGAGACCTACAGACTCGAGAGAGAGAGAGATGAGTGGTTGTTTTTGTTCTAGCTCTCCTGGTATCGACGTAACTTTAATGAAAAAAAAAACAACGCATACCGGCTGCTTTTGTTTTGAACGCTCACAAACGGGGAAAACACAACGCTTGTTTCGGGGTTTTTTTGGTCGAAAAAACAAGGTGCAATAAAAGTCTAAACTCGACGGTTACCGGGGAGTAGCCTGGTTGCTTTTGGGTGATTTCCCGCACCTCAAAATTCTCCCAGGTGTCGTAATTTGGTATCGTGGCTATTGTTTAAAATAACGCCTGGCTCAGGTGTATAGAACTTACAGTCTTTTTCCATAAGATTATGGCCACGCAGTTACCAAAGCAATATATGTTTTTCTTGATATGTAAGTTACGTCCAATAGGGGAAGGAATAGTAGCAAACTATTGCAAGTTAAATTGTGATTAATACATTTCCAACTTGAACATCGTTCTTTAAAATATGTACAATGTATTTTTGTCATCGTATTTGCATATCATCCAACCAACTATTTTCACACACACACACGCACTCATTATGTGTCGATGTAGAGCATTATGGGTAAAAGCATACACGTTAAAGCAGAATTATCGATGCGTAGTTTGTGTGTTTAAACAAAAACGCCGCTGGATACTATTGGTCTGGAAAGCCAGTAATCTGAATGACTAAACCCTTTTTCATCTAAATGTGGAGACAGAGACTGGGGCTTTGCTTATAGATGCTGATAGTTGGAGCATTTTTTTTCATGTTGCTTCGGAATTTGCACTCGATGCTACGGCGTCGTCAACAACAAGTGCACCTTTGCTCACCCAACTTCATTTGAATAACGGCCCGTGCAAGAGAAGCAGCAGAAGACGAAGAAGCAGCCGCAGAAGAAAGCGACTCCAGTCCTTGAGAATAAAAATTTTGCATCACAATGCCCGCGGTTGCCTTTGTGGGCTCACCGAGCGCCGTTCGGCCGCCCTGCTGTTGGCCGGGGGGAGGGGGGGTGGGCTGGGGGGCCGCCCCCCTCCCCGCCTTTTGTCCGCCGCGGTAAAATTCATTTCTGCGGCTGCTATGGCTGCAGCTGCTCGGCCCGTCGGGGTGAAACGCGCATGACAGCCTCTCAGCGGGGTGGGCGTGCGGGGCGGGCAAGGCCGGCGAGACACGGGGGGCACACAGCGGCGGCTACGGGCGGCAGGAGTTCGGCATCTGAAACCGAGTGCCCCAACCCCCCTCCCCCCCCCCAATGCTGACCCGAAATTATCCTCGCTTCTCAATATTGGATTTAACGTGCGCGCGCGAGGCGCGCACCGAGACACACACGCGCACGCACACGCACAGAAAGAGAGAGAGAGAGAAAAAACTACTCTCGAGCATTCCTTGTTATGCCAAGCATAAAATATTCACGGCATACAGCACATTGTGTTGGATTTTTCTTTCTTGCCTTTGGGGCCTTTATTTGCTCAATCGCTTAGTGGAAAGAGAGCTAAAAGAAACGGCAGAGAAACTTTCTTACACAAAATGTGCCCTTGTGCACTGTGACCCCCCCCCCCCCCCCCGCTGAGAATGTGTGTGCACACAATCTCGCGCGAAATAGCGTTGTAATTGTTAAACGGACTGCGACTATTTCTAATACATTATTATGTTTGCTGATGGGCTTCAACTTCTAACGATATATAGAAAAAAGAAAGTCCGAAAAACTTAAATTGGCAAGTTCTTTTCACGTTTGGTGGCAGTTCTTTAGCTTAAAAAAAAAAGCAGTGCTCTGTCAACGTGTATAGCAGGACTTGGCTGCTCGACACAATGTCCCTGCTGCACTTCGCTTTTCCAAGTGACAGTGCCCGTAGTCTGTGCTGTTATTTTTTGCACTGTTTCATTTTTTTTTAGTTCGCAGACAGGATTTTTTTTTTTTCCTGGTGAGTGTTCCTTAATGGTACGTTTGTGTGGCTGTAAAAGAGTCCGGATGGAAGGGTCAAGAGCGTTCAATTGTTAATAACAGAGTAAAATATTCAGTTAGGACAACCATGATAGCTTATCAACCATTAGCTGAAAGGTTGACAACTTCTTTTTTATCACATCTACCACATTGGTTATTATGAAATTTAACTTTTATCCTTGTACATATTTCTTCATCATAATCATCATCTACAGCCATGATTAACCCACTGCTGTATGAAGGCCGTCGCCATCTTCGTTCTAGCAATCCACGTAGCACCTGTACTAGAGCCGATTTCATCGCTCCATCTCTACGTTGTACGTTGACTTGGCCGCGTGCTCTGCCTTTGGCTGCTGCTCGGCCATCATCATTCTGAACCATCGGCCATCATCATTCTGAACCATCGGCCATCATTCTGAACAATCGGCCATCATCATTCTGAACCATCGGCCATCATTCTGAACCATCGGCCATCATCATTTTTTGCTATCGGCCATATTACTGACATGTCCTCCTGCCCAAGCCCAATTACTTGATTTAAAACTCAGAATTATGGATTTACTACATGTAGAAAAAGAGGAACTTGGCAAAAACATTGTTCGTGGACTTGACAGGATGTTGATTTAGGCCCTTGAAAGAGTTGAAACTAAATAGAGGGGCACGGATCCGGTCTGCTTGCGACTATTTCTGACCATGGCGCCACCTGCCAAGGGATTGACAGGATCGTAAAGGGAAATGCTTTGCTTTTGTCACGCTGTCCTCGCCTCGACGAGGAGAAATGGCCCTACCGTGGCTTTGCCTATGCATCACACTTTCCTTCCGCAGCTTCGCTGAGCAAGTGCTCAAATGGGCCGCTGTCTTTATCATTCGTTTCCCCCTTTTTTGCTCTTGATCTGTTGGCGTGGAACTGGAGTAAGAATCGGAAAAGTCACGTAGAAGGGAAACAATAAAATAATAAAAATATAAGAACAATAAAATTCCCACGAGTGCGATTTTCGGTAAAGTCACGTAGACTTTACCGAAAGAACCAAAAATATGTAATCGAGTTGATTGTCTAAGCGACGTTGCACCGTTGCCCGTACACAAACACAATTAGAGAGGGGGGTGTGGCGGGGGTGTTACTTAATTGGAAAAAAAAATACAGCTCCGAAAATTTTAATAATAAAAAATTAACAATTTAGCATGACTGTCATGCAACGCGACACTCCTCGTTGTGACTGTGGAGGCCACTCGGCTAAATCTCAGAATAGTTTCTTGTAGATGCGCACTCCTACCCAAGTGACCTCCCCACGCCGACCAGTGTGGTGAAGTATGGTCAAATAATCCCACCCACCCTCCACGACCCACGTGGCATGGGGAGGCCTTCATCCAGCTGTGGATTGACAAACAGGCTGCACATGTGCGATGAGGGCCCTGGAGAGCTTGGACTCGCGAAAGGAGTCCTGATATGGAAATATGGAATAATCTTGATTTATTTATTTGCATTAATTTTTTAATGTATTTGTTCCAAAGGGAAATCCAACACGTGAAGTACGCCTCTTAAACTTGTTCACAGATAAGTCAGAACGCCTACTTGCTAGACTGGCTCCCACTATTTTCTTAGTTTGGTGAATTTAGCCAGGCTGGAGGGGAGGACTCTTTATTAACCTTTGGTGGGGAGTTTTAGCATCATCAATGGAGTTAACGGCCCTGAATTTAGCTTCGTGTGGTTTACGGCATCTTTAATTCCCTCGCTCTTAAAGGAATGGAGTCACGACTGGTAGTCGTTCAAACAAAACCTCGTGCACTTGTGTGTGGGGGGGGGGGTGGAGGGGTGGGGGTACTTCCATCTGGCATGCCACGGGGAGATGGGTGGCTGTTGGCCATGCCTGGCTGTCTTTTGTGTAGTGTGGGGTGGTCTGTGCCAATCATTAAGCAGGTTCTGGGAGCGCACTCGACCAATGGTCAAGCGCTGTGTCATCCCCCTTTTTTTGTTTACCTCACAACCCACCTCCTTCACTGTCGGCTTGGACATTCAACGGAATTCTTTGCATAAATGAGCATTAAGTCGGTGCTCATCTCCCGTTTACAGCCCTGAGTCGGTGGTGGGAATTCCACATCCCCCAAGGCGGGGGTGAGTATATCCAGAGGACGGCAATTGTTGACTTCCTCACAAAGTGGTAATCAATTTATAGACCCCACCCCGACCCCGGAGGGCTGATGACACGAGTCAACCGGGATATGAACCGGCAACCATCCGATTGACTGCGAGCCGCTCCCCCTGCCACCGTGGCCACCTGACCGGTTCCATGGTAGAGGGTGGCGGGGGTGGCGGCAAGGCAACTCTACCCTGATAAAGAGTTCTTCGCGCTCGCGTCACTTTAGTCCGTTGGCTCACAGCTGGCCGCTTGCAACTCGTCACCACTGACGGCCCGTCCACGCGCACGCGCACCCGCACCCACGTGCGCGCGCGCGTTTGCTTCGCCTGCACCGAATTCTGGGCGCGACGTGGCCAGGGTGCGCGATGCCGTCACCCCCGCCACGCTAAGTGCACCGTTTCCCAGGGAGCAGCTGCCTTAAGGGATTTTCTCGCATGAGCTGCTTTAGCTGTGTGGCCGACCTCAAATCCTTCGCTAATCTTCTGCGAGTCCGTGCCATCTAACTGGCAAGAAAGCTGGTGATTATGCTTGTTTTAAAGTGCATACGGATGCCTGCTTCACCGCCAGTCGCCCTTTGTTAAATCGGACACCGTGCAATTTATTTTATTTGTCAAAGATATCCACTTGCTGCGGCGGTTTTTTTTTATAGTCTGCTCAGAGGTAGCTTCTTGGGTTTTATTTTTTGTTTTATTGATCGTTTTTGTTGTACTCTGTTTTATTGTCTTCAAGTAATTCAACATTAATCTGTAGCAACAAAGAGTCTAGTTCAATGTGATCTCATCACGATAACTCGGGCATAATGCAGAGTGTATCGAGTGCTTCTTTTGAAATTAAAATTTGCAAGGTATATGGAATTGAATAACGTTCGACACAATTAAATATGCCGTTTGTTTTGTTTTAATATACAGGACTGCTTTTTGCATAATGATCTAATGTGACCAATATATATCTTTAAAGTTCAGTTTAAAGCACTGAAGAGCCGCTCTAAAGTGCATTGTTTCTCAATTTCAAAATGCTTCGGACACACATGCCAAGTTTGTTCCTAATCCGATTTCGGATGACAAAGTAACGTCGCGTACGGACTTGAGCGTGCCGGCCCATGTATGCTCGCACACGCTCGCACACGCGCCTGTGTGCACGCCTGTGTGCACGTTATCATTCATGTCGGTGGCGGAGGGTGGTCAGCATGAGCCCTGCCGCTGGGAATGCAACATACCGGCGCGCCCCCCCCCCCCCGCGCCACCCACCCACCGCTCCAACTCCCGTCCCACTTTCCGCCTCACTCTTCGTATCCCCGGTTTCTGGGGGCTCCTCCGGCCGGTGGGCAACTGAAGCGGTTGCACCGCCTGCACCGGATAGCTGAGCCACGCCGACCGATCCGCACGAGTACGCGCAAATGCCCTCGCACGGAACCGCTCTCTCTCTCGCAGCGCCCGGGACGTTTGTCGGTTTGCCCGTCGGGAAACTCGCGATGTTCTTTCACAGCACATTTGGAATCGCGGTTTTAGGCGATGAGCTGGCATTTAAAATTTAAAATGAATTACGTCCCCCCATTAGTGTTGCGCGAAAACATAAGCCCCCACTAAAAGCTCGGCTAAGGGCGTTGATTGAACGCGCCACGGTTGGGTCTGGCAGCCGCGCTCCATTGTCTGTGCCCACGGTTCTTCGAGCCAGCGCAGACAGATGGCTGCAGGTGGCCTGCGAGGTACGGACAGAGTCGCAATATGAGGTCCACTGACAGCTGCTTTCTGTGAAAGGGCCCTGCTGGGAAGCGGGTCTTCGAGTGCACTGAACCACTGAAATTACCGTATGCTTGCAGAGGCGTGCATCCAGTGGCATTTGTGTCATAATTCAGAGCCTCCTGACAGAATCGAATGGCGAGCCTGGGCTAATGACAAACATTTCTGCATTAACGCTTGCACCTGCGCACGGCGTAATTATCCTCTGCTGGTACGTGGCCGGCCATGGAGCCGAACGTTTTCGCTGGCCTCCTAGGAGGAAGTTTAAGTTCCCGGCGTTCGCATGATAATTTCCGTCAGATTCCGAGGTGCTCTTCCCGGCCGCGATGCTGCGTGCAGTAGGGACTCGTTAACAATGCTGCGGGGAAAGCTGCCCGGGACACTCCTGACCTTTCCGTAACTCTCCACTTCCTGCTGGCCCTCCTCGAGGCCTAAAGGGTTAAACTGAGAACAATTACCAGTGCTGCTGCATTGATCAGCGCATTGATCAGCACATTGATAATGCAGTGTATACAGCCGCAGTTGTTCTGACCAATTGTTATCAGCATAACAAGTGGAAACAAATTGCCGGCCATTGTCTTTGTGTAACTTTTTTTTTTTGAGAATCCAAAAGTCAATGCCGTGCAGAGTCTGGAAAAATAAAATGACCCCTGCCTTGTAAGAGCTGTGATTTATTCTAGCTCCCTGGTGTTGCCTTCCAAATTTCCCTCGTGGGTTCATAGCCAAAAATGTGTACTGTAATTATCAATAGCACACAGAGCTGTGGAGCATAAGACCAATAATGTGATATCAAGGGCTGTGTTTCAAGCATAAAATGAAATACAGTATATATAATTATATCTCCACACATAAAAATCCTGGCAGTGCCTCGAGGGGTGAATTTGAATGCGAGAAACAATTTGGGGATATCTTGGTTTATCACCCATATACGTCACGAACAGTGTGTTCAGAGACTAAAATACTGCATCTTTTGATTTAAAGCTTTCGTGACTGCAGGGATTCATATTCTTGGTTCTTTCGGTAAAGTCACGTAGAAGGGAAACAAAAAATAATAAAAATATAAAAAATAAAATTCTCACGACGTTTCGACTGTAACACAAGCAGTCATCATCAGGTGTGAAAACCACAACAAGAAAATTTGAAAAAAAGTGGCGGTTTTTTTTAACGTTAGCACCACGGAGAGCGATTTGACAGTTTGTTCAGATGGATGAGTCCATTTATGTTCGGAAAAGAGGAGGGGGGAGACGAAAAATAATGGATGCGGTCTGAAAGCCACCTTAAGCATGATCAATCAATTAAGACCCGAAATGGTTAATCAAATCCTTCCAATGATTGCTAAGCCAGAATCCATCTTCTCGGTTGAAATTGTCTCTGTGTTTGTATATGTGGATAGCCTTATGAACAAATCTCTCATGATAGCCAGATGGCTTGCAAAGAACCTCTGTCTTGGAGAAGTCAATGTCATGTGAACCTCCTGAATAATAGCAGTGATCTGCCACGGTCGAGGTGTTGGTCCTACCGTGTTTCAGGTCTGCTTTGTGTTCACGAATGCGGTCCGAGACGTGTCGTTTGGTTTCTCCAATGTAACTACTACCACAGAGGCAACTTAGTTTGTAGACACCAGGGTACTGTATGTCCGGAATCACATCTTTTACAGACGCAACCAGATCACGGATTTTATGTAATTTGTTGAATCGGACCTGGATCTTATGTTTATTAAAGATTTTGGAGATCTTTTTTTATTAGTTTATTGTTTCCCTTCTATGTGACTTTACCGAAAGAACCAAGAATATACTGCATCTTTGATTTCGATTTCTTTTTCTTGTATACTAATCAAGCTGACCATGCATGCTCGCAAGCTGATAGAGTCGCAAATAGCGCAGGCAGGGAGTGGATTGTCAGAGGCTGGAGGAGGACCGCCCTCCACGGTGATAAATGATTCATTTCTCCTTTTGAAAGTTAAAAAAAAATGACGGCGTCCAATCGCACAATTGCACGGATCGGCCGTGCGGACTCGCCCCGGCTAACGAAACCGTGATGGTTGTGACCACGACGATAGCGGTTTGCCAACGGTTGTTGTCATGGCAACTCGCATGATGTCAACCCCGACCGGTGGCACTAGAGAATATAAATATCTTTTGATTTGAAGCTTTCGTGACTGCAGGGATTCATATTCTTGGTTCTTTCGGTGTTGCGGTCGAAACGTCGTGAGAATTTTATCGTTTTATATTTTCATTATTTTTTTGTTTCCCTTCGACGTGACTTTACCGAAAGAACCAAGAATATAATATAAATATCGTTTGCGTGGCGTTGTGCTCGGCAAGTGTTGCCCCACCGGTTTGCGGTCGTTTTCAGTTCGCTGCTGAAAAATAAAGAAACTCTTTGCCGCTCGAGTAGCTTTTGCCCGAACTTTGCCTATCTGAATTCTGCCGTGGCCTTTCAAATGTGCCCTCGTGTCACCGATCCACCTGCTTCCTCGGTTCTTCTCCCCGGCACCGGCTGGTGTTATGGAAGGCTGTCATTGTCACTCGCGCATTCCATTACAGTTTGTCGGCTCGTCCGGCGTAACCCTATCTCATTACAGAGCTCACATCTCCTCCTCGAACATGTCATCATCCCGGGATTCATTCATCGCGCGATAACTTTAAGGGAGGTTGCGAGGCTGACTTGGAGTAGTCATCGGCATAAGGCACTTTTCCACTGTTCTGGCTGAAATTAAGCGCCGGTCATCAGCCATCACGAATCCACTGCTGGAGGAATACCTCCCAAAGCACGTCGCCAACTCTCATGGTTCTGCGATGGAACAATTACACCTCCTAGCCACCTGCGCACGAAGAGCTGATTTGAACGCTCCATCTCCTCGGTGGGTCACCTCTTGAATGCGTCCACTCGATTGTGTAACGTTCCGAAATTGTTTCTCATTCCCTTCCATGTCCGTTATCCTCCGTTTGTCCTTTTCTTTGTATTCCAAGCAAGTGCCTCCACGCTCCTTTTCACGGTTTTCATCTTCTGTACCGGCACGTGCTTTTCGGTGACCGTGCATCTGATGCAATCCTCACAGCCAGAGGTTGACTTTACGGTTGTTGAAGACTTTAAGGAACAAAGCCATTTGGTGTTTTTTTCTTTCGACATTTAACTTTTTTGTTTTTTTTTTATGTTGCCCTTGCAGTTAATAGGTATAAACAACAAGTGCTTTGTAGATTACTCATTTAAAGTGTAAACCGTGGCGTGGCGACTTCAAACGCTGCACGTTGGTGTCTCACGCCAATGACTTCATACCGTATCACACATCACACAGGCGATGACACGTCGACTCCGAACATTCCCACAGTTCGCAGTTTGAACCGTTTAAATGTATTTATTTAAGTACTAAATAGCAGGCTACGAATATTTTTTTTTTTATATATGCAGTCAACTGCATTACCCAAAGTACAGACACTGATCTGGATTTGTGGCAACACTGGAGTGGAACATATTACGTGATGGTTAATGAGAAAATGTTTTCTTAATGCGACGAAATCGCACTGCTATTTTGATACAAATAAATATGCAAATAGTGTTTATATGGATTGAAAAATGTACATTGTACGTAATTTGAAAGACAATAAAATGTAAGTTATGATTGCATGCTGATACACAATTTCCCTTCGTAATGTCTTGCATCGAAGCGCACATATAAACACGCGCGAAATCAGGCCCCAATGAAAACATTCCACATATTCACCGCTCTGGTGATGTGGGTGGACCTGAAGATTTTATTTGAGGTCGGTGAGATCATTGAAACACGCCAGTAATAAGTGGACGCTCGTCCGCTCCCCGTGTCCAGATAATTGCCTTTCGCCATGGTCCGTGTGATGATTAATATTAGTGCGGCGCTGGTCGGTCCCAGCCAATGCATGGTCCTGTGGTTGGCCGGCGTACAGATTAAGTGTATTTCATGTTTCCCAATTTGTGTGCCGATGCATAATGTGCCGCCTAAAACGTACCCCCCTGGCCAGGTGGCTTGGCGCCAGATCAAGCGACTTGCAATCAGAAGGTTCCGAGTTCAAATTCTGGTTAAGGGCGGGGGGGGGGGGGATTGATGCAGCTCATCAGCTCTCCCCCGGGGTCGATAAAATATCTGGCACTTTTTGGGAAGTTAGCAGTTGGTTGTTTTCTGGATAGACTCGTCCTCGCCATAGGAATGTGGTGCATTCGAATTCTGCTCTCAGGGCTGTATAATAGAACCCCTCTTAACTCCGGTAATTGGTTCGAAGAAACCGGTCGTGAAGCGATTTGGTCTTTAATCGAGGATAGGAAATACATGTTAAAGGCTTAATTTGTTCCGATAGCAATCGAAAGTTAGCCTTTTTCACCAAAAAAACATACCTTATAATTTTTAAGCAATGGATATTATTACATAAAGATACTAACAACAGTATAAACACATGGTATTAAAAGAAACATGGTTAATCAATGCATTAATTGATACTTACTGTACCTACAACAGCCCATTGTTAACAGGGGAATGGTTGGAAAGCAAACACATTGGGCTCTATGGTGACCCGTCGTTAAGCGATTAGTCATGAACAGGGGTGGTCGTTACGAGGGGTTCTACGAGACACTACTACACACTACACTACGATCCACGACACCATATACTACACTTCTATACACTTCACTATCCACTACACATTGGGCTCTATGGGGGGCCCGTCGTTAAGTGATTAATCGTTAACAGGGGTGGTCGTTAAGAGGGGTTCTACTTTAATTAGAATGAACACCATATAAAAACGCTTTCATTTACACGGGAAATCACCCCGACTTGTGTTGCTGTGGGGAACGTCCCTTTCATCAGCATGGGTCTGGGGATTTTCGCAATACAAATCCATGTTCGTGAACCAGCTACGATGGGTTTGTGTTGGTTGATGGGGTAAAGTGGCGGCGGAGTGATTGATTGTTACGTGATTGGTTATTACTCCGCGACCTCGGTTCAATTCCCAGTCACGACTAGCGAACATCGGTGACAAGTGATATTTGAAATTGTTCGAGCGCCACCCCATCACCAACCCCTGCTGATCAACGTGGTGATGTATGGTCAAACAACTAATTTCACCTGATTCCTGAGTTTCAGGTCTTATAGATTAATTTTACTGTGGCACAGGCACTGTGGGTAGTATATAGTTTGTCTGAATGACAATCGTTAGCATTCTTGGCATAAATCGGTGACTTGCACAGAGGAGACCTCAAACCGGCTATGTTCATCCTTGCAAGCCAACTGCACCAGGCCGAGCACAGACATTTGTGATGGAGATTATAACGTGAGCTCATTACTTGGTGTAGTATTGCTGGAGAGCAATGCTGGCAGCATAAGGACTCCTCAAATTCCTCCCACCTGGCCACAGCATGTTTACTTCCCATGGCCAGAATTCAACCAAGTATTAATGCCTTAATGACCGCAAAGACAGCCTGGTGTTACATTTGCAATTACAAGGAAGCAAGTGAGATCATTCTCAAATTCAGTGAAGATATTTTTCCCCCATGTCAATTGAGTATTATTTCCCCCCACACACAATAGAATGTGGCTTTCTCGAAGCGGTGCAGAGAAGCACAATAAGAAGTCATCAGTCAAATTAGATGCAGGATGAGTTTAAAATTCGCCTCTGTTATATCCTGCTCGCTACCATTCACACTGCTGGGAATTTGAACATTTGGCCATCCAGCTTTGGGTATGGTGTAGACCTACCTTCCACATAATGTACTAAAGAATGTGCAACCCTTTTCTAAGTCTCTCCTGAATGACGACCTATTTTGTACCTCATAAAAAAGTGTATTGCCATTTCTGCTGCGGCCACATCATTCATACTCATTGTAGGCTCTTTACAACAGTAATGAATGATTCGCAGATGTCGTCATTCCATCGCTGGATGTATGGCCTCCCTATGCCATGTCAGTCACGGGGATTGATTGACCATACTTCACCATAATGGTACGCGTGTGGGTCTGGCGACGTGAAGGAGGTAGCTCAGGACCTGCTCGGACAACAGCATCACTCTCTGCTGATGTTAGCCATGATGGGGAATTGCACTCAGGTAGGCAGTGTCATGTCACGCAGCCCGTGACTTGCTATGCCACTGCTTATGAGCATGCAGCATCATTCCGGAGGCATTCGATGCGTCCGTGCGCATCCGTACGTATCCATGGGTATCCGTGCACGTCCGTGGGCGTCCGTACGCGTCCCTGCATGTCCGTGCACGTCCGTACACGTCCGTCCGAGACAGATCGACAAGCGGGTCGCACACACCAGCACCAGGCTTCCACCGTACGGCGTTTGCACTGGCCGATGCGACAGGTCAGCAGCCACACCGATTGAAGGGAATCTACGCGGCGGTAACAAATGCACCTTAAACAAATGATGTAGGCAAGAGGAAAGGGCCTTTTCTGTGTCGCGCAGTGTCAATTGACCTCCAGTGCAATGAGTCAAATTTCCCTTGCGTGGAAAACTTTTCCTCTTATTCCAGTGGCCGGGGTCCTGTCTGAACGTTCCGAAGTGAATTATGTTTTTGTTGATTGTTATGGCACACTCTTCATGGGCTTGAATATATCTGCATTTTTGTTCTGCTGAATGCAACTTTTGTTTTGTGACACCTCATCAGCAGTGCTCAACCAGCGCAAATAATAAAATAAAATAAAACTCGACAGGCTTGTCAATGACACTGCCCTGAAAGGAAAATGTATTTTCTAAAAGAGGTGATGTGCCCAGGCAATGGCCCCTCTACATATCACACAGGTGCTATGAACAAGGTCAGTTCCCGAAGTGTCGCCTATTATATAAATATATAGTCCCCTTTTAGGGTGATATTATTGACGAATGTGTTGCATGTTTTCTAGACTACTGTGGATCATCGCCTCTTTTGAATATTTTGACCCAGTAAAAATTATATATTTTTGTTCTTATATGTGTATAATAACTCTAAGAAAACTCAAATGTTGCTGATGATTAAACCATGCTAAATAAAGGCACAGCGCTTCGAGTGTAACTGTGTGGTGGATAAATATATTACCAGAAGAATTTCCAATTTTGCAAATTGGTTAATCCAGCTTCAAATTAATGGATGGATCATTATTAATATTAAAGAGGCCATGGTTTGTCTTGAACTTTATAATCCATTTCAGAAGCTTAAACATGTAAACATCGATGAGCCAGTGCATAGTAATGAACAGCGTGTATTCCGACTGCATATACTTTATCATAATCTCTCCTCCAAAGCCTCGCGGGACGTGGGGCTGTAACCTGCAGCCATTTGGGCCAAGGGGCTCTCAAGCTTCAGCCATCGCTTCACCTCGGTTATTCCGTACGCTTCCAAAATCCCTCACCAAAAGGTTATGCTATTGGCATTTTCCTTTGCCCCCCCAGGCCTGTGACAGCCTTTGTGCTAAGCCTCAAATATCCTTTGGATGAGACTCAAAGAATCAATTTGGTACAGAGGACCTAACCAATGGAGTTGACTTCATCGTGTGCCGTTGGCACAGTGGGCTGCAGGCACCAATATAAGGAACAGGGTCTCTCTGTGATGAATCTGGAATGCCGTGATGCTGCAAAGACTCCCACTTCATCAACACTGCCTCTCGCATTATTCCATGAAATTTGTCATTCTTCCAGGAATCCAGTCCAAATTGCAATGGAAAGCAGTAATTTCTGCCTTACTTTTTGTGAGAACGTTTATATCAAATAAATATACATGCAGGACCCTGTCAGTCTACACCTGGGTTTATCTCGTGACTTCCTGCAAGCGAGCCTTTGACACTTTGCGTGGCCTCACGGTGCACCTAGCCTGGCACAAGCACCGGGGTGACATCAACGCCACTCAGTGACGAACGGCGGTTGGTATTGTGATACCGTACTCTACTCTACTCTGCTCCATGTGGGTTTTTGAAGCGGGAGTTCCCATAACCAGGTCAGGTATCGCTCGCTACCGATGTTAACTTGTGGCCGGCAGTCGAACTCGGGTCATTTGCGTTCATAGCAACAACAAAAAACACCAACATAATTGTCACGTGGCCCTGCGTTGTACCATCTCACAAGTACCGCACCTATTGTGTGCATTCGAGACATCTGAATTTCAGCAGCACTTCCTGAAAGCATTTGACCCAGATGAGGGTGTATTTCACCCACTGTTCGAAACCACAACTACGGGGCTGAAACGTGTCGCACCTCTTTTTTGTTTAGTGATCAGCTCCTGGCAATTACCGAGGCGGGGATTATACACTTCCTTCTGTGCGTCTGCATTTTGGCCCAAACCTGCCTTTTTACAACAAAAACTTCATTATACTTGGAATCTCATAATCCTTGTAAGGATAACACCTGCCATGCCCTGGGAGGGGGGGATGTGAAAGGGTAATGCTAAGAAGTTTTACCACCAGCTATAATCCTGGCCGCCTTTGAGATAGAATTAAGAATCCGCAAGATATTTGTCAAAGTCATCCCATAATCAATGGTTGAATCGCAGACTTAGGAATTGACTCAGAGTTTGGAAGGGCTTATTAATACATAAATAGTTCACTCCCGCAATTAACGCCCTCAGTTTTGGAGAGACTGCTCTGTTGAAGCAGAATTTTGAAGTGTCGTACACATGTGTGAGATTAACTGTGGAGTGACCCAGTTTTTGTGTTGTTACGAGGTTGTTTTCTTTAACCGTTCCCACCCAGGAGATCTGAATTTACAGCAATTTTTAATTTCCCTCTACACCTGGTTAGGTCATGTGTCCAGGTTGACTCGGTCTAAAGTGAGTTCTAATTAGTGTGTTTTTCTTCTTCTTTCTATTGAACTGCTAAAGAAAGCAAATAAATATACGAATAATTGGAAATGAAATCCCCCTGTGTCTTCGCTGTCCACTCGCCCCTTTGTGTGTCTGGCCACAAAACAAGTGCTCACTTAATGGTGCTTTGCCCCCTGTCCCCAAGGCAAGTGGATATGAGGCCGTTTATCAAACATCGTTCCCCTTCCTCTATGCCATTGGTGTCCCGAAGAACTGGTAGAGAAGCACACGCTTTAGAACAGGCTAACAGTTCGCTTGCCAGTACGTTGGATTGTTCTAAGATTGCTCTAGTTGCTAGCTAATGCAGCCCACCTGTTTATATCCTAAGGGTCTTCTTTGGGCGTTACATTTTTCTGAAGCTCTATACGCAATCGATACAGGATAAACGTACGTGTTCGTGCACATGCTATTGTGGGGTTAATAATCCTCACTTTATGTTCAAATGTGTTTCCAGGTCATATGCCGTGTGTTGTTAGGCAGGCTCAAATTAAATCGTAAGGTACGTTTGGTTTTCACGCCGTTCTTATACCACAATGCCATCATGTAGGCACTATGTATCATGACCATAGCCAGCAGTAATATCACAGTCAGGAAATAATGCGTTTCTCAATTGAGTGATTTACAGATAAATTTGTTCAAATTGGCACCATGCCACTGGCACGCATGGCTCGTCTTGGTGACGTCCGAAGGTTCGTTACGCATGCTGAGAGCTTCTTCAGGAACCGAAGAAGCCTTCCAGCATCACGCCAACATGCAACACACGGTCAAACCCGAAAACGCATCGGAGGCTATACACTACAACCGCGAAAACCCACACAGGGGTGTTAGTCACCCCGCTGCCGTAGCCCGTTATTAATGCCCCGCTTTCAATTGCTTACCGTTTGCGCGTAATTCACGGAGGCTGTGAATGGGCGGTCACATGAAGGAGCAACGTTGCAGAAATCTGTAACGGTCATCTCGAGCGGTCGGTGTTTAGTTGCAGTGAGCCGCCATCTTTTTTAATTCTCGTTTTAATGAATATCTCCCTCCCTAGACCCAGCCAGCTATTTTCCTGGCAATTTTGACAGTCGGTCCAATCTCCCTTTTCTTGAAAATTGTAACAATAATGGCCCCCTATCTAGTCAGCAGGGATATTTTATTCTTTGCTTTACAATCCTGGACAGATGGATCTGTTTCAGCCTGGAGTCATCGGTTTCGGCGCACAAGAGCTGAGCGGCAATTTCCCTCACTTCTTTGGTTTACTGCGACCGCACTGGCTTGCATTTTAATCAATTTAACGTCTTGTTTATAGAAACGTTTACATTGAATTGCATCGACGTCAGCTTAATCATTTGTTACTTTAAAATGCAGTCCGATGTATATGTATATCTGTGCAGCGCTCTGCGGAAAGGGTTAAACATTTCAGAGATATTGTATTGATTCCTGCAGAAAAATACTGGAGCTTTTTAACCCCAATTCATCTGATCCTGTCCCCATTCCTAATTGACAAAACGCCTGCTCCCTGCTGCTACAGTCTATGAGATGAACGCCCACGGTTAGTCACGTTAAATTGGACCATCTGTGTGCCTCGCGTGATCTTTTCACCACTTTGCTCTGGGCAGTAAGTGAATAGTGGCGTTGCATTCATTCGGAAAGTCCAACTTGGCTTACGTGAGAATAATGCTGCCATGGAGTAAAATTAAGAGTACCTTGTTTATCCCTTGTATTCTCCAACTGACACAGACGTCAAGGGATGGGCATAACCAGTGAACAACTTCAGACGTCGCACGCCACGCTGCTTGCTTTTTAGCGCTTGTACAAAACCTAGCCAAAAAACTCAACTTGTGGCTGAAAGCTAAAAAGCAGACCATGTTTTTTGTGCATCCAATTGCATCCTTTACGTGCTGGGGGAGGGGGTGGAAACAAAAATAATGAAGTATTTAAATTTCTTTCGGACTTACGATTAAAGAGTCAATACTCGTTGCCTGCCACCCCCAAGTCAGCTGTCAACCCATTCAGCTGTCATCCCCGCAGCCTACATTAGCCACAGTTTGGGCTGGTGAAGGCCCCAGCATTCTATAGCGACGACGTTCAGCTCCCAGAGCTCGCGTTCACAACACATTGTCCATATGTCGAACGCGCAGAATACGTTAGCTCTTTTATGTTTGTCTGCGTGTCTGTGTGCGCGTACGCCTGTCTGTGTGCTGTGAGGGTTTGTACACGTCGTGTTACTTATTCGTGGGAAATATTAAAAGCCACTCGTTTGGAAACCGTTGAATTTAAAAGTTTTTAAAGAAAAGTAATTTAGTGTCCAGAGATGAGACGATATAGGAAGAGATAATGGAAATCTAATGTTGTCTCTGTGATTCTGACATTGCTCTGTATCTCCAGATGATGGTTTCTAATTGTGTACCAGTGGTTAGGCAGCTCGGCGTTGTGGCATGTTTTTTTTAAACTTACTACAATTGGGTAAAAGAAAATATAAACACAATTTCGTTCTGCGTCTCCACATATGAATACAAATATGTCTTAGTCCATCAGACGTGCGGCTTTCCAGACCAATATCAGGCAGAATGTGTTTAAGCAAGTACTGTTGGCTCTTGAACGGTTTAGACTTTCTGGGTCTCATAAGCAGGGTTAGGCTTCTTAAAAGAATGTCGCTAGATTATCACATGCTGTTCGCAAGAGCACCGTATACAGTGAGGGAAAAAAAGTATTTGATCCCCTGCTGATTTTGTACGTTTGCCCACTGACAAAGAAATGATCAGTCTATAATTTTAATGGTAGGTTTATTTGAACAGTGAGAGACAGAATAACAACAACAAAAATCCAGAAAAACGCATGTCAAAAATGTATAAATTGATTTGCATTTTAATGAGGGAAATAAGTATTTAACCCCTCTGCAAAACATGACTTAGTACTTGGTGGCAAAACCCTTGTTGGCAATCACAGAGGTCAGACGTTTCTTGTAGTTGGCCACCAGGTTTGCACACATCTCAAGAGGGATTTTGTCCCACTCTTCTTTGCAGATCTTCTCCAAGTCATTAAGGTTTCGAGGCTGACGTTTGGCAACTCGAACCTTCAGCTCCCTCCACAGATTTTCTATGGGATTAAGGTCTGGAGACTGGCTAGGCCACTCCAGGACCTTAATGTGCTTCTTCTTGAGCCACTCCTTTGTTGCCTTGGCCGTGTGTTTTGGGTCATTGTCATGCTGGAATACCCATCCGCGACCCATTTTCAATGCCCTGGCTGAGGGAAGGAGGTTCTTTCCCAAGATTTGATGGCACATCATCCCTTTGATGCGGTGAAGTTGTCCTGTCCCCTTAGCAGAAAAACACCCCCAAAGAATATTGTTTCCACCTCCATGTTTGACGGTGGGGATGGTATTCTTGGGGTCATAGGCAGCATTCCTCCTCCTCCAAACACGGCGAGTTGAGTTGATGCCAAAGAGCTCCATTTTGGTCTCATCTGACCACAACACTTTCACCCAGTTGTCCTCTGAATCATTCAGATATTCATTGGCAAACTTCAGACGGGCATGTATATGTGCTTTCTTAAAGCAGGGGGACCTTGCTGGCGCTGCAGGATTTCAGTCCTTCACAGCGTAGTGGGTTACCAATTGTTTTCTTGGTGACTATGGTCCCAGCTGCCTTGAGATCATTGAGAATATCCTCCTGTGTAGTTCTGGGCTGATTCCTCACTGTTCTCATGATCATTGCAACCCCACGAGGTGAGATCTTGCATAGAGCCCCAGGCCGAGGGAGATTGACAGTTATTTTGTGTTTCTTCCATTTGCGAATAATCGCACCAACTGTTGTCACCTTCTCACCAAGCTGCTTGGCAATGGTCTTGTAGCCCATTCCAGCCTTGTGTAGGTCTACAATCTTGTCTCTGACATCCTTGGAGAGCTCTTTGGTCTTGGCCATGGTGGAGAGTTTGGAATCTGATTGATTGATTGATTGCTTCAGTGGACAGGCATTTTTTAGACAGGTAACAAGCTGAGATTAGGAGCACTCCCTTTAAGAGTGTGCTCCTAATCTCAGCTTGTTACCTGTATAAAAGACACCTGGGAGCCAGAAATCTTTCTGATTGAGAGGGGGTCAAATACTTATTTCCCTCATTAAAATGCAAATCAATTTATAACATTTTTGACATGCGTTTTTCTGGATTTTCTTGTTGTTATTCTGTCTCTCACTGTTCAAATAAAGCTACCATTAAAATTATAGACGGATCAAATACTTTTTTCTCTCACTGTAGAATGTGGGACACGATGCAACTCAAAAAGCAACACCATACACAGAATCATTATGCATTGCTGCCGGAAGCATTATGCGTAAAAGCAAATATCAGCGAATCTGTTCTGTGTCTCCACAGATAAATCAAAACAGTGTTTAGACCATCAGCCTCTTGATGTTCCAGATTACGATTGTGTCAGGCTATCAGTGGCTCAGTAAAAAATAATACATTCATATTATGATGATTACATCGACCGGTTTCTCGTTTAGCAATAGCGGAATGTTACTTTGTATTATTGTGAGGGTTTGTCTCCGACGCAACCCCGGGGGGGTTTTTTAAAGTCCGCCGACTCTGGGTTGGAGTAGAAGACCAAAGGCACCAGGTAAAAAAAGGCACTACCACAACTGATTTAGAACAGTTATGAGTTTAAGCCTTTAATTAACTGAAACATAGCTAGGCTTATAACCATTGAAGTATACGTTGACAACCAACGGTGGTAGAACCAGGGGAAACATACCCAGGTTCAACAGTACCAACGCGACCTCAGACCGGAGGTCAACTACAACCAAGCTTCACACTACCAGGTGGACACTAAATACATCAAGCGTAACTCAATTTCACAACTGTACCCACAATGCACATATCCGACGCAATTAAACTTCACGAACCTTGAAATAACCCATGCTGTCACAATTATCAAGTTTCATTTTACAAAAGCAATTTACCCTGCTCTCTCTTGCCTCTGGTTTTTCGTGTTGTGCCCTGTCAGCTTGCAATCATTTCCCAATATATTCATACTCTCTTGTGTTTACAAATTGGTATACACCACGGTTGGCAAGAAGTTAACTACCTCGCCTTGTATACAGGATGTTGTGGGTTCGATCCCAACCCCGACGCCTGCTGCTGTATATTTGTTTGCATGTACTCCCCATGGTCGCGTGGTTTTCTCTGGGTCCTCTGGTTTTCCCCTCCGCATTTATAAACATGCATTTAGAGTATTCGGCTGCTATACATTTCCACGTGACAAGCCACTTAGTTGAGCTATCATTTGTGACCAGGTCGCCTCTGAAAAAGAGCTATGTAGCGCAGTGGGCCTTACCTAGTAAAATAAATATATATGTTCAGCAAACTTATTATCGCACCCAACCTTTGATTATATTTATCTTCAGCCTAACGTTTTGCATCATTTGTAATGTGATTTGATAATTTCCCCTAGTTTATTGACGTTGATTTTTATATCGACTCCTTTATCAGTTAATCTGAGACCGTTAATTATTTCGTCATTTATACGTGCACATTTACATTAAAGTTTAATAGCATATTACCTGCTGTGCTATATTGTTTGGAAATACAAACTCTGCTGAAATAAAAAAAAAACATGGGGCAAAAGCGGAAAGGTACAAAATTCAACGTCAAGGGATGCTCGCCACAAATTATTACACCGAGATGGAAAGAGGAAAACATGAATCCGAAAATAAGTGAAAATCAAATGTATCATACTGACTGTTGTAAAGAAAAGTGGGCTTTGGCGGGACGTATCGCTTAGAGTGGATAACAGTGACCTGGCCACAAATGATAGCTCAACAAAGTGGCTTATCATGTGGACATTTATAGCGGCCAAATAATCTACACGCACGTTTCTGAAATGTGTAGCGAAAAACTCGGAGGACCCGGAGAAAAATCCACATGACCACGGTGAGAGAGACATGCCAACTCCAAAAATACAGCAGGCGTCAGGGTTGGGATCGAACCCGCGACCATCGTGTATACGAGGCGAGGTAGTTAACATCTCGCCACCATCGCACCCAAATGAGGGGAACACACCCAAGTGGTCCATCACCATTGAGATGAAACGATGAGTTCCACTCGTGTGTAGCGGGCGAGATGGAATGTGGCACCACAGGACCGTGAGGGGGAAATGACTTGACCGATAATACAAGTTAGTTTACGTAAAAAGGCTGTTGTTCAAAGTGTAGACGTTTTAATGGAGGCTTTCCTTTTTAAATTCTGACTACGTCAGCTTTAGAAATAGTGTTTGTTTGTGCCGAATGTCCCCCGGTAATCCTCGGGGTCAAAACCCTGTTTAGTGCTGCCTCTTTACATAATGGAAGTAATAGATGTGTCTACAAAGTCTCTCAAATTATTTTGTGCTAACGCCATCTATGGGCTTACTTTAAGATGTTACAAGTACTGCACGTGCACATAGTACACTCCACAGTCTGCATAGTAAACAGCCCATAACATGTATTGGCATTTCAGCATCACAAAGGCTGTAATATATTTTATGCAATGTTAGCCTTTTCCATAGGTGCATATTTTCTATATTCGTTTCACTCCCGAAGCAGCCGTTAAACTTTAATAGACTTTACAGGTTTTCTTTTTGTTGTATTTTCACACCACAAGGACAACTACAAATAAAAACATAGATTCTGTGAAGTTTTCACACAGCATGCATAATTCAGCAGACACAATGTAAGTGTTTAATATTAAATGCATTCCTATGCTTTGCCATAGCTGGGTAAGCTTCCGTATCCTTTACCCGCGCGCTCTGAAGCCTTCAATCCCTCCCCCCGTGCCTCAGCTTATTGTCCTTTAACTCTTTCGAATTTCTCCTTTCGTGCCGTCGCCCGTGAATGGCTTCACTTTTACCTCCATTATTGCTCCCCTCCCAGTGAACGTCGCGGGTTTCCCCGTTGCCGGATGCCACCGCGGTGCAACGGTCAGCGCGCTGGACTTGCGATCCGGAGGGTTTGCCCGCTTTGATTCCATCTCCCAGCGTGGTAGTTGACACGATGGTAGGCATTCCTTAACCCCCACCCCCCCTCACCGACGGTTCTCTCCACCCAAGCAGTGTAAATCCGGATCCGAATTTGTATTTATACTGGAGGAATCCGATGAGCTATAAAGCTCTTTTCTTTACAGATGTCCAGTCGCGGCGGGTAAGAACGTCACAACAACAAACACGATAGGAGTGCAAAGTAAAAGAAAAGTCAACAAATTGCCCAAACAAATAAAACTAAACCATCCCCATCGTACCGGACAAAATCCACCGAGGTATTAATGTCTTGTTCAAAAGTGACCTGGCCACAAATTACAGCTCGGCAAAGTGCATGGCACCACAGTTGGTCGCGTGCGTCAGGGTAAAGTGTCGGTGCAGCCACATCGTTCAAGTCGCCTGACCAGCATGTGGAAGAGTAGGCCAAATATACCGCCTCGAGGGGTTATCTAGAGCTCCATCCATAGTGGAGGCCCTTCCACCAACGGTGGCTTCAGCGAATCATTGCAGGGCCGCACCGTCACCTTCCGCTGACCGTTGTGTCGATTTTAATCTTTGCTTGCCGCGTACAAACGATGTGAATGGATAATCCTCGTCATCGGTGCGCCTCGAGCGTGGCGGCTCCTGCTGCTCTCAGCGTCTGCCACGCTGGCAAGGTTCTCTCTTGCACTTCGTGAGTCTCGTGTCGGCCACCGTTGGACAGGCAGCGTAAAGTCCACCCTAGCCCAGCAGCTAGGCATGACTCGGCTACGCGGCGATTCCCACGTCGCGCAGCGGCGGAGGCGAAGTCACCTTGAGGAGCGTCGTCGTGGGTGTCCAGAGGCTCCCCGAAGTGTTTTAGAAATTACGACGAGACCCCCAACAACATTTCGTGCAAATATCATTATTTTGTTCCCTCTCCCCTCGATAAAGGTGACAAATGCCAATTATTCTTGTGTTGGAACCTTCAAATTCATAGCTGCGCTCACAACGGATGGCTCAAGTAGCAAGTAGCGCTGTTAAATGACAACTGGTAAACATGCAACCGTTTACAGAATCGATTACCAGCTACAAGATAACCAGGAACAGGCATTGGTTTCCCGTGAGTACCGAATGCACGGATCGGCACTCGCAAAAGCACAGACGGCACAGCAGCCGAGGTCATCGCGTGGATACATTTGCCCTCGTTTCTCAGATTTGAAAGAAAAAAAGGTACATGGGGGGCAACCCTGCAAGTGCTTGCTAATGCCAGTGCTGGGGGCAGGACCTTCCACCAGAGGGAGCTCTTGAAGGAAATTTGTCTGCTCTTGTACGTATGTATGTTGAACTTCTTTAGCACATATTCTTAGCTCTTTCGGTAAAGTCACGTTGAAGGGAAACAATAAAAATATATGTAAAGCAGTACGTTGCCAACCGTGGCTTAATAGGAGACGCGGGGCGGAAAGATAACAAACGAAAGACAAGAAGCAGTTCTAAAGAAATGAGTTGTCGAACTTATTAAATGCGTTTTCAATCTCACCACATGATCTTGTGACCACACACTTTTGCCTCCACATTCTTACTGCCGGGAACGGCAGATGCCGAACCGAGATGTGGCATTGTGACCGGATTGCGAGTCCCATCGAGCTCACCTTGACACGCTGATCGCTCCCAACAATTCTCAGTTAAAAGGTTAAAATTGTCTCGTTCATTGCTCGACATTTCTACACGTGAATGAAGGCTGTAACCATCGTTTTCATCACATCGGTAATGCAATAAAAAAACGAATTCATCAACTCTCGTCCCGAGTCAGTAGCCAGTAGTTGTATAAATTAAATGTACAGTACAGTAGAAGTCTGCACTAAAATTATGAAGGTATGACGGTAATGGTGAATACGTGTTTTATTTATTTATTTAGTCAGGTGACAAGAAGTTGGGAAATCGGACGATGGGAGGGAATTTCATTCAGAGTGGCAGCAGTGCAAGGACATTAGCATGAAGAGAAGCGTCTTTAGGCGCAAGGGCCGTGGTGGAATAGAGTTCGGATGACGACGAACCGCACTGCCAGACTGAACTCCTCAACGTGAGTGGACATTTAATGTCCATATGGGAATGCGTTTGCCCGCTCGCACCCTCCTCGTGCGTCCCGACGTTTCTCACCACCCCCCATGCGAGGTTGCACCTCTCCCGTGCTAACGCGGCGACGTAGGCGATCTGTGCGGAGCGCCCAGACGCGCGCGCACGTGTCTCAGGAGTTGGAACTTCATCGCGAGTTGCGCTGGTCGAGACGCTTTGATCTGTCCCAGCAGTACGGTTGGTGGCTTGCTGTGGGTCAGGGTTTGTGGATATGCAGCTCGTCACGAGCGATGTTGCATTGACTGGAATTGCTCAATTCTTAATACAAGGAGATGGTGGCGGGGGGGGGGGGGGGGGGGAGTGGGAATGGCTCTCATTTCAAATGAGGACAGGTAATGCCCGTGTCCTTTGAAAATAGGTAATAGGAAGGATGCATTGATGTGGCTTCTCTTGTGTCTAAGTTGCTTTCTGTAAAGTAATGCTTTGGTATTACATGAGCGCTTCTTACATTGGCATGAATTAATTTAGGGATTTTTTTTTATTTCAATTGATATTACTTATAGCGATATTTCTACATCATGTTTACCTTTGACCGGGCCTGAAAACAATCACTGGAGCTTTAATGTTGTTCAACGAAGCTCGCTTCGTGTTTCCGAGTAATTTCACAATCGAAGAAAACAGAATGCTATGCACCTTCGCTGTCACAGATGCACCATAACATCGATTAATCTCCCAGGTAAAGTTGCTGATGCTTTTCAGGACAGTTGGTGTCCCCTGGCCTTGTCCCTATGTGTGGCTACAAAACAACTGGAGGTTTAAAAAAAAAATCGGCGTTGTGGTTGTACCTGACATTTGTAAATTTATTTTTATTAAATTTAGATTTAAAGCTTTCGTGACTGCAGGGATTCATATTCTTGTTTCTTTCGGTAAAGTCACGTAGAAGGGAAACAATAAAATAATAAAAATATAAAACAATAAAATTCTTACGACGTTTCGACTGCAACATAAGCAATCATCATCAGGTATGAAAACCACAGCTAGAAAATCATAACCGGCACTTTTTAAAAAAAATTCTTGCTGTGATTTTCACACCTGATGATGATTGCTTGTGTTGCAGTCGAAACTTCGTGAGAATTTTATTGTTTTAAATTTGTTTTTATTATTTTATTGTTTCCCTTCTACGTGACTTTACCGAAAGAACCAAGAATTATTTTAATTATTTCGTCTTCGATTGATTTTTTGTTGTTGTTGCTGAGCGCCAGGGCCTCGGGAGAGCGCCGGAGTTGTTCAAGTCGGCACGTGCTCACGTGAGCACGTGAGCACGTGCCGGCGGGCGGCAGGACAGAAATGCTCTTTGAGACGACACCTCCGCTTCTGTGTTCTCTCGTTTACACTGCCGGCTGTGTGTTTGCTGCCTTCGTCGTTGTTTGTTTTTGCTCTTTGAGCCGCGTGGAGGGGGGGGCAGTGCCATTCACCGTAGTGACAACGGTCGTCATCGTCGTCGTCATCATCATCGTCATCGTCGTCATAATTAAGGCATCGGCGCGTCATCAAGTTGGGTGGAGCATCGCCGGACGTGAAGTTGCTCATTTGGAAGCCGAATGGGTTTGACTTGGCAGATTCTCACCACGAGTCGGTGCGGGGGGTGCGGGGTGAGGGGCCAGATGGGTCGAGTGCGATGTTGGCCGGGTGCTGAGAAGGCAGCTGGAGCTCTCGGCCGTAGTCCTGGAGGTGTTTAATGGAAAGTGTGGCAATGGCAGGGGGGGGAGGGTTGCTCTTTGATTCGGATTACGCGATCCAGTGGGCATCAGGGGGAAAAAAATGGGTTGCGCTTTTTTTTTCTCCGGAATCACACGTGAATGTTTTGTTTGTTGTTTTTTTTCTATTCACACGCTTTGCTGCTAATAATGACCATGTTCAGCCCGTAGTCAATCCACTGCTGGATGAAGGCCTCCTTCAACATGACCAGGCTTCACCACACTTGTCAGGATCAGTTCAGATATGACTCTCCACTCATGTTGGCCATAGCTGGGAATTTGCACTGCAGTCCGCAGGGTTCATAGCGCCAGTGCGTTAACCACTGAGCCTCTAACCAGCCCCCAAATGAAACCAATGTTAAAGCGGATAATGCAACTCGCCAAGAAAAGGTGAATCCTTATCTCGTAACCTCATTCTTACACCGTACGAGAACGTGACTGACACGTGGCGAAACGCGTGTGCACGAGTCATATTGCAGTCGTGCTGAAGAGATGTTATATTATACTGTGTAACAAAAACAACATTTTTGTTCCTGGATAGTAAGTCTTATTTCCTAATTGCTTATGCCTCAAAAGTACAGAAAATGGCTATTATTCCCCACAAACTTTGCTTTTGTGACCAGGACATTGATATTCTGAAATGCACCTATTTTCAATGAGAAAACGTGGTGTGCATTTGTGTCATTCCTTCGCATAAAGTCCTGGTCACAAAAGCAAACTTTGTGGGGAATAATAGCCATTTTCTGTACTTTTGAGGCATAAGCAATTTTAAAAAATAACACTTACTACCCAGGGACAAAAGTCGTGTTACGTAGCGTTATTAGTCGCCTTGCAGCAGATGCGAGACCCTGGTAAAGTGCATCTCCCCGTCGGTGCAAGTTCTGCGCACGCTCGCCGCTCCCTCTCCAGGCCCGTCGCATGCGATCGCGTAGGAGAGCGAGGCCAAGTGTGAACGCGCTTCGCGAAGAACAGGTGGCCTAAAGTAATGCAGAGATCGGAGAGAGGAGAGAGAGAGCAAACGAATGTCTGTTAAGTAAACGATAAGACGTGAGGTTTCTCTTAGATTTTAACAATTTGATTGTTGATATTTTCTCGTTAAGGATCTACTGCCTGTTTATCTTCATTAGGTTACTAAAATACGTGTATTCTTTAAATAATAACGATGACCAATAAAAACAAATGTATAGCTCTTTGTTTGCCTACTACTGGATTAAGGCCTCCCCATGCCTTTTCGGTCATGGGCATTGTTTGACCATACTTCCCCACACTGGTCAGCGTGGGCGGGGTTGGTGAAAGGAGTATGGGGAGCAGGGCTGGTTATATGACTTGCCGCTGATGTCAGCCGTGGCCAGGGAATCGAACTCGGGTGACCATGTTCATAGCAAAGCCCGCTCACCTGCCCACCCCCCCCCCCCCCACATATTATTTATAATTTAAAAGAAATAACACAATTGATAATGTAACTGGTTTTAAAACAAAAGATACGAACGAGAACTAAAATAGGTCATAAGATGTACCCGAAACCCATACGAATCAATATTATTTCCGCAGGTTTGTCCCAAGATCCGATAGAGCATCTTGAGCTGCGAGAACGATGGAATGACTTGGGCTTCGCATGCTTTTCGGCGATATCGTAAAATCCCCCAAACGTTAAATTTTGATGCTGCAAATTGCCTCCCGATCTCTTGCTAGGGAGATGAACATTTTGCGTATTTTTTGCTGATGCGACAACTTTCCATTCTTATTTTTTTTTAGTCAATTGCGTACTCTATATATATGACCAGATCAATCCCTGTATCGATCTACGTAAGCGTCCATCAGTCATCCACGCACCCATCCGTGCGTCTGTCACCCATCCATCCATCTTGCCCATATCCATCCCATCAATTAATCCGCTCGTATTTCAATGAATATATTTGTGTGTATAAATGTATACCGTGATATGCTGCCAAGCGGTTTTTTTTTTTACCAAGATCAAGTGCCTTGCTTTGTAGCGTGCTGCCAGTGACACGCTAAGGCCACGGACCGTCATTACAGGTTGCCTCGTCGGCGTACATTAAAGGACATGTGACAAACGCGTGACATAGCATAATAACACGTGGAGGAGAAGCTGGCTTCATACAGATGCAGGATGCGGTGGGTTGGAGCGTTTGGAGAGTGAGAAAAATATTTTATGCTCCGTAAAAAAACGTGCTTTGTAATAAAAGAGAGTTGCAACGGCCAGGGGGTCTTTAAGCTTAAAATCGTTTGACTCGATGTCATTGGAAATTTTTTTTATTGGATTTGAAAAATTGCTTTAAGAAAATTGTCGAAATTAATATTCATTCTATTCTGAAGGTTGATGAGGATTTGCGTGTGGTCAAATAGAAAATTATTTCACTGACATTGTTTAAGACATATTCTTGGTTCTGTATTATTTTATTGTTTCCCTTCTACGTGACTTTACCGAAAGAACCAAGAATATGAATCCCTGCAGTCACGAAAGCTTTAAATAAAAATTGTTCAAGACAATTCAAAACCAGGTTAATTTGTACAATAATCAGTAATATTATAAATTTTACATTGCATAACGTCACGTAATAACAATAATTTACAGCCCTTTGTCAGTCTACCGCTGGATTAAGGCCTCCGCATGGCTGCGTCACGTCGGTTAGGATTGTTTGACCATATTTCACGCTCGTGAGTGCAGTTTGTGAAGAGGAGGGGGGGAGGTCAAGACCGGTTCAGAAATCATCCTCCACAAATCTTAGCCATGACCGGGCATCGCAGTCAGATGACCATGTTCGTAGTTCAGAGCACCAACCACTGCACCCGCCACTGCACCACGGAGATGATAATAACATCTTTAAACGATAATAAAGAGCTATGATTCTCAATGTCACGTTTTCTAAATCCCTGCAGCCCATAAAACAAAACCTTAAGTAACCCAGGCAATACAGCGTGGTGTCCCCCCCCCCCCACGTGCAACACATTTTCACAAAACGAAGCACAGCAAGTCCAGCGGCGACCCAGCGCTTTGTGTGGAGGTGAGATGGCGTTGCGCCTCCGTCCCCTTTCACAGGGCAGCGATCGGGCAGGCGTGGCCGAGCCGGCGGCATTGTGCCCCTTGTGGGCCGGACTGGCACCAAGCCGGAACGCTGCAGTTGTTTGGGGCCAGGATCGGGGATCGGTGCAGAGCCAATTGTCCGTGTGCATCGTCCAGGGCCGTATAACTCTAATAGGCACTGTGCCTAGAGTCTAAAAATACTAAAAGGGCGTCCTACATTCTTTTTTAACCACGTTTTTTTGTTGTTTGTTTGATACGTAAAAATTACAAGCCAGATATCTTCTTGAATGCATATATTTATTTAGCACGGGTAGGCCACAGTGTATATACAAAGAGGCAGAGTCATGCTAATGTCAACCTTTTTTTTTCATAAAGTGAGAGGAATTAACACCGGAGGTAAACTTTTAGAGATTTGTTTAATTGCAAAATTAGCATTAACATCTTAAAATGGTGTTAATTTTCGCACACAATCAAATTCTCAATAGAGTTTAGTGCAAGGCAAGACGAGCGTTATCTCTGAAGTTATCACCGAAGACCTATGAAACAGAAGTGCCTAGGGCCTACAAGAATTTTAATCCGGCCCTGACATCTGCGAATAAGGAGCTCTGTACGTCGCACCATTTTCCATTTTGGTCTTTCAAAGTTTATATTCTATTGTGGGTTTGGATTTGTTTTTTTTGTGTCTGTGTTGAACTTCTTTTGCACAGTGCGTAGCCAATCGTGCTAATCGGAGGTGCCGGGAGAAATAATGGTTTGCCGTCCACGGGCACAAAACATGCAAAAGAGCCAGCGACAAACAGCAATCGGTGAACCTGAATACGTTTGCTGAATTGATCAAGGTTGTAAAAACGAGAGGCTGTAAGGAAAAGAGGCGATGGGGAGGGAATTCAAAGTGGAACGGTTGCAAAAAGGAGCAGCACAAAGAGAAGTTGTTTTTGTTTACCTGAAGAGTGGTGGTAGAATACAGTCTGGAAGAGACGAGACAGCCATTCTGTCATACCGAGACCTCAATATGGGTGGACATTATTTGTCCATGTTATGTGCACCCATGTACAGTTATTCTGCATCCGCATATATTTAATGGCGAGACTTAAAAACTATTTAAAACATACTCCTTTCTCTTTTAACCAAATCCTTTGCATAAGTTTAATACCACAGTGAAATAAACTGATGTGCAGTTTTAATCTAAAATATAACTTTATAATTTATAATCACTAACGCTCTTGAATATAAGTGTAGGCTGAAGATTAAAAAGGCATTTGAGTGAGAAAATGTTATTTAACATTCTAGCCGCCAGTCCTTGTTATTGATTAATATGCAGTGCAAGTGGAACTATATATAATTTAATATCATAAAAATCATAAATGACAGACCCCTTTGTCAATCTGCTGTTAGATGAAGGCTTTCCTATGCCGTGTCGGTCATAAGGATTGTTTGACCATACTCCACCACGCCAGTGAATGTCGGTTTGTTAAGGGCGCACCCAATACTGTATATAAGTGAATGCAGAAAAGAATGTGCGTTTTGTGGAAATATATTAAAAGGCCTGACTATATTCTGGCGGTAGTGTGCAGAGAAACAATCACTGAGAGAACAAGCATGTTGCAATTAAAACAAAAATGCAAATGCACCTGACCAACAGCATCACATTGTTTACGCGCGTGGCCAGTTTCAATCCTCAGCACATGGTTTATTTGTGGCATCAAGTGAATGCCTATCGGTATTCATCCACAGCTGCAGTCACATTGACTGCAACATTGTGATGTAATTTGGAGGGCCGCAACGGTAATGTTAATAGATGTGATCTCATGCTATCAATAACAGAAGGTTACTGAATTATAGAAAAGGCGCAACCTTGTTAAGGAATTTCTGGGAAGCCCGGAGCGATAGATAATACCGCATCTGTGCGCACAGGCAGTCTGAGTGGAGTTGCTGGATACATCAACAACTCCACCCCACCTCCCCTCCTCGCCTGTAAACGCCTTCCCACACACCCACTGTCTCCTCCTGCTGCTGCTGCCTCTCCTCGCTCCCACCATGCGCGGACACCGCCGCCACCCCCACCCACCGCACCTTCCTGCCCCCTCCTCCAGCTCTCACCGCCCGCCCCGCATCCATCGCCCACCCACCCCCTCCTCTTTCTCTCCGCCAGCCCTCCCATCGCCCCCTGCTCGCTCTCGGCACACAACGACTCTCGGCGGCACACGCGATGCAAAACGCTTTCCCTCTGTCTCGCGCGCGTGCACGCACCACCACCAACCAACCAACACGCACGCGTGCGCGCGCCCTCTTCGTCGAGCGCTCGAGCAAGGCGGCTCCGAGAGACTCCGTCGGGGGGGGGGGGGGGCTCGGTCACACAAGACCCCCTCCGTCTCCCGCGCAGCCACTGAAACCTGGACAAAGGGGCAGGAGGCGTGACGGGAGTTGGAGGAGTTGAAGGAGGGGGGGGGGTTCGTGGTGGTGGTGGTGGGGGGAAGCGATCTTTTGAAACCCTCCGGCCAAGTGTGAAGACGTCCCCTTTTATTTAGCCCGGCGGACGAGAAGGCAAAGAATAGATGTCTCTGGTGTGATGGGTTAAAGGGGGGGCCCTGCCTGAGATGTTGCGTGGGCGGTGTTGAGGCTCGAGCCCCTGCCCCCTCTGTGCTCTCGGAGCGGAGCTCCACAGATGTTATCTGGCCATACATCATCCAGGCCCCGCCAGCGGAGGAGACCGGGCCACATGCGCAGAGCCACCTTTTGAGCTGCTCTCACCGCTTGCTTCATGAATACCGGACAGGAGTCAACGGGTGTACCATGTAAGTTTTTTTTTTTATATACGAGCGCAAACCGCGCCGGTCGGGCTTTTCTTATTATCATTTTAAAAAAAAACCCGTCGTACCGGGAGGAACTCTCTCGCTCGTCTCAGTTGCGTGGGAGCAGCGGTCAGCGCGCTGCTGTTGCTGTGTTGCGCACGTGTGAGTGAGCCGTGACTGCGCGCGCGCTCGAAATTGTTGCTAAACTTTGCCGCATTAAATCGCGCAACAACAACAACAACAACAAAAAACCCGCGTCTGGGAATGTTTATGCGGCTGCGGCCGCCGTCGCCGGATTCTAGCGATGTACGTGTAGGATTTTTTTGGCGAAACGAGCCGCATTTGTGATTTCACACTCGTAGGCGAGACACCGTTTGCTGTTTAATGGATTATTACGTGTGCTGAGTGACATTAATGTAGAATTTTGTCGAGACACAATTGCAGGCAAGCAGTGCGTTACCACTATTTCTCGATGCAGGTGAAATTTGTGCCAATTACTTTCATTCCTCTCGTAATTTCAACCGAATCATTGAGTGGCAGTCTGACCTAAAGATTTACTGCCTTATAAGGCACTCTATAACATGCTGGGGATGAATGATCCATCAGTATATCATTTACTTCATGTTGTGTTATGATGAATTGCGGGGGGGGGGGGGAAATATCCGAGTAAGCAAACAGGATCAGATTGCATGTTTGGGACGGTGCTGACTGGTGTGAGCTTGTTGAATAAATTATCCCTAGAAAGATAAAACACAGCCAAGAAGGCTCTTTTTTTGTTTTTTCCCCACTGAAGATGATGAAAAAGCCATCAGGGCACGGTCTTCGACAAAGCAACGTTAACCAGTGTGCACCTTGCGACGTTGTGGCGCGTCAGACGTTACAGATATGCCTGTAAGCAAAAGGGCTATTTGCTTTGGTGTGTTTTTTTTTGGAATGTTTAATTGAAAGTGTCTCACACTATTGGCAATTACATTTAATGGGGACTAAAAGGGCGAAAGCCAAAAAATCACTATCAATGGCATGGATGCATTTGTTTCTTGAGATGATTTTTCAGTCTATCGAACAGCAGTGTCGTGTAAAAAGACTTAGTCTACCTTTGTTCGGAAGATTGGCTAAAGTGCAATTGATTTTATGTAGATTATTTTGTTTTCCGTTTTTGCAAATAAAGAATGTAAAAAAAAAACCGTGACAATGTGTACAGCAACGAATTTGCTTAATTATAATTAGCCGTGCCTCGAACCATAATGCAGCCCGCTTGACTTCTATGTATTACTTCGGTAAGGTAAACGTGCAAATAGATTAAAACAACGTTCTTGTTTGCGTTCCGTTTGGTAATACATTCTGAAGCACACTTAAAAAATAATGAGCATCATCCCTTTGCCGAACGCACTGCAATAAAATAGCATACATTGCGCGCGCCCTGCGTTTCCTCTACACGAAACAAAAAGGACCCACGTCTTTGTTATTCCGGGTGACCACGGGCTGTGTGATTCTTCTTTAGCGCGGCAGCAGGGGAAAGACTTTGTTGCGAAGTAACAAAAAAGCTTCCAATCCAGTCGGATAAGCATCATCGCAGTAAGTGTTTGTTTTTTTAGAGCGGGAATGAGATGGTGTAGGAGTGACAGCGCTGATAGGATTGTGAATGAGTGGGGGGGGGAAGAGCACAATCTCCAGCAAGATGAGGGGTGAGAGACAGAGAGAGAGAGAGACAAAGGGAGAGCATGCCAGCATGCAAGATGACTCGAAAATTGAATCTGTCGTGTTCTGATGTGGTGGAAAAAAACTCACCAAGAGATGGTTTGTTAAGCACTGGGGGGGGTGGGGGGGGGCAGAGAGGAGAGAGAAGCGAGCGGCGGCGGGGGGGGGATGCCTACGGGTTTTGCCCCGATAGCGCATTCCTCTCGCTGAGCCGTTGTGTGTGTGTGTTTGCGGAACGCGGGGCATTCGATTGGCGAGCGCGACCTGACTTGAAGGACTGACGGTGCCTGCACCCGACGAACTGTGCACATCGCGAGACAGCGCGGCGCGACTGATAATGACGCGATACGGCAGCTCGTTCCTGGCGAGCGTCATCATCACGTTCGGTGGCCGGCTTGCTTTCGAAAGCAGCTGCAGCAGCTGCTGCTGCTGCTCCTGCTGCAGCATGTGCGACTAATTAGATGTTTGTTTTTGTGTTTATTTTAAGGAGTGGCGTGTTTTGCGGCACGAGTGTGGAGAATGTGGTGCAGACAGTGGGTTTAAAAAAAAAAAATTCGTTTTTTGGCATGGAATGAAATGTTGTTGCAAGTGTTTACACGAGTTGCGTTGGAACAAATTACATTTTGCCACAAACAAAAAGACGACAGCGTGTTGTGTGGTGAGGTAGCTAAAGCAAATGTAACAATATTAAAAGTGTGAAATATATACATCTGAATTTTAAATTAGTATTACTTTTCATATTGACAAACAAGGCTTAAAAAAAGTCTAAGGTTTTTTTTAGTCTGTGATCAATACCAACTTATTTGTGTGGAATGTATGTACTATATATCCCGTTTGTTTTATGTTAGATAAACATATGTATGCATTTTGATTTAAAGCTTTCGTGACTGCAGCAATTCATATTCTTAGCTCTTTCGGTAATAATTATTATTTTATTGTTTTCCCTTCAACGTGACTTTACCGAAAGAGCTAAGAATATGAATATATGTATGCATTTTATATTTTCTCCTACACTGCAATGATATTACGTTCATGCATTTGGCTTAATCTCTTATGACAAAATCACGTTTCCGAATCGAATCTCTTACACAAAACGAAATGTGCCACCGAAAATGTGATGCCACATAACTGTTTCTGAAAGAAACTTCGAGACTCGGCCTCCTTACCAACACTGGGGGGGGTGATGGGCAACACCTCTCCTATGCCCTGTAATGAGTGTGTGCATTCTGCGTCAACAAATTCAGGTATGCGATGAGCAGAGCGTCCGAGAGGACATCAGGTCGAGGAGACGGAGCGATGAAATTTGTGCGCCCCTGATAGGTGACTGCACAGCGGGATCGTATGCTTGGGCTGGCGTCTTGGCGAGGCCGTCATCCATCGGCGGACAGACCATGGATGAGGATGATTAATTATCGGAGTTGAATTCGGACGAATTAGATGAACGACCAGAATTAATGAGGCAGGGCTTTATTGTCTTCATTCATTGGTGACTAGGCTGAGACCATTGACTCACCCCTCTTGACAACCTGGTTTTGTCGTGGCGAAAACCCGGATTTGAACCCAGCATCTCATCAGTGGCGGCTCAGCGCTCTTTGACCCCTGGGCCGCATGACTCAGGATAAAGGACACGTTCACGTGTCCTTCACAAACACATGCGGGATCTATAATGTGTTATGTTTTGCATGCTCTTAGGAAGGCTTCCCTCCAACACAGGGAATGCTCTTGGCCCTGGGTAGGCTGCGTTGTCATGGAAACACGCGTGGCTGCTCCCGTTCAGTGACGGGGGGGGGGGGGACCAGCGCAAATGTGGCCAGCGGGAGAGGAGGACCTGGCACAAGCGCTGCCTCCTGACCACGAGTTGTCGCACGTCAGCGCCGATGGCGTGTGGAGCGCTCCTGATAGACGGGGTGGGTGGGGTGGGGGGGAAGGCTGCATGGCCTCTCATCGCAGGATGTAATCGGCTCATTCCTCGGTCACACATCTGGGTGGCCGGTGAAACGCCGGCAAGAGCACTGGGTGGCGGTGCCGTGCAGAGGCGAACTCTATCTACATCGGCACTGCAGGCAGGTAATGCGGAGCATTGCATTGCTCGAACCTTCCTTCCCGAGGCATCCGGATTATACATTGAGAACATCGCATGCGCTTTGCAAAAGTGTAGCTATTTCATATTGCACTTTTGTGAGCCTCATAAAACCAAAACAAATATATATTTTTTATTACATCTCTCTCCCAACACTCAAGGATGAATTCTGGCCAAACATCCCAATGCAAGATCCTTAAAGACAGAGTCTTGGGACTCGGTAAGGTTTTCCCAGTTAAATAAAATTGCGACTCGTGAAGAACCCAGTGGTGTTATACATTGTGTCTCCTTGAAGAAAAGGTGACCGAGCTGAGAGACATGCAAGATTAATCAAGGAATGTTCGCAATGTCATATTTGTGCAAACAAGACCACAATAGTGAGCGGACCTTATAAATGTATACAGCGCCGCAATGCAACATTTGCATATTTGCACAGCAACAGCTGTAATCTTTCACACGTAATGCTGCGTGTTTGATAAATTTCTTCGTGCCGGTGCACGGGGTGCATGGCTGCGTCGTGAGATTCCTCTGCGCGAGATGATGCCGTGTTTCCGGAGCAATGTAGCGGTCTGCCGCGGCGGCTTCCAGCTTCCTGGCACCATGAATCTTGTGCACCCCACTGACGGATCACCTCTTTATTTGTTCCCCGTTATAAACGAGGAACGATTTTTTTGGACTTGGCAGTTTTAAAAAAAAAAATAAACGGCTGGGTTCCGCGACCCCCCTCCCCACCCCCCCGCTCCTCCCCCCATTGCGCGTTGCCCTTTTCGTTCGGCCGTTTGGCCGTTGTGCCACTTTCCAGTGTCTCCACCGTTGCATTCGCTGCTTTCCCGAAATCTCTCCCACGTGTTCGTTATCCGCTCTCTGGATACACTCGCAGGCGTTCGCATTAGCGCCGTTTACCGTTGGTGTTGGAAATAAGCCGAGGCGTTAACCAACCCCTGGTGTCGATACGTCCAATAAAACAAGGAGGAACGGGACATAGTTAAAGGAAAATCGTTTCGACGCTTGGACAGCTCGTGTGAAAACACCTCGTGACATCCGTGATTATTTGGCACCGTCGGGGGTCTGAGAGTTTGGGAGCCCATTGGCGGCACCGTCACCTCCCAGCGGCATAAGGTTTATTGGTTGAGAGATCTGTGTCGTTGCAGTATTGCGGACATAAGGCACGAAGAGTCTTTTTTTTATTTAAATCACGGTTCGGAGCACAGGCCCCAAGGTTCAAAATGCCAAGTGACCAACAACGGATAGCTCTGTTGAAGGCATACGAATTGATTTAATATTCGTTTCTTGAACTAAGCAAGCTCATAAGAACCTGGGGGAAGAGAGACGATGGGAGGGGAATTGCAAAGTGGAGCAGTGCTGAGAAATAAGCAGAAAGAGAAGTGTGTTGGGACCTGCAAGTATGCTGGTTGATTATACTTTGAGTGTGAAGAAAAAAAACAGTCAGTCTGATACGCTGGATATTCCACTGTTTAGGGAGACCTATATACAGCTGCATAAATTTTGCCGATTTAGAGCCAATGACCTTATCACCATGAATGCGTGTAATAGAGATGCATTTATGAAGGTGGTGTAGAGCTGCGATGTGAGGTGGTTGTGCAGCAATAGATTATTGAATCTATCTGTGTGGCGTTTTGAGTGTTACCTACATGTGTGGGCTTGCCATGGGCACTCCCAGTTTCCTCTCGCATGGTGACAAATACTCTGCAATGGAATTGGCCACACATCTGAATGCAGGGACCCTCTTGAAAAATAGTATTGAGACTCAGCAAGGCGTTCCCGGATAAATGTATAGCCCTATTAAAGTGGCTGAAGAAGTAGAATTTTTGGGCAACTCATCATAATGTGACCACTCACAATAATGTTCCCTGTAACAAAAGCTTTACACTGTTACAAAAAATCCGCAGCAAGGTGAATGGAGCTACCTTATACGCACGCCTGCAAGAGTATTGAGTATATATAATTTTGTTTGAAAATATTGCACGTTAGTAATTATCTGAAATACAGTGTTGACATTCAGAAAACAATCTTTCCTGGTGATCTGGAGAGCTGAATCGGCCAGTGATGCAGTGCCAGTTTGCTGGAATGTTGGTTTTCATTTTTGAGGTTATGTTTACAGTGACAGGGGCCCAATTCTGCTCACTCTGTCGCTTTCAATGGGCCCTTGTGATGCGGAAAGCCTTTTGCTTGCTTGCTTGCCTGAATGAGGCAATGACACCGCATGTCAAAATAGCACGGGCCTAAAATCCCATTCTCCCCAAGCACTTTTTTTCCTTCATCTCTCCTCTGTCCGTCAATTGCACACTTGAATGGGCAGATTTGAATGGCGAGAGTTCCAGTACTTCGGCTGGTGTGTGTTTGTATGCATATACATAAAACTAATGTAAATGTGGCCGCAGCCTTCCGTTGCCACTCTCCGTCGCCCACTGACGTGAATTGGAAACACATTTCCACAGGTCACTCTGGCCAACAACCGGAGCCCCTCGCAGACCCCCGAGTCGCACATTTAGATATTGTCGCAGTTTGCTATGCCTGGGGATTCAGGTAATGGAACATATTGACGCGGTCTCCTCAATATTAGCAGCCCGCTGTATGCCGAGCTGCTCATTACCGATTAACCCACGCACCGCTGCTTACCCATTACGCGTAACTTCGGTTGCGCCCTCGTTTTAATTAATAGTTTACTTCCCCACGGTGGTGGTTCCTTGGTGTGTCTCGCTAATGCAACCCCTGATTTAGAACAGTTCCGATCCGCACGTCTTCTCGGGGGTTCGGGTGATAACAACAAAAAAAGAGGATGTTGTGGAGAGTGGTCGCACACACTCACACCCGAGAATATTCAGCAGTGAAATATCGCACAGCCATTGCATGTTCGCTCGGCTGAGCTCGCGAAGCTAATCTTAAGGCTCTTAAAGTTTAATATCAATATGTTGTATACAGACGTGGTTAAAATTATACACGGTGCATTGCATGCGGTGTGTGTAAGCATGTGTGTGCTGAAATATTTACCGGCAATCGCTGTTTTTTTTCTTCTAAATGCAAAGGATGAGAGCTCGCATGGAGCCTACAAGAGTCTGTTGTGGCGAATGCTGTTAGCGAGCACCCTGTGAAGGGGTGTTGTGGTTGGGGGGGAAAACACCCGGCTGCATTTGTTTCCAGCAGTGCTGATGTTGACACTACATTTAGGTGCTGATTTAAAGCTGAGTCATGTGGGGGGGGGGAGCTTAGGACCAGTTCAGATTTCACCGTCGACGATGTAGCCATGTCCGGGAATTGAACTCGGGGGTCGGGTTCATAGCAGCAGTGGCCTAAGCACAACAATGCACACACAAGACGTGCACAGTGCACATGCATTCATGTGGACGTGCACAGTCAAAGGACTCGGTTTGCCCTTTGCCACTCTCTCTAACCTTGTTTAACCGATTAATTTAATTAGGGAGACATCTGTTTAAAATCAGTGTGTAGGAGGAGTTCAGATAAACATCATTGTTTTGATTGAATGAAAGTGTTGTGTGCGGTCAGATTTTACACGCAGATGCTCGTATTCTGCATCGGCGCATTGTTATCTCTGCTGAACATAATGGGGTTATTGCTGTTCTCATTGTCGTTGTGGCAAATTATTTAAACTTTAATTTCCCCCAGGAACACAACGCCATCTTTCACACACAAATGCACACTTTGCGTTGCCATGTATTGATAAGCTACGGACCGTAAATATTCATATGCCAATTCAAATACTATTCATAAGGAAAACATTTCTTGTCGTGGATTTCTCATCATGTGTTGTATAGTGCAATCTCCAAATATTATTATCATTATCCACTCCATCTCTCTGGGCTCGTGTTATGAGAAAGGGCTGTTGCCTGAAACAACGGACGTTTTTTGAGGGTTCTGTTTTGTTTTCGTCCTTGCGCGCTGCTGCCGACGCGGACCCTTCACCAAATAATGTATGCACCGCGGACGATTGGCTTACGAGAGGTTGGTTTCCGACGGCACCGGCGCACGACGCGAGCATTAACAAAACAACGATCGCACAGAGCGAACGCGGTTTAGCATGCGCTTATAGGACCAAGCGGCATGTGAACTCAGGCACGTTGCCCATTAATCATGTCAAGTTTGCTTTGCAGCCAGAACCAAGCATTAGCTTGTGGGTTTTTCATACGGAGGTGTTGTTGTTGTTGATTTCATAATTCCGTTCCACGTAGGCTTCTTAAAGTCGTAGTCGGATCACAACTGGGTGGTGTTTGAATGGTCCTCAAGATGCAATGTGCGCTATGAAAATTGAGCATGAGTCTGCAGGATGGGGGAGGGATTAGGGGTTACAGCTCATCCATACCCCCCTCCCTTAAAGTCAGCACATGAACAAAGGGCCCTGTCCGTGTGTTCATTCGGCCCCCCGATTGCAGGCTCTCGGGTGTCCCCTTGCACAGCCTGGAGAGGGGTCAGGAAGGTGTCTCTCTCTTTCAATGCCCCTTTCTGGCCTCAGTGTGAACCCTGACAGACATTGATGGTGTAGTGCGGTTTTTATTGAACAAAAAAGTGTTCAAGGGAAAACCAATGTTCGTGAGGTTTTGTCATCATAGTTTTTATTCGTCACGTAACAAGGAGGATCGCGCATATCAGATGGGATTCTGTAACACGTCCCAGCCCGCGGCTGATATCAAGTACAGTATTTCGTTAGCGAGAATAATGAACGACATCGTCCAAGTCACAAGAACGAGATGGCGTCACGCGGCTCATGAAGTGCGCGAAATGACATCACAAGGAGTGGCATCACAGGGAATGACATCACAGGGAGTGACATCACAGCGGGGTGAACACGTATATGGCGTCGTTGCCTTGGCCTACAAGGCGTGCCCATTTTTGCCGATTTCATTGCCAGGTTTTGGGTAACCCTTTGATTAATTTTCTCGGTTTTCTATCGGAAAAGTTTCTAAAAGTAGAACACCTTCAAAGTGAAAAGCGATTCATATTGGTTCATCTTCATGAGAGTTAAAGTGACGCCATAGATGGAAGGACAGAGAGACTGAGAGAGCCAATACACATGAACGCTTTCGACCTGAGTCAGAAACTATAGTGGTCAGCACCTTGTCCTATATAAATGGGAAACATACTAGCTCGGGCGTGCATTGCCAGCGGCTCGGGTGTTTTAAAATAACACGCTTTGCCCTTGAGCCCTTAATACAAACTTCATGCCACTGAACATAAACTGCATTTTAACATATTGTCCTTAAATGTGGTTGTGGGTATGCGTATACCCACCCTGTTACTCGCTAATAGCACTTTCCCCAACAGTATGTAAAGGCTATAACGGGGGGATCTTTGTCTATGTAAAGCGCAGTACACATTAAAATACTGTCACGGACATATTTGTTAACGATGCGCAGCAATCACTGCTGTGCGTGGTGGAGCGCACCTGGTGCTTGTGAGCAGCAACAACAAAATATTCGGGGGGGGGGGGCGGTGAAAGATTTTCACTCTCCGTGGGGAAAAATGTGTTGGGCATTTACCGACGTCTTCTACCCCGGCCCGGGTTGTGCTCTCGAATCGTTGTCGCCCCCCCCGCCCCCCCACTTGGGACGCGACGAGTTGACACGAACGGCGCGACCGAACGGCAACGCTGCGTGACCGCCATAACCATGTGGTCTGGCTTCAAGCTCGGCCATCTGTGGGCGAGCCCCAGAAAATATCGGCCGCCCACCGTCGCGTAGATGAGTTTTGGGGACCACGAAAAAAAATTCCATGAATGATTGTATTTAGTCTTCTTGGTTCTTTCGGTAAAAGTCACGTAGAATTTTTATGTTTCATTTGGATTATTTTATTTACATTCTACGTGACTTTACCGAAAGAACCAAGAAGATGAATCCCCGCAGTCACGAAAGCCTTAAATCGAGATGTATTTCGTCCCACCTCGTACGTAGTAATGCTGTGGCTTTCGACCAATGGGTCAAACGCCTTTCAGCTGGCGTGGGAGGTGAGATGGGGCATAGGCTGCGGCATGGATGCTGTGCAGGAGAAGCGTCTAATGCGCACGGCGAACATCGGCTTCACGTTGCTGCGACGAAACACACTCGTACGCAAGGTGAAACAAAAGCCTTCCCAACACCGTGTTGACTGGAGACATGGTCCTGTTAATTATCTTTGTATTTTTGTCTTAGCAAGCTTAGTTGCATTTCCAGGGCGCTTTTGTATGTTTGAGGGCAGAGGTAAGCAATGGTCTTCATTTTTTTTTGGGGGGGGGGCATACCGAAATGTTGAAAAGCACTGATAATATATATTGTAATGTCAATGGGAGCATAGAGTGCATATCGTGGTGCGGTGCTGTGTGTGTGTGTGCGCGCGCAGCCTACTGCCACTAGAGGGAGAGAGTGAGAGAGATAATTTTGTAGAGTTCACTTTAGAAAAGGTGTAAAAAATGCGTGTGGTGTTTGCTTGGGGATGAGCAAAGTTTATCAGACTTAATAAGCGTTCTATTTTTAATGGGCACGATTAACCGTCGTCAGATTGCAACGACGTAACATAAAAATAAAACGCTACAAAGAATGTGTCTTAATTGGCTCTCGCGGGAACGATGTTTCAGTTTACCGTTATTGACACGTCTACAGTATAAACTTAACGCAACATCGGTGATTGTTGATGGATGTTTTGACAGCCCTGCCTTAGGGGCTTTTACAATTATGGCAGCTACTTATTATTATTTTCATTGGGTTTAACATGTGCTTGCGCAAGAGTGACGTGCCAAAAAGTTTTGAGAGCTGCCTATTAAAAGCATCCCCCCTGTGGTGACATTGTGCGGTGTACGTACAAAGCCCTTTGTCAATCCGCCGCTGGACAAAGGCCTCCCATTGGCCGCGCGGGTCGTGGCGGTTATTTGGGGGATGCTTGACCACGCTGGGCCACGTGATGTTGTGTTGGTGAAGGCGGAGAGAGCGTAGGCGGGAGCATAGAAGTACAGAACAATAATTGATTCTGCAGCACGGACCTTCTGCTGATCGCAGCATATACCCCCCTAGGCTCGATAGCATCGGTTACCCATGGTGGTTACTCGTCCAGATATTATCCAGGCTCAAATCCTGCTTAACTTCCCAGATCTCATGAGATCGGTGGCATTCGGTGATTTGATCGTAGGCTTTACAGCGAATTGAGTTTCATTTGGGTTTAGCAATCACAGCAACGGTCACTTGATTAGTGCATACATTAAAACACAGTTTTGATGCGTGTGCCATTTGAATGCAACATATCCAGATGCCGTAGAATAATGTAGACGTGACCATATACGTGAGATTAAGGAAGGAGGTGAATGAATTTCATTGGAGGGCAGCTCGCGATGGGTAGAATTATTGGGGCGAGGGAGGAATTCGAGAAGATCGTATGGTCAGAGTGAGAATTATGAAGCTGCCTTGGTATCATGGTTAGCACACTAATATTGCAACGCGGAGGTCACTGGTACGAGTCCCATCTTGTGGCACTGCAGGTGAAATGCACGGACAAGTTTTTTAACGCCTTACAACTGTCAGAAAACACAGTAGGTCGATTATTTAATCGGCAGGTTGTGTGTGGTGTAGTAAGTGTCGGAAAGCCTATTTATTCAGGACTGCGGAGACAAAGACGGCTGGGCTTGGTGTTAGCCACATACCCACTCACGTGCCGGCCTTCATAAGTATTCGCGAAGGGCACTTGCCCTTTGTAGTAATTTAAAGGCTATATACAAGGAATCTTTGTCTGTGTAAGTGTGTTTTCACGTGTAATGCATGTCTTATTACATGCTGCACATATATTAAACAAAATCATTATGCCGAGGCTGTGAAATTACCTTGCTGCAACATTGATGGTCTCTAATTATGCAGTATTACTTATTGAGGTTCTCGTTTTATGTTACAATAAATTAGCAAGGGTCTTTTATTAAAGAAAATATATCGGCAATGTATGTCAGCCTCCTTTATAATTGCCAGGACCTGCATGTAAGGGAAATATAATCGAAAATGAAAAACAATACCATTTGTGAAAACTAATATTTTTTTCTTCGTCAGCGTTTCCCAAATTATTTTTTACAACAAAATAAATCCCAGTCTGATGTTTCTGCCCAGACCATTGACAATAATCCATTTAGAGTCCCAAGATCCAGAGCGTGGTGGACAATTCGCTTGCAGTATGTATGTATTTTTTCGGAATGTATGCTAACATTTATATTAAATAAACATTGCAACAAATGTTAAATAATGCACGGTGGGGGAACAGCATCTGCTGAATAATGTAGCAGTCCAGCAGGCACTACCATCTTCGGCTCTTTCACGGTTCGGAGAGTGCACAAACATATCCAGTGGGGAAAACTGCCCGGGTCAAAACGCTAGCGATCGCGCTCGGCATCGAGTGCGGGCTGGGGGGGGGAGCTGTGGGGCTGGTGGAGAAGGCGGGTGAGGTGGTGGGCAGGGCGGGGGGTGGTGGCGATGCACACAGGACGTGCGGGAGGGCGACGCACCTGCAGGGCTGTCCCAAGGGAGGCCCACGTTCCCTCCGAATAATCCCCGACCGTGCCCCAGCGCACGTCCGCTCGCTGTCGAGATTTATTTTAAGCGATATCACATTTAATTATGTTATCCTCCCGCCGCCGCCGCCTCCTCCTCCTCTATGGCAGGGTTTGCAGAGCGACGACGTGGCGAGCTAATTTAGCGCGTCGGGGAAAGTTTGGCCCGTAAGGTGTACACACTCGCAGACATCGGAGTGGGGAATGCTGTGTTTTGAAGTGCGTCTTCCACGGGCGGGCGTGCGCTTCGCTAACTTGTATATCCGCCTTAATTCGTGTTGACTTGCAGGCAAATATGCCATCCTTTGACGCCGGAGTAAAATAGATGAGATTCCTGTGTTGGTAGGTTTTTTGTATATTTGCACAACCGACACAAATGATTTGAATTGCAGCTGTCTGTTTAATAACACGTTTATACTCTGGTGGGATTGGGCTTGCTTAGTGTCTGTAGGGATGGAGGGCTGATTCGTAGGCAATGGTCTTATTTAGTGCGGGCTAAAGTAGACCACGTTTTACAAGCCAATTTTACCAGACAGCCTGTCCAAAATTTGTTGGATTTGCAGAAACATTTTGTTTGACCGACTTTTTTTCTCTTTGCATATTATTTTTGGGGGGATTTTTTTTTTTGCGTTCGACTGAAGGGCAGTCGTCTCACTGGTAATGCTGCCGTCTGCTTGTGAAAGTTGGAGCGGGAGTTTTTTTTTTATCCCTCGCTCCTTCGCAGTTTGCGCACCACTGCTGGGACACGGGGCGGAAGCTGATTTGTGTGGGGGCTAATGGAGTGTGGCAGTGGAAGGCATTTGTTACAGAGGCCAAGGTGATTCAACCCGGCATTTGTGCTGCAAAGGAAACTCACTATGAAAATAACGCTGCGGTCGTAGTAGGGCAGGTTGAGGTGTTGTGGCTTCCCATAGGTATTTAAAAATATATATAAAACAAACATTAGATGTTAAATGCATGCTTGCAGATTTTATTTTTATTATTTTACTAGGTAAGGTCCACTGAACTATATAGCTGAACAAAGTGGCTTGTGTGGAAATTTATAGCAGCCAAATACTCTAAACGCATAATTCTGAATATGGAAGGAAAAACCGGAGGACCCGGAGAAAAATCCGCACGAACCACGGGGAGAGAGACATGGAAATTTCAAATATACAGCAGGCGTCAGGGTCGGGATCGAACCCACGACCTCCGGTATACCTGGTGAGGGAGAAAACATCTCGCCACCAAACAAACCAGCTGTGGAAATGAATGACAATACGCTGAAGCCAATGCATAATATGGAGGCGTAGTATGGAGACGTTGTGTGGAGGCGTATATACTTTTTTTATTCGAAAGAAAGTCAGTGGTTTCCTGCTCAAAGAGCATTGAGGCTCCACTCATCTCCTGTTTACAGCCCTGAGCCACTGGAGTAAATTCCACATTCCTATGGCAGGTTTACTCATAGGAAACCACAGTTGACTGCCACACAAAGTGGGACTGACTTTATTAGTGGGCTGAGTCAAGCCTGAATCAAGATTTGTACTCGCAGCCTTCAAATTGCGAGGCCACTCACCTCCACCAGGGAGCCACCTGGCCAGGTTTTTTTTTCATATAAACTATACTGTCTACACATTCCCCGCATGTGCACATGTATGTTATCACCATATGTATTTGCAAACATGATTTTGTGGTACCGCTCTCCACGCTGCTGCTGCGGCTGTCATTGATAAACAAAAAAACGACACCACTCTGCATGTTAATAACAAGTTTGTCGATATGTTGCCTGGAGGTAGTTTCTCCCCCAAATGCCTTTATTGGTACTGTCAGCTGGGATATTGCATTGTGTCCAGTGCGGCGGTGGCAGACCAGATGGTGCTGAACAATATCGTCTTGATAAAGTAACACTTGGTACATTGGCTTTATCGTCATGCAAATATAGTTCTTTTTTATTTTTATTGCACGTGCTTAAATGAACGTGAGACAATGTGGCGGCGATCTCATATTTTGCATCGAGCAAAACATAAATCAGTGCTTACAGAACGTATGGTGTGTGCATGTAATGCCATGTACAGCCCTTCATTAATTCACTGCTGGATGAAAGCCTTCACTATGCCTTTCAGAAAATAGGGGTTGTTTGACCTTACTTTGCTCGGCTGATCAGTGCAGGTCATTGTAGTGGGGGGAGGGGGGGTGGTTGCTGACGAGGATTGGTTCAGATATTACTTACTGTTGATGTTAACCGTAACGGGGAATCGAACTCGGGTAACCAGATTCGTAGCGCGGTTTACGAACCATTTGGCCGCCACTCCACGCTCGGTATATGCGCGCTGTACAGCCTCGTGTGTGTGTGTTTTGTGCATATATGTTGTGCACGAGTGATGTGCATGATCGATTCGGTGTGTGGTGTGCATCGTGTACATTGGTCAGTGGTGAAAATACTGCGTCGTACATCACCACCCCCTCTTGTAATAAATGGCCACAAAACTCCAAAAGGAATTATGCGTGCGGTATTTGCAAGGAATATGGCACGCGTGTGAAATGAGGTCACTGCCACATAAATGTAGCTTGTGGCACTGATTTAGAGATCACCATATTTTTTAGTAATGGGTTTTTGTGCAAGTTACAGTGGGTGGTTAATTTGCCCGTGACACCGGCTCTCAACAGCCCACTCGTGAAGAGTGCCATGGGACCGTTATCACGTGAAACCACTAATTACGAGTTTCACGACAGAGAGCGTCTGTTTCTGGCGTCGGTCCACTCGGAGCCGGAGAGGTGTGGCGATGCCGTCCGCGCGCACGCCCTCTGCTCTGGAGAGAGAGAGAGAGATGTTGGCGGTAAACATGCCAGAGCGGAGGAACGTGCGTCGGGATCGTGCGTGGCAAAGTCGATGTGAGTGGGGGCGCATCTGTGTTGTGATGTCGATCGCTCTTGGTGATTGCGCGGCAGTACGTCTAGGTGCTGTATAGTCTTCCCAGTTCTATCAACCCCCCCCCCCCCCACAGAGTTTTATTTTTGTCCTAATGCTCTAAAATATTGCCACATCTGTTTTCTCTTTTTTGTATGATAACTGCGCTACCCCCTTCGGGACCAGAAAACGATATTGAATTCGTTTTAACAACGGTCCGCACATTTTTTTGGGCGCTTCACATTCCCTTTTTTAACGTAATTACCTGTCGGTCCATCTACTTCAAAATAATGACACGCTATTCCATTCGTTCTTATGGCACATTAATTATACGCCACGGTCAGATATTTAAAATAAATTGGTGTCAGGTGTGTTTGTGGTACCGTTGAAGGTCTATCCTTGTTGTATATCATAAGTGCTATTCTGAACTCGAGTCGCGAATTAGATGAAAGCTCTTGTGTTGGGCCATTTCGCTGGATTAAAGACAAGGGGACATCAATCTGTCTTTTCTAATGAAGGTACGCTTCTGCTGGTGCCTAAACCGCAACTCCGATTAGCATGGTTGGCTACTCACGGTGTGAAAGAAATTCAACATACTTTCGTACGTACATACAGTAAGCAAAAGAGCACGCCCACTGCAGGGCCAAGTCACCGTGCAGCCAGCATCGCCTCGTCCTGCCATGCTGCTGCGATGGCACGAAGTGCCCCAAAATCCACAGGCTTTATCTGAGAAGGGCTACCCAGCATGCGCGGCGGTGATTAGAACACGAGGCCCACCGAGCTCGCAGGTGGCCGTTTGATGTTTTTTTTTTTTCCGAAAACTAAATCATGTCGGATCCCTTAATCATCCACAGGACAGTTCCTCCATTGGTAATGGTTTATAGCCGACCTGACAGTGGCAAACTCACCTCAAATGTGTGCCGATGTCATCAGATCTCAAAAGCAAAGCACAGTTGAGCCTGGCTCGTACTTGGATGGGTAACCAATGGGATCTTCCAGGTGTTGTAGACATGGGGCTTTGAGGGCACCATGAGAGGACATTGATTGTTACTTCTTCAGATGCTCTATTTTCATCATGTATGAAGCCGAACGCCTCATCAATGGCATTTGACAAACATCACAATGCAGGTCCCTCTTGAAAAACATCTCTTGTGACTCTAGTTCTTCTGGCTGTTATACTTGGCATTTGTTAATACATAATTGGTATTATTATTCGCTGATCGTGTTGTTCCTCCAGCGTTGCTGCATCTATCCTGCATATGAGCTTCGTTTCCCTTTGGAGTAGTCCATTCCAAGGCTTTCATAAAACATTCTGGGAAGTAGCCAAATCTGTCAAAACTGCATTATTGAATGGTGAACTATTTTTTTTTAAGTAGATGAACCCAGATGCTCTGCTTGAACCTGCCTACGTACATGTGTCTTGGTATATATGTGGTAAGTTTAATCACTTCAATTTAAAATGTCAGCTTGAAATAAGTGGAGAACTCATTGTTCTGAAACGTGCATTGATTGAGCCTCCAGGTCTTGAAATTATTAAGTAACAAAGTACTTTGCCGGGTAAACAAAAATAAAAATGGTCTCGATCGAAGCAAAAATATATATATATCTTTCTGGCTATTTCCCAGATTCGACTGTGAGCTCTGGCAGATGGTGACATGTAGACAGGACCAGATATGCAAAGGAATTTTTGTTTGTGCTGATATCGCAATATATTTTTTTTTCATCTTTCATTTACAAAGGTAGGCACAATTAGCCGCTGTTACTCTTTCTCAGAGTACAAACATGTTTTCATTGCTGACTAACTTGGCGTGACATGCTTATACGTCGTTATACATGACTGTCACACACGTCAGCTCTTGTAAACTCTTACAGTATTCATTGAAGCTGGTTACTCTTTTAAATTCTGCCCTATGCTTAAAGTCAGTGCTGGCTTTATTCGGAATATTTTTCGGTGAATTACGTTTCCTTTGTAATGGTCACAAAACGCATAGCGGCCAGTAACAAACAATTGAGCACACGGCTGCAATAACTTGGGAATAGAGGTAATGACAAGGGGATTTCGAAACGGTACAGAGTGAGGAGAGTAACAAAGGGAGAAGAGTTGTGGCCTGCAGCGTGGAGGTTGTGCACCAATGGGTGAGACGCAACAGTCCGGCTGGTAGGCCCGAGGTCTACAGATAGATCGAGATGTTTCCCTTTACCTTTAACGGCAAGAAAACTCCAATGTCTATTTTTTGCTATTTTTGTTTTACCAGGTAAGGTCCACCGAATCATTTATCAAAAAGGACCTGGCCAGAAATTATAACTCAGCGAAGTGGCTTGTCACATGGAAATTGATTGCAACCAAATACTCTAAGTGTACATTTCTAAATGTGGAGGGAAACAACCGCAGGATCCAGAGAAAACTCCACGCAACCACGGGGAGAGAGACACGCAAACTCCAGATATACAGTCGTCAGGGTCGGGATCGAACCCACGACCTGTATGCATTTAATGATGTCACAACTTCCACTTCATCGCACACTTTTCTCTAAAACATGGAACAATTATAATGATCAGTTCTGGAGGAGATAAGCACACACAGATGTATTGCTGTCCCCTCAACTTCAAATGCTAACTTTCAACAATATATTTCTAACATTCATAATCCAGCAGATTATTACACATTTCACAAACAGTATTTTGACTTAAAAATATATATAACATAAAGTAACTAACGTTTAGCATTTAAAAATCTATTAATGTTCTTGGTTGGTTTATCTTCACTAGCGCTGTCTCATTATGGTGATTATATTGTGCCAGTGTAGACTGGAAAGCATATTCACAAACACAGTATAAACAATTCCATGACCCGCAGAAAATCCATCAAAAAATTGTTAAGTCCCAGTTTACCCCAGGGCAACGGCGAAAGGTTCGGCTGCAATAAGAGGCTGTGGAAATTAACAGTTTGTTCGCCCAGCGGAGTTAAATCAGACGAGCAATCACATTACTGTCAGCAGCCTGCAAAATCTGTCCTTTATTTAATTAGTGAGCCGTAAATGAGAGGATAAACAACGCCAGTTTAGTGCTGCCAAGATTAAAGCAGGGGATCAGATTGCCTATTATGCAGTACTGCAACTTCAGCCTGAAAATTGGATGTTGTGTTCCCAAACACTAACAACGGGGTTCGCAATGCCTTTAAAGACTCCACGCCTGGTATTGGCAAGTGTCGTTTATTCACGGATGAAAACCAAGTTTGAAAAATAAATTATTGCCAATTAATACCCTTGTCATCTCAGATGGTTCGCTCGCGCTCAATACCGTAGAGAGAATGCAACCACAGTCTTCGTACCTTCACAAGAATCGGCAGAACCTGTTACAATCATCAGTGCTTTCGTCAATGCAGCCAGTATAATTGCGACTCCCAGCAGCCCAGATATAATTAAATTTTTTCAGGCTTTTTTCTTTATTTGGATTGCGGTCGGGTAGATTGTGGGCGCTCTGACCTATTCAAACAATGTCTTGACCAACACGTGCGCATATAAAAAAAAATAATCTCGGGAGAAGGTTTCCAGACGTTATTCTCGTGGGGAGGGCCCTTCTGCCAACAGTCAAGTGACACGAGCTATTGCAAGGCTGCACCTTTATCTTTAATTATTGGGAAGTTTCTCTTCTCCTGCTGCTGCCGCCCCTTTTGTCCGGAATTGAAACTCCCTCCGGCAGTCAACGCTGCCCAGAGCCTCCTCCCCCTTCAGAGGCCAGGGCTCTGAAAGACATTTTCTGCTGATAACATTTGACGACCCGCATATCTCTGGTCTCCTACCATAACATCGTCGCCGACCTGCAGCATTCTACTACGTGAAAATTGCTCCAATGGTATTCGGCAATAAACCTTCTTCACGTTCTTTTAGATGGACAAGTGTGTCCCCCCCCCCCCTGCTACCTTGTGCAGAGATACGGTTGCATGCAGACACTTAAGACATCCAAATTGTGTTATATTACACTCAGCCACTTAGCTGTTCTCTCAGCCACAATTGAAAAAAAATAACAGGCAATCTAAGTATTAGTGATCCATCGTAGACAGGCTAATATGTAATACTTGAAATCACAGCGAGCTACTTCTGTAATGCAGGCGCTATGTATACTCAAGTCTGCGGTGACTGGCAATCACAGCACACCAGCACAAAACATTAAGCCACCCTAATTAAGACCCTTTTCTCTTTCAACATAATGAAAGTGCTGGTAATTACATCAACATTCTTCATGGGTGAAAGCCTAAGATAATTGCCAGCCTATTATAAACCGTATTGTCTAAATCCGAGCGCTGAATCCCAATTTCGAAGCCCTCCATTGGAAAACCGAGAGTGGGCCCAATTTCACTTCAAAGGGTTCGAAGCAGTAGGCTGGACCCAAGTCCTCCCTGAAACGTGTAACCGCTTCTCGATCTGCACACAGATCGGCGGGCCTTTTAGGTGCGATGAGACATTCTTGAAATGTCTCTTGCCCCCCCCCCCCCCCACTTCTTCACCTGGAGCAAAGACGAGAAACGGTGGCCAAAGTTACAGAGGGATAAGTGGAAGCCGGGGGAGTCTCATTTGTCAAGAGCAGACACGTGGGTGCAGTACAAGCGCGCATAAACACTGCCCCTCCACGCATTATGCATTCACACAGCTTCCGCCGCTTTAGAAGTGTGCCGATTACTAAAAACGGTCTCCTCTGGGGGGGGGGGGGGGGGGGGGGTGGTCACGCTCATCTATTTAAGCTAAGGAGGAAAGAGCAGTAACAAAAAAAATGCCATGCCTGACATGTTTCTTAAAGCTTACAAGGAAACGCTTTGGAGGAGATGATTCAGGATGATAAATTTTAATAATGGTTCCATGTGCTCTTTATGGTTTTGCAGAAGCCAAGTTTCAAGGTATAATTCCTCTTATTTCGTGCCAAAATTATACAAATGCAAGAGTAATATACAGTATTAAATGTACATTTTAAACATATATGTGGTCGTTAATATTTAAAAACGTTGCTTAGATTTAAATTTTTGGCAATTTTAACTCAATTATATTCCGATTGAGGCGTTCATTCACAGTGGTAATAATCACATCATTATCGCCGCACGCTATGTGTAACCCTTTGGCGGTCGTGGTCGTTAAGGTGGTCATATCCGCAGCGGTGTCAGGCTGCTCGGTCACACCATAAATCACCGGGCGAGACTCGGCGCCATCACCATTGTGTTGGTTTGTTGTTGTTTTTAAGACGATATGCCGCGATGGTGGCAAAATATATGCTCCGGCAACATTGACCTGCGCTTTTGGCTATCGCTCCCTTAATCTCTCGGCATTCCCCCCGCAAGGTCATGCCATTGCCGCTCGGTGCTGGTTATGGGCCAGTGGCCCTGAGGGCTTGAGGCTCACATATCATTTGCACGAGTCTCCTGGGCTCCATTCAGAAGATGGCCCAAACCGGTGGCCGTCACCATTATGCGATTCCCCTGTCCGCCGCCATCGGTTTATAACGTCGCGCGCAGCGGTGCGGATTTATTGGCGCAAGCCGGTGTGCCAGGCTCCTGTGGCACCCCCTTCCCTCGGAAAAGCATTGCAAGTTCACCCCTCCTCCCAAAGTGAGTACTCACAACTTTGCAAGCCTCGGTTGTAACCACATGGGAATCCGTTTTGATCGTGTATACATTCATTGAGTTTTTTTTAATCAGCGTAAGGCTTTTAAGTGATGTGGAAAATTAGTCACCAGTGCTATTAGATGTAAATGGGCACGTTAAAATGTTTCTATATACACGTAAAGTAGATGTTGGCATGGGATCATTCTGCAGTTGAATGGTTAGCACATTGAACTTGCAATCCAGAAGTCACTGGTTCATCCTCCCGGCATGGCAATAAAAAAACAGGAAAGTTACAAAAAAATACAAATCCTTTTGCCTCTGTCCACCCTGCAGTAAAAATAGATACACCGGTTAGTTGATCAGCAGGGCAAGTGGGGTAATTTTTGGATACTTCCACCTCTTCCGAGATGTCTACTCTTCCACTCTTCCACCGTGGAAGAGTGGAAGAGTAGACCGTGGAAGAGTAGGTCAAACAGCCTCAAGAGGGGCTATCTAGAGCTTCCTCTCCTGAAGGCTCTCCTGCCTGCAGCGGTTGTGACCAAGCAATTGCAGAGCTGAGTCTATGTCCACGGGCATAATTAATTTTATTGTATTCGGTGCATACAACACAGCTGCAGTGTCTACTCTTGCTGGTCTGGCTATTTGTATCCACGTGGAAATAAATACCTTTAGAGCCGGTGTGCAGTATTTAAGAACGGTGAGTTGCGGTAGGTTGCGTGAATTGCACTAGATCATATTTAGGAGTCTTTTAATTCAGTGTAAATTCCAAAGAAAAGCAACTTATCGAAGCTCCTAGGAATAGCGAGAGAAGCGTCCCAAAGCCGTCCGGAGCAGTTTCCTTCTTCCTTCACTGAACACACAGTTCTTGGAATTCCACAAACGGCCAGCTTCATACTCATGCACAGCCTTGCACGCTGCGCTCAAGCAATTCCTATTTTTTTTTTACTTATTGCCACACTCTGTTTTGTTTTGTGAAAAATAAAAACACCCTCTGCGGTGGTTCTGAGAAAGTCCTGCTTTTCATTAGTTTGTGTTTTTTTGGCTCGTAACCTTGTCGAACAGTTTGGCTCTCATTTCCACGGGGTCTCGAGTTGTACAAAAGGGGCGATAAATTATGGGAGCGGCGCTCGCGCCAGATGCTACACTGCTGGAATGGACGCAGAGGCATTAAACACTCCTATAAACCTTCGTACGCAGAGGTTTCACGGCGCGAACACACGTGGCTTATTAAAATTTCCAATGCATTATTCCAGTTGACTTAATACGTGCTAGAACCGTTACGATCCATTGTGTATGTTATTTTTTTTGGTTACTTAAGGTGTAAGTTGCCAATTGTTTTTTTTGTATTGTTAACTTAGCCAGGTGGCTCGGCGGTAGAGCGAGCGGCTCGCAATCGGAAGGCTGCGAGTTCAACTCCTAGTTGCGAGGTCTACTCGGCCCATTACACCGTCGGGATTAGATAAAAATGACCACCACTTTGTGGCAAAGTCAACAGTGGTAGCACCGCCATAGGAATTGACACCACTAGGTCAGGGCTGTAAACAGGGGATGAGCACCGCCTCACAACGTTGATTTGAGCAAAAAAAAACATTATGAGTGTTCGTCGTCCCACGAGTTTCGGTCACGCCGCCCGAGTCCCCTCGCCCTCCACAGCCTTCGATCCATCGGCCATCTCCACAGTAGCGCCGCACGTTCTCACGCCCTCGTTGATAACTTCTCATCGCGTCTGCTACGGTTGCCCCCCCCCCCCCCCACTCGGTGAAAAAAGAGCTTCATTGCTCATCGGATTTCTCCAGGATGAATAAAAGAATCCGAGTCATCTGCAGATGCACGTGGCCCAGCGTTCGACGCTTGTTGCAAAGGTGCACGGTTCGGTTTCCAGCGGCCGCCCTGGTTAATACTGCCGGTGTGTTCAACCGTAATAATTACCACGCGTCGTCCGCTTCACAGTGGACGTTAATCATCTCCTGACGTCCTTTGCAAGAATAGTCTGATGTGTACCAGCTTCAGGGACCAAGTTTTCAAAATTCTGCAAGTTACACATTTGGGATAAATACATAGCATCTGTTTAAACAAAAAATAAATGTGAAAACTTCACTCCATATACACAATGTTGCTGATGAGTGTACTGCCATCCTTACAAGTATATATGAGCTGGATATCACTTTGAATTTTTGGCATTTGTATACATAAAATGCATTGATGTTCAATGCGTTGTGATACCTTTGATAATCAAGTATGTGATAATTGTATTGTTAAAATAAACAAAATAGATGTAGGTGTTCGTATAGAATATGAACTGATTACACCCTTTGCAGCTCACTACAAAGAGGGTCATAATGAAATGCAATAAACTCCTCAGAGATAAGTAATGAATAGCTCATGACTTGTACACAATGAGCCTATATCATTATGAGGTCTTTGTAGTCTAAATGAAAACGCCTTTACTATTTTATTCCTGAATTATTTTAAATAACCCCGCTCCGTTTTCAATATGTTGACTTATTTGGTTGGGCTGGTATCCCCGTGCTGTAGCAGAGTCGAAGCACAAATTTAAGAGCGTGCCCTTTCAGCGACATCTGTGGGAAAAGGAACAATCCCACAGGAACGAGGAGCGTGCAGAACAACCCTTTGATCACGAAACTGGGAAGGCAAATGATAGTGTGCGTACAATGGGAACGTTGTGTATTTTTGTATCATTTAATAGGTTAAGCTTTAATTCTTCTGTTCTTGTCTGTAATTTACCTTTTGCAGCAACGTAAGCCCCCCACCGATGATAATGCATGTCCATATGATCAGGGCGTGCTGCTCTGTGCTAGGGGAATCCTTAAGCGTACTTGCCCTTTCCCCTTGCCTGTGAACTTTACACATCTTTAGCTGTCTCCGACAGCATTGAGTCACCTGTGCGGGCATCTTGAACATTTTCAACCAAAAGCAAAATTCCCCCTCCTACACCCCCGCTTATAATCACGATGTGATGGGGCCCTTCTTAAGGAACACACAATATATACAGTAGGACCCTTGTTAACGACCACCCATGTTAATGACTAATCGCTCAACGAGGGGCCTCCATAGAGCCCAATGTGTAGTGGATAATGTAGTGTATAGTGGTGCAGTGTATAGTAGTTTATTTTATAGTAGTGTAGTGTATAATGTAGTGTATGGTAGTGTAGTGTTGTAGTGCATAGTAGTGTAGAGTCGAACCCTCTCTTAACAACCAATCGCTTAACGACGGGCCTCCATAGAGCCCAATGTGTTCGCTTACCAACCATTCCCCTATTCTTGGGTCTTTCGGTAAAGTCACGTAGATAGGTTCACGTTTTTCGATCGCAACGCAAGCGGTCGTCTTCAGGATAAAAAGGGGGGGGGGGGGGTGGTGAAGGGGTGAAAGACGTTCGCTTTGCTCATGACACTGCTGGTGGAAGAACCTCAACTAGGGAAAGCACTAAAGAGGGTGGTTTGGCCTACTCTTCCATGCTGGCCAACATTTTTAAAGGGGTGGAAAGTAGCCACGTTTTACCCCACCACACACGTGACGTTTCGACCGACTTTAACAGTGGTGTTATCCATCTGTACTGTTCACTTGAACTTTAACGATGACGACTTTAACCGACGAATTTTAACCGCGGTGCGTCCAATCATACCGCTTGTTAGACAGAGGCCTGGGGGCGTTCAAGTAACTTCGTTTATATTCTTAGCTCAAAATTTCACTTCGTTTAGTTTCAACTGCTGCACCGGGGGATCGAACCGGTAACCTCTGGATTGCAGGTCCAGTGTGCGAACCATTACACCATGGCAGCAGTCCCTTCCACCTTGTAGAAATGTGCATGTCCATCAATGTCACACTGCATACTTGGTGTAGAATGTTTCACGTAGAATAATTAATATTTTAAAGATCTCTGTCAATGCACTCTCGGATGAAGGCCACCCCATGCCGTGTGAGTGTGGATTGGTCAAGTTAGTGATGTTGATGTAAGATATAAATAATTGACAGTGTAGTGAGCGCGCTGTTGAGAAGTCCCACCCTTCGAGAGTGAACAGAAAATTCCCCACATCACTCTGCAAGCGTAGCCGGCTGCTTTCACATTTTCAATTTCGCCAATACATAAACATGGTGAAATATTCTGAATGAAAAAAAAACACATAGGTAGGATCCCCTGGAGGATATTCTCAGCATGATAGACTACTGCTTGTAAATATGAATATTATTGGTGACGTTTACTGGCAATTAACCTTCTTCGTGGAAACATGTCCTCTGTAACATTTCTGACAAGGAGGTTTAAATGACCCTTCTTCATAGGAAACCTCGCCAAATATATATTTACTTTTTCTTTTGATGCAGTGTCGTTGATGAGTTTGCTGAGTTTTCTGTTAAATGTGCTTATGAACCACTTCCAACGCAGCAGCAATCGTCAAGTAATTTGTTTAATATGGGAAACTGCGATGATCATATTTCCGCGGTCCTGCCGTACGGCTGTCCGATGTGCTTTCGGGGTTTGCACGGCGCGTTGTTCCGCACGATGCCGCGATGTTTCGCTCCGCGTGCTGGAGGCTTCTTCCAGGATGTGAACGGTTGCTCAAGAAAAAAAGACATCGGACGTAATAATTGGCGAACAACACGTGACCGAACAAACATTAAAAAGAGACCTTCTTTGTAGACACCCAAAACCAACGAAGCATAAAATGTATCTATTTTTTTCGAAGCTTCAGCTGAGCGATATAATTTTTATGTAAAGCGTTGTGTACATTAATCTTTGTTGCAGGGGGTGGGGGCACTTGCGGCAATGTTCGATGATGGAATTGGATTCAGGCCATTTGCATTTCCCGGTTGAAATGCTTTGCATCTCATTCCAATTGACTTGTTTAAGTATTATTAACTATTATTTATCGGGCTGGAAATCAATACAAGATTTTGAATATCGATTATTTTTCCCCCCCTCCTGTGTTTTGTTTGCGCACAGCCCTTGCACAGCGCAGCGGAATAACCTCGCCCCTCTTAAGTATTCATCCGTATTTCGTGCATTTGCGTGCAACCGTGCAGAAAATGCACCATCCATCTTATGGAAGTGGGGTGGGGGGGGCAGTGGGCACGGGGAGGAGGAGGGGGGGGTCCTGGCGCGCCCACCCTCGGTCAATGTTCCTCGCTCTGCGCGGAGCGGTGCAGCGCTGCCCATTCTTATTTTTGCGGGGCGTTTCCGCATCGGCTCGTATTTGAAGAATCGCCGTTGTGCGACGCGGCGCCCGGCAGTGGTGCGTTGGAACACATTTTTTTTTTGTAAAAAGCTCGACGCATCCGTCGGTAACTCTGCACTCAAAGGAGACAAAGACGATGTATTACGGGCAATGGGGGGGGGGGGGGGCTGATCTGTGTGCTATGAAGAAGGATCATTGCCCAAACCGTCAAAACATCGTGCGTAATATTTTTTGTTTACCTTCTCAGTTGTGTGTGAAACGTGTTCACGTCACCCCCTCGGCACCTCCTAGAGGCACTACCATTCACCGCAATTTCTAAAAGAAAGACTAATTTATCGGTTCAAATTACGACCCTGAAACATGACAATTGATCGACACTTGGTGGTGGTGGGTGCGTTGAATCAATTATTCCACCCTTGCACTTTCCCCCCACGCTAAATTTTACTCTGTGCAAATTACTATTTGGTGGTCATGGGTTATGGAAGAAATGCCCATTGAAATGTGATGGGTTATTTTATTTCCCTTGCCATCCTAAAAAAATGGGCATTGGCAATCTTAGTAATCTGACCTTTCATTGCACCACTGTAGTTTCAGCTTTGCTGAAGTTTTTGTGTGTGTGTGGCGAGAGGTAGTGTTGCGGTTAGCGCACTGCGCTCCGAACCCGGCGATCCGGGTTTGATTCCCGCTCACGGTCAACACTGGTGACGACTATTTGAACCGACCCTGGGCACTGCCCTTGGTCGACTCAGCCTCAAATGAGTACCTGGTGCGGTGTTTATTAAACATCGCCACTCGGGAGACAAAGTCGGGCGGGCGTGGTGCTGGCCGCCAACCCCCTCGTGTGCCGTGCCGACCTTCATAGGAGCTCGCTAACAGCACTTGCCTCAACAGTCTGTTAAGGCTATACGGGGGATCTTTGTCTTTTTTTAGCCTACCGCTGATGTATGCTCCATCATCTGCACGTAAGCATCACACGGCAATGTCTTGCTCTCCACTTATGTGGGAAACTGTTTAGCGTCTTCATTTCGGAAGCCAGTTACATCTGGAATGCGCTTACTTAATAAGAAAGCAACAACAAAGCCTTCCATCCCGAGTCCTTGAGATTAATGTGTGCATTCAACACAACGCTCTGAAAAATTCGACAGACTTCTACTTGGTTATTATGAGTGTTATTTCTCGCGAAATGCACTCTATCCCGCAGCTAAAATGTAGCCGTATCTTTCTGATGTTTTATTTTATTTAAATGTACACTGCATTATACGTTTTATATTTGATGAAATCATTGTTAAATTGTTGTTTAAATCTCTGGTGCTTCATATTCATGTTCATATTAGGTTTGTGTTGAATGTTTTAACCATTTATTTGAACCTTTACTGCATTGCTTTGTGGCCCAGGCCTCTCCCGTTTCTGATCATCGTCATTGCTTCCTGTCAATTTAAGTCCGTTGTAAAGTTTGCATGTTGATTTCGGGTTCACGTTGTTAAATGTATTAACGCATCGCCACGTGACCTGGGCTCTCCTGTGAAAGGAGGCTCTCGGCTGCATCGGATAAAGGTCGCTTACCTTCTTGCATTCGTCGACTATTTATTTGAACTCTATCGGTAAACAAAAAAATGCGGTCCCTTTTTTAGCGCGCTGATAAGCCACTATGTCATCGCTGCGCCCTGCAGGTGCACGAACAGTCGAAGCCCTCTTAGCGGTGTGGTTGTTGTTTCCCACGAAAGCGATTTGGTCGTTAAGCGAGTCTAGGAAATACACGTTAAAGGCTTAATTCGTTCCGATAGCATCAAAAGTTACCCTTGTTCACCCAAAAAATGTACGTTATAATATTTAAACAATGGTTATTAATACATAAAGATACTAACAACATTATAAACACAAAATATTAAAAGAAACATGGTCAATGAATGCTTTACTTTTTGTTTACTGTACCAACAACAGCCCGTCGTTAACAGGGGAATGGTCGGTAAATAGACACATTGGGATCTATGGAGGTACTACACTACATCATACACTACTATACACTACACTATACACTACACTACATTATACACTACACTACTATACACTACACTATACACTACACTACTTTACACTACACGACTATACACTACACTACTATACACTACACTATACACTACTATACACTACACTACTATACACTACACTATACACTACTATACACTACACTACTATACACTACACTACTTTACACTACTATACACTACACTACTATACACTACATTATACACTACACTACTATACACTGCACTATACACTACACTACTATACACTACACTATACACTACACTACTATACACTACACTACATTATACACTACATTATACACTACACTACTATACACTTCACTATACACTACACTATACACTACACTATACACTACTTCTACTATACATTACACTACTATACACTACACTATACACTACACTACTATACACTCCACGACTATACACTACACTACTATACACTACACTATACACTACTATACACTACACTACTATACACTACATTATACACTATACACTACACTACTATACACTACACTACTATACACTACATTATACACTACACTACTATACACAACACTATACACTACACTACATTATACACTACACTATACACTACTATACACTACACTACTATACACTACACTACTATACACTGCATTATACACTACACTATACACTACACTATACACTACACTACTATACACCACACTACTATACACCACACTACTATACACTACACTACTATACATTACATCATACACTACACTAATATACACTACTATACACCACACTACTATACACTACACTACTATACACTGCTATACACTACTATACACTGCTATACACTACAATACACTACACGACTATACACCACAATATACAATACACTATTGTACACTACACTACTGTACACTACACTACTATACACTACACTATACACTACACTACTATACATTACACTACTATACGCTACACTACTATACACTACACATTGGGCTGTATCGAGGCCTGTCGTTAAGCGATTAGTCGTTAACAGGGGTAGTCGTTAACAGGGGTTCTACTGTAAATATATAAGCGAGCCAAACAAATAAACCGAGGTGACGGCTGAGACAAAGGAAACTCGGGGGAGGGGGGAGGGGGCCCTGTGACTCTGGAGGTTTAATGCACCGTGTCAGAGTACCCAGCCAGCACCCCCGTGACCCTGAGTTCGAGCCCTGGGAGCAGACAAGCGACACATTGACGGTGTCTCCTGCTCGGTTGGGGAGGGGTCTCACATGCGCTCTGGTTGATGGTCTGGAGCCAAGTCGCCGGAGATTTCACCAAAATAGCCCTCCTGGAATCCACGGCCGTGAATGATCCAATCACACGCGGCGGTTCTGGCTTTTAACGCTAACACCGGAGCAGCTAGCTTTCTTCGTACAGTCTGGTCACCCACACGCTCCGAACATTAGAATACCATTCCGAAGTCCAGCACTCGAGGAGCTCGGCTAAAGCTCTTAAAGCCTCACACCGGAGCAGCTGGCGTTTTTAGCCGACCTGAAATGAGTCAGCCGATTTATGATGTAACCTGCGGATTTTTGGTTGTTTAGTTCGCGAGCATCATTAGACCTCTTTTGCCAGTACCAAAATATAATAATGTGTTTCCCCTTTTTTCTGGCAACAAAACTGAAACCTTTTTTACAAGGATCAATGTCTGCATTAACTACAATACCTGCAGTTAAAATGCAAACAAAAAACATACTGTGGTAATATATGCATTGTCCTTGAAACTGTTTGGTCCACACCGAGGGACCGCTTTCTTTTGAGCCTTCGACCCAATTGGTGCTCGACCAGATGACGCCAAATGTCTGCATTGGTTAATGCAGACATGAATCCTTGTAAAAAGGTTTCAGTTTTGTTGCCAGAAAAAAGGGGAAAAACATTATTATTATAGTTCGCGAGCGTTGAAGGGTTAGCGGCGCAACGAATCGCCGCCACTGTTACGAGTTGGGGAATTGTCGCAATTCAGCGTCGCTGTTTGACTCAAGAAGGGGTTGCGTTGTTTTAACATTGCAATTGGTTGTAGCGGCTTCTCGTGGATGGAGAGGTCATGTGAGCCCATAACATACAAAATATACGATTTGAAAAACATCAATTTTTTCACACTTGATCGGATGCATGCATTGTTAACTTAAAATCTATATTTGATTATAATTGATGCATTGCGTTACTTGTCTCAGTAGGTGAAAATAGCATTACACTATTTTAATTGCCACTCTGCCTGGTGAAAATTATGAAGCTAAAATTGTCTTCATATCGGTGTTGATTATTGCAGCACATGCAAACTGATTGTAATTCTGGCCGGTGGTGGCTAAGCAAGCCGGTCATTCAGCATTGTAGAGGCGATGGTTGGTGGATCGCTCAGATGTTGTGTGTCATCCCTTGGCTCAGCAGGGGAAGGCAGTACAGCAAATGGACGAATGTCCATCTATTTCCATCTGTACGGGGATAGTGTGTTGCCCCCTGGCACGCCTGTGTTTTCTCCAGGTGGCCCGGTTTCCTCCCTACATGTAAAAACATTCGTTGTCTGAAAAGCGTCTGAAATAGAGCCCTACAATTCAGTGCGACTATCCTGGATGAGTAAGTACATTATTATTATTATGATACATAATTACAATACCGGGCATCTATCAGTAAATCAATGCAACGTCCATTCTTTAAGCAGCTAAGAGACCTTTGAGATACATAGTCTGGGAGCCATGCGTGTTGTGGACTCCCTGCCCCCTGCTCAAGTCCAGGCTCAAGACTTTTCTCATCTCATTTATCTTTGACCGACTGCCTCGCTGCTGACAACATAAACATGCCCACTGGTTCTGTACAGCATCTTGAGTGTCTTGAGCGTCTTGGGCGTGTGTGGTTGCATTTAGATGCAGTATAAATACAAATGGTAATGTATTGTAATATTTGTTTGTAAGGGACATGCGGGGGGAACTGGGTAGGGAGTTGCCTTTCTTTTTTATGTTTTCGTTGAATATCAATTTCGTATCAGGTGCTCAGGATGTGACACCTATTCACATTGTTCAACACCTGTAAATGATGTATGAGATAAATACACACTAGTTTTACAAATGCATACTGTAAATAGATGACAGATAAAATACACAGGCTATAGCCATGCTTCTTATCGAAGCAGTACATAAGCAAAGCGAGCTCATGTTTATAAATTGAAATAATACACGTTTGTAGTACGGCACATGAGGAATGTTCGGAAAGTTTTTTTACGAATAAGTTGCTCGCGTGAGCCTCCGCCAGTGCAATCTTCCGTTTTCATCATTATCATCAGCCATGGTCGATCCACTGCTGGATGAAGTTTTCCCGAAGCTGCAGCCACCTCTCACGATCCTGCGATGTAACGATCCACCTTGCACCTGGCCGGGGAGAAAGGGATAGGGGAGTCGGGATGGACTTCGGACACTACGCCACCCTCCCCTTCACGTAGTGACCGTTGCTTCTGGAAGATAAAAAAAAACGACAAACCCAGACATCGCCTTTATGTTATTTTATTTTGGGCCTTGTTTGGCTACATTGTATTTCCCCTGTCTCCCTTCCCTGCCCGTTTCCCCTATTTCCTTCCCTTCCCGTTGAAATACTCTGTCCCGATCGCTGCCCCCTGTCATGGCAGGGCAGCGAGCCCAGGTGCTGTCGTACGTTCTCATATCACGAGCGTGTCGGTGACTCACTGTGTGTCAATCGCACGTTTTGTTACACGCTGCCTCCGCCCTACCTCTGATATTCCTTCTTGTATCCTTGACTCTTGAAAAACAATAACCGTTAAAAAATATAACGATCCACCTCGCACCTGCACACAAACTGATTTAATCGCTCCGTTTCCTCCGTGGACATTGTGATGGAGCACTTCCCATTGCTTGGCTGCAGCTGTTATACAGGGCGCTTCAAAAAAATGTTAACAATTCGGAGAATTTGCAGAAAAATACCACAAGAAATGTGTCTGGAGACCACCTGGAGAAGATTCCAGGCACGCGCGTTGACAATGATTGCGAACAAGTGGAGACTGACCTTTTGAAGCTATTAACAATACATTTGTTATCATGTTACAGTGTAGTATTATCCGTTCTTTTTCCATTAAAAATGATAGTCCCATATAAGTGTTAAAACAAATTTGAAGCATCCTGTATTATTATTCTTGAGGATGAGCGATAATCCCTTTTAGTTCCGTTTTACTACCGGCCTTATTTTTATCAAACCGTCGTTCGTACTCGCAGAGTGTTCGGGAATATTTTTTTTCCTTCTTTTCAATCTGACGGGAGAAAGCGGTGGCGAGAGAAGCCGATCCGAATTCTCGGGCTGTAAGTGGATAAAGACGAGTCGTGAAATGCTCCAGTGGGTCCTGGAGGTCATGACATTTGGTGGTGTGTCTGCGGTTGGCCTCTCGGTAAGCCTTGTATGGGTTGTTGTATTTAGAAGCACTGATGTTAATTGAAAAAGATCAAGCCTGGACTCTTGCATGTATGTATGTTGACCTTCTTTCGCACCGTACGTAGCCAACCGTGCTAATCTGAGGTGTGGGGGAAGAAGACTCAAATTAAAATGCAGTGGAATGAATTGGCTGTGGTTGCAGAGTTCAGTATGTCTTATGCTTGCGAAGGATTGTCACTGATGTAAATTGAAAATAATAATTATTTTTCTTATTCTCTTTTTGCATCACTCATGCTATGTTTGACTTTATTCTAAATCGATGTAGGTGTCCGCGTGGGTTCACAATCATTATTCTTGGTGTATATTCCCCATAGCACCAACTCAATAAATTAAGCTACAGAGCAGTGCTGCTTCTGCTGCTGCCGCGTCGTTGGTGCAGAGAAGTCAAGTGAGGCTTCAAGGTGAGTGCATGACCAGGCCGACACCTTCCGAAAGAGATTCTCATTTCACTGGACTCTTCCCTGCAGCGGCATTTGCACCCCTTGGTAAATACAAAATGAATGAAAGACAACCCTCCCTCGCAAGGCATGTCAGGCATGAGGATTGTTTGACCGTGCTTCAGCAATGCTGCTCTGTGCGTGCTCGCTAAAAGCGGGGCGCCCAGGAGCGGTTCTCGTATCGCTCGGCACTGTTGGTAGTCATGGCCGGGAACAAACTCACGTCGCCAGGCCCGTAGCGCCACAGGTCCCCGACCCCATTATGTAGCACATTCTCCGGATGTTAAGAGGCGCATTTTGCCATGCATTTTAAAGCAGAAGTTGAGGGTGGTTCTTAAAATCCTGAAATATGCTTTCTCTCCCGGAACACATGCTTCAATCTCGTAGTTCAGATGTTCCTGCCGGAGGACGGTTCTGCATATGCACCTTGAGACAGTAGTGGAAAGGCGCCTTGCATTATGACTGTAAATCATCATTATTATTGTTATGCAATGCATTACCACCCAGGGGACAGAGACGCCGTCAGGGGTGTGTTCAGTGGGCAGAGCATCCTGTCCGTTGAATTGCACACATGCTATTCAGAGAAATCTTCGAGAAGACATATATCTTAAACGTTAAACAGCACACTCGTAATCATCTCTTGGAAGACGGCTCTCCAATAGCGTGTACCGTATTGTCCCGATTTGTAAATGTATTTTTTCGTGACGGATCTAAAAAAAATACGAGGGGGATGTGGGGGGTGCATCCTTTACTTTCCGGAGTATCTTATAATCCGGGGGAAAGACGGCGCTTGTTGCAGACGCGTTTAGAAGGTTGCAGTGGTCCGATGGCCTGCGCCCGATGTTTGACACGCCCGTCATGTTACGGAACTCCCGCAAGAGCCACCGTTGTTGGTCGCAGGGGACGCCACGGCTAATCCAGCCCGCCATCCCCGGCACCGATCGTCCGCGTGGCCACGACAAATTGTGCACGCATTTCTAAATTCCCACAACGATTGTAGGTCATCACGCACTGCTGTTGCGGCCAATAATCAACTTTGACACCCCTTTGCAAACAAAATGGGCATTTTTAAATTTTGATTTAAAGCTTTCGTGACTGCAGTAATTCATATTCTTAGTTTTTTCGGTAAAGTCACGTTGAAGAGAAACAACAAAATAATAAAATATATATAACAAAAAAATGCTCACGACGTTTCGACCATAACTAAAATTTTATGCAAACCAACACACCTGAAGATGACCGTTTGAGTTATGGTCGAAACGTCGTGAGAATTTTTTTGTTTTATATATATTTTATTATTTTGTTGTTTCTCTTCAACGTGACTTTACCGAAAAAACTAATAATGGGCATTCTCAAAAAAAAAATACTCCCAATTCACCTTGAAGTTGAATGCATTTTGGGAGGTTTTGTTGCAGATGTCAGTTAAATATTTCCGTGGAGTCGTTACAAAATCTGTTCCAATATAATTAGCTGTAGGTATATCTTCCACTGACCTTTCCCGTGTATCCAGGGGAGAAAATGGAAAATATATTCTCGTATGATAATAAAAAAATTGGTTTCTGTAGACATACAGACACCCACACTGAATACGTAGAGGCTGCTTCCTGTGAAACACACGCTGGATTTATGGTTAATGAATGTTTGACCGGCTGTTCATGTGAAATACGCAGGATGTATTTAATGCATTGGCCAGTGTTTTCACAAATGTCTCATTCTCGCGTGTACGACTCCCCCCCCACCACCCTCCTCCGGGGTTTGCTATAAAACCTCGTGTGTGCTCAGCTTGGCCCAAGTGTGGTGATGCCTATGGTGTGTGCGATGTGCCTGTTAATATAATAAGGTAAAGGTGCAGCCTTGCTATCGCTTGTTCACACCACTGCTGAGTAAAGGATCTCTTCCAGAGCCATCTCTCTCTCGAGAGAGAGCCCCTCTATGGAGGGGTAATGTGCCCCTACTCTTCCACGTTGGCCAGACATTTTGGAAGATGATGATTCTAGAAAACCTTCATGAACTGAATCGACAGGGAGATTTAAAAAGTTGTTGACTTCATAATTATTTTGAATAAATATTTAAATAGAAATCTATCAATTCGAAAAACCCCCTAAAAAGGCCCATCTGCAAAGACATTCACGTGTATAGTTACAGCCTTATGGCCTATTGTCCATAAACATTGAGCTGGTAGATAATTTGGTAGTTAATTTGGCCTTTGTTATTGTCGTGCAGAAATAAGTATATGTTTGAACAGGGACTATGGGCATACGGAGGCCCGATGGACCTGAGATCGGTGGACAAGTTCCATCATCTGCATTGCGATTTGCGAATTTTCATAGCCCGTGTCTGGTGGCTGGTGGAGATTGCCTAATACTGCATTCATTGTCGCTGCTGTGCTTAAATTAATTAAACAATTATTGCCCTTTGATCACCTCCATTGGCCAGACCACCTGTTGCGGGGAATTTGCTAACGCAGTGGTGGGGCAGGTCAGTGGGTGTCCCTGCTTCGGAGTCTGGCCAGGGCCCATTGGCAGAGAGAAAAGTGGGGACCGTTTGGTGGGGGGAGTGGAGGGGGGATGAGTGAAGTGATGGAGTAAGCCCATGACCTGAAGGGGGTGTTACATTGTTTTTGTTTGCCACACACAATGTCGCCACCGTTCACCCGTCTCTACCTCTCTCTGTGTTGCTGCCCACGTTCGTCATGGCATGGGGCTCGCTGCATTTTTTTTTAACAACCAGCAGCTTTCAGATGCCAGGCCTCGGGTTTCTCCCTGGTGTCCATCTTTCCATGTTTATCCATTCAAGTGAGCAAATAATATTATCCATTCTAATGTAAATTAGGCAATAATACACCGCGTTTATCTTTTGAATGGCAAACACAGAAATCTGGACATGCACAGGTGCAAGGACAGGGAGTCTTAACAACCTCTGTTTGCAAATCCCTTCCCTGTGGACCCATCTTAGGGACCTCGCTTCAGCTGCTGTCGTGCTTAAGCCTTGCGATTACATAACGCGGTTTCACTTCAAGGAAAGGTCACCATTGGGTTAATAAGCTATCCTCGACGTCGCTCCCTACGTCTGACACCTGGACGTGGACATTTATTTTGTGTTCAACAATGGTTGCTTGGCCCACAGGCCCAGTGGCCCGCAAAGCCAAGCAGCCAGCAACAAACGGCACGATCACCGTTTGTAATTGGTGAGAGTTACAACGTGTATTAAATTTAGCCAGGGTTATTACAGGAACATTGGGGAAAATAAAGATGGTTGGGAGGCAATTCCAAGGACGAGCAGTGCAAGGGAAGGGGTCAGAAAGAGAAGTGCTGTGACCTGCATTGTGGTGGTTGAGCACCATATGATAATAAGACGAAAGAGCCAGTCTGGTGGACAGAGTTCTGAGCATGGATGGAGGAATCAATGAGTGAGCATTTGGCCTCTGGTGTGTACTCTCTCACCGAAACGTATTGGCCAGATGGACCATAGCCAAACCAAAAATGTACCCGTTCACTTACGGGCAGGATGTGTCCTGTGATTGCGCTTAAGAGCTGCAATAAGTTTTGATTTTAATTTTATTGTTTTATATTTTTATTATTTTATTGTTTCCCTTCTACGTGACTTTACCGAAAGAACCAGGAATATGAATAGCTGCAATAAGGTCTGTTGAACGATGAGCTCTTCTTTGCGTGGTATGCATAGTACAGGCCTTCCGGGTGGGCACAGGGCCCGAGTGTGTTTCAGGGGCTCGAGGTGGGGGGGGGGCGTTTCGGGCCTTCTCCCGCGTGTGCGAAAATGCAGCCTTGACAACGTGAATAACGTGCTGAATATTTTCTCAGACCTCTTTCCCGATTATTGTAAACCGATTTTGACCCTCATTTTGCACTCGGGGAAAATAGCACAATGTGTGTCCCGGGTAATAGGTTTGTAGCCAGTCAGCCGGATATTGTCAGTAAACAGCTTTGTAACTTTGACCCGGTTGGAGAGTAAAGGAGTGTTCAGTTTTTCACCTGGGTAAGTGACCCTTTCATATGTAAAATGAGGCCCTCTTTTCATCGACTGTTGGTCCACCTGGCTGGATCCAATCTCCAATCTTTGGTTGGCCAATTGATAAACCACACAGGGGTTCCACATTTCCCACACTATTGATATGACAAAAGTAATACGAGACAGCATTGTGTTCTTACAAAGCAACAGTCGAGGACCTGTGACCAAGCCCCTTCTGATCCTACTGAAATGCGATTGCATCGTATCACAGATATTGTATCGCATACAAGGCGGAGTTTGGAATTCGTCAGCAGAGTTTGGGGCCGAAACGTTATTTTTTTTTATACGTGCATGTGAAACGCCTTCGGTCGCATTTGATTTTGCGTTTGTTCATTCGCAGAGTTTGGGGCCGAAACGTTATTTTTTTTTATACGTGCATGTGAAACGCCTTCAGTCGCATTTGATTTTGCGTTTGTTCATTCGTACGAGATCGGGTCATCAAACACAATAGCGGCAAACAGAGCGATTTACCGTGAAAGATTTCGTTTTGCCACATGGAGCTATGAAAATTAGTGGGATAGTGGGGAGCGCCCTGCTGATGTATGAAAATGAAACCTTTCTTATGTCGCCGTGGTGTCATTCGTGGGCTATGAATACGTGTCACGTGCGTGTGTTATTTCGTGATCTCTCCTGCCAGGTAAGATGCATTGTTGATCTTGAGTGACATGTTGCTGATATAGCCAGATCTAACGCGGTGATTACAATGGTAATTTTCTTTTTACCCCGGTCTCCTTGGAGACGCGTAGCTACTGTTGGGACAGTAATGCTCTTCGGCACACGTAATTGACACACGTGTGTGAATTAATTATACGGGAAACTCAATTCATAAGATCACGGATCAAATAATGAATATAACGGTTGATCACTTTGGTCATATATAAATATTAATATATATATATGAAATCATTGACTTCTATGGCAAATAATATGTTGGCATTTGTATTTATGAAACCCAATTTTCTCATTTAAATCCCAATTGTGTTGACTCTGTCCTTTGATTGTTATCACATTGGAAGTTGATATATTTAAAAAATTCAATATGCATCGATGTAGACGTAAAAATGCACGATAAGTATTTAATCCACAACATGCGCACTTTCTATGAATATTATTTTATTGAGATAAAAAAAATCCGCAAACAGACGATGATTAATTATTAATGAAGATTAACATTGGGAAAAAAACTTGTTGAAAAATCTTCTTATAATCTTCTTAGCACCATAATTCCACGGTGAGTTTACTGTCCCCAAAGCGCGACAGTTAACATCAACTTTCTTTCACGTTCAACCCTTTGGTAGCCAGCTTCGTACATCTATTTATACTAATGCCTCTCACTTAATTTAATTCCAAATATACTCGTGCTGCAGCGAGCCACTTGAGATGTACTGTTTAATTTACGTTGAACGCCTATTCCTCCAAGGGAAAAAAAGGTTTTCATTCTTATTTTATAGCATATAATTTTCAAATTTGGCTCATGATCGTAACACCGCTCATGTGAGTAACGTCACACGATCTTAAATTGTACTTTCCAATGGACCATGACACTTATTTTTTACTTTTGCCGAAATGGAATTCCATAGGGCATTCAACTGTCGACCAAGTACAAGGCTCATTGGCAAGTGCACCAACAACTCCTCTAGCCAGCCACCTCTTCAGCTTGTATTCAGCCATGGCAGTATGAGGGGCTCCGAATCTATTAATGTTTTTGTTGCAGACTGTAGATTTCATTTTTTATATATATTTCCACTGATTGAGTAAAAGATGGGGGAATCGTTACTTTGGAGTTTTGGAATCATTCGTAAGTTGCTGCGTGAAATTTCGTGGCTTTTTCACAAATTCGTTTTTGTGTATTTGACGGATGCCTTCAAACAGAACGGCCGCTGATATTGGAACGACAACATCAACAACGCAAATGTGTGCAACGATTCTGGCCCACGCGGTAACTGCGTGGGATGACGGTGGGATTCGTATTTAAAATTCGACGATGTTGAATTAACTTGGGTTCCTGAAGAATTGTTTGTGGTGGCTCGGCGACTGAAAGTAGTTTCATCTTTCACGAGTGAATTGTCATAAAACGCAATTGCCACACATGCGTTTGTGTCATTTAGATGGTGACACGAGTCGTGTCAGCATTATTTGGGGCACTCAAAATGTGTGGAGGTGTGATTGGTCGTTATGAAGTGAGTAGGAAATAGGCAACGTCTTATATTGATTGCCCTTTCTAAATATTGAAAAAAAAATTCGTAGTGTATCCAAGTGGTGGAAGGTATAAGTAGTTAAACACATTATGGCTAATAACACATTAAGATTGTCAGCCAGGATCGATATAAATTAGATTACCCTTTATATTCGAAAACGTAAAGTAAAGTTTGTTTATATGTAAAGAAATACATTTCTTGTACTATACATATATATAAATCACTGCTACATAGGTTTTATTCTGGAGAGCTCACTGTAATGATAATGCATTTGGAAAAAAAATGCTTAATGGGGAAAAATACACATCACGGCAGCTTACTTTAGACGGTGAATATATTTGAATGACTTTCCCATTTTTTTTAATAAACGCAGGGTTAAGAGCGACGGACCGTGCTTTGTTGTTCACACCATGCGAAATAATGCTTCGTGCTGGGCAATTGCAAAAATAACTTTGTAGTGTGAACACGTTTAATGCATTTGCAATTGCATCTCGGTGGATCGTTTTGAGCCTGCCTCAAGGGGTGGGTTAAAATTGATTTGAAATAAATCAATATTTGCGGACGTGAACAGCACCACCGGTCAGAAAAAAAAAGGTTTAGGAAAGAAGCAAGCGTTTTGTGTGTCCCACTTTTGCTTACACAAACATTGCTCTTCAAATGGGCACCTGTAAAACTACCGGCTTTGAGACAGAAGTTTGATTTATTTAGTTAGGGCTTTAAAAAAAAAAAGGTGACTTTTATATCTGAGACTGGAACACGTCAAAACAATCAAGCTGGGTGGGTAGTTGGCAGGCATCGTGGCACTGCAGGGGATTGGGGTGCACTTTTGATTTGGTTCCGTTAGCATTGTGCGCCGCTTATAAGCAAACCACCCCTACCCTGGGAATGTTCGTTTGAGACTGAGCAATTTTGTTCACTCCGTCGTGCGTTTAAATAGGTTTCAACCTCTGTTCCAGTAACTTTAAATTGCTGTCGGTCCGAGAGTAATTGCGTTTTCAAGCGGTAATGCCCATCGCTATGCATGCAATTTCAACTTGGATTTTTGTCCTTGATTTAAAGATGATATTCATACAGATAATAGCGCATAGATAGTGTGTATTATCACATGAAGCTATTTGGATCGAGAGAGAAATAAATAAATAAATAGATATGCTGATAAATAAACATTTACGAATATCAGAACAAGGCCCCTGACTGGGATGAGGTGTCAGTAGTTATTTTTGGTTATGCCAAGAAAATAAAATGGAAATAATGTTGAATAAAATGAAGTAATAATAAACACAATTTGAATTGAAATTGGAGGACTGAACGTTTTTCTTTTAAAATGATTGTTATGGCCCGTGAATACCGCATTTAATGTTGCTATAACAGGCTGTCACAAAGCCTAGGCCTGCTAAAATGAAAAAGAGTAATATTTGGCCTTAATGTGTGACTTATTTTTTTTTTACTAAAAATTGCTCTTATTTATGGTTCAGATTCTCCTCCTGAAACATGGCACCTGATCCCAGGTAAATAGATTTCCAGGTCAGTGCTTTTTCAGTCCCCAATTTATCTCACGGCAAAAACCATTTCTTGGGAGTAAAGCCTGCTTATTGAATGAGCAGAAGAAAGTAATGGGTGGGAATATCTCCATCATATCACAGATTTATGGCCTGGCTGGGTTCGTCAAGGCTGCTCATTTGTCACAACAAATCAAATGTTTATGCTGGCAGCTGTCTCAGGTCCAGAGTTATAGAATGTGAGCCACACTTACCTTTACGTGAGACAACCTCCACCACCTGCCTTTTTACTCCTTCCACAAAAAGTGGCGGAGCAAGTGGTTACTTCCAGGTGATGACCGTTACAATTTACGCAGCTTCGGAGCAGCTAAAGAAATTGAGAAAATAATGCCTACGTCTTTCTTTCTTTTAAAATCAGTGTTGGTTTTTGAACTAATGGTACAAACTGTTTTTTATATGATGAGGAAAGCTATTAATATTTCTTTTATGGCTGTGTTTATTTTAAGCACACTCGTAACATGCAACCTTTAAGTGTTACCCTGCAAGTGAGCTAAAAACGATAAATTAACGTTGCTATTCCTGTTTAAAAAATTTGCGAACGTTTTTTTTTGCTCTGCCCGGTTGTGTGCATGGCGTCACAATGTTAGCGGGGTAGTTTGTGATATTGTTACATTTTCTGCACGCCCCGCGGATGGGCTGGTGCCATTCTTTGTGGGAAGTCTTTGTTCCTCTTCGCCATAGTTGTATTTTACGTACCATATTGTACAAATTATAAAATTCACTTTTTCATCAAGTTTTTTTTTTATTGTTTAAGCTGTCGCTAGGACTGCATCTTATGAGCTAGTCGCTGTGCGTGTGTTACCAAATGAGTGTAATCTTCATTGACTTTGTATACCTTTATTGACACCGGGCGCAGATCTGTGCTGCGTCTTACTATGAGAAGCATCTTCCTGATTTGGAGAATATGGCACCGCTAGTCTGTCTGGGGCAGTTGAGCCACCACTTGATTGGACTCCACGTCCAAGTCAACAATCAAAGTATCATCTCACCTCTTTGCATTACCGCCGACACTTGACCATTGCCACCTCTGTTTTGGACCAAAACACGTTGCGTGTATAAAAGATGGGGCACGGCTTCTTTGCTTTGCTGTGACGAGCGTCATTTGAATATATTGCGCATTTCAAATGCGATGACGCACTTGCGCTTGGCAGGGGAAGAAGGGGGGGGGGGGCGAGTTTGACATTTCCCGCTACGCTGGTGGAGGCGAGTGAAGGTCACCGCCGCGTCGACGGTGTACACAATCCTGGCCAAACGTTGGAATCCGCGTTCGAGAGTTGTAAAGGCGGTGGTCGTGCGAGTGGGCTGGCGCCCAGCGCGAATTCACAACTCTGTTTGGCGTGCACTTTGACGTCGTGAATTTGCGGTGAAAATTTCAAATCCCTTGGCGATTACGGAAGAAGAAGAAGGGGACGATGAGAGGGGGGGGGGGGGGAACGCAGCCGGCATGCTCACATCACGACTGTAATTTGAATTCATGACAGGGTCGTACGACCCGTCGGGAATTCTGCTCTCAGAATTCACGACGCCGTTGTGCCCGTGGAAACCCACTGTTAATAGACTCTCAGGCCCAGCGTGTCAATGCCCCTACCTTCGCGACGTCTCCCATCAGCTCCTTTTTTATGTCTTCTATGGCACCAGAATGTAAATGGGAGAGCCATCGTTTTTCTTATATCCCAGATACATGCAGGAATTTGATGACAGTTGTACCGCCGTAACATGCGATAAATACTCACCGAGTCCGTGAAAAAATGTCACCTGACTAGGTACGGATCCCAGGTCTAAGAAAGCACCCCTCCCAATGACACGCAGATGCACCGCACGCCCACGCTAATTATAGTTAACATTTATTAGCTGCCAGTTTCCTGCACTTTACATCTTGGCAGTTTTGAATTTAAAAATAAAACCTTGCTTTTTCATGACCATTGATTAAACATCGTTTCCATACGATTTCTATACTTTTAGAACAAATGGGATGAAAAGCTTATGATACTGTACATTTTTCTGCAGCTTACCCTAAGCTGAGCACAAATGTCATGTTATTCTTTCTCATTTATCTGACTAAGGAGTAAAGCTTTTAGTGGTGGCTTAAGCAGCATGGAACATTTTTTACAATGAAATTCAGGATTTTTTTTGCTACATTTTGAGACTAAGAGTAAAATCTAAGTATTTTTGCCCTGTGTTTTTGGATCGTACCGCAGGATGTTTGTAATCGTGTCTGATATTTTGCGCCAGGTAATGGAAGCTTCTTCAGAAACAATAACAATTCAATTCTAGATTTAAAGCTTTCGTGATTTTTGTTGTTTTATTTTTTACCTACGTGACTTTACCGAATAGAACCAAAGAGTAATAACAATTCAGTTCCTGAACTATCCCTGAACAACACGCAGTACAACCCAACAACACACTGGAGAGCCGTATCGCACAATCGCAAATACCTACTTGGTAGTAACAGCAACAACAAGAATCGTGTATTTGTGTTTTTCAAAAAATAAATTACACGTCATGCGAAATATTTATTGATGTACACGATCGTGTGACAAAATACATAATTCCTTTTACCTATGTCGATTCTAGATAGTGGATTACATAAGCCTCACACTAATAATTTTAATTACCTTTACCTTACAAAGTCCCAAAGCCTCACTTGTTTAATTATCTTTTCCAAGCCCAGCATGCTAAGGTGTCAGTACAAGGATTACACAAATGAGACTCGCTTTCATTAGGCAGAACACTGAACACAGCAGGGTCTGCCTTCTCCTTTCTGTCTGCATTCATTGGAGGTTTGTGTGTGTGTGTGCTCAACCAACGCGAGATTCAGAGCTTTCGCGATTCAGCTGGGATATTTTGACAGCGAGAACACTCGCCCATGAGCACCCTCGCTGTAGCTGGTCGCTTGAGATGCGTGACTTTCTTCGGAAGATGCGTCTTATCTGCTTCGAGTGGTTTACTTGGGAATGGCCCGCGTTCGCTCGGGTTACGATGCTCACCCACTCTAGCTGTACAACTCGCGCTGTCATTCTTCAAATTTACAGAAATTCCAGTCGGTTGACTTGATACTGACCACGAGCGTAGGTGTGTGTGTGTGGGGAGCGGTAGTGTAGCGGTTAGCGCGCTGCGCTATGAACCCGGAAATCCGAGTTCGATTTCTACTCACGGCCAACACCAGTGACGATCATCTGAGCCGATCCCAAGCCTCTCCTAGGTCAACTCAGCCTCAAATGAGTACCTGGTGCAGTGTGTAAACATCGCCACTAGGGAGACAAAGGCGGTCGGACGTGGTGCTGCCCACCCCACCCCCTCGTGTACCATTCCGGCCTTCATAGGTGCTTTCTAACAGCACTTGCCCCTACAGTCTGCTAAGGCTATACGGGGCATCTTTGTCTTGGGGAGCGGAAGCGCTGCGCTGCAAACCCGATGACCCGAGTTTGCACTGGCCAACAGTGCATTAGTGACAAATATCTGAACCGGTCCTGGGCCTCCCCTAGGTTGACTCGGCCTAAAACGAGTACTTGGTACGGTGTGTAGTAAACATCACCACTGGGGAGACAAAGGCGGCTGGGTATTGTGCTGGCCATCCACCCCCTTGTGTGTGCCGTGCCGGCCCAACATGGGCTAATATGGGAGATTTTTGTCTTTGGGGAGGAGTCGTGGGCGGGGGGGGGAGGAGTCGTGGGTGGGGGGGGCAATGGAGGTTAGAACTGTGGAATTCTTATTTGGTGGAGAACGATGAGGGTGTCCGGCGGTGGGGGTGTCCGGCGGCGGCGGTGGGATCAGGCGGCGGTGGCGCGGTCTGCTCACCGTCCCGAGCGAGTGGGGAGCTCCGCTGAAATGTGTTGGGGGGTGGGAAACGTTCACGTCTTTCGTGCTCCCTGGAAAGCGCCTGCTCGTTGACGCCACTGCAAGGCGAAAGGATACATAAACAAAACGGGGCACGGATCGCGTTTTGAGCCGGCAGGCCTTTATTAGCGCAAATGAAGAAGTGCGTGGTCTGATCTGGTCTCGGTGCTGCTTCGCACCGCTTGGACACGCGTGCTGTTGGCACTCGCCGTGCCGCCTTGTTCACGTCTTACTTTGTCGAGACGCTGAGCTCGTTTTGGACTGCCGTCAAATTCCTGCATTGTCATGGTTCATGTTGCCGTTTGTTGTTGTTGTTGTGTCTGGCTGCTTTTTGTTATTGCCAAGAGGGATCGTTTGTCAGGATCCATATTTGCCAAGACCTCATTGTGCGGTGCTCGTGGGGGAATGAGGGATGCCCCTATATTAATGCCTCATGTGTTTAATTAACTTTTTTTTATGAACTAACACAACATGTTGGGCATTCATTTGTGGGAGTGGCAGGGCACATCTTTGGCGTTTGTCGAACAAAGTCTCCATCCCGCACCTCCAATTAGCACGGTTGGCTACATGTGGTGCGAAATAAATTCTTCATACATATACATCGGTCAACATTTATGGATGCTCAAATCTTTCTCTTGCGTTTAGTCCATTATCTGTCATGGATTATGTCACCACGCAGCAGCTCTCTCTTTCCACCTCAGACCATAGTACAGGCTCGGTATGTTGCCATGTGGTGGACGGCATATCAGGGACTTTGAAAGGTTTTTGTAGGCCCTGGATAAAATGCCAGATGTAATCTCCCCTTAGGCCCCTCTAAAAGCCCCTTTGTCCCTTTCTGAAGCACCGGTAGATCTTGACACCCCGGGCACGTTGCCCCAGCTGTTGCCCCCCCCCCCCCCCATCTTTTTACAGACCTGGGTGGCACATATAGCAAGGGCGCACTTAAGAATATTCGTGCAGAGATTGTCTCTCAGATATAAGTGCTGATGAATCGGTGGCTCGCCTTGTATTGGACCGTGAAGCCCAGTTCAGAGTAGCACAAAGACACGCATGCCATTTCCTCCAGCAGACAGGATATGTACGTGTAAAAAACAAGTACAAGCGCAGCCTTGCAATTGCCTCCCCGTGCCACTGCTGATGCAAGGGCCTTACACTCGGGGAGGCTCAAGAAAGCCCCTTCTACGGTGTATTTTGGCCTACTCCTCCATGCTGGCCAGACGTATTTGAAGAAGTGGCAGTACCCAGACTTTTTTAAAATAAAGTTATGCTGATTCTAGAAAACCTTTGTGAGCTCAGTCGGTACCTTCCGCACCGCACACAGAACATGCCGGTCGACTCCGTGGTGAACTGGTGTATGCTTCTGAGTGGACAGAGGAGGTAAGGGGATTTAAGAAACTTGCCCCATTGTTTGCAGGTGCATTGGCAGGAGATGCAAGTCCGCCGTGTCTACCATTTCTCAAAAGCGAGCATCCTCAATGCGTTTGTTAAGCCTCGTTAATGCCACATGTACCTATTGTTTTTTGCTCCCCCCCCCCCCCCACGCCTATTCGAAAAGTTAAACACGCCGTTTGTGAAAGCAAATAAATGCGTGAATGCAATAGCTAATTCCATCAAAAAATAGTCGTTGTGCTAAGAGGGCGAGGGGTTTTTGATTGCAGAGGCTCGCACACTCGAAATGACATCATAAATCATGGACCCGCTGCTGCAAAAGAGCCGTGATGTTCTCAGCACGCCACACTCGCATGCAGAGTCCATTAAGCAAAAGTGGTGTGGTACAGCGGTCCCCGCTCCTAATAACTGTGCGCGTTGGATTATTGCCAGATTCCCGATTGCCATGATGATTCCATCAATTGTGTGCGATTTCGCATTTAAATATATATTTAATGCCTACGGCATGTCGCGTCTGCTCGTACGATCCGTAAAGCAAATACCCACACGTGTAATTTAACGCTGTGTCTAAATCTATTCGGGATGTCTAGTAATTGGGTTGCCGTCTCTCATCCAGAATGCTTGTTCCGGATTCTTTAAGAAATATATTTTCCCCCCTCGATTCAGAAAGGGCTTGAGCTGTTAAATGCCCCCTAAAGCAAAACATTGCGGCCGCGTATACCGCTCAATTTTCTCTACCAAATTCAACAATTGGAGGCACTGCAAGGCTCTGATTAAAGGTGCTTTCCTTACACAAGCTTGTCTTTGTGCTTGGCATTCTGGTGAAATCCCCATGCATGGCCTTAACTCGAGCATTACCCTGGGGTGTTTTGATAAAAAAAAATAACGTTTTGAGAATTCTTGCGCCAAATCAAAATGACTCAATTTGGAATAATTTTGATTAAATGCAGACAGCGGCTGCCAAGTCTATTTGATTTATTTCTTCCCAGCCCTTCCCCCCATCCACCATGGTTTGCGAACATATCACATTCATTTCCTTTTTATTTTATTTATATATATTTTTACAATGGTACAGAGGCACAAAGAACCACCAGGGTACACGTTCTCCATCCCGACTGTTTTCATGCACGTCTGAATAGAAGATACAATAGCGATGCGCCAACTAACATCGGATCTCATCAGACGTGCGCAGTGGGGGGTCTTCGGCTACCCGTGATATGTTACGCGCAACGTCATCCGAATTTGTCGAGTTACAAATGCCACACGACAATTGGTGGGACCCCAGTGAAATGCTTGTTGACCTGCACCAAAACGTTATTGTTCCCCCGCAATCTCTGTATGGTAACCTGATGGTTAGGCGCTTATTCCTCTTCCCGTGTGAGCAATTTGGAGCTCATTGACTGGACCAGTGCTTTGCCTCGGCCGGGTGTGTATAGTTCTTAAGAGACATATCCATGATGAAAGGATTTAAATCTGTTTTACTGCCAGGACAGTCGATCAATCTGCCCCCGTAGCGTGAGTGTTTTATGCAAGGTGATTGGAGTCCCGAGGATTGCCCATCTGGTATTGCGATCTTCCGGGAAATGGACAGGGTGATTTTTCTTTTTCCCGTTAGCCACCAATTTAGAGAGATGTCTCTCTCTCTCTCTTTTTTCTTGAGACTGTTACCTTGTCAGCCTCAGGCCAGGTCTGGATCAGAAAATAGGTGATGGAGAAATGCGACCAAAGAATGTTTATTTTCAATGTTCTCTCGTTGTTTTGGAAACATTGAAATGAGCTACACCCTACCGGATAGCTAATGGGTTTTTTTGTGTTTTTTGTAGAAACCTTAAAGGAACTTAGATTTAGGCCTGGTTGTGGCTATATACCAAAGGACATGTACCGTAGGGAAAAAAATCACATTTAAATTGGTGCCCTGGCAAATGGGAATTATATTATTTCTTCACACTGCCTCATGGTGGATTTTGTAAATAGTGATCTGCTACCTCCTCTTTCCATCGAACTTTACTGTAGTCCCACACTATTGCTCATCCTCTGAATATCATCTTTACGTCTCAATTTAAAGGATTCAGGGGTTTTTTTAGTCACATTTCACTACGTGTGGTGCAGCTTCATCAATAAGCACACTACCCACAGTTACAGGTCATAAGCGCCCTTAATTACAAAGCCTATAGGTGGAATGTCAGAGGGTTGCCTGTTGTTTTATTTTAATAACCCACGGGGTGTGAGGAAGGTGGGGTGGGGGAGTTGTTAACGTATGGGAGAGTAACGATCTGCACATGTATATTGTTACGTTTTTATTTGATTAGTGGTTTATATATTTTTTTAAAGATGTTTTCGAGGGTATGATAGCCTTGTGGACCCTTAACTTTGCTACATCCTGTATTGAATTTGTTTTAATGATGGTGCAGTGCAAGGTGATGCAATTGAGAGGCAAGGGCGTATAAACACAAACCTCGAATGTTTGCCAATTCAATTTAATCTCCTTTTAATGCCAAGTAAGAGCCCGTTTGAGTGGTGGTGCAGTGGCGACTGCAGTTATGAATGTTTATTTTTATCAGGATCTTATTTAGACTAGAGGTATCCGACAAGCGATAAAGCTCTTATGATATGAACTTGGTGGCCGGAGTCTGATGTCCGGGCATGGCTAACATCATTGTCAAATTCTATCTGAACTGCTCCTGGGCCTGCGCCATTCACCAATCCACAGAGTGTGGTGAAGTACGGTCAAACAACCTCCATGGCTGATGTGGTATGGGGAGGCCATCATGCAGCAGTGGGTTGAAAAAGGACTGCAAATGGATATTTTGAATTGAGAGTCCATGGAGACCAGAAGCCTCTCTTTCAAGGGAGACCTGGGTGAAATAAATGCCTGCTCACAAGAAAGGTCAGCGGTTCTTGGAAAGAATTCTGTTCATGCAACCACTGGACAAAGTATGCCCTTAATTGAATTATAATTTATTATATCCGGTGCTGCGTAGCAGCTTGCGCAAACCTAACACGTGTTTGAAAAGTTTCTACATTGGATAACATTCATTTTTAGTGATTTTGTTGCTTTGAAAAATATATGGGGTTCAAATTCCAAATGATTGATGTTTCCAGTCTGGGGCCACTGTAAGAAGCTGCGCTAACTTTGCTGGCTTTCTTTCCTGGCTTTCTTTCCTGTGCTTAAGTCGTCGGTTATCTTGTCCATATGTTCATGACGCTGTGTGTACTCCCTGGGATTCGGGAGATTATGGATTCATGAGAAACGCCTCGGGCTCCGAACAGCAAACTTAACCAGAACGGAAATAGTGCATGATCAGGGCAACACACAAAGCGTTGGATATTATTGTGCGACAATGATAACATCGACACACAAGCGCACGCACGCTCCCCTTTGCTTTCACGTAGAGCCTGCAGTGGCGATACACACCCTCCAATATCCTCTTTTTTTTCACACGGGGTATAAACTCTGGTATCCACGACCCTATTACTTATTGTCCATGGGACCTCTTGCGTCCTCGACGGTCTCCTAACCTCTAGACTCCCCTAACCTCTTGGGTCTTCTGCTATCAACTCCCCGATTCTTCCTATTAACCACGATCAACCGTGTGGGGTTTTTTTTCATTCCCGCGTTACAGATTTTGCATCGGATGAGTATGAAAAGTGTGCGGATAACGTGGGGGCACATCGTAGGGGCAGATCGTAGGATCCGTGATGTTGGTCCCCCCACCACCATAATCCCAACGAATGTAACGCCGGACAAGGATGCAATTTATATGCAAGCCACTTCAGTTGCTAGGAGGCTAGGGGGTTTGCATATGGGGCGGTGTTGGTTTTCCAATAGATGCTTTCATAGTATGTGACCTGATGACTCAGCATGCTGTTGTGTCAATGGGAGCTTTTGGATGCTTACAAGGGATAACCGCTTGGCTAAGGCCATGCGTGTGGCTGATGGCTATAAACATTGCTCCGTGTTAACCTGTCCGCTGTATGACATCGGCAGATCTCCGTAACATCTACGGCTTTGTGATAAAGCGTTGATGCTCCAGTCGTGTGCGGCACAATTGCTTGCATTTTAATCCATGCGGTTTTTTTTCTTTTCCGGAAAAACCTCCTCCGTGTGCCCAATCCCACCTTTGGTCGCAGATTTGCGAATGTGTGCAGAAAAAAAGCACCTGTCGAGTAACATTTTTAAAGTATTTTTTTTGCGCATATTTTTTGCGAGCGGCAAGAATTGTAGGCACAAAAGAGTTGAGGGGAATAAATATGGCAATGAAGTGATGGCCATTCTGTTCCTGTTCTGTCTGACTGCCAAGCGCGATTTTGCCGTGCGGTGTGAATTTCTTTGTGGCACTTTCTTTTAATTCCTTGTCGGAGCTTCCTCGTGGGCCAAGATCAACAGTGTCACGGTATATTCATGAACCGAACGTGAGATGTCAGCAGAATCATTTCATCTCCACCTCTGGTTTAGTAATCACAAAACATTTTATTCAAAGCTTCTTGCCAGTATTATATATATAGTTAGTCACCTATGCGTTTTCCAGAGTAATAAGGTAGTCACCGTATATTGTTTTTCTCTTCTTTTCCTCTTTCTCTCTCTCTCTCTTTCTGCTGGTGCTGCGGCGGTGTCACAGTTAGTTCACCCGACTTGCAAGTGATGAGAGGCGCCCGTTTTGATCGCCCGGGGCGTCATTTGAAACAATGGACAGGTATTTTTGAACTCCGCCCCCTCCCCACCACCACCACCACCGACTCTGTTTAACACGGCTGGTTCCTATTATTACTTCTGAGGTGGTGACGAGATGTTATCTCCCTCGCCCGGTGTACAGGAGCTCAAGGGTTAGATCCCTGACGCCTGCATATTTGGAGTTTGCTTTTTTTCCACGTGGTCGTGTGGATTTTCTCCGGATCCTCCGGATTTTCCCTCCATGTATTTGGCTGCTATATTTTTTCACATGTTAAGCCACTTCATTGGGCTATCATTTTTGGCCAAGGTCGCTTCAGTGGGTCTTACCTGTGTAAAATAAAAATAAATGTTTCGTTCAGTTTATAAATGATTATGTCACACACTGGATCGCGTTTGGTGCAGTAACATATACATTATTCCCACCCCTTCCAATATGTTTGGCCAGTGTAGAGGAATAGACCACATGTCCTCTAGAGAGGCTGTCTAGAGCTCCCCTCTGTTGGAGGCTCTTCTGTCAGCACTGGCGTTAGCATGCAATTGAAGGGATTCAACTTGCTTGGCCAATCAGTTTTTTTTTTACATCTTCTGTATCAGTTTAACGCGTTCGCTTTTGCGACCAATATTATCCATAATAGAGGTTTTTGGGTTAGAGCGCTTCAATATATAAATGTGTCGTTAAAACCGCCACCACTCGATCGCAGCCATTTGGTAAGGTTTGTCACGTAAACAAAACGTGCCAATTCGTTACTAGTTCAACACACCAATGTGTTGGAGAGTAAAACCCACAACATTTGCAATTCGAGTACAAATTCGAATATTTAAGACCGAAGCAGGAGGATTTCTCCACAACTCTGGCTGTCCACCTGGTGCTCGTAGTTGTATTTACTGGCAAATGTTGTACTCGAATTGTAAATGTTGTGAATATTACGCTAAAACACACCGGTGTGCTGAACTAGTAACAAATTGTCATGTTTCTTTTTTACATGACAAACCTTACTAATTGGCTGTTGGGTGGTGGCGAGTTTAAAGTCGCATTTGTGACTTACGTGTTCGAACCCAAAAACTTGTATTATGCATCTTCTCCGTCTTTTAACTACAGTAAAATAAATTGATCACCACTGTGTTTTTATTTGTTTTTGTTTGATGACTAGCATAATGCTGATGGTGATCAGCATTAACGTGCCCGTTACTTCGCTGATGACGATGAAGAGAGAATTGTAAATAGTGCAAGGCTGGGTTTTTTTTTTTCGTGTGGTTGGCAGCGCATTAATTTGTTGTTTTGTGCCAAATTTGCTTTTAAAGAGCACAGCAGGCTCCAGAGCAGACGCAGCGTGCCGCTCGCCAAACACGGGCAACTTCGCTTCCTCCAAAAACAAAAAACTCTTTCGACAACGAGAAGAGTGTTTCTTCGCTGGTGGCTGCTTGCGCTTTCTATGTTAACAAACAAAACGGCAAAAGTTGAAACGGGTAAAGGTGCAGCCCTGCAATTTCTTGGCTCACACCACCGCCGGAAGAAGTGCCTCCAATTGAGGGAGCTGTTAGAGAAGCCCCCTCGAGGGTATTTGGCCAACCCTGGCAGGGCATCCTCGAAGAGATGGGACGTACCCACACTTTACCCCCACCACACACGACCTGCTGATAAACTAGGCGGTGTATTTCTTTTTACTGCCGGATGGACAGAGGCAAAGGGATTTATGAAAACAAAAAACCGTTCCTTTTGTTTTAACTGCCACGCCGGGAGGATGAACCAATGGCTTCTGGATTGCAAGTCCAGTGCGCTAATTTAATCTGACGCGCAGGGAGATGGAATCGAACTGGTGTCCTTTGCTTTGCAAGTGCAGTGCGCTAATCAGCTTAGAACAAAACACACCGGGAATTGTTTTGAATATTTTTTTAAAAAACAGACTCGTTCTAAACCGTTGCACAAGTCAATGCAGTTGATAGGAATTTGGCAGAGTAATGTAATTAAGTGAATTACAATACATTGGACTGACTGCGCAGAGAATGGATCTATGTAAGCTTGTGTGAAGAAGAGATTAGCATAAGTTATTCCGCTGCCAAGGAAAAGGGCTTGCTTTGTGACGGGCTGTCTTGAGCATGGGGCACGCACCCCCGGGAGGGGCGAGCATTCTGGCCTCTGCATGGCGTATGTGGCTGTGAAAGGCCACAATGCACTGCGTGAGTTAAACTCACGCGTTTGTACTTTGTCACATAAACAAAACATGCCGATTCATTACTAGTACAGCACACCGGTGTGTTGGAGAATGAATCCACAACATTTATAATTGGAGTGCGACGTTTCGCCAGTAATGACAACGAGCATCATCAGGCGACAGCCAGAGTTGACCTTTTTTTTGTTCACGCGACAAAACTTACTAATTAGCTGTGTCCGGTGCTGGCAGCGGTTTCAATGGCACATTTATATTTACGCGATCGAACCCAAAAACCTATTAAGAGTAACATTGGTCGTGAAAGCCTACGTGTTAAACATTCATAGTCATTATTAGCCATGATCAATCCGCAGCTAGATGAAGGCCTCCCAAATTCCCATCACCCATCTCTCATGATCCTGCGATGTTAGTGATCAACCTCGCAGCTGCACACGAGCCGATTCCATCGCTCCATCTTCTCGGTGAACGTATTCTTGGACAGAATGTTCTGTAGTTGCCACTCTGGCGTTAGTCTTGACCATCCGCCATCAGCAAGGGAGAAAAGGTGAATATTTTTGAATGGATTTTAATGTAATATTTTACATACTGGAAGTAACGTATATATTATTATTTTAAGTCGGGTTGTACATTCACATAAAAAAAGGTTATATTTTAAACGGACATTTGGCAAAAACCTGAAAACACATCGGAGAGCGATACGGCGCTACCCTGAAACCCAGCACACGAGACATACAGTACGGTCGTCGTACTAATCAAAGCAATGCAAAACACACGGCACTGTTTCCACGTCCTCTCGTATTTAGACGCTCCACAAATTCACGCTGCACCACCGTCTCGCAGCAGTTACGTGCAAGAGCATCCTCTTTAAGGCGACGGGGTACTCTGCAATTGTGTGATGGCACTGTCCCTGAAATTTGAAACGCTGTGCGTCTCTCTGAAGAAGAAGCAGAGCGCCGTGACTTGACGCCCAGCAAAGTGTCGCAGAGCGGACGCTGCGCATCCTTTCTGAAGGACGAGATCCACTTTGCACTGCCGTGTTCTGCCGTGCAGCCCCGAGGTGCCGGGTTTTTAAACCGGCCGAGCTTTTGATTCGACGGCCGCTGCCGACAGCCCTCCCCCAAACAGCTCTCCTTTGCCACGACGCGGCCAAATTCACCAAAGAAATCCTTCACCGTCGTTGTAGCGCCGCGAGATATCACGGCGCCCTCTCAGCGAATATTTGGTGGGGGGTGTCGGGGGGGTGGTTAGGAGGTGGGGGGGGGGGTGTGAGCAGCAGTAGGAAAGGGGTTGTTGGGTTTTTCTTTTCCACAACACTCCACCGGTAACATTGCACCATTTTTTTTCACGCACCATTAGGTTGCGCTAATTTCAGACAGGCGAACCTTCTTCCCCCGTGTCTCGCGCAGTTCTCTCCGTGTGTTTTAGTGTTTTTAGTCACTGCCGCCGCCACCGCCGCGGCACTCCACCAGCGGCTTTTGTTGCCAAAATAAAGATTCGCCGTACGGTTGAGCGCGTCGCTCCTCGCGGTATTGCGTCGGCGTCAAAGCCGCCGGCCTGGAACTGTTTGGAGGCCCACACAAAAAGTGCGAAGGAGCCACAACACCGGAACGCCGCTCTCACCCCGCAAAGGTGTGCTTTAAGATTGCTCGGTTACAGAGAGTGCATTTTTTTAATAGTCAAAAGCATCGTGACACATCACACACCAGAGACCTACCCACACGCCGTGAACCCGACCGACTGCCTTACGGAGGCAGGTCTTGTTGTGGCTGTGTTTAATGGGCGATTTGTGTTTCCATGCGCAAATGTGCCATTTCTTTACGCCCCTGCTGGGAAATGTCGACGGAATGGGGTGGGGGTGGAGTTCACAGAAGTGCACATTGAGAGATAATAAAATGGCTCGTAAAATTATAACCGGCGACCTGCTTTCTGAATCTCTTGAGGGCGCAGTTTGAAATTATGCCGTTTCATTTTATTTTTGGGGGCTTTCGTGGGATGTGCTAGAAACGCAACAATGCAATTTCAAAGACCACACAAACTTAAGAGGCACGATTGCGTGCGTGACCTCTCTTTTAAAGCCACAAAATGGGTGTTGATAGCTGCTGGAATGTCTACTTCAGCGGATGACATGTGGTATGTTGAATTAATACCGGGTATCTGTCAGGTCCCTTGTTTGAGTAAGGAAATATATTTCACCAGGTAAGGCCCACCTATGACCAGTTTGTCCAGGAATCTGTCCGATCTTCAGATCTCAAAAGCTAAGCAGAGTTGAGCCTGAATAATGCTTGGATGGGTGACCCCCGTGTATGAAACAGCTGTTTTATAGACTGGTGCAGGGCTATGTCGTGGGCACAGGGCATCATGATTTATTATTGTCCCGTAGTTATTCCGTACTTATGCTATGTACAATGTCAACTTGTAACACACACAGTATTTTATTATTCTCAAACAGAGAGAATGGCTTGGAGGTGCTGGAAAGCACAGACAAGCAGGAAGGCAGCAACGCGATGAGCCGGCACCAACAATTGCCAAAGCTCTGTGGTCTTCTGTATATTAAGGTGTTATCGGCCAATTAAGGAGTGTTTATATATCGGAGAAGACTTGAGCGCCCAGAGAAAAGCCACGCCTGCAAGGGGGAAACACGTTACCCCCATAAAGATGGACATTGGGCAGAGTCCACAATTTTTGCTGTACTGCCTTCTCTTGGCAAGCCAGGATATCACACCTCAGTAACCACGGGCAGGAAATTTCCCAACATCCGTAGGATCCACCAAACCTCGCCTCCACAGCCACCGCCTCCCGGCTGTAATCCACGTCAATGCTCCCCGCCTTCGCCAACCTGCATTGAACAGCGTGGTGGATGTGCTCAAATAACCTCCCGTGGCCTGCATGGCATGTACAGCCCCTCATCCAGCAGTGGATTGGCAAAAATAGCCGTACGTGTGTAATGTATGTTTATTGGCATCACGGTTGCCAGTGACCGGCACCCATGAATGGTGGGGTGAGCTGTGTTTGCTGTTCTTCCCAACGCGCATGGCAAGCACAGACAGCGCAGCAAATCTTGGCCCAGTCGCTCGTGATCAGCAAAAAAAAGGGCCATTCCACCAAGGAATAAATTGCCAGATTGTAAAGTCGCTAAACTGATAGTGCGCCCTTAACCGTGAGTGCGTGCTGAGCAAATGGGGAGAGAGTACACACTGTGACAAGAGAGGGGCGCGCAGGGGAGCATCGTGGCTCTTGAATAAAATCCTTCGTTGCAGCCGGGAATGGTTGTTCTTTGCTGCCGTAGCAATCAATGCGATCCTCTGCGGCCCGTACTTGCGTGCATACGATGCTTAATTCATCAGAAGCTGTGTAAAACGAGACACGGGGGGGGGGGGGTATGGAGAAAAAATTGAGGAAAGAAAGCGGAGAAGGCACACAAACATGATTGAAGACGTCATAGCAAGTGGGCGAGGGCGCGAGGCGGGGGGGGGAGCATGGAGGCAGCAAAAACAGAGGTTCATGATTGGCAATTCACAAATGGTAGGCCCTCGGGGAGAAGGATTGTAAAATAATTCACGATCGAGGCAGGATCTTAAAATTAGCGGAGCAATTTTGGCAGATCTCTGCAGCAAAGGAAAAGCACATGGCCCAGGAATGAGAGCGACTCACAGACGAAGAGGAAATACCATTGCCCACATGCCACACTGGGAAGATGCTGAATTGCTCACATGAAATTATACATTTACGTTCTTTTAATTTGTAAAAAAACAAATTGTATCTTTCTGTTGTGATTTAAGAGTCACGTTGGTCAACGCAAGTTAATTTGCATTTGAACCATTATAACTATACAACCGTCCGAGTACCGTGTCGGGTCTGTAATTGTGGTCGAGCGAGAGCGATGTGTGAGCGTGTGGACCACGTGACTGTCCTCCTAATGAGAGCCGCTGTGCTCATTGGCTTGCGTATCCTAACAGCGGGAGTACAAGTGGATTTTACTGTAATTACATTTCTCTGCCACTGTGGTCTCGGTTAACGGGACACATTTAATGTTTCTTCGTTCAACGTTTGGGGGTTTCCACGGTGAGCTTGTCACATTCGGCCTCCAAAATTAGCCTCGTTTGCGCCAGTGCTGGTTGGCTGTGTTATCGTCCAATGTCGACGCGTTTTCATTGGACTAATGATAAATTACCCAACCATTTCCCCTTCCCAGGGGTTAACCTGTGTCAGACCTGTTCCATACCAATTGCTTAAAGCTATGTATACATACCTCTTATCTTCAGTAATAGGACCTTTTTATGTTTACGTTCGACTCTCAATATTCCGTGAGCAGATTATCTGGGTTGCAGATTAACTGTTCCTGTGAATAAATATGTGAAATAAATATTTTTGTAAAATTTCTGAATCTATTCTTACCAGCTCCTCACTCATCCAGGATGAGTGACTCAGTGCCCGTGTGACCACAAACTTGTTAGCGAGTACGCTTTTTATCTCAAGAGACAATAAAAACAGACAACACGTTCTATGTCTTCACCACGATTATACGTAGGTAAACAATTACTATTTTTGTGGCATAATTTACATGTTTTTTTTTGCGTTATCAGTTTAATCCAGATAACCAGAATCCACTGAATTCTAAGTGTGCCCTTCTGTGTTCAACGTTCTTCTCTCAGGCTGCCGCCACGCACGACTGCTGACACCTTGCGGAGTTGAATATTCATAACCTTACTGTTTGTTAAACTGATCACTAACCCTAACACTTCACCTCCTGTAGATGCGCACAATAGTGCCGGTAAAAGCTGTCGAGAAGAAGCTCTTAACACGGGGCCTAACCCCCCCCGCAAGATCGTATTTGGATTACAAATGTCTGCGAAAAACCTGCATGCCAAAGTCCATTTCGCTAACGTGGACACTCCCAAACCAACCGCTCTCTTCTTCCTGCCGTGCAGATCCCTTGACACCATCCACCCATCACAACCAGGCCACGCTGAGGCAGCCGCAGCTGCCGCCGGTGTCGCACCACCTCCACCACCACCACCAGGGCCTGGGCGACGCGCCCCACCCGCATGGCCTGACGCAGCACCACCCGTCGCTCACTTCCCTGTCGCACCGCAACTCCACGGCGCACCGCAACTCGTCCGGGCACGGCCACAGCCAGACGCTGGGGCACCCGGGCGGGTTCGTCCGCGAGCGGCGCAACCCCAGCCCCGTGGGTGCCCAGCATCAGGGTGGGGGGCAGCCGACCCTGCAGATCCAGGAGGGAGGCTGGGAGCGGGTGGGCAGCGTGCCGCTCGAAAGCAGGTACCCACGCCGCACCGCCACGCCTCACCGCCACTGTCGATGTCGAGCCGGCGTCGCTCAAAAAAATCGGAGTGTGGCCTGTTACTGCCGGGCGATTAACACCACGTGTGTCCAAAGGGAATCGCGGCGCGTGCAATGCTTGGAATTGTTGTAAGGTTCTAAATGGGATCGTGCGATTGTTTAAGTGTTCTGGAATCCTCGGTGTCTAATGCGGGGAATTGCTCAATTGTGTTATATGGTGGCGAGCGTTGACTCGCCACTCGGATCCCATTGATTTCATAGAAGCGGCTACTGTACCGCCATCAAGCAGCAATCACAAAATCAGAGTACAGCCCATTCGTTCTGGGGAGATTAACACGATTCATCAAACCGGAATCACGGTACAATGGTTGTGCGTGTATACGATTCCGAATTGGAATTGTTGCTGTTGTGGAATTGCTTGTGTTTTTATATTAGCATTTTCTTGAATGTGGTGATCGTTGGAATTGCCACACGAAGAACATTTGTTTGAATAAAGATCGAGGAATCGCATTATAATTGAATTGGGATTCTTTAACAGACACATAATTCAATGGCGACAGCTGCATCTCCATTAAAATGAGTAGGATTCCTTCACAGCTTATTGATTATCCAATCGGAATTTGCCAAACATCCCAAGGTAATGCAATCCTCCTGTAAAAAAAGTCTTGATTTTCTGTGGCTTTTCTGTATTAATAATTGATGGGTTTTTTTGTATGTGATGTCATACTATGTACAAAAATCAAGCAAACATTATTATTACTTTTAGTATTCCCTTGTTTATATTTTATTGTCTAGGTAACATTCTTCAGTTCAACATTAAATCACTCTTTTTTTCCAACGCCCAAAGTAAATACATGTTTTCTCAACGCACCAAACAGTCTCTTCCGGTGCAATTTAAAGGCGTTACATTTTTCATGCTAAATTATAGGAAATGCCTGCTTAAATGGCTGTATTTATGTTGGCATACGCATGCCTTGTCCAAACACACACACACAAACACACACACGGTCACTTGCAAGAGGCCTTTGCAATTTTTCTTGTCAAATGTGTAATTGCCTGCTGCTGTTATTTTTTTTTCAATACTTAAAAAAAATCCTCGGGCAGTTTAACCCAAGGGTCTCCCATTTTCACGTTTTATAGCTTATTATCTGGTGTTGTCCCAAGCACCAAGGCATTCTGTGATCCACAACCCAGAATGGCCATTGGTCAAGATTGAGAGAGGCATTATTATTATTGTTGTCGGCAGCAAGCCCTTTGTCTTTCACGCATTAAATATTCTAACTGGATTTCTGCGTTCACACAAAGCTATATACCCCCTGTTGGTAGCAAGCCCTGTGTGGCCCATACTTCTAGATTACTTTACAATTGTTGATTGAATAGTCGCCCAAATGTAATGCTTCGGAGTTTTACCACTCTAAGAGAAATCTAAATTAAAAAAAATTGATTCATTGAGACGAAGAAAGACAACGTCCAAGGTGGCTATTTGTGGTAAACGGTGATAACTTTTTGTATTCCACAGTTGTTTAGGGAAATTGTGATTGTCTCTTAAACGGGACAAAGGGATTTCTCTCAAAATTAACAAAGCTCACATGGGGGCACCATTGTTCTTCTTCATGCTCCCAATCACGAAAAGTTGTTGGCTCTTAAGTTGAATCATATACAGCACAAACAAAAATTGCCCAGCGTGAGTGCACAATGTTTGCAGATGTTCTCACAGAATTCTGGGAACACTCTCATTGTATAGCTCTCCCCGATGTGTGTGTTCCGGTTGTTACCGCGCTTTCTTCTTTGTGGCGTCCGTCGTTTCGCTCCACATGCTGGAAGCTTTTCCACAAACCAAATTGAGCGGCTCATTTTTCTCCCTCAGTGTGGGTACATCACGATTGCCTGCTGCTGCTGCTTCTGCTGCTCGTGTGGCCGGTTCTCGATGCCGTTTGGCTCAGGGTCCGGCAACACCAGCAGAGCAACACGCGGTCCGACCCAGAAACACATCGTAGAGCAGCACGGTGCAACCATGAATGACCTATTTAATTGTGCGCTCATGACATTCTTACGCGAATGGAAGATTGGGGGGACCGCCCATTACCACCTGTTCCCACCGATACAGTTTTGTCGTGTCGGCACTGAACTTAGCGCTTTACAGCAGCGGTCATTCGCCCCACTCTTTCCTAAATCAAGGCAGCATTGCTATTCCATTTTTCTTGTAGGTGCTTGCGCGGGTTTGTGCTCGAGAAAGTGCATGCGAGCGTTCTTGCTTGTGCAAGCGTGCGTGCGTGCGTGGATTTGCATTGTTATCGCAGTTTCTGAGCACGGGCGCAGAACAATAACCGTCCAGAAACAAACGTCGGCATAGAAGGTGTAATACATATGGAGCAATGTTGAAATAACTTGGGAAAATAGGCAAAAAGGAGGGAATTCCTAAGTCGAGCAGTGTGATGATTAAAGCAGAAATAGTAGAAGCGTTTAGGCCTCCGGTCTTGTGATTGAACACAGGGTGGAGAAGTCTCGTAGACATGGTATTCAACACGGATGGCGGAATCAATAAGTAAAGTTCATGGGAATAGTAACCATGGTAATCCAAGTGTGGCCTGGGGTGTCAGGCTGCGTGTTGAGAATTTCTTCTCTCACGCCTTTTGCCACCGTGCACTCCTGCGGGCACCTTCAACTCCTTGAAGATGCCCAAAGTAGTGCGCATTGCCAAACCAAGAAGATCCACACTTGGATTATGTGTGGCTGCGAAAAATGTACTTGCACAACAAAACCATGGTAGTAGAGCTGGGAGAGTGACGATGAGAGGCAAGTGACCAGAGTGTGTGCGTGCGGGTGCGCGCGTGCTGAACCCTTGCCGTGAGCAGGAACCTGGGAAAAGGTCCGAGCCTGGAGAATGGACAAGATAGCCTGATGGAGATGGCCGTGTTTGCGCCCGCCTGCAGGGACACGTCTTACGGAGAAGGGTGCGTAGGCAGCCAGGGAGTCGGAGTTCCGCCTGAGAGGGGCCCTCCTCGGGCATGGAGGTGATGTCTGCCCCCCGCCCCCCTGCTATAAACACATAGCACATTATAGGTCACAATAATAATAATAATAATACTACGTGGCCGTGCCAGTGGGAGGCCTTTCTGCAATCAGCGATGTGAGCAAGCAATTTGCAGGAACTGCACCTTTACCGATAGATGACACCTATGCAGTGTTCCTCGTAAATGACACCGTCCGGAGTGCTCAATGCATTCGCTATCTCTCAATTATGCGACGCAACAAGCCACCTGGCATCTGGACACAAGCTGGAATCATCGCTTCATCACGTTTTCTACGTACACTGATGGCTGATGATTCTTCCCGTGTTTGATACTTTGTATTTGATCTTTGCTTGAGAGTAAAGAATTCACGTAAAAAAACAGAATTGATTATTTTTAATTGACTGTTGCCACTGCTTGCCAAGTTCGAGGCTGCAATTAAATAGTTGATCCAAAAGGGTACATAATGAGTCATGTTTGGATTGCTCTATAAAGACCATAATTACAGTTCCCAAACACACTTGTTTCGCAAATTCATTGGTGCAAAATGTTAGGGGTTTATCGAGTCATATGTGAGTGTTAATTATACTCTCAAGGGAATGATTGTTCTCTGGGATGCAGTGGAATGCTCCGCTTCGTCACATTTCAACTACAGCGCAGGAACTAACTTTCGCCAAGCTTGGCTAATTTACGGTGGCCAATAAAATGTTCTTTCCCTTTCAGCATAAAAAAGTCAATTACAAAACATTTCTATCCAGATAATGTGAACTTTAAATTATCTAGATGTTTTTTTCTTTCTCTTACCCCCCCCCCCCTCTACGTTTTACAGCAGCCCTTGCGAATTGCAATCTTTGGTTGAATGTTAGAAACCGTATTGTGTGTAAACAAAAGAGTTCGAATCACCCACAGCGTTTTACCCACACAACCCCCGTCTTGCGCCGCGCTCTCGAAGCAACGCTTAGCGTTGCGTTGCGACCATCTCATGCTGACGCAACGTGCCCTCGCAGTAGCTAACAGCCTGCGGAAAATTACACCAGCCCAGTCTCGAACTCGAACACTCCGTTTAAGTGATAAATTGCCAGAGATTTGTAATGTTTCACGGGCGATCCCGCGGCTCCTCGGATCGACTCATTATCGCGCCGCGCTCCCCCGGCCGCCCTGCCTGTTGTTTTGCTGCTCGTTGTTGTCTCGCAAGCCATTCTTTCATTTTATTCTCAGCCTGTCCCTCGCCGCTCTCCCTGCCTGATTATTTACACTCTCCTTGATAAATGCCCTGCGCGGCGGGAATTGGGAGTGGATAAAGGCGTAACGGTCGCAAGGGTCTGAGCCTCTTGGCGCCCCCTTTGTTGAAGGAGGATGTGATCGTTGCCCTGCAGTTCACAAAAGACCTTTTTTTTTATATTACCAACGATCTCCAGGTGAAAAGCCGGTGTGTTTCAACGCTCGCGCAACCCACGCTTCATTTTGTCGGCGTTTGTTTTTTATCGTTGTTTAGGTTGTAGTCTTCGTCCGAATCGACGACAACCTGTGGGAACCTTTGTCAAGCCTTCGTCTCTCGATTTAGTGCCATCATTCTAAGTTTTTGGATTTCTCAGCAAATGGGGGAAACCCATAAGAGTCCCTTTAACATACAGATGTAGCCAATCACCATTGTTTGCTGTGTCTCAGTGTGCGCTGCTGTCTCGAGGATAATGTTATGATGTCACCTTAGTCAGCGTCTTCATTCAGACCCGTTAACTTTGTCTCCGCATAGTCGATCGTGCTCTGGTCTTTGGCGGTAGCCATAGGTGTAGACGTGCTCCGAATTTTGTACACTCGTTGTTGGCGAAAAAAAAAACACACTCGGTGAGTTGATGGATGTTTTAGTCACTAATTTCACAAACAAAATGAACTCGGCACACGACCGCAAAATGCGTGTAGGCTTCCCTAAGTGTTCACCACTGTTGTAGTTCTCGCTCGTTCACGTGGCGCTGCACACGACAAATGTAGGCTATTTCCTTGAACAGTGGAGAAGCTCACGCAGACAAGGAGCCTCGCTCTGTTATTGGAGGACATTTTCTGTTCTGTTAAATAATGACATTCCAGTGATATTCTATGGCACAGATGGTTCAGCTGTTTTGGGCTCGGCAGTGTGGTAGGCGATGCTAATTACTTGTTTATTTTTTCTATATTCAGCTCTACATATTGGCGACAATAATAATAGTTTGTGTTCATTAATCGCTGCGCTTATCTGAGTGACATTTAAAAGTCCAACAGCATTTGAGAGGCAGGATAGTGCAGTTGTAATACTCCTGCCTTGCCTCACAGCAAGAAGGCCCTGGGTTCAATGCCTGACTCAGGCACCTTTTTGTATGGAGCATGTAGTTCTCCCCGTGTTCCACTTGGATTTCCAGTTTCCACCCATGGCTAAACAAACGTACAATTTGAAACGCCCTTTCTGCCGGCGTTGAGGTGGTGGCTCGGCAGGAGAAGACGGCACAGCAAATGTAAACGAACATAATCCGTTATACACGGATGACGCATGTCGACGACAGTGAGTTGTCTCCTCACGTGTGTTGGGGGGGGGGTAAACTCTAGGTCCTCCCGTCTCCCTCCCACATGTATGAACACCCATCAATTGGCTGAAAACATCTCGGTCGATACGCGCCCCTCCGTGTTTGCAGATTGCGCAGCGTTGTGCGATGCAATTGCCTAAATAAAGCCGCCGTATAAAAAAATGGAAACGAGAAAAATAAAGCGGTTGTGGCCACAACGTCCCAATGGTGGAAAATATTCCTGCAAATTATTCAATTTGGGATGACACTTTAACAGCATCGCCCTGCACTGTCAAAACTTATCAGGACCCAGCTCCTGAAAAAAGAGTCTTGAGATATGTCGAGGCTTTCCTGGGTAAACAGGCGGAATAATAATAAATATTGTGTTTCTAATTTACCAAATAGGACATTGCGTATTTTCGCTGTACAAGTCGATGCCAAGTCATGAAATGTGACATGCATGACTTGCATGCAGTCTTTTGGCCAGGGCTGCTCATTTATTTTACAGAGTATACATATTTTATAGAATGTACATCCATCGGCTGACCTCCAGGAAGGCTACGCTATCACAAGCTTAGCACATATTAAAATGGAAAGTGTTCCATATTTAAAATAAATAAATAACAAATTAATGAATGCGTCAACAAATGGCAACTGTTGCGGAGGTACGCGCACTCGCAGACATAGATAAATAAAACGCTCGCGTTTGGAATTATTGTGATGAATGTTTGGGATGAAAGGATATCTCCATATATACGAGGCAAAGTTGTGAATGTGTGTCTGTTCAAAATGTTTAGCCTACTTTCCGACATGCAACAAACTGGAAATTTGCCATGTGGGTACTCTCCAGACTGTACACCATGCAAAAATTTAAAAAATACACTTTAGTTTTTTTTAGGGGGTGGAAGCTCAATAATGCATATAGTTTTTACACGACAAGTGAGCTGTGACGTCAAATCTGTGTACATGACCCTCGCATGTGGAAGCGTAACACATTGTAGTGTCAGTTTAACATGTAGGCTTTAACATGTAGTGTAGTGGTTAGCACGCCGCGCTACAAACCCGGCGACCCGAGTTCGATTCCCGCTCATGGCCACCACCGGTGACGATTATTTTAACCGGTTCTGGGCCTCCCCTAGGTCGACTCAGCATCAAACGAGTAACTGTTGTGGTGTGAACATCACCACTGGGGAGACAAAGGCGGCCGGGTGTGGTGAATCCAAGTCCCGGGCAAAGCCAGGTAGTACAGCTAGTATATAATTAAATAATTCCATGGGACAAGCTTGCATACTTTTATTCAGAGAGAAAAAAACAAACGTTGAATCATGCTTTATGTGCAGTTAAAATATCAAGGTATAACAAAGAAATACTTTCCAGTAATTATAAATAAAGTCGTACTTGTTTTTAATTGGAGTTTAAAAAATTGTGCAATGGTCAAATACAATTGTTTTTCATGTGAAATAGTTTATTCTAGATGCAGGAAGTTTTTTTTTTTATTATTATTATTCATTAGTCTTATTATACTAAATGAAAACATACTTTTATAATTTGAGATTGGAAATTACACAACAGTCAAGTCAAAAACTATCTACGTGCGATAATGTACTGCAGGTGCATGTGCAGCTTTCAGTTATGGATTTATTTTCCTGTCAACTCACGATCATTATTACGGATACATTTTCACATGATTAAATTTTTACCATTTCATTTCCAAGTGGCTGACTGCAACACAAATTAACGTTTTGGCATTTCCTTCTCTGGACTGAAGGAATTTGCTTGGATTGAGGAATGTTCTTATAGTTATCAACGTCATTTAAAAACAAGGGTTCTTGAAAGTCAAAACTCGAAGTGATTTCCTGCTGAAATTACCATACAGGTTTCTCCTCGTCTTCTGTTTACAGCCGTGAGCCAGTGATGAAATTTCAGCATTCGTATGGCGAGGGCAAGCCGATCCATTGGATGATTGGCTTCCTCACAAAGCGGTTGATATTTTACCAACCCTGGAGGGATTATGGGTTGAGTCAACCCCCAAACAGAATGTTTAACTCACAGCCATTTGCTCTATTGTTGAGCCACCTGGCAGGCCAATTGATTTAGGCTGCCAGAATCACAGTACAGAATAACTAAACAGGAGGTGATTTTGGACATGAGCACACATTGACCCAGCCATGGATAATGTCCTAATTTATCATTCCTTTATTTGCTTGGCATTTGATATATTTCTCTCTACAGCTTGAAAATAAATCACGCAAAATGACAACGACGACAACTGCACTTGAACCATCGCTTCCAAGCAAAGATCACCTCAATTAAGCACACCGAGGCACACGCACTTGCGCAACACACTGCCCGATCATTATCACGCGCCACACGAATAAATCGCACAAAGTGACATCAGCGACAGCGACTGCACACACTCGAACCAGCGTGCATCTGCGCAAAAGATCACCTCAATTAAGCAGATCGGGGCCACACGTGCTCGCGCAAAACTGCCCGGATCCTTAACACCTGCGGGGTAGAGGAGCCGGGTCCAGCTCAGCGATTCTGTTCAAGGATTCCTGGACACCGTGATGTCGTGGCCTGCTCTGTGACTCAAGGAAAGGGATTTGTGTTTGACCCGATAAACCTTGGACTTGGAGGCAAACACGCTGTATCCGAGCATGTCCTGCAGTCCTGTGCAGAGGCATGCTCTCTTTAGGAGGCGACTGTAATACCTGTCAGCATGCCCTGCCACCGCAGGAAGGGCTTATATTTCAGTGTGTGGTCCTGAGCCAATTTGACCTGAGAGCAGCGTAAAAGGAGTCTGGTGACGCAGCGTGCCTGCTGAAATTATTGCATTAATTCACTAATACAGTAGGCGCTGTCTTGACCTTGCCACTGTTAGGCATTTTTCATTAAATTGCCGAAAAAGCGAGCGCGGCTCGCCGTGTCACGTACGTGAACTGTGACAGCAGCAGCAGCAGCAGAATCGGCGGTGAACACATCTCATCAAGAAAAACGTGAGCGCGGAGAGCGAGCGTTATTGGCAGGGTCATGCTATTAAAAATAGAAAGCCGATTTCACCACTGAATCCACAAACGTGTTTTTTATCTCTCATAATTAAACTCCTTTATATTATACGTTAAATCTTACGTAGTAATGAGCTTTTAATATTATGGCCTTATTTGTATACCTTGACTAGCAATCGGCATGTCTTTTGGACTTGACCGTCACAGCCAGCCAGCCAGCCAGCAAAACTTTTATTTTATATAGAGCCCGGTCTCTCTCCACTTTTCTCTTGCTTTCCCTGTACTGTGTATCCAAACGTATTTGGATGTTATCACCTTGTCTCTGTTTCTAGCTGTGTTTCTATTCAGTGTGTCCCATCTTCTTCCTCTCCAACCCTCTATATTCCTCTATTACCTCCACTGTAACTCACCCACTTCCCTCCCGCCGATCTCACTCTCCATTTCTTTCTCACCTCTCACCCTCGCTCTCCCAATTTCCGCCTCTCCCTTTCCTCTCTTGTCTCCCTCCCATGGCGTGTCACTTTCCCGTCACTCTCCCCTTTCCGTTTTGCTCGCTCTCTTTCCTCTCCATCTCACGCCCTTTCACTCTGTCCCCACCCCTCTACATTCCTCTCCATCTCTTCCTCCCTCCTCTATCTACTCTACTCTGTCGCATTTGTGCAGGATCCACGCCTGTGGTGGATGGTGGGTGGTGGGTGGAGGCCAAATATCAGAGTGATGCTCGAACTCACGCCAGCCAGCCAGGAATCCAAATAGCGGAATCTTTTTTTCTCCCAGATATATTCTGAAGCGTTTGTTTTCTAATTCATTATCAATGGTCAGCCAAGTCAAATCTGTCTCCTTTATTTAACCAAGAGATTAAATAACCACATTGAGATGTGTGACGCACACATAATTGCCTCTTTTACAAGGATGACCTGGGGGTTGCCTGAAGGTATCTCAAGTACACAGACTATTTCAAAATTATATAAAGCTTATTTTAACAAATTTAGATTAAATCTAATGCCAATTTAAATACAACATTGAATGAGGCATGATAAAGATGTTGAATTGCACTGTAAAAATGTACATATAACAACAACAACAAAAATGTCAATTCTGGAAAATTAAAGTGACTTTTTTGGGCAAGTAGAGGCAATGGAAACGTCACCAAATGTAATAAATTGCCTATGTTGTGCTTTAGTATGGATGGCAGTGTACATGTATGTGTACAGCCACTTTAAAATAAAATGCAATAATAACCACACTATATGATGCAGGTGAGAGAATGAAGGCTAAAAGTTGACATTGCCTTTACAGGAGTGACATGTCGGCTTGTGCGTGGGTATGCTTGTTGTTTTTGCGAGCGCTTGCTTGACAGTTTAATAAATTGTTCCAGCAGGTAGCGTGAATGAACTGTACATCATCATAAGGAAAGTAATTTCCTGGATTAAAATATCTAGAAGATGTGCAGTGTGATGGGAGTTTTCCTTAAAATATATATATAACTTGAAGCTAAATTTTTTTACACTAGAATTGAACGATCAACGAAAGCCAAAAACTTCGAATTCTTTATGAATTTACATCTGCTTTATACAACGAATTATGCAAAAGAGTTGCCACTGTGTGATAGCCCTGAGACACAAATCTGCACTGTAATTATCCCAGGAAGAGATATTGTGCTGATTTAAATTTGAGAGCTTTGGACGTTTGCAAATTAATGCCAAACGCTCATTAATGGAATTTGGACAAACATCCCATTGTAAGCCCCCTCCTGAAAAAGTTCTGCAACTCACGATGGCTTTGCCCATGGAAAAAAAAGGACACAACGGCATGGCCATGAATTGTGCAGGCGGTGCAACTGCACCGAGGCCTACAGGCCAGAGGAGTTCGGGCACTGGGATACTTCGAAGGATGGAATTTGCACAGAGGAACCGCTTTCATTTCTTGCGCCACAGGCCCATACCAATCACGCTACACCTTTTAAAGGGCGTCATCGTAGTCGTCATCATCATCAATGATCAATCCACTGTTGATTGAAGGCCTCCTGAAGTCATCTCCATCTGTCACGGTTTTGCGATGTAACAATCCATTTAAAGGGCATCATCATTAGAACAATCATCATTATCATCATCATCAATCAAGGTGAATCGATGTGTTTGAGTTTGATGAATATGTCGATGTGGCTGCTTCATGACCACGCGCGTTCGACAGACGAGACGCCGATTGACGGTGTTTGCCCGCGGCTCGTTTTTCACGTGGCAGTCACTTCCTGTTCAAACCGGGCTCGGGCACGACGCCGCTCTTCAGCAGCCCGGCACCCGGCTACCCGCTGACGTCCAGCGCCGCGTACTCCCCTCCGACGCGGCCCCTCCCGCGTGGCACCTTCCCGCGGGGGACCTTCACCTTCAAGCAGCCGTACCGCGTGTGCAGCTGGCGCTGCGCTGCCCTGTCCGCCATTGCCGCTGCCGCACTGCTCACGATCCTGCTGGTGTACTTCATAGGTAGGCAATGCGGACACGCGCAGACACACGCTCAGACACACCCGCACAGGTGTGCAAAGACAATCACCTCTTCACTTTACAGCCAAGCCGCCCCAGGGCCGTGTTGTATGTACGTATGCACGTTGAACTTCTTCCGCACCGTACTTAGCCAACCGTGCTAATCGGAGGTGCGAGGTGTGTTGAGCCAGACTGGCGCAGCACACCTGTGGCCAAGCTGTTTGTCCAATGTAGAACCTGAGCAGTGCTGCTGACGTCACACGTGAATTTATTAACCCCATCACTGGCCCCGCTTGGCCCAGAACCAAATTAAGTTGTAGAGAGTTTCACGGTTTTGGTTCTGGCTTGGCTCAACAGATAGCCAGTGGAAAACCACCTGCACCATCAGGACTCGGATGTACCAGTGATGATGGTGTAAAAGATCCCCATTGTAACTCACATAGACTGTTGAGAAAATTGCTGTTAGTGAGCACCTATTAAGACTGAAACAGCACATGACAGTGCAATGTGACCAGAACCACGCCTGACCACCATTGTCTCCCCATTGCTAATGGTGACACATTTCACCTCGTGAAAAATAAGAATAGGACTTAACCTTTCTGGCAAAATAAAACAGGTGTTTAGATGTTCAAATACCAAATATATACCTTTTGAAATGAATAATGTCTGCATTAGCCACACGTACTTGTGGTGAACATGCAAACACACAAAGTGTGTTAACATTTATGCATTGTTTTTTAAAATTGATTGGCCTACACCAGAGGCAGGCTTCTTTCATGGCCTAGTCTCACCAATGTCAGACCAGAGAATGCTAAAAGGTTTCTATTTGGTGTTTGAACATCTTAACACCTATTCTTGGTTCTTTCGTTTTTTATTATTATTTTATTGTTTTATATTTTTATTATTTTATTGTTTCCCTTCTACGTGACTTTACCGAAAGAACCAAGAATATGAATCCCTGCAGTCACGAAAGCTTTAAATCAAAATCTTAACACCTGTTTTATTGCCAAAAAGGGTAAAACCTATTATTATTTTTCATACATTGATACTCTGAAAAAATGTCCCATGATAAATTTCACCTTAACCTCGTACTCATTTTAGGCTGAGTTGAGTTAGCAGTTGCCACTCATGTTGGCTGTGGCCGGGATTCGAACTCAGGTCACTGGTGCACTAACCACAATTCCACCACTCCACACATACACACATATGTACATGAATACGCACTCGTGTACTATGTCACTGCATTGTAATCCAGTCGGCCTTTATCTCTGATGCTACACAAATAGAGGTATTACTGCCACAAAAAAACATTACGTCCAATTTTATCATAATAATAATAGTTCTTTATTTATTTGGATAAAGGCTCACTAAGCAAGATTCTTATTCAGGATTGTCTTGCATTTGAATGTATGGCGTCCTTCATTTGCAACTAGCGTTTTTTGTATGTATTAGATTTTTGTTGTACACAAGAACAAAGGCAAAACGTTGGGTGGCAAAAAAACAACCATGCGCAAATATCCGCTAGGCCTCGTGCACCCCGTCGCCTCCTGGTTGACGAGGTGGGGTGGGGGACAGATAACCCGGGGAGCAACTATTGTTTAGTTTAATGAGTCATTTGTAGTCCTGCTTTTGAAACGTCCCATGCTTTTGCAATTTAACTTGCGGTACTCAGATGCTTCACCGCCCATTCCAAGCGAGGTTTTTCATGTGGATAATATGCCCCTTGGGTGGCTTGGTTGTGGGTGCATCAACTTGGGGACACCACAAGGCACATGCTACACCTGCCTTGCCACCGCACGGGCCGACTGTAGACGCCACACCAGGGGCCACAGTGGCCGGCCTCACGTAGCCGACTCGCCGCGCGCCGTCTCATCTTGGCGGCTCTTCCTTCCCTCCGTCGATTTTGCCGTCCAGCTTTCTGACCCCGAGCGCGCAGCAGTGGCGCTGGCGATGGGCTGCTCGTGGCCGTTCGCCGTGACCCACGGCTCAACCGGTGCTCGGTGACGACACCGCCGGGCCGCCTTATAGATCCGCGCCTTGACAGCGATCGACGCGCCGCTCGAATGCCGAGCACCGAGGCGCTGCTTAGAAAAATGTGCGCTGTGCCAGCGAGGTCGGCCTCCTGTGCCACGAGCAAAGGCCGTTGTGTACTGGAAGATGAAGAGGCATAAATGGCCCCCGCTTTTCCATCATCCTTCTTCTTATGCCTCCGCCCCGAGTCATAGCCCTTCATCTCGGTGTCTTCCTGTCCACATGCCAGTGACTGAACACTGCGAGCCCGCTGTCTCTTCCCCAACCCCCCACACCCCCAAGCATCCTCCACGTGCCACCGGCATGCCGCGGTTTCCAGCTGCGTCCTGACCCTCCGGTGCAGATTCTTTGTCGTCGCGTCGTACGATGCAGCGACGGATACGAAGGGAAAAAGAAGAGACTAATCGCGGCCCCCGGTCGAACACGAGCAGTCTGCAGGGGAGCGAGCGAGCGAGCAAGCGAGCGATCGTCACCCGCGGCTCGCTGCACGCGTGCTCTAGCCGCTTACACCCCTCTCGCACGAGCAGGCGGGCGACCGCGCAAGATGCAGCGGGGGGGGGGGGGTGACGACGTGAACGCGCTTGCGGGGCTGCCTCATTGGTCCACCGGGGTTGGGGGCCCGGAACAAATGCAATTCCGTTGGATGGATGCGGGAGGGTAAAGCCAAGAAAAGCCCGATTTCGGCATCCACAGACAAGAGTGTGATCTCGTCCATTCGTGAAGGATTGTTCGGCTCACTCAACAACCAGCATGTCTGTTACGTGGCCGCCTGGCCATCTGTTGTTTATTTAATGCTTGTGTTGCTCGGGTCTCTGACACAATAATGCCGAATGTTTCCCCGGGGGGGGGGGGGGGGCGGAGAGATAGCCCATTATTCCATGCTCTGCACTTTGTGATCTCCTTTCTTGAATAATCACAGGACAACGCTTATCCTTGCCTCCCCTATCCCAGCGGGTGGGTCGTACAGTTTTCGCAGGATTGTGCGGTTTGCGAGTGATTGTTTGTCTTCTAAATAGCATTACTTTTAGCGTGATAATGCACTGTCCAAACAGCTTAGTGTTTGTTGTGCATTGTGCAAACAAGTCTCGTTATTGAATATTACTTTAATTCATAATACGTGCCTGCAACTGTGTGAATTTTTTTGATCATCACGAAATAGAAATTCATGAATAGCTGATACGGTTTCCTTTAAAGAGGGCTTCTTTTTTTTTTGCTTGGAGCCTTGCTAATCAGTCGGCAGCGTTATTAGTCTGTCATTTACGATTTGAACTATTGCTTTATAAATGGTTAAATATGCTGAATTATTAAACACCAGTATCTCTAAAGTCTGCTCTTTAAAAAAAAAATACAAAGTGCTGAAACCTAACCACCCCCACCTCCCCAATTACCCTCTGTCATGGTATGAGGCTGATGAGCAGTCTAACTGTGATTGCCGTGAAAAATGGTAGGGTCCTCTCGAGACGTAAATCAGCTAAATTTGGAGACAAAGAGTTATAAAATATTAAGGGCAGTCCCTGTAACCGTAGTTGGATTTAGGGAATTTATATCAGACACAGTGACTCCAGCCAATCAATACTTGAGCGTTATCCTCTTACAGCCAGGGATCCGCCACACAACATGGGCCGACACAGCGTCCACACCACACACACGCCTCCTCCACACACCACACACCACACACACACCACACACACGCCTCCTCCACACACCACACACATAGTAGCCTCCACCACATACACACACACAGTAGCCTCCTCCACACACGCCGCCTCTACACACCACACACACGCCTCCTCCACACACCACACACATAGTAGCCTCCACCACATACACACACACAGTAGCCTCCTCCACACACGCCGCCTCTACACACCACACACACGCCTCCTCCACACACCACACACACAGTAGCCTCCACCACATACACACCACACACACCACATACACAGTAGCCTCCACCACACACCACACACACCACACACACAGTAGCCTCCACCACACACCACACACACCACACACACGCCTCCTCCACACACCACACACACCACACACACAGTAGCCTCCACCACATACACACCACACACCACATACACACACCTCCTTCACACACCACACACACGCCTCCACCACACACACACCGCCTCCTCCACACACCACACACACCACACACACAGTAGCCTCCACCACATACACACCACACACACCACATACACACACCTCCTTCACACACCACACACACACACCGCCTCCTCCACACAGCACACACACGCCTCCACTACACACACACGCCTCTTCTACTCGCTACACATGGTAGGGGTCATCCATTTAGTACGTACGCATGGAGGGGGGAGGGGGGTTTACCCAAATGAGTACTCTTGTGTATGGGGGGTCTACTGACAATGTACGCATAGGAAACGGAGGGGGGGGGGGGTGAAGCCTCGATGATAATTTGTCTACATTGGCCTTCAAATGAGTTAGATAGTCCAGCGGTGGACTATCTGTTTGCTTAAACACGTTAATATTATTAGTTCTTGATCGTTTCTGCGTGGATTAAATATTGGCCATTCTATAGCATTCGGGGCGGGGGGGGGGTCAATCGTACGTACACAGGTGGGGGGGGGGGGGGTGTAAAAAGTCCGCGTGTGTACAGGGAGGGGGGTGGGGTCAAGTTTTAACAGATTTTTGCGTACCTGCTAAATGGATGGGCCCATTCAGTAGCCTCCACCAACAACAACGGCCATTCGCCACTAAGTGGCGGTGACGTCCCCACGACGCTTGTGCCAGGCTATGTGCACATTGAGGCCACGTGAAGTGTCGAACGCCCGCTGGGAGGAGGTCACGGGGCAGACCCAGGTGCCAGGGGTCGACTGACTGAGATGAGTGGCTGATGCACCACCTGTGCCCCCTGCTGTGCCAACTTGCTGTGCTTTAGCCACCCGGCGCTCCACTCGTTGTGAGCGTCGCTCCTCCCCCCTCCGTTGTTGTTGGAGGGCGACTGCCTCCAACTGCCCAGTAGCAGCGTCCTTCACGAGCTTCCTCCACAGAGGTGGATCTTGACACCGCTGGTACCAGTCATCGGCAAGTCCACTCAGCTCCACATTCTCCTGTACCATATCACTCCGTCTCTTCTCTTGCCCATGCCGCGCCCGTTTAGCCCCCTCAATCCGGCTGAACAAAAGCTCTTTAGGCATGTAGTGGCTGGGCATGCGGGCTACATGACCCAGCCAACGCAGCCTTGCCTGCCGGAGGAGCTCACCGATGGGACTTTGTCCAGATCTTTCAAGGATATGCGAGCTCCTCAAACAATCCAGCCTGGTTAAACCCAAGATGGATCGTAGGCAGGCCAGCCTAAATGTTTCTAACCAGCGAAGATGTTCCATTAGAGGGGTCCACGTTTCGCAAGCGTAGAGAAGGGCGGGAATGACTGTGGCCTAGAAGACCTGAAGCTTCGTGCGGAGCGACAGACCAGGTAGCTTCCACACAGCGTTACGCAACCGATGAAAAGATAATGTCGCTCAACTGATTCGGAGTGAGACCTCTGCTGTCAAACCGGAGCCAGTCATGAGCACACTGCCCAGGTATGGGACACTCTCCAATCTCTCCGCAACTGCCCTATCACCAATTTGGAGTTGTGGGGATGGAGTGTCCGATGGTACAAAATACCCAGGCAGGTGCTTAGTTTTGGTCAGGCTGATGGTAAAACCCCACTTCTTAGTGTCAAGCTCCAGGTTCAGCAGCAGCGCCTCCAACTTCTCCTCTGAGTGAGCAGCAATTACCAGATCATCAGCATACATAACATGGTTGAGCAATAGGGAGCCATTCCTTGACCGAACCCGGGCATCGATCAGCCTCCCATTGTATTTGTACCAGATGGAAATTCCTCCGATACAGCTATTGAAGGCTTCACGAACTACGTGGTCAAAATAGATGTTAAATAATGTGGGAGCCAGAGGACATCCCTGTCGCACCCCAAAGTGAACAGGGAATGGCTCCGACTCCCGGCTACACCTCTACTGTAGCAGACGGACAGAAAATATGGCATCTGTGCAGGACAGCCCTTTCCTGAAAGCACATTGGGGCTCCACAAGCCTCTCCTCAGCTTGTCTGGCAAGGCGATGTTGAATAATCCTTGCCAGGACATTTCCCAGCACACTGAGGAGTGAGATGCCCCTGTAGTTGTTACAGTCTGTGCGGTCCCCCTTTTTAAAGAGGGGGGCCACCAGGGCATCCTTCCAATCCTGCAGAACCCGTTCAGTGGTCCAGACTGTTGTTATGATGTCATGTAGGGCAGTCTGTGCACAAACGCCACCCTCCCTCAGCATTTTGCTTGGGAGATCATTTCTGCCCAGTGCCTTTCCTGATCTCAGGCTCCGGATCGCCTTCAGTACTTCCTCAACAGATGGCACCTCAGCCAGCCACTCACAGGGGGTGACTTCTTCTTCCAATATTTGAGGCACCGATGCCTCAGCAGGGTCATCCCCACTTTGTCCCACGATGTTTTCCAGGCTGAGGGATTCCCCTCCCCCAGAACCTCACAGAAATGCTCAGTAAATCTGCAAACCTGTTCCTGGGGGTCGGAGATTGGATCACCGTTCTTTCCCCTAATGATGGTAATAGGTGCGGCGCTGCGGGTTACTTTTTTTATGGAGTTTAATAGCGATCTGTGATCGCGGGCCATTGAGGCAGACTCCATCTCCTCAGCAACCCAAGACTATCAACCATCCTTGCATCGCCTCACGGCTCTCTGAACCTCCGAGTGAAGGCTGCGGTAAGTCTCCTCATTCTCTGACGTGGGATGCTGTAGACGATGAGAGTGGGCCTGTCGCTTTTTCTCCAACCGCCTGAACACCTCCTCTGTCAACCAGGGTCTCTGGGGAGGTCTGGACCGTGTACCCAAAGCAGCCATTGCAGCTGCATGAGCCATGGTCCTAAACCTCGCCCATTTCCCCTCGACATCAGGAGGAGTGGGGGATGATGCCAACCCCCGCCGCAAGCGATGATGAAATTCTCGCTTGCAACTTTCATCAGCTAGCTGAGACCATGCCATTATGGGTTTGAATGGAGTCCTGGGTGTACACCCACCACAATCTATATTGGCCCTCCCCCCACGGCACTGCTCACCACACCGTTGTCGTCTGGCACCACGAGGAGGTAGGGGTTTTTTTTGCCGGACTCGCACACACACCAGTCTCCATACACTCGAACCATCCTCCTCCACACACCACGCACACACCCCACACACGCACTTGCGGTCAAACTTATTCATTTTATTTGAGAATTAAAATGTAAAGACGTTCTTGTTACAATTGGAAAAGGCTACTGAATCTCTGTTCTGCCGCACTTGGAGTAATTCCTAATTATAAGAATGCATTGTCCTTGCATTTTGACTGCAGGTATTGTGGTTAATGCAGATATGAATCCTTGTAAAAAAAAAGGTTTCAGTTTTGTTGCCAGAAAAAAGGGGTAAAACCCTATTATTAAATTTTGGTACTGGCAAAGGAGGTCTAATGATGTAGATGCTCACCCCGAGCCCTCATTACTTTGATAGTGCATTATCCTTGAGCTGTACGCCTTTTGGCGTCATCTGGTCGAGCACCAATTGGGTCGGGTCGAGGCTCAAAAGAAAGCCGTCCCTTGGTGTGGACCAATCAGTTTCAAGGACAATGCATATATTATCATAGTATGTTTTTTTTTGCATTTTGACTGCAGGTATTGTGGTTAATGCAGACATGAATCCTTGTAAAAAAGGGTTTCAGTTTTGTTGCCAGAAAAAAGGGGAAAAACCCTATTATTAAATTTTGGTACTGGTAAAGGAGGTCTAATGATATAAGAATGTTGGTCACGAGCGTGTAAAGTTCCTTTTCAACTATGGTTGAATATCACTCATTCATCAGCTCTGTCCGTCCATACGTCTGCAACGCCGGATCACAGTATGTCTCACAAAGATTGCCCAATGTAAATTAAATTTGAGTCGAAAGTTATGTTGCCACGAGGCGCTTACCCTCGAGAAGAAAACCAGCCACATTGATCAATTTGTTCCCAAAAACTTCGGCAATAAACAACCATCGTTAAATGGATATGCCTCTTCTGCCTGCCGTTGGCAACGCTTAATGTATATCTGCTGCGCCGCACTCGATGTGCTGTGACAGTGTTCAACTATTTTTTTTTTACCCTTCGGGCAGCGAATTCATTTAATTGTTTGAGCATCTCACTCACAGGGCATGAAATGAATGTCCATTGTTTCATTGTATCTGATCAAAGAGCATTGATTCCCGATGCGTTCCTTGTGCCATGCTCGGAGAGTGTATATTGGCCATGAAGAGTAATTTACCTCAGACAGTTGAGTGTGCTTTGTTTCTTCACCCATTCTAAAACAGCTTTAATGGAAATCTCATGAACGCAAGCGTGGAACAAATCTGTAGGAACTTGATCGTTCTTGAACGTAACGTTGAACATTTCAGTCCGCATGCCTCGGATTGACAAAAAATGCTGTAATTTGTAAAAAAAAAAAGTAGTATTTTTAACAAAACAACACGAACAATTTGCTTAGATTGATTTCTGCAAGTAGTTGCGGTAAAACCGAGCAGCCTGCAGCCTAATCTTTGGGTTAAGAGCTGGCTGATCCTCCACCTGCTGCCCGAACGCCCCAGCAGTAGTTGTATCGCACGACCTCCTGATATCGCCATTCCTCTGGAGCCCCTCATTATAAGAGATGCCTTCACTTGCAATGTGGGGGGACAGCTCCTGAAGTGGGTGGGTGTGGGTGGGTGGGTGGGAGAGGAAACGCACTCATTGCAACTTGTGACAGGAGTTGAGCGAAAGGGCACGGGGCCATGTGCATGTTTCCCTTCACGACGCGTGGGACGCAACGTCCAGGTTGGATTGGACGGCTCGACCAATCAAATTGGCACGGGCGCTCGGGCCCAATATTAACTGTCCGCGTTGCGCGCGCGCGCACGCGATAAAATGCAATATAAGGTCCGAGCAGAATGCGAAACCGCTGAAGCGTATTTGCTGGGATATATGTGCAGTGCAGCGTTGTTCTATTTGTATTAACGGTAATATATTACGATGAGTTGTCTTTGTTTGTTTAAGTATCGGCAATTTGCCTGTGACTTAAATTGCTGAGATTGTGCCCGATCTCGTCAGAGCTCGTCAGATCTCAGAAGCTAAAGCTGACTTTGAGCCTGGATGGGACCTGGTTGAGTGACGTCCATATCGAATACCTAAAACGGGTGCTGTGGGCTTTTGCTGGGCTATATTGTCAGCAGAGGGCAGTGCAGAAAATTCCTAAACTTAACACGTAGGCTTTCGCAACCAATATCATCCACAATAGAGATTTTATTTGGGTTTGATCGCGTAAATATATAAATGTGTCGTTAAACCCACCACCACCCGACACAGCCAACTAGTAAGGGTTGTCACGTAAACAGAAAGTGCCAATTCCTCACTCGTACAGCATGTGTTGGAGAGCCAAGCCATAACATTTACAATCTGAGTATGACGTTTCGTCAGTAATGGCTGTGTCGGGTGGTGGCGGGTTTAACGACACATACATTGACGCGATTTAACCGAAAAAAACCTCTTATGAAATCCTATGCTGTACTGTATTCTGCTCTGACATCCATGCTCCCCTCCTTCGCTAAACCCCCACTGACCAGCATGGTGAAACTACAGTTTAATTAAACTAATGACCGGGACAGCATGGATAAGCCCTCATCCAGCAGCTGGTTAACAAAATGGGCTGTACATGTAACATAAATAGTTTTTTCATGTTCCTCAGGACATTTTATTTTTGTTCAGTATTGTAGACATATTTCGGCAGTACGTTTTTAGTCACACTGTTTTTTTTGCGTGCCTTGTATCATAATTTTCTTTATTTCTTTTTAGTGATGTTGGTAACCCAGGTCACTGGCAAATTACATTTTCCTGATTTTCTTGACATCCTCACCAGGTTCTACGAAATAAACTAAACTTTTGCTTAATGGATTATAATTGCAAGAATATATTAAGAAATTGACAATAAAAACTGAAATTGTTCAAGTGTCAGCAAACCGCAAAACTCGTGACTGGAAAACGGAGCCCAAAACTACTGTTTTTTGCAATTCCCATTTATCCAGTACTCGGGGAGTTGTAGAGGGACGAGAGTGTAGACGAAGATCTGCTCATGCGTAATTGCCCTGAAATGCTGATCACTTCCTTAACGAGGCATGTGGTTGGATGTAATGAGACATACCCGCGCGGTATGAAAATCAGAGCCATTTCTCAGCAAACGAGACGGAAATTACCAAATGGTTACATGTCAAGGAAGAGAGACATGAAGAATTCCGCATCCAAAATTAATAACTTTTTTTTACTTTTAACAAAAATATAATGAGTAATTTATATGTAAGTAGGCTAATTTCGTGTAAATAATGTATTCCTTAATAAATTATGAAAATTAGATGTTTTAAAAATGTATAAATGCATAAGTAAGACTTACAATACAGCATTTTAAATGTCTAGGGGTCAAATTAAACTGTTTAACATTCTGATCGTATCCTCAAAGGAATATGCAGGCCAACAAGATGTATGTATGATTTAAAAAAAAGCTAATTTATTCTATTTGAGTTTTGCTTCATGTGCTATCCGCAGCATTAACAAACACAGATTCACAGTTTATTTAAAAAGATTGAAAGTTAAAAAAGTATTGTTCATAGTTTACAAATGCAAGCGTGTTCACCCTTTGCTTGTTGTGATAATTGACAGGGCCCTTGGACCCTGAGACAGAAAATGACACACAAGATCAAAAGCGCACAGAGAGGCAATGAGCGATGATACATGTTTGGAATTGCACCAAGATATGGAAAAAGGGAACACATTGATCAGGGAACAAATGCAAATCGGAGATATCATATTGACCGTGACAAAAAGTAAGTGGGGCTGGGACGAGGCACATCGAGCCAGACTGGGTGATGGCCGTTGGGATGAGGCTGCTGACGGAGTCGCAGCCAAAGGAGAGAATGTGCCCGAGGTAGTGACCACCGGTGGAGATGGAGCAATGAGAATGTATGCACGTGTATGTGTCTATGCTGAACGCGGCAAATCACACGGCAAAATGTCTTGATACATCAGTTTCTCCGATGGGTTTCTTCATGGGTTGTTCCACGTGTTGTTTAGCACGGTGTACTTTGCCTTTCGGACGTACGTATGTTGAACTTCTTTCGCACCCTGCGTAGCCAACCAACCGTACTAATTAGAGGTCCGGGGGGTAATGACATCAAAACGAAACGCAAAAAGAGTAGCTCTAAAGAAATTAGCTTTAGTTTCACTTGCAGGAGGGAGATGGATTTTGGCGTCGTAGGACCAATGGATAAAACATGGCTGATGATGATGATGATGATCCATGGAGTATTTTGATCTTGGCCATATGAAACCTATTAATCAAGACGCATTTTTTTCTGCTCACAATATTGTCTACAAAGGTAAAATCTCGCTTTGAAGGTAAAACATTGCAGGATAGGTAGGCACTTGCGTCGAAAACCCGACCTTGCACTTTTCCTTGTGTATCAAGCATAATGTCATAGTTATGACGACAGAATAACGTGCAACGTACCTTTAAGTTGTTCGTGACTAATTGTCAATTAATTTTCTTGGCATTATGTTGGGAACCCGCATGGCTGTGTGTCTCATATGGATTCATCTTAGCTTTGGTTGTATTTCTGTACTCTCTCTGGTTCGTTGAGCTCTCTAGAGTATCGACATAATGTGCCACAGGGCATGTATTAAAAAAATACACCAGCATGCCATATCGCACCTACATCCACACATTTCAGATAAAATATTTTTTAAAGGGGGCCGTGTCATTGAATTTTCTCGGCAATGCACGGAATATCTGCGGCAAGCTGGAAGCGTTATCAGCACCAACATCAGTGGTAGATCTTCTATTTCGTCATGGTCTGTACCCACAGCACTTAATGGTAAAAGGGAGATATTTTTGGACATAAATGGTACACTCTTGTCCGTATCATACCCTCCTATATTGGAATATCAGATAAGCCTAGCCAGAACAGGGAGAATTATAACACCAGGAGAATGCAACGTAGCGATTGTCAAATATATTAACATGTCTTGATTCCCGCCGTTACATGAGGTATTTGACATTTATTATATCCAATTTAAATGCAGGCAAGTTCCAGATTTTGAAGGTTGGCTGTGATAAATGGAAACGATGTTGTTTTAATATATATAAATAATGCCTTGGTGCTATTTAACATCCAATTGGTAATTCACCATAAATTACCTGGGATGAAATGTGTCAACAGCATATTGACTAAGTAATGGTTGGTTGGTCGGTAGGTAGCCTGCATTCGTAACCAGGTGAAAGGCTGTTGAGACTAAGGAACATCTGTATCACGCGAGATCTGGTTTCACAACAGAAATGGAGTACAAAGCGATTAAGGAGGTCAAAAAAACAGCAGTACGCTGCATTAAAAAAAAACCATTACCAACATTTGGAAAAAAATTACCAACGTTACAAAAACACTCATTGGTGAGTTCGCCGAAATCTACAACGGGGCCAACCTTCCTCCCAAATCTTTATTCCTTCATCTTGAGCGCGATTAGAACTCGGCAATTGGCGTCGCATAGCGGTCACGTCGCTGTGTACACCCAACAGCTGTGACTATTTTAGTCCTGCCAATTGTCATGCCCACGGCGTTATTCGCACGCCTCAACGCCCTATCTCGCGCTAACATGCTGGGCATCCTCCAGCTCTGGCTGGCAACAGCCGGAGGCTGGTAAATAAAAGCTCTGACGAAAGGATCTTCCGTGCCTCTGTCAGCCCTCCCCGGTTCTCTCCCGACAAAAAAAAATAATAATCCGTATTTACAGACACGTTTACCGTGGCTTAATTGTGGTCTTTCTCATTGTTTACGGATTTCTGGCGGTTTCCTGGAAAGGTGCTCTGTAAATCCACGCGATTCTCCTTGATCGTTAAACGTGTGTTTTTTGAGGCAAGCTTTGGGGCGGGTTTTTTTTTTTCAACGAGAATGGAGGATAAACATTGTACAGGAAAAAAAATCGGCAATGCAATAACGACTCTCGCGGTGTTTTTCGCATCCCAGGCATGGTTTGCTTCTTGCCCGTCGGTCCTGTGGGAACGTTGGAATGATCGCATCTTAGTGAGGACTACTTTGTGGCAAAGTCTGCAGTGGGTTGTTTTGTTGTCCGATTACTTCAGCTCTTACGTACATATTTACTGAATCAGCAATGTGACCGTATATTTGTTTTCATGGCATGGAGCTCTGGGGGGGGGGGGGGGGGTGCCGTCTTATGAAGAGCGTCGTATGGAAGCAAAATGTATCGTCGTTAATGTTAAGTACGTTTTTTGGCCACCTTGTGCTTCCTCTGCAAAAGCAATTGGTTTAAATACAACACATTGCAGTTGCAGCAAGTTGTCCACGGCAATCCGCATCAGGAGAATGTGTACATTGCACCCAGCGTCGCCGTCTATAATTGCGGGAGTTGGCTAAAGACATTTCAGCGTTGGCCAGTGAAGCCGCACGGCCACACTTGCAGGCAGATCCTGTGAATGATTAGCGTGAAAGAGCACGCCGCACACGTCAAAGCAACAGCTTTGATGTGACGTCGAGTGTCTGTAGACACTCGACGTCACATCTAAGGATTTCGTTGTCCCCCACAAACAGACTTGCCGCTGTGCAGGCCCGAAACTCTTTTTTTTTAGAGTAGCCACCTTCCCCGACTCTTCCTCCATCTTGTCTCAACTCTTCACGCCCAAGGTGGTGGTCTCCCGATTGCCACAGTTCCACTACAATGGGATGAAACTGCAGACTACTGCGAAGGCTTCCATGGTTGTGGTGCGCAGCTTATATTGCTCCCCGATGGGTTTTCGGTTTGTGCCGTGTGTTATTTAGCATGATGTCCGACGATCTGTGTTTGTTGTTTTGGGTTACGTCACGTCGCAGTTTCGTGCTAAAACTCGTATCAATAACACTCCTCTTCCACCACCAACCCCTAGCGAAATTGTGACATTTACAGAGATTTTGTTTGCACGTGCCAATGTTTATTGAGCACATTCTGTGCAATTAAGCTCCAGACTGGTGCCGTAGGACTTTTCAAACCTGAATTTTCGATCAAAATACGATGGTATTTTGATGAAACAATGTATATTTTTATATATTTATATACCATATACCATTGATTGCCTATTTGCAGCATTTGATGTGGGTTATGATATTAGCTTTCATAGTATGAGTTTTGGGTAACATTGCGTTGGGTTTGGTGAATCCTTCAAGTCATTAAAGACAAGTTCACAATCAGAATATTGATTTATCCTGCAGAAATCCGATGAGCTATGAAGCTCTTTTTTTTTTTACTACAGATGTCCAGTTCAATCCAGGTCGGGTTATTTAGCAGTGGAGTGCACGGCTTCACGGCTATGAGCCAGTTTGGGCGAGGAGCACCGGAGATCGTGACAACTCCGTGGTATAGCTCTTGCGGAGGTTTTTTGAGCATTCCGCCGAATCGCTCTGCGATGAGTTTGGGTTTGTGCCGCGTGTGTTATTCCGCTCAGCATTGCGCGACATTCCGCCCCGCGTGCTGGAAACCAGTTGCCGCGGGAAGCTTCCCAGCGCGTCGGAGAAAGACATTCGTATGCCGTGCTTGACAACGCGTGCTACAGCCCATAAATCTGACGTATCAAGACATTTTTTCCGTGTTTATTCATTCAGTGATGTGCTCTTGGAGAGGTCCTATTGTATGCACGCGCAGTGCGGGTAGCTACGAAACACCGGGAGGTCTCTCCGCACTTCATAGTTACTCGTCGGATCCTCTGCGAGAGGGGCAGCTTGTGGCATGGATAATGATATATCCTGCAGATGCCAATGGGTGTCGATGATGATTATCTATTTACTCTTCCGAGGCCCCGTGACCTCACGGGGGTTTTTGCCGTTCAGATTTTCTTCCTCCGTGAACGTTTATTCTGTGCCAGTTCTGTCGTCACATTCACAGTCCTCGTTCCTCATTCCACCTCATCACTCCACCTCATCACCCCACCTCATCACCCCACCTCATCACTCCACCTCGCCCTGCACCTGTGACACATCTACATTGCCCCGAAAACAAATTGTGGGTGCTGATGCTAATTATTAAAATAATTTCTAGGCAAGAATAGTATATTTTTATATACATTACGAAATTAAGGCATTGTTGCTTTCATGAGTCATTGTTATCTGCTGGCTAATAGATTGTGTAAAACTATTTGCATAATGGAACACAAAAAGTTGCTTCCTTACGATTGATTTGTATGCTGTCAGCAAGGTTTGCTTGCTGGTATGATTATATTTTATTCCACATTGTACACAAAGAAAACGCATCTTTGTCGAATATACACACACGCACACGTGTGTGTGTGTCTGTTTGTCAAAGGGGGGAGCGGTAGTGTAGCGGTTAGCGCGCTGCGCGACAAACACGGTGATCCGAGTTCAATTTCCGCTCAAGTCCAACACCAGTGACGATTATCTAGGTCGACTCAGCCTCAAATTAGTACCTAGTGTGCTGTGTAAACATCACTACGAGGGAGAGAAAGGTGGTCGGGCATGGCGCTGGCCACCCAACCCCTTGTGTGCTGTGCCGGCCATCATAGGTGCTCGCCTACAGCACCTGCCCCAACAGTCTGTTTAGGCGATACGGGGATCTTTTTTGTTTGTTTGTCAAAGGACCACCATTGCTACTGTCACATGGAGTATGCATTGCATCCATTGATCATTCTGCTGCCAGATGAAGGCCTCCCCATGCTGTGTCAGTCATGGGGGTGGTTTAACCATACTTCACCATGCTGGTCATCATGTGTTAGTGGATTTGGTTCGAGGAGGGTGAAGGATGCATTCCATGATGAGTTCAGATACTAGCACTCAAGTTAGCCATGGCCGGGAATTGAATTCAGGTCGCCGGATTCACAGTGGTTAGTGCAATAACCACTGCACCACTGCTGCAACTGCCGCTGTAAACGCCTTCCATGGTTAAATGGTTTAATGTGGGGCTTATGCTCCCGGTTCTGTTGCTGCCGAAACCATGGATAAGTACTCTTTCTTAAATCCCCCTCCATCTCTGTCCACCCATGTATATCTAAATAGGTGCACGTTGGTTCAATTGTCAGACCGTGTATAGTGGCGTAAAGTTGGGTGCTATACCTCTCCTTGCAGGAGGGGTCTGTCCAGCGTGGAACAAGGGTCCAAAAATATCCTCTTGAGAAGTGTTTCTCCGGAGAGCTTCCGCTTGCGGAGATCCTTTCACTAGGAGGGGCATGAGAAAGCCCTTGCAGGGCTGAACCTTTACGTTATCTCATGCTCCAGTGGATGTTTAGCGGAGGGGGGGGTGTGTGGGGCTGCGTCGTAGTCGAGGTATGTGTGTCTGTTGAACGTCTTTCGCCATCCTAAGTAGCTCACCGTGCTAATCGGAGGTGCGAAGTGAAATGTCAGACTTGAGATTTTCAGTGAGGTTATTTAAAAGCGCTTCGCCGATGTTGGACTTCTGTTATTGTATTTATGCGATCTTACACATTCGCAATTATTGAGGGCATGAAAATAATATTAAAATGTTTTCAGTCTCACAATGCAAGCGATAATGCGTTGTTTTGCATGTTGAAGAAAACATTTTGGAACGCTCGAAACTAAAATGACATCATAAATATTGCTTGCTGTGATAATAAAAAATGATTAACGTGAGTGTGTGAGAAATACTAATCAATGTGACTGCTTTCATATTCATTTGATTTCCCCGTGCTTAGATCTGCCTTTCATGCTCCTTTTTTTGGATGACGTGAACTGAGTTACTAATGACATTCAGCACGACCAGAAATAGGCAAATTAGCTGCTAAATTAGCAGTTGACCTTTCGTGTTGCAGTGGATTTTCATTGTGCTTTTAATTACCCGTAAGCCTCTGTGAAGTTCCTTTGACCTGTTTTGCATAACGCACACATCGTGTGTGGATTAGTTCACATTTGAAGAAAAAAACATGTTTGGCAGTGAAACCATCACTTGGCAATTTCCAGATGAGCTATGGGGATGAGCCTCCTCCATATGGGACTTTCCATACAATGATATATTTATTTTCCGCATTGTATGATTATTATTTTTTTCATCCGCTCACTCTGGAGGGATACTAGATATGTGTGTGTGTTTGTGGTCGGCTGACTGTAATGGCCTCATGGTTAATTGAATAACTGGAAGAGGAACGGGTAATGGCTATGCGTAGAAGTTTTTGCCAAACTTAAGAGCAAACTGAATACTGCTGTGACGGTTGCTTTAGTGTTTATACTCAGTTATTAGAAAAATTACGACAAACCAATTAGCTATGAATTAATTATTTTCAAAAAAATAAAGTGCACCCTATTCCCACTTAATTTGAAAATCCCTTTGGAAGTAATGCACTAGCTAGTATTGCAAGTGGAATATTAAAGCCTGTGTAGTGGTATTGCCTGTAAATATCCCTCAGCTCTTGTGCATTTCAACTTCAAGTGCATTGTAGACTACAGCTTGCCACAATATTTCCATCAACATAAACTCGACTCTATTATTTTTTTTGCAAGGGATTGTGGCTTGCATGTGGATGTTTGGCAATAATGTGGAAGACACAGAGATTCATGGTAGGGGGTGCTGAAAACAATTGCCATCGGTGCTCGCGAGTGAGAAAAGGCAGGCATTGTAGCTTGGCTCAGGTTTGTCTTTGCAGACCTATTTTTAATACAGAGTATAAAATGAGAACTTATAACACACTTCCACTGGCACAAGCCCCAGCGAAGAGCACTCATTGTGTGGATGGATATTCAATGCCGTGCTTGGCATGGCAAATAGCCAATGAATAGCTATAACCCAACCATGATAGGCTGGCTCCACAAGGGTATCTGAAGCTGGCTCAGGGCCAGGCAGGGCCAGGCAGGGCTAGGCAGGGCCAGGCAGGGCCAGGGGTGGGGCTAATGATGCACACTTGATCGTGCGTAACGTTGGTCAGACTCGTACACAGCATCACTGGGTCATCTACCTGCGTCTCGACTCATTCATTGCATGGTGCAGTCAGTGGCGCAGACTTGGGTTCTGCAGCGGAAAAAAACAACAAGCCACCTCTTGAGCTGCCGCCAGGCTGGCTCTACAATACGGCTGTGGCATGGCTCGGTTGTGCGATGGAAAAAGAGGTATTGGTCTCTCAATTTGTCGATGTCAAGTTAAACCTCCTATCTGTAGGCGACTTATACATGCAGAAGCTCACCTGTTCAATCTTACTTGACACACTCTCACTTTGCATAGAGGCCTGTGGACATGCTGAATTCTCAGCTTGTTGGATTTTAAAAAAAGTGGAGCATTACATATTTATGCAGTATTTTTTTCTCTTCTTCCCAAGCTCCAGGGAAGTCTTTTTTCAAACAATAAAATGTTCCCTTTTTGGTGGATCAGATCGATAACATATTTATTGGCTAGCCGAATGCAAAGGGAACAGTCTACCCTCGAGCTACAACTAATTTAATTTTTCAACTTTGTAAATCAGTATAAAATGCGTCCCACATTTATCTGATGTTTCCAGTTCAATTCAGGAATTTTAAAAGTTAATGAAGCAGCATGCATGCTGTAGGCATTTTAACTTGACTTTCTGCAGCTGGTTCATTATTCAGGGCAACTGATACATCTACTGCCTCACTCTACCCTGTGCTCTTCGAAGAACTTCATGCATTGCTGATGGCCTGGAAAAAAAAGTTTTCTGCACACAGCCATGCATTCACTTTCTTATTTATATATTTATTTGGTCTTCCTGTAAACAAATAACATGGTACCAGAGGTTGAGTCAAAGGAATAATTATTACAATACATAATAAATTAGATAATATATTCCCAGAGTGGCCATCTGATAAAGAGACGGAGGGACATTTTAGGAAGGATGTGGACGATTAGACACGTGGACTGGAAAGCAGTGGAGGAGGCGGGGAGATGGGTAGGGTAAAATAATGATTGTGGGTCTTCAGCTCACCTGGCAACATGGTGGAGTGGAAGAAAGATGATGATTTACCATGAGCCTCTTCTTTGGTGTTCTAAGACCTCTTCTACATTATAATGTTGTCAAGTTGTTGTGCTTCTTTGTGCAAGTCATTGTTTGCTTGTGAGGTGAAGCGTTCAGAAACATGTATTACCGGCCTTGCCAGACGCGACATGCCCACAAGTGTGGACATTTTTGTACAGAGAAGTCGTAGAATAAACTCGCTCAATACGGTGAACCTCTCGTCGTCCATTACAGGATTGCAATTGATTGAGTATTTCACCAGTGAAGACTGGAGTAGCACGGTAAGAGCAAGAAGAAGAAAAATAAAACCTGCGACAAGAAAAACAAACCAGGAAAACACGGCGATCACCGTGCTGCCTGTGATGCATTCTTCCCTCTCCCCTTTCACTCCCACCGATCAGTGGCTCCCACAGCTCATTGCGTACCTCTGCACACACCGAGTGTCTGCGCCCGACGTCAGTTGAAGTGTTGAGTACAAGGACTCACGGGCTAGCTGCAGGTGTCCTTCAGATACGGAGCACAAATCCATTACATTCAGCTGCTTGCAGCACAGGAATGAGCCCTCGCCACGATTAAAAAGGCATGATTTAATGTATAGTAAATGGTGATACATTTAAATGTTTACACGTGTGCCCAATTGGTAATTTTTACGTCTCGAATGTTTCATGGATTTTTTCTCGTTCAGTCAAGGTTGGTGACCACTGTTTAAAATCTAACTCTGGTACTGAGTTAATCCATGAATTCCGATTATATGGCCAAATGTCAATGGATGTTTTTTTTTTGCCTCCACCTTTCTTTAGAGAAGTTTTGATTGAATATCCAATTGTGGCGATTTGAATGCCAGTGGAGAAAATGTGTGGGCACGGAGTCTTTGGCACCGACGTGAACCAGCTTTGTCAGCTGAACCTTCGGGCTTTGCCCTTGACAATGTACATTTCATTGTTGTTCCTTGTGCTGCCCAATAGTTACATTCGGTTTTGGTGCATTTGTGATAGGCCCATTTAATGGTCTGTCTTCCCCAGTTTGTTAACATCTCCAATTGAAAAACCCAAATGTAACAACATTTGGAGCTCTCTCAAGTAAAGAAAACTGGGATAGGAGTGGCGGCGTACTGGTTTGCGCGCTGATTTATTAATTCAGCAATGTGAGTTCCTTAAATTCCCAGCCACAGCTAACATCAGTGGCTAGCAATATCTGACTCAGGTCCCTTTGACCAACCAGCACTGACCAGCACGGTGATGTATGGTCAAACAACCCCCTACGATTGTCACGTTAGACACGAACATTGCGAGCACGGTATATTCTGTACAATAGCTCAGACGAAGAATACACGACTGCACGTTGTTGTTGTGTATCACTTTTAAGTACCTCCGCATATGAAAAAAATGGGAAACAGTTTATTTAACTTTAGGGCCCAATGTATTTCCTGATATAAACACAGGAGGGGAAAATAAAGCGTGTATGCAATGTTTCTCGATGGTTAATGGCTCTTATCATTGTTTTTATTTTTTAATTTTTGTCCTCAGAGGTTAATGTGACAGGTCAAGCACCCCCTATGCACCTTATGGTTAAATGGCAGCTACCTGTTTCTCAGGGCACCGTTTTTCTTTATTTTTCAGCACACACGAAATTTTTCCACGAGAAAAAAGCAGCCTTAACAAAAAAAATCAGCAATTGTCCTCTTGCCGTGACCCTGCAAGTCAAATATTTCCCGATTTGTTGCGGTAAAAAAAAAACTCCCTTAATTTTTTTATTTAATTTATTGAGAAAATTAAATAACCTTGCGGGTTCTTTTACGGCATTGTCATTGGGAAAATGTTATCATTCAGAATATGCTCTCATTACTTTGAGTTATGCAAATAATTAAATTTGTCTGTCAATTTATGTCAGCCCAGGCTCGCGATGCTTTGACATTTCATCTCTTGAGAAGAATTTCTCCAAGTGTATCATGCATGATTGTGTATTCAGAAATGCGTTCATTTGTTGCATGGTAATTAATTGATTTGCACGAGTATTGTTTTTTTGCTTGCTGGATTGCATGAATATTGGCTCTGCTGGGAACAATGGAGGCATATACTCAAGTGCCTTCAAGTGACACCGCATATGCAAGATGCATTCGTGGGGCGTGGCGTATACATTTCTCCGCATTATGACAACGTTCAATATTCCCATAGACCACATCTCTTCCAGATTCTTCCATGAAACCGCTAATAATGCCATTATAATTGCATACAAGTTCCAATTATAAGGTCTGGACATTCAGCACATTTTGTTTTCCTGATTGATTTTCTTTTGCATGCAAAATATAGGTATTCTATAAAAGCTGAGCTTTAAAAAAATCCTTAGCCTTTTTTGAACTTGTGCCATTTTCTTAATTTCCTGACGGCTGTATTGATATTATAGCCATTCGGAATGCCATGAATTTAAACTTGCTTCAGCAATACAAAGTTCAATGCAAAATGGTAAATGAGTGTGTGCATCAGTGCACGTAGCTATTTGAGGGCAATTCCTTTTTTGTTGGGGAGAGGGGGTTGTTACACTTAGAAATGTCACAGTGTAAGAGGCTGTATATTGATAACATGATTTCTGTTTTTAAAGCATGTTTCCATAATTTTGCACGTCTCAAGACATTTCATCTCAGTGTTGGGCGACCGGAGCTCGATAGCCCGGCACGGCTAACATCCATTACATGCCACCCTTCACCAACCCGCACTGATCAGTGTTGTGAAATATGGTAAAAAATATATATTATCGGCATGACGTGGAGAGATCTTCACCCATTCGATGCATTCATTTATTTCATTGGTGCATGACAGATTCTTTTATTTTCATTTATACTGTACATATTACTCTATAAAATTAGGAGCTTAAGATGAAACAGCATACACCAGTAGCATGGGTTAGTTGGTGCCTGCAAAGCCACAATTCAATCCCCATCGTTTCACAATTACTTGATTAATGCCGTTGTAAAAGGTCGTCCGAGTTTTGTGCATATAAACTATTGCGCAGTCTGGTGGAGCATTGCCCACTGGCCCCCAATGATTTGTAGTGGGCATGGCTGCTGAATGTGCCATTCCTCAGATGGAAAATTAAGTCCATCTGCTCCCTGGCATCACAGAGCACGGGACTCTCTTAGCTCAGTTAAATCCTCTGTGTGCCAACATAGTAAAAGGTGAGGTTTGAGCTTTTTGGTTTTGTTACACGGATGGTCGCGTTGAGCCAGTTTTCCCAGCTATCTTGCACGGGAGATTCGTGGTGCGTGAGCACAGCGGCAATGAAAAGAAAAGACAAAAACATGAATATGGCGGAGAACAAGTGCAGGGTCCTTGATGAACGAAAAAGGCGCATATATAATGTGAGAGCAAGAGGTGCCTGACAAAACGTAGATGTGTGTGTGTGCAAGTCACCCCTATATTGTCGTCTATTGCAAACACCACTCCTGGCAGAAAGGCCTCCACTATTGGTTGATCTTGAGAGCCCCTCCAGACAGGACATGTAGTAGGCCTACTCTTCCACCCTGGCCAGACGTCTTGGAAGACGGACTGGTGGCCCTGCACGTGCTGGAGGAGGCAGCTAAGTGGCTCTGTGGCTACGTGCACGCCGACGTCCGCTCAAAGAACATTTATTTATTCATCATCTATATATATTTCGAAAAATGTACCCGGTGTTTTGACTCTGGGAAGTCGCGTGAAATTGTTTTCGATAATTAAATAAATAAAGACCCACAACACGTGACCCGCCGATCAACTAACCAATGTCTACCCATTTATACTGGGGGGGGGGGGGGGGGGTGGGGGGTGGGAATTCAAGAAACTTACACCATTGCTTCAACAGCCGTGCCCGGAGATGCAAGTCCAGCACGCAAACCATTAACACCGTGGCAGCATTCACCAACACGGTGGCTGAACTAACTGCTAATTAAGTGAAAAAGTAATACAGTGATTGAAAAAATGGAATGAGTGCTTGAACGTTCAATATGAGTTGCCCCTGCCAAATGTGAAGCAAATCGTAATGAAACAACATCATATACGTCACCGCTCTCTGGTGCTGCTGGAACTGCCGAGTTGTGTGCCAGTGGTGTAGTGTGAATTGTGGTGATGGTGGTGGTGGAGTAAAAACATTCACGCTGGCATTAAGGCAATTCACACAGACCTGCACAAAGTGCAAACCAACCAGCCTCTGAATAATAATAATAATTGCAATAATAAAATAAAATAAATCCTGCAACCGCACAGTATTGCTCTTTCTGCATTATGCATACAAGCGCTGGTCTTAAGGCAGGAGTGGCCCGGTAATTAATGTCGGGGTACGAAACGCATGCGTTGTTTGGGTGCACATTGATGTGGACGTCCGTACAGAATGCTAATGAGGAACTTGCAGTGAGACCTGCATCCAAGTTTCTTGCCACCACGGCCGAGGCTCCTGAGCTGTTTCTGCCAACAGCGGACCCGTGCAGCTTGGGTCCCGCACATGCCTCCCACGTTACAACGGATTTCGTTAGTGCCAACCTTCCCGTAATGATAATGCTCGTTGGGTAGGGGTCACCTCCTGAGGAACATATATCATGGGAAGAAAACACATTTCGCGATACCAAGTCGAGGAGAAAACTGCACGTGAACGTCTTGTCTTGAGTGGCGCGTTATTACTCGAAAATAACAATGCCCTGGGTAAGGCTTATTTATGAAATAGTTTTTACCCTTTCAACCTATTCTTATTTTGTCATACTTTGATACTGGCAAAAAGGTCCCAAGACTTATTTATTTCACTGGACAGCACCTATCTTAAAGAGAGGATGGTCCTGGGAAAACTGGAACAGGTGACAACCCTGTATGCAGTTGCCTGTGAAAGTGTGCGCGCGTGAATGTGCGTTGTTTGGGGAGCGGTGGTGTAGCGGTTAGCGCGCCGCGCTACGAATCCGGCGACTCGACTTCGATTCCAGCTCATGGCCAACACCAGTGACGATGTTTTTTTTACCGGGCCTGGGCCTCCCCTAGGTCGACTCAGCCTCAAATGAGTACCTGGTGCAATGTGTAAACATCGTCACTGGGGAGACAAAGGGGCCGGCCGTGGTGTTGGCCACCCACCCCCTCGTGTGCCGTGTCGACCTTTTTGGGCGCACCCAGATACGACCCGAGCGTCCCGGGCATCGGCAGGGATTAATTCCTGGCTATGCACATCGGCATCAATCGGAATTTTGCAATGTGAACGTTCCCTGGGCCGTTTGAAGATTGCCTGAGCCTAAGCTGAGTATTTGGCATCGTGTGTGAACCCCAGCTCTGGTATCCCCCCCCACCATCCTGATCCACCTTACCCCTCCTGGACAGATACATAGTTTCTGATGCTCAGCCTCGGACACCTCCAGCTAGAATTAAAGAATTAAGCCCTGTGGCTGACTGTGCACTACCCCTATAATTGCGTTTGTGTGCCACGCTGACTTTGAGGTTCTTACTCTTTGTTTTTTTTCGGTAAAGTCACGTAGGTAAAAAAATATAATAAAATAAATGGAAACTAAATTAAATCACGACGTTTCGGGCGCAACACAAGCTTCCTTCTTCAAGTGGGGACAACGTAGCGAAAGCACAAGCGCTTAAGTGTGTCTCAGAGAGCATGAATCCTTGCAGTCACGAAAGCTTGAAATCTAGAACTTGAGGTTCCTGCTCGCAGAGACGTTCCACTGTGGTCTATATGGGCTAAATATGGGAACGTATGCCTTCCGTGTGTGTGTGTGTTGTGCATGTATGGACCTGCATTGTGATTCGAACATTTTAAACGGGATCGGATTTAAAAGACTTTGAATCGTATTCACCGTGCCAAAGACAGAGAGGTTAAGGGAACCGTGTGTGTGTCATTTAAAAAAGTAAAAATCTGTCAATTAGGAAAAAATGTATTTTTTATGAAGTGAATCATTATGCATGAAGGAAACATTAGTTAAGCAACAGGGGGTATTTACACTTTGTAGTTACAATACCAAGACTGTGTCACTAATAGCAAGCTCGTATAGATTATCATCTCACATTGTGGAAAAATTACATGCTGTGGAGAAGAGAAATAAAACCCAATCACGTTTGAGTAATAAATGTATGAGTGTAAAAAAAAAGTATCTTGATTAAATATGAAACGTCAATATGTACAATTATGTTCGTAAAATCATAGTTTTCAATTAATTATCCTGATGTTCATGCTAATTAAGTTTCTCGCAAAATTAATGGTCTTCCATAAGCGTATGTTTTTTTTCTATTTCAAAAGAGAAGTTAATGGGATTAGTTGGCTCTGTTTTTGGTCTAATTGTAATATATGGGTTTTTTTAATACTTTATATTACTTTTGGGGACAAGGTCAGTCCAACTAATTTGGGAGGTTTGAACTGTAATTGGAGGGTATTCAAGTTTCATGCTGCTGCTGGTGATGTTGCCCCGGGAGAGCTGACGAGCTGGGTTACATTTTTGGCAGTTTTAAGTTATTAAATTAGCTGTTCGTATGTGCGTATGTAAAGCTTCTTTCGCACCGTACGTAGCTAAACGTGCAATGATGCCATTAAACTTATCTTTTTTTAAATATATATACGATAGCATTTTATCAAATGTGTTCCGGTTGTAACTACCAGCATCGCGTCATGAGGCGAAGAATCTTTTCGGAAGTCTCGCAGAGCGCCGTGCCTCGTGTCATTAGGGGACATCCACAGAAGAGATCCTCACAGAACTTCTCCCAGTGGCCTTTTTTATAGCTTTCCATATGTGGTGGTTATCGACACGCCACGTGTTTAAGGTACAGATGATCTCGCTGTATGTGCCGGGACGCCCAGAAACGTATTAAACTGCAAATATGTGCTCTGAATGGCCCAATTCCCCAGCGTCACTCTCCTACTGGACGTCTGTGTGAAAAAAAAAACGATTCCTCCAAGTCTAAACAAATGAAAGATAAATGAAGATTCCCAAGCTGCGTGAACTGATCGAGGTGGCATCGTTTGCACATTAGGGGGCGGACCTTCCCACACTGTTCTGAGATAGTTGAGTGACAGTAATAAACAAAATTTGTGATGATTAGTATACCAGGCTGAGACATTGACCCAGTTTAAAGATAGGGGAGGGGGGGGGACCCTGTCCACATTCAAACCCTAGCATCTCAGCAGGGTCAGCTCGATTGTTTTGACCTCTGAGCCACTTGACCAACTCAGTCTTTATTTTACTGCATGCTATGATGTAAACTACAAATGAACGTGTTCTCTAAGATCAGAATAATGCACTGCACGCAATATTTTTTTTTCATGTCACTCGGTACATTTTCCTTATTGTGTAGCATTTTCCCATGCTACCGTTATATTATTAAACATTAAAAGTACACCGTACACCGCCGTGTGTATAGCTTCAAAATCAATTAATTTATCCCGCAGTGAGTTGTGAATAATTTATGTATTGTAAAAAAGAGAAAATGAGCTCTTGAGAATTTTACATCAATAGGCATTGTCCCCTATTTTCCCCACCCCAGCCTGCTCAGTCTGATATCTGACCTACTGCTAATGTGTAATTGGCCTGAATTTTAAATAAAAGCATCTAATGAACCATCCAGGCTGCAATTACTCGAGCAGAGCTGCTATCAATTAATGATCTTTTCTGCTGTAAAACACTGAGCCTCATCTTGTGAATCAAGCCTGGGATTTTTCCTTGTATTATTAATATTAATTGCAATTCAGTATTTTGGTACGGTTAAGTTGCAAATGCCACGTTGAAGAAAAAAAAAACACTATCTAAAAGATAATATTCTCCATTGGTGTGATGCTCTTTAATTGCTCGCTTTGTAAACGGTAAAGGTACAGCACTGACATTTCTTTCTAACACCACTGCCGGTGAAAAGGTATCCATGAGACAGGAGCCTTGGGAGTGATTATGAAATTGTATTTGGCCTACTCTTCCAATTTGGGTCACATCTCTCGGAAGAGGGGTAAGCACCCACACTTTACCCCACCACACATACAGAGTGCTTCAAAAATGTTAACACCTATATGGGACCAACGTTTTTAATGGAAAAATAACGGATAATACACTAACATGATTACAAATGTACGTTAATAGCTTCAAAAAGTCAAAGAGTCTCCACTCGTTCGCCATCGTTGGCAACGCGTGGCCTGGGAGCCCAGGAGGAGGCAGTGCATTTCTCGAGGCGTCTCCTGGTATCGTTGCACTTTCTCGGACGCACCCTGTATACGTACGTATGCACCTTGTGCTATCGTTTGCACCCAAGTGTACCCACCATGGTATAATCGGAGGTGCGGTGGAAGAGCAACTCAATTAAAACCACATGGCCTTAACTGTGGCTTGCCCATTTATACTGCTGAGGTGGGCAGGGGCGAGGTGGGGGTGCTGGGAGTGGAGAAACCTGTTTCGATCGACTCTCTGGAAGAGATTTGCGTTGCATTGCACAACGTTTTATAGAGATGCGGTTGAAAAAGCAGATGAAAATGTAACACGTTCTATCTGTGAACTTTGCCCCCTCCCCCCCCCCCCCCACGTAAAGTGTTCTTTATTGAATATAATCTACTTTTTTCATGGTTTCAATACTTTTTTTCAAATTTCTTTTTGGACATTTGGTTTATAGCCGTGTTGCCTTTGTTGTGCCATATGCCTGCAATGTTTGTACTTATTAAACCTACAACAAGCATAGCCCTAAGCCCCCACATGAATAAACGGGCTAACAGAAAATGTTAGAGTACACTTTATTTATTAGATTTTTTTCATCACTCAATTCATCTTGAAGTAATGTCAATCTACTGCTGGATTCAATGCCTCCCCGTGTTGGGTCTCTTAACGGGGATTGTTTTCGCATCATCATACTTCACCATGCTGGTCGGTGCACGTCAGTCAATGGAGAGTGCCAAGGTCTGTCGGTTCAGACATCACTCGCCACGGATGTTAGCCGTGGCAGGTAATTGAAGTGAGGTCAACGGGGTTTTTAAAACACAATGCACACAACCACTGCCATCTGACCAGCCCTCCAAAATTGAATTCATTTAAGCTTTAATTCTGTCACCAAGATTAAACAGTTAGCACAACTCCTGGTGGAACAGTCGATGAAGGTTGAAGGGATGTGGTTCATGCCATTATAAATGAAACTTGGTTGACTGAACACCCCCAGATTGACGAAAGAGTTGAAGGAGTTGGTGACAGTTCGATCGGCCTAAACTTTCTGAAAGGTCTCTCAGGAGTTAGTTTTCAATTTAGCTCGCAGGCTTTTGCAGCCTCCCGCGTAATCCCAATGTGGACGTACCTGGGTTCAGGCTGCTTGCTGATCATTTCTTCTCTCGGAAATTTCACCACTCACAAAACTGCGGGCATCTTCGGCAGTTGAAGACCCCAACCGCCAGCATAACCCTGACTCGTCCATAACTCTCAGCTCCTCAGCTCCTGGAAGTTGTTGCGGTCGGAGTGCTTGGCAAAATCTCGAGAGAAGAAATGCTCAATACTTGGAAATCTGAACACCGCACACATTCAATTTTAGTTGCCTTGCCCTTTATTTTAGCTCTGTATCCGAGCTGCATTCGTTTTAAGAAAGGACAATTCATCATGCAGTTTCCTATGCGAGAATTGTTTCAATAACAAAGACACAACGTGCGCAGAAAAAGGTTTACATCTGTACTTTCCACGGCTCATCCCTTGCGCAGTATATTACGGATTCGCGATCAATCACTCAACTTAAACGCTCACAAGCTGTGCCTTATCCACCCACCGTGTGCCTGTGTGTGTGTATGTCCACAAATATTTAAAGACATGCCAAGCCAGGATCAGTTAATCTGTCAGGGTTTAAAATTGTGCTGTTTGTTGTTATTGCTGTCATACCAAATGGAGGTAATAAATGCAATCAGCATTTACGAACATTGGTGAAAGGCAGGTGATTTCATCCGGGGATTCTTATACTGAAGCAGTCGAAATTTAAATGAAGGAGTTATTATATTAATGCACGGTGATGGTGTCCTTTTTTAATACGGAAAAGGGAAATATGTTTTGGGCCTGTGGCTTGGGCAAATTGTGTTACATCATGCGGAAAGAGGCTGCATAGTGAGACCCCGGGCAGGAGGCAATGGGAGGATGAGATCCATAGGTGTGAAAAGGTACAATTTAAAAATGACATTTCTCTGATGTCCTTGTTCATATGCCATTTGTATGGATCCAGAGATTGTAAATAACCTCGACTCTTAACGGAAATTCTGCCAGCCTTGGCTGAGATTCACTGCCTCGGCTCGATGGGAAGATGGAAAAGATACCTATCCTTTCTTTATTCAATCACGTCTCCTTCAACGGGTGAAACAAAACAAATGGAAAGTTACCTTATCGGTGAGAGAGAGAGAGAGTAAAAAATGTTTGATTCAAAATAAAAAAAAGGTTGACCACCTCTTTACCTCCCCCCACCCACCCCCTCCCCCCCCCGATGAAGTCGACTTGGCGAGTGCCGCCATTGTGGAACTTGTTGTTTGTCAGATGGTCGTGCGAGGTTGGGGCAGCCAGCCCGCCGTGCGGAGGCAGCTCGCGGTGAGCATCGTGCGCGGCAATCATTTCCAGAGTCGACGACATTCGGCGGGAGCTCTCGCAGCATACTAATGTGACCGGTCAGGCCAAGAAGCCTCTCGCTGGGACTTTATTTCATGTTGAGTTGACCTGAGGGAGGGCCTTGCCCTGCTACTCATTTGTGGCTGAATCAACCTTGGTGGGGCACTCCCAGGGTAATCTCTTTTTATTTCCGTCTTTCCTCCCTCAAGTCGTGAAGAGACCAGCTTCTTGGTTCAAACCTCAGGACCTGTGGACTGTACTTTATTATACACAAAATTGAGTTGTGTTTACTTATTGCCTGTTCATATATGGCTATCCAATATGCCTTTTATTATACACAACAACATAGAAATTAAAAACTAACAAAAATCTATATACAATTGCTGCCACGTTTATGTTTGAACGGGTAATCAATTAGTCGTTTTAATAAATAAGAGTCCGACGAATTTTTTGTGTAATATTTCATTCCTGTCACTGTTCAAATTGTCTCCAATCAATAGGCGTTGGATTAGTCGCGAAAACATTTCTTATCGTTGAGCTGCCAGGTTCGGCAGCTGTCGGCCAGGCGAAGATCATAGCCGGGGTCCGCGTTAAGTCTTCTCTCGCTGCCCCCTGTCAGGAAGCCCTCAAAACTCTCCGTTTGTTTGTGTTTTCCTTCCTGGAAGCCTTCCCCTTGTGCCAGAGTAGCCATCTTGGTGTGCACATGGCCTCTCTTGCCACTGCCTAGTAAAGCAACTGAGTGCCACATCGCTAACCGGGGGGGGGGAGGGGGGGGTAGGCTCATTTTGTGCCACCGCTGAATAATGCCCACGCACGGCTGATTCCGTACGGGGAAAACTCGCAACCCGTGCGATCCAGCAGCTGCTCTCCGGGCCGGGTTTAATCTCCGAACCCCAGAGACGTCAGGCATAGTATGCTGATAGAGGTATTTATCCCACTAACTCACCCGGCCAGCTGCATTATAATAGGTTATATATATGTGTTCTTCTTTCTCCAATAATTATTCATGTACTGTAATTTTTTTTTGCTGCCGCTTCGCAATCCTCTGTGATGACCTGTTCTATTATACATGGGATTATGTGCTCATGAAAAAGTATGTGGAATTAATATACGTGAAGGATACGCACTCCCGTATAAATATAAAGAGTGAGAGATTTAAAATAATAATGTGCTTGCAATAATAAACAATTTTAATGCATGTAATCCGAATATGTATTTTTGATGACCTGGGTTTTTCCCAGAGAGGTTCATCAATGAGATATAATTCTTAAAATGATGAATGATGTTTCGTCAAAATGTATTTTCAGCATGCTACTGGCATTCTTGCCTTCATAGCATTTTACCCTTCACGGAAAACTGTTCTTTATTCTTGACACGAATTCTCAAAGATGAAATCTTGCCACCCATGTAACTCAAGCTACAATAATATGTGGTGATGGGGTGATCCAGGGGTGCGTGTGCACTGCGGTCTGCCTGGCCATGGTCTGGCTGTGAAGTCTCCAGGGAACTGCCCCATCACCAAGGATTTCAGCCGCTGTTTTTGTGACATTGAATGCCAAAACAGAGCAAAACGACGGCCCTGCCTTTTAAGCCCCAGATTAACTAAACAAACCGCATTACCTCGCCTAATGTTAGCAGGTGGTCCCCTTTTTATTTTCATAAATAAACATCAGTTTATTGTTTATTTTAAATTCCCGAGCAGCGAATTTAATCCTTTTTCTGCTTATTCAATTACTTTAAAACATTTCTCTCACAGTGCTAAAAATCAATGAGTAATAGATGAAGAGTGGGAGAAATCTTCCGTTTCAGTGCCTCTCGTCACTGAGCCAGGCACAACTCTGCCAGGCACAGCTCTGCATTAAGCCCTGACTGCACGCCTCCTAATATATCATCAAGTGCAGCCCTTTCTACCTCAGCTCTCTCCAGAGAGATTTCACTGTCGAAATGGCCAAAACATTTTTACCCTTCACTTGTTGCTGGGTTTTTTTTTTCTTCTGGAAATGCACGTGCAAAATTAAGTGTGTGCACCATTTTTGTGACTTTGAAATGTTTTTATTTAATTACCAGTGCCTGTGCAAGAGGCTATTTAACTTAATGCACATATAAAATGGTGTTGACTTTGGTCAATAAATTTAATTTCTTCTTGTGTGCTCCTCAAGGGCCTGTATTTGAGCCTGGATAATATATATATTCTGATGGGTGACCACAGCAATATAGTGAGTCGCTCTAATCTGCAGCGCTATGTGGAAGGGGGTGGGGAGGCAGCAACATATATAATTGTACTGTACATCTATGCACCCATGCCTATGCTCCTTGCTTTCAACAACAAGCACTGGCCATCGTAGACAGGTGGAACAGCCCCTCTGACCCACATGGTAAAAAAAGGAGGCCCTCGTTCAGCAGTAGATGGGGAGAGAGGGCAGTGCACGTGCACCTCAAGCAAATATAGCTGCTTCATTCACATTATTGGCTAGAAATTAGCAGCTATTTCTATATATTATTATTCGTATTATCATTATGACAATGCAATGTGTTTGTTCTCACAAAGCCGACAAGCCACAGGGAATGCAGTGATTGATGATTATGGCAACAAAAATTACCGTGATGGGCCACGCTGGGACAAGAATGAATGTGGAAAGTGGCCAAAAAGTAAGGACCACTGGGGTGTCTGGATCATTATAAATTGTGGATATTGTCTGGTTTTACTGCATGTATTTTCACAGCTGTGCTGTTGTAGCCTTCTGGTCTGTCTCTAGGTTGATACCGCATGTTGCTGTTGGGCACGATGTCTAGCGTTTTACTCCACGTGCTGGCAGCTTCTTCGGTTCGTCTCCCGGCAAGAGGGCGAAGCGCGCTTGGTTTTGCCAAAGAAGCTCCCAGCTCGTGGGGTGAAGCGCCGAGTACATCGTGCCAAAGAATATATACACGGCCCAACCTGAAAATACATCGAAGAGCCATTCATATCCCTGGTTTTTGTCAACGCGAGTATACGCACGGATTGGTTTAACACACATGATTGCTCCCCCCCCCCCCCTCATCCCCTCCTCTGCTCCGTAGTGCTGCACGTGTATGGGCTCAACTGGCAGTTCCAGGCGATGCCCGTTCAGCCGGGCGTGCGGGACGCCGGTCGGCCTGGCCACGTAGGCGATGCCATGGGCACAGCTGGAAAAGGTGGGAGATGAATGCCACGGTTGCTCTGATCTGTGGCGATCCTTTCGGCTGACTTAACACGTGGAGATGATCGTAACCGAGCGTGCGAGCGACCGATATAAATTCTAACGATGCGTTCTACAAGCACTAGAAGGCTGACATTTGCCAATGATGTAGTTGAGGGGGCCCATGGTTAACACGCTTGACATGCAGTCGCGTGTTCGATTTGTCAGCAGTAGCAGTTAAGGCGATGAGCAAGTTTGTTTAAACTTCCTCGCCTCTTTATGGGTACACCACAGTTAGTCAATGGGCAGGTAGTATGTGGGGTGACGCGTAGGTACTACAACAACAACAACCGCCATTCGCAACTAAGTGACGGGGACGTCACCACGACGCTTGTGCCAGGCTATGTGCACGTTGAGGCCAGGTAGGTACTCCCACCTCTTTAAAGACATATGGCACGGAAGAGTAGGTCACAATAATATCAAGTGAATGCCCTACTTCCAGCAGTGCATGACCAAGTAAATTGCCAGCCTACACTTTTACCTTTTAAAATTGATTTTATCCGTATACTTCATATATATAATACATATATCTTTCTGAACTTGGGCCCGCAAAAATAATGGCTTCGAGGTTGATTTTCTTTGGTTCTTTCGGTAAAGTCACGTAGAATGAGAATAAAATATCGGAGCACTGTCGTCCCGACAGTTCTGTTCTTTCACCTGATGAAGGCTGTTTGTGTTGTGGCCGAAACGTCGTGAGAATTTTATTGTCTTATTTATTTTATTATTTTATTCTCATTCTACGTGACTTTACCGAAAGAACCAAAGAAGATGAATCCTTGCAGTCACGAAAGCTTTAAATCGAAATTCGAGGTTGATTGTTTTTACTCTTAAGGCTTATCAGGCTAATGTTCCAAATCGTTTCCAGCATCGTGCTAAGTACTTAAGCATATTATTTGCCAAAACTATGTTAGCATAACATTATGGGTCCGTAATAATATAGCTTTATTGATGAATAAATGTGCATGCTTTACAAAAGCTACATCAACAGAATGTTATTGCTCTGACTCGCAGTTACGTGTCCCAGCCTCGAACCCATCGCTCAGCCCTCCAACCCCAAATGTTGTCAAAAAATTGGTGGTGGGACTCATCGAGAGAGACAAAAAATCTGAGGAATTTTAATGAAGACGTGACATTTATCCTTGATGCTATAAAAGTACCAACACACCCACCCCCTAGTAGTTGCGCTGCACGGGTTGCTATCCCATCATCCCCATCATCGGTGAACCAGGTAATTCACTTCCCATGGAGTAGCAAAGCCGATTATCAGTTACTCTTATAAATATGTAAATGTAATTATCACGTTGACTGTAAAATGTTTTGTCCCATTTTGAAAAATGCTGAGAAGGATTACTTGATTTGCATGTAATTGAAAGTATTTTTGAGAAGAGAAAAAAACCCTTCATCGAGTTCATTGTAAAATAATGATCTTGCAGAGCGGGGGATTAAATCCAGCGATGGTTGAGACAGTTGCTTTCCCATTAGAGATCGCGTTGGATCACTCTCGGTGCGCGTGGTTAATGTCCAGTTCGGTGTCTGACTTCAGCCCAGTTTTCTGTGGCCGGAACAGTGGCGAGATGTTAACTCCCTCGCTTGGTATACAGGAGGTCACGCGTGAGACTGTGCGTGCCATTGCGTAAGAGCCGCATGTCTTTTCCACTGCACTTCCGCCCGATGCCCCATCAGTGATAAGCAACACTTAAAAATTTACTGGAACAGTACGGAAATACTATTTCAGGAATAAAATGTCGGCGCGCCGCAATCATTTTCACGCGACTTTTGCCTTCGTGATATTGGGGGTGGCATGTGTGGTGGTGTCCAACAAGACCTACATCTCTGCTTTATTGACCTGGTCAAGGCCTATGATACCATCAGTAGGCCTGGGCTCTGGGCTCTTCTTCGTGCTTTTGGAGTCCCTGACCCTCTGCTCACGATCATTAAGGACCTTCATGATGGTGAGCGGACCCGGGTAAAACTACATGGCCGGGAGTCAGAGCCATTCCCAATACACCTTGAGGTGCGACAGGGATGTCCTCTGGCTCCCACATTATTTAACATCTATTTTGACCACGTAGTTCGTGAAGCCTTCAATAGCTGTACCGGGGGAATCTCCATTTGGTACAGATATAATGGGAGGCTGATCGATGCCCGGGTGCGGTCAAGGGATGGCTCCCTATTGCTCAACCACGTTATCTATGCCGATGATTTGGTAATAGCTGCTCATTCAGAGGAGGAGTTGGAGATGCTGCTGCTGAGACTGGAGCGTGCCACTAAGAGATGGGGCCTTACCATCAGCCCCACCAAAACTAAGCACCTGCCTGGGTATTTTGTACCATCGGACACTCCACCCCCACAACTCCCAATCGGTGATGGGGTAGTTGTGGAGAGAGTGGAGAGTTTCACATACCTGGGCAGTGTGCTTATGACCGGCTCCAGTTTAACAGCAGAGGTTTCACTCCGAATCAGTCGAGCGGCAATATCTTTTCATCGGTTGCGTAACGCTGTGTGGAAGCTACCTAATTTGTCGCTCCGCACTAAGCTTCAGGTGTTCTCGGCCATGGTCATTCCCTCCCTTCTCTATGCTTGCGAAACGTGGACCCCCCCTAATGGAACATCTTCGCCAGTTATAAACATTTAGGCTAGCCTGCCTACGATCCATCTTGGGTTTAACCAGGCTGGATTGTGTGAGGAGCTCACAAATCCTTGAAAGATCTGGGCAAGTTCCCATCGGTGAGCTCCTCCGGCAGGCAAGGCTGCGTTGGCTGGGTCATGTAGCCCGCATGCCCAGCCACCGCATGCCGAAACAGCTCTTGTTCGGCCAGATCGAGGGGGCTAAACGGGTGCGGCACGGGCTAGAGAAGAGATGGAGTGATGTGGTACGGGAGGACGTGGAGCTGAGTGGACTTGCCGATGACTGGTACCAGCGGTGTCAAGATCGGCCTCTGTGAAGGAGGCTCGTGAAGGACGCTACTGGGCAGTTGGAGGCAGTCGCCCTCTAACAACAACGGAGGGTGGAGAAGCGACACTCACAACAACGAGCGGAGCGCCGGGTGGCTAAAGCACATCAGGTTGGCACAGTAGGGGGCACAGGTGGTGCATCAGCCAGTCATCTCAGTCATCTCCGTCAGTCGACCCGCGGCACCTGGGTCTGCCCCGTGACCTCCTGCCAGCGGGCGTTCGACACTTCACCTGGCCTCAAGGTGGACGTGGCCTGGCACAAGCGTCGTGGTGACGTCACCGCCACTTAGTGGCGAATGGCGGTTGTTGTTGGTGTCCAAGAGACGTGCTTGAGTAGCAGCGCTCAGGGTTGCCCCTATACCCACAATCCCTACTCCAAGCCGGCCCCTAGCAGTGTTCCGGAAAACATTGAGTGAGAAATGAAGTCCCCGTGATTGGTGTGGAAGAATCAGTTTTAACATTTGTAGGAATCCCCAATCCGCTTCGTATTTCTTCAGGCCCATCCGAGCCGTTCCTCATGATACATTGCTGTGTGTGAGGAAGGACTTGACGTAAGGTTTTCTGAAAAATAACAACCTGTTGTTATTTGTTTTTCCTCAAATGAACATTACCATATTTTCAGAATTCCCTGGTTATTAAAGGTAATGTGGGGGTGCCTCTTCTGGTCTGGTAGATGTGTGTGTCTGTGTGACCACACTCGTATTGCTTTATTGACACCAGGCACAAGTTGAGGGTGAGCCTTACTTTACAGGGCATCGTATAATCCAGAGAATATGGTAACTTTACCTATAGCCTGCTTTTATTCCTGCTTCATGTTAAATTGTTTTTTTTAATCTCTGTCTGTAATTATATGTTCGGTCAACCCAGTGCCTACTTCACATTTAACTGTGATGAGAGCCGTTTATTTCTCTATTCGAATTTCCCACGCTGTAGTTTCCCAATGCAACCATCGTTCACAATGGTATGCTAATTAAACTTAAGACAAATGTTTCAAGAACAAAACAAAAAATCGTACATTATTTAATGGACATCTGTCCAGATTATTTTTAATTCCGTGACAATAACAATAATGCATATTTAATTTCCATACTTAAGACATGAGGCTGAATACAGAAATGCGTTGTTAGGATGAGAAAATGGACAGATGCACGCTTGGGATGACATTGAGAGAGGGAAATAAGAACACACGGATTAGAGAACATACGTAGGTTAATGACATCATTATAACTGTTTATAACAGTAAGCAGGCTTGGGTTAGGACCCGTCTCGGCTGGAAAGGATGGCGGCTGATGGTCAAGTAGCTATGGACTGGAATTCATCTGAGAGTAAGTCCACTGAGGACAATAAGCGATGAAATCAGCTCGTGCGTGAATGCTCCCTGGATTATTGCATCGCGGGAGCATGAGAGATGATGACAGCTTTGGGGGGGGGGGGGGGGGGGGAGGCCTTCATCCAGCAGTGGATTGATCACGGCGGTTGATGATAGAGATGAAAATGTTTTGGATGTGAAATGGGAAGCCACCTTGCCTGGGGGCGGAGGAGACACTGCGGGTGAGGTCTCGGGTATCTGGCTCCTTCGCCCTAAGCCGGGAGCCGCCTGCTTACCAACGCGTCTGGCAAGTCCAAACGATGCTAAATGTGTAACAAATGGACACCAAATGTCATTCCATCTGTTGGGCAAAATGTCAGCTTATTCTTCACTTTGTTTCGGCAAACGATTTGTTGACAGACCTAAGACGCTCGGGTACCCTTCTTTTAAAAAGAGATCGCCGTAGTCATTGAAGCTTTCTAAAACGTTTATCAGTGTGTGCCCTTATTAAATGGCTTTGTTTTGTAACTTGTGCGTGCATATTTGTACGTGTGGCAATGAATAAACAACATAAGCTTATTCTGAACGCACAAACAAAATGCCGATTAAGTCTTTTCAATTCGTTTGACTTTCGTACGATGAACCATTTGTTCCTAAAAATTAAAACGGACAACCAGCCTACTTTGGTGGGAAATTATGAAGCCATTAATAGTTGGAAGCACATGTGGCAAATAAGCTGCGTGTCCCCTCTCCAAAGCTCCGTGTTCACCTCGACCCCTCATTCATCACTCAATGTCAGCGTGCTGCAGTTTGGTTTTCGGCGAAATCTGCCTTTTTTTTTGTTGAGCCACCGAGGCAGCCTCTTGCGCAGCCAGATTATTGCTAGGCTCATCTTGCTGGTAGCTGAGATGTTTATGACCGTTCGACAAGGCTTGATTTGTTGACGTGACGCGCGGGATTGGTTTAGTGAATGTCAGCCCTTTGTCAGCGAGAGAGAGAGAGTGAGATTGACCACCCATGCAGAAACATAACTTGTGTTTGGCAAAATAAATAAATAAGTGTGAATTGACTCGCCTTGACTAACTGTGTTAATTGTCAACGGTTCACTCGCTGTAAATCCTCCACGGTGTCAAACGGCGTGAGCCCTTCGCGTTGCCGTTACAATGACATTTGACAGTGACAAGATGCACGCCGTGGGTCTCGGTAGCCGATGCTCGCAACATTCACCACGATGAGGCAAGTGTATGAATTTTAACGTGCGCTAAGGAACGTGGGCGACTCCCCTCTCCTCCCTCCACGCCCCCGTACACATCACCTGGTCAAGCTGTTTGTTCAACAGGATCTGTCATCGCCTGATGATAGACCCCCCCCCCTCCGCTCCTTCAGCCTTCAGCCCCACCACCCCCTTAGCAGCCAATCACAGGTCATCTTGTAAACAAAACTCTATGTGTACGAGAAGCACAGTTGTCCGGTGTCTCTGAACGTAAGGTTACGTGACACAGTTGTGCTCAAATGAGATAGGCCCGACATCCTGGTTGGGCTGAGCTTTTTTTTTTTGTTGAGCTCGTGGTTTAATCTGGGCATTTTGGCTTTGGAAGCGTTGTGGCAAATGGCAAACGTGCGTCTTATCACGGGCATTAAAGTTACAACGGCGGTGGATGTGGTGCTTTACACACACACTCGCACGAATCTTTGTTGTCGCGTCAGCTTTTTTTTAAGTTGGAAGAAAAGCTTAAGCAGATCAAAATATTGCTGAGGATGAAATAAAAGCAGGTGACTATTTGCAATGATAAGCCTAGGGCCCGGGCTTTGGTCAGGGGAGTTTAAGTAGCAAGGCATATTTGTTTCTGAGATTGTGATGTATTTGTAATGTTTGGCAATCTGGAAGGAAAACAAGAAGCAATCAAATTATTATCCAACTATCGTTTGAAAAATATTTGAAATGGCATTTGTTTGCGCTAGTTGGCCATCAATAAACCTCTAAGGTATCGGCTGAATGTTGACCTTTGTGGAGCTATGGCCTTGTATTAGAAGTGCATACAGTGAGGGGAAAAAGTTTTTGATCCCCTGCTGATTTTGTACGTTTGCCCACTGACAAAGAAATGATCAGTCTATAATTTTAATGGTAGGTTAATTTGAACAGCGAGAGACAGAATAACAACAACAAAATCCAGAAAACACAGCATGTCAAAAATGTTATAAATTGAGTTGCATTTTAATGAGGGAAATAAGTATTTGACCCCTCTGCAAAACATGACTTAGTACTTGGTGGCAAAACCCTTGTTGGCAATCACAGAGGTCAGACGTTTCTTGTAGTTGGCCACCAGGTTTGCACACATCTCAGGAGGGATTTTGTCCCACTCCTCTTTGCAGATCTTCTCCAACTCATTAAGGTTGTGAGGCTGACGTTTGGCAACTCGAACCTTCAGCTCCCTCCACAGATTTTCTATGGGATTAAGGTCTAGAGACTGGCTAGGCCACTCCAGGACCTTAATGTGCTTCTTCTTGAGCCACTCCTTTGTTGCCTTGGCCGTGTGTTATGGGTCATTGTCATGCTGGAATACCCATCCACGACCCATTTTCAATGCCCTGGCTGAGGGAAGGAGGTTCTCACCCAAGATTTGACGGTACATGGTCCCGTCCATCGTCCCTTTGATGCGGTGAAGTTGTCCTGTCCCCTTAGCAGAAAAACACCCCCAAAGCATAATGTTTCCACCTCCGTGTTTGATGGTGGGGATGGTGTTCTTGGGGTCATAGGCAGCATTCCTCCTCCAAACACGGCGAGTTGAGTTGATGCCAAAGAGCTCCATTTTGGTCTCATCTGACCACAACACTTTCACCCAGTTGCCCTCTGAATCATTCAGATGTTAATTGGCAAACTTCAGACGGACATCTATATGTGCTTTCTTGAGCAAGGGGACCTTGCGGGCGCTGCAGGATTTCAGTCCTTCAAGGCGTAGTGTGTTACCAATTGTTTTCTTGGTGACTATGGTCCCAGCTGCCTTGAGATCATTGACAAGATTCTCCCGTGTAGTTCTGGGCTGATTCCTCATCGTTCTCATGATGATTGCAACTCTACGAGGTGAAATCTTGCATGGAGCCCCAGGCCGAGCGAGATTGACAGTTCTTTTGTGTTTCTTCCATTTGCGAATAATCGCACCAACTGTTGTCACCTTCTCACCAAGCTGCTTGGCAATGGTCTTGTAGCCCATTCCAGCCTTGTGTAGGTCTACAATCTTGTCCCTGACATCCTTGGAGAGCTCTTTGGTCTTGGCCATGGTGGAGCATTTGGAATCTGATTGATTGGTTGCTTCTGTGGACAGGTGTCTTTTATACAGGTAACAAGCTGAGATTAGCTGAGATTATGAGCACTTCCTTTAAGAGTGTGCTCCTAATCTCAGCTCATTACCTGTATAAAAGACACCTGGGAGCCAGAAATCTTTCTGATTGAGAGGGGGTCAAATACTTATTTCCCTCATTAAAATGCAAATCAATGTATAACATTTTTGACATTCCTTTTTCTGGATTTGTTTGTTGTTATCATGTCTCTCACTGTTCAAATAAACCTACCATTAAAATTATAGACTGATCAATTCTTTGTCAGTGGGCAAACGTACAAAATCAGCAGGGGATCAAATATTTTATTCCCTCACTGTAGTTCTTGTAAAAGCACAATCAGGAGGTTTGACTGATTTTCTTTGCATTTGCAGATTTTCTCAATGCTTTTTTTCTCAATGATTTTCTGAATGTTTTTTTTTTACAACCGCTGTGAAAAGAAGAAGAAAAAACCGGCTCGCTCGTATCACTCGCAAAACATTGTTAAAACATTTTTTGGGTTAGATTGCTTAACTAGAAATCTGTCGTTAACCCACCATCACCCGACACAGATAATTCGTAACTATTAATTCAGCACATTGGTGTGGTGGTGAGTAAACCCACAACATTTACAAACGAATAGGACGTTTCACTGATAATTACAACCAGCTTCATCAGGCGATTTGCCAGAATTGCGACGAAATATTCCCTGCTTCCGGTCTTAAACAGAGCAATATTTACACGATTTAACTAAAAAACCTTTTACTGGGAATAAAATTGGTCGCGAAAGCCTACGCGTTGAATTAACTTGTCCTCGTTCTGGCCCTTGTTGTTTTCCAGGCAATGCCTCGTGGGATTCCCGCAGCATCGATTCGGGCGAAGTGGAGGTGGGCCGGCGGGCAGTGCAGGATGTCCCCGCGGGTGTTTTCTGGAGGTCCCAGATCTACTTGGACCAGGCTCAGTACCTTAAGTTCAACATCTCCCTGGACCGCGACGCCGTGCTGGGCGTATATGGTCGCAAGGGGCTGCCGCCCACACACACGCAGGTACCGCCGCCATACGCGTGACTCCATGGACAATTACTACTTTCTAAACTATTAAACTATATAAGCTGTTCTTTTTTTTTTAGCTGTTAGGCACACTGAGCTGTACAGTTTTTATTTCTTTCAGAAGCAACCTGGCCACAGATGATAGCTCAACAAAGTGGCCTATCACGTATAAATTTATGGCAGACAAATACTCTTAAGAGCACGTTGATTCTAAGTTTAGAGGGAAAACCCAGAAGACTTGGATAAAAAATCCACGCCACCACGGGGAGAACATACAAACTCCAATTATACAGCAAGTGTCAGGGTCAGGATCGAACCCACGACCCCCTGCATACCAGGCGAGGGAGTAAACATCTTCCTTTGTCCATTTAGCCAATCCTGCAGCAAATTCCACATTGCCCATTTTCCAAATTCCAGCATTCATCGAGATTTATATTTTGTCCGAAAGAAGATTGGGGAACGGGAAATTGGAAAAGAATTTCCAGAAATTATACTTCCTCAATTTCCCCAGTAATTTACTTTCAGCGTTTATCTATTCAAATGAACATATTACGGTTTTCCGTTTATGTTTTTTTTCGCACGCCGCCGCCTGCCAAAAACGTGGTTTATTTAAGGACGCATTTCGCGTGGGGCTGTTTGAATGGTACAATTTTGGTTATCTCCGCATATCTCAAATATTTACGTAGCGTTTTAAAATGTTACGCCGCATACATTTTCCTGTTAAAGAGTATATTTCTATGATGTGCCAATAGTAAATTTTGGTCCTAAAATTACAGCAATTTATGGTTACTCACACATGGGCCAATGAGCACAATACATATATGATTGTTTCATTCAAGTAATTTTTCACGTGGAAATTCATTATCAATGTTAACTGTCATTCTTCCAGTGCTTGCCTACGAATGTCATACATGGATTTGAACAGTGCATGTGCAAGTTTATTTTAGGCTTTTTGCGGGTTGTGCTGTACAACGTGCGTTTCCGGATCGTTCTGTGTATTGTTCAGCACGGTGCCCAACGTTTCGCCCCGTGCGCTGGAAACATCCTGAAGTTCCACACCACTGTCCTTTCTGCACCTTCCCACCATGCATGCCGGTTCCCTCTCTCCTCTCATTGCCGGCCGTGACACCTTCGCACCTTGCTTGATCTGCTCCGCAGTACGACTTCATAGAGCTGCTGGCGGGCAGCCGGCTCGTGGGGCGCGACCGGAGGAGCCCCGGGCAGGCCGTGCGGCGGAGACGTAACGTGGGAGGCGTGCTGCTGCTGCAGAGAGCCGGCTTTATTCAGTTCATGGACCCGGGCATCTGGCACGTGGCCTTCTACAACGACGGCCTGGAGCCCGAGAGGGTCACCTTCGTCACCAGCATCGCCGGTAGCGGCGTGTGACGCACATTGCCGTGGCATGCCGGAGATGAGCCGTTCCTTTTTGATAGTCAACCGTGGGTGTAATGGGGACTGGGTAGCTCAGTGGGACCCCCGTTAAGTGTGAGTTTGATTCCCCTGCCACGAATAACATCGGCAGTGAGCAATATCTGAACGGATCCTGGACCGCACCCACCGCTGTTTACCAACCCGTAGAGACCAGTGTGGTGAAGTATGGTCAAACAACCTCCATGGCTGACGCGGAATGAGCAAGCGTTCTTCCTGCAGTCCATCAACAAAGTACTGTATATATTTCATAATTATTTAATTGTAAGAGTGAAAAGTCACTGTTCAATGAATTATACTCATTCATGGTCATTACATGAAACAGATTTGAATCGAAGGACATCCATTCTCATGTACTAAGCTCACGTATTTGTTGCAAGCTTTCGAGAAGACGTGATTCAATGGCTGTATGCATCCTTATTACAACTCTTCTAATTATTGGCCATGCTTGGGATACCTGTTTCTCATGCCTCTGTCCCAAGTGAGCACTGTTATAAATGCATACAATAATGGGAGGTAAATAATTACGTTTTAATGTGCCAGGTTTATAACAAATCGGTCTGCAAAACGCACTAATTATGTTATACACTGTGAAAACATGTAATGTACATTAGCCACCTGCCTGTGCATTATCCTATTCACCCTAACATAGAAATCTTTCGTTTCAATTTAATGGAGAGCATCAGAGGGGACCCTGTTAGTCTACCTCCATGTCATTTGTGTACCTTTTTTTTTTAAAGAATGTTTTACAAGTTCATTTAATAATGATGGGTGTAGCGGTGGCACAGCGGTGGTTCATGCATTGCGCCCATGAACTCAGTGACCTGAGTTGCATTCCCGGATATGGCTGACAATCACCGGTGAGTGATATATGGATTGGTTGTGAGCCTCCTGCTGTCACCAACCCTGCACTTACTATCATGGTCAAGTATGGTCAAATACCCCATGACTAACACAGCATGGGAAGGCCTTCTTCCATTAATGGATTGACAAAGAGCTGCAAATATTAGAATTATTCTTATCATAATACTAATTATCGGCATATTGCCATGGTGTAATGGTTAGCACACTACACTTGCATTCCACAGATCGTTGGTTCAAGCTCCCTGTGCTGCATTTGAAACAATGAGCATCCTTAAATACCCCCTCCCCCTGCCTCTGTCCACCAAGAAGTGTACACCACAGTCGATTGGTAGGTCGTGTGCGGTGAGATAAAAACGTACGTCATCCCACCTCTTCAAAGATGTTTGTTCACAGTAGGCCAATTATTCTTCTGCCAGGAGTGGCATGAGCAAGCAATTTACAGCGCTGCGCCTTTACCTGTGCCAGCAGAACAAAAATTGGCAGCAGTTACGGCATTATCATGACTTCGGAGATGGATTATTCGGATGCCTGGGATGAGTTTCACAAATGCCACCCGGTTACCACTGCACTTGTGTTTGCATTGACCCCTCTTCCGGGCAACTGTGCGGTGAAAAACATGGCAACGAGGCACTTGATGCAAATGCGCACGCTGCAAAGAAAAATAGATATGTTATCACGACGCAGCCTCTCCTTTCATCCCGTCTTTTAATTAGGACACATCAGCATCGTCGCGGCGCCCAGCACACCTTCGCTCGAGGAAATCATCGCTGCCGCTGTTGTTTGGTTTCTTACGACGGCCTCGGCAGTCGCCCCTAATTTGTGTAATTTAATTGAATAAACAAAGCGGTTTAGCGCAAATATATCGTTGGTTGCAAATATTTGCATATCATCAACCATTATTATCGCCAAAAGGACACATTAGCATTCTCGGCATAACAAAAACTGTGCTTTACCATGCTGCGCTTTAATATATTATCTATTTGAAAATGCTGGAAATTGTTACTGGATTAACTCCCTTGAGGGCAGTTAGGCTTCTGGAGACTATTGTACGATTAGACAATACTATTTCCAAACAACACTAAATTAATCAACATTTCTAACACTGGTTACAATTTTTATTGCTTTCATTTTAACCTAGTAAAGAACAATGCATATATATAATTGAGCAATTTGTACTATATTGCTTTACACTTTCATGCTGCACAGAGGTTTAAGGCTAAAGTTGATTGCAGGAAAATCATTTTAAATTGGGGTTTAATGAATCATCATTTTTACTTTGTTGCAGAAGACTATGAAAATATATTAACGACCAGAACCCTTCAAACGAGTATATTGCATTGTCTTAGCCTGCTATGCAGGGCAGTCTCAATGCTGTGAAATTGATATTTGTTCAAGTGCCATGGAAGTCTCATTTCACAAGAAGGACTTTCATCCTAAAGAAACATATACTTAATTTACATGTCCGATGTCAACCCACGACTGGAACTGTAGGCCTCCCCCAAAAGCCATTTCAGTTCATAGGCGTTGTTGATCACGTTTAACCACGCTGGTCAGTGCAGGTTGCAAAAGGAAAGGCGGCAACCAGGGCGATTTGATACATCACTCGCCACCCGGGTTCATAACGCAGGGCGCACATCTCTGCACGACAAAAAACCACTGATTGATAATCGTTTTCATTTAAGTGAGGTCACTGTGTGGGTATAATGTAAATGTTTAACTATAACCCTCCACCACCCGACAGAGCCAGTCATATCAAGTTGTCACGTGGGCAAATTTGTCAATTGAGTTGGTTTGTCAGCAAAGCAGAATGCAAATATTTTGGACAAATTTTCACGGTATTTTGCTGCGGATTTTCATCCGGCATCATCGGTTGTTAAGAAAAGCTCGGCTCTCGTGTGAGAAAGAGCTTCCTGATCACGGTCCCTATGCCTCCACGATGAAAACCAAACGAGACAAATCATGGTTCACAATATTGGTCATGATATCTTACGCGTAAAATTCACTACCGCCGACACCACCACCACCACTGTTTCGTTAAAGAAAACTACCACAGTAAAATTCAGGGAGCACCATTTACCCGCACGTAGCAAACAATAATGCACGTATTGGACGGCTCTCGACTTTGTTTTGCGCAGACCTGGGCACGACAAACATGCTAAGCGTGAGCCGCCTCTGCACAACCCTACAGCGTAACCTTTTTTATTCAACGGGAGGGGGGTGGAGGCGCACGAAAAGTCAGGAGGGACATGACACAGTCAATGTTAAACGAACTTCAAAGAGAGACGTTAAAGGGCTTTAACAGAATGAGTAACGGTAACCAATCTGCGTGCGTCTTTTGTGCGTTGTGCCCTGCTGTCATCAATCACCCGCTGGACTCTGAGAATTTAGAATGTGGGGGGATGGGGGGGGAGGTGCAGGCTAACCGTTCAGCAGAGGGGGACTCTGCCCCCACCCCCCCCCCCTGGCCCACCTCCGCCCCCTGCTACTGGGATAACAGCTGACCCATCATTCTGACCACGTGCCATCATAAGAGTAAAGGCAGCTGTCGGTAGTGACGAGTGTGTTTGCTGCCCACGTGCGAATGTGTGTCCACAGCGGCCGTGGACGAGTGCCCCAGCAACTGCAATGGCAACGGGGAGTGTGTGGCTGGGATCTGTCGTTGCTTCCCGGGCTTCTTAGGGCCGGACTGCTCGCGAGGTAACAGGGGGGCTCAACCGAACATTTGCACGTAACAACAACAACAACGATTCACACAACAACACCTGAGCATTCACACGCAACAGCAACAACGATTCACACAAGCACAACAACCGAACATCCACACGCAACAACAACAACAATGCAAATGCCAGAGGTCAGAGGAAGGGGCTGAGCTGGTGACGATGAGACCCTGGGTGTGTGTCTAGCTTTCAGCCGCCCATGATTAAACCGGATTTTCGTGTGGTGGCTCTGCACGCCTGTAATCCAGCGCTGTGGGGGCGAGGATTAGTGGATCGCACGAACGTTGTGAAATGCCTTTCCCATGGGCATCGAGGAGCTGTATGGAATATAATGTTGCCCCCTCCCATGCGTAGGGTTACATCGAGGGCTCCGGTTTTCTCCAAAATGTATAAACACTCACTAATTGGCTGAAAACATCTTAATATATAGAGAACTGCAGAGCAATTGTTGGCAGCAGCTCACTTGCCAAACAGCCTTCCAGCTTGTCTGTGGTGCCCCGGCGATTATTAGATGCAAATTGATTCAACGACGCTCTATAAAACTAATGGTAAGGTTTGTTTTATTGATGGTAATTGGCCTGGTCACCAGCGACAGTAGTCATCGAAGCAAACTCGGAAGTAGCTCTCTGTTGTCCGCTTCTGTGGACCAGTTTCTCACACGAAGGGTTGCACTGCTCTTCAAGAGATCCGAATGACACTTATTCTCGTGATGTGATGCCGATAGGACAATCAGGATGAGAGTTGGGGAAAATGAAAACCGATACAGAGCAATAAACAAACAGCCCTTCCATTCGTTTCTGCACTTAAAAGTAAAATATGTCTCAGTCTATCATCCCTCGGGCTTTCACTGCAATGTAGTTTACATAGTTTAGAATATAAATTACAGATTTCTTTAAAATCATGACTGAGTAATACATGACAATGATTGTCTGTTTTGCCTCATAGATTTTTTTAAAGAAAGTGCATTCATTTTATATTTTTCAACTACATATTTCAATGGTAGTTGAATGTGTACATATACAAACATGAAGACAAAAGAATCCCCCATGTGGCCTTTAACAGACTTTTGGGGCTGTTAGCAAGCACCGATGAAGACTGGCACGGCACACGAAGGGGTGGGCGGCTAACACCACGGCCGACCGACTTTGTATCCCCAATGCAGATGTGTTGAGACACGGCACCAGGTACTTCTTTAAGGCAGAATCGACCTAGGGGAGACTGAGGACAGGTTCAGACATTTGCTACTTATTTGTTTGTGAGCAGTAATCGAACTCGGGTCTTCAAGTTCACAGCGAAGTGCCCACGAGCCAATGCGATGTGTATGTATTCGTCACGTGCTACGAAATGCTGTGTGTGTTGTTTAAGGTGAATTGCGGCTTGTCCGCTGCGCGTGTAAATATTTGCGCACAAAGACAAAGAGCCTCCGCGTAGCCTCAAACAGACTTTTGGGGGAAGTGCTGTCAGCGAGCAGCACCTATGAAGGCCGGGCACAGCAACAATGCGAGGGGGTGGAGGGGGGGGGGTGTGACCTGGCACTGCGCGCCAACACAATTTTATTGGTGCTGCGAGTGACCAATAAATGTGAAATGTGAATTTCGCACGTGCGTTTCATGGGGAGAGATTTAAACAAAGGTTGACCGCGGAGATGGACACACAAGTCATTGTGCCCCTGCCCCTGAGGACCCCTTCATCACCGCTTCGCGGCGTCCGGGGAAGATAACTAGCCTAATTGATGGACATTTTTTAAATTTACAGGAATTTTATGCATAAATAAAAATGCAAAAACGCGGTAATTATGCGTTGTTTATTTGTCCCTCGAGTGCCGTGTTCGTTGGCTGTGGAGATGAGTTACGACTCGTAGTGCGTCGTGCTGCCAACTTTTGGTTTATATATAAGCCAGACGATAACACCTCGGCCAAGTCTCTTCCTGCTTCTTCTTCTTCCACCTAAAAAAAATCCAAGCACATGCAGAGCTGCATGCTGCTGTCAATGGCAACACATCATCTTTTTATTCTTTATGTACCCGGATCTGCTTTTTTATCTGTGTCCAGATAATACAAACGTATTTGTAGTATGTAATAAGTGCACATTTAAAATATGTTTAATTAAACTCGGATAGATGTATGCAATGTCACGTGATAACAACAAATGTTTTTGTTGGATTGATCCAGAAAGGTGGATGTCACGTGAAGTGATGTCACTTCCCTGTCATGATTTCTGTACTTTTTACCACCAAAATTGGCATCGTGCGCATGACATCGCTTTCACGGAACACGACCTGACTTGTTGAAATCCTGGTCAGAGGTCGAACCACCCATTCTGTCCCTCTGGGGACAGAGAAATGTGGAGTTGTCACCAATGACTTGAACTTGTAATTAGGAAATGAACACTCCCCAATGCTCACTTGAGAAGAAAACCACTTTGATGTGTTTTTTACTTTACGATTAGTAGATGTCATATGCAACATTGCTACGCCCATATCACCCAAATGCATCGGATCTCGAAAGCCAAGCAGGTTTGAGGAATGAGCCTCGTTACTACATGTATGTCTGGGAATACCAGGTGGTTTGGACTTTGGCAAGTACAGCAAGTGGTCTCATGAACCAATCTGTTTCAGAACGTTACATTTCAGCCCTGTGTATGAGTAAAGGTGCAGCCCTGCAATTTCTCACTCAGGCCAATGTTAACAGAAGGGCTTACACCAGAATAAGATTGAGAGAGAGAGTCTCCAGAAGGCTTTTTGTTCCGTTCTTCCTCGCTGGACAAACGTCTTGGAATAGGTGGGATTAGTCATACTTTACGCCACCACGCAACCTGTTTATCGACTAACTGTGGTGCACCCAAGATACTATTAGGTGGACAGAGGCAACGAGATTAAAGAAACTAGCCCAATTGTTTTAACTGCAGCATCGAGAGATTGAACCGGAGACCTCTGGACTGTGCTAACCAGTGTGCTCTGGCAGCATCCCTAACGCGTTTTGTTTTCTAAAGGCTGTCAAGTTTCTCCCACTAGGCAAACACCCATTAATGGAATTGGTTAGGACATTACAATAAGGATCCCAACTGAAAATTTCTCGAGACTCCCCGTTAATCATTGCCGGGTAAACAAAGAGGGGGCGTTGGTGGTGGGAGACATCAGTCTGACGATCTCTGTCACAGGTGGCACAACGTTCACGAGCACCTGTCCCGCGTGTCTGTCCGCGTGTAGCCTCGTGCCTGGTGCTGTGCAGCGGGAACGGCCTCTACCTGCGCGGCCGCTGCCTCTGCCACAGCGGCTGGAAGGGCTCCGAGTGCGACGTGCCGTCCGAGCAGTGCCTCGACCCGGCATGCAGTGGGCACGGCTCGTGCGTCATGGGCAGCTGCGTCTGCCACCCGGGCTACAAGGGGGAGAGCTGCGAGGAAGGTGGGCGGTAGGGGGCGCGGGGGGTTGTGCGGGGGGGGGGGGGGGGGCGGCTTCGTTTGCTTTGTGGTGCATCTCGGGCAGAGCATGTGCCGCGTGCCCCCCACACATACGAAGTGGCAATGAAGCCGTAGTGTTCACGGCGGTGCTTTCAGTGTTTGCGCTGCAGGATTGTGAAGAGAAATTTAATGTGCTTTGGCTTGGCCTGTAACGATCATACCCCCCCCCCCCCCCCCCTTTGCGATTTCATGAATGGCCACGATTCTTGGTCACGATGCAATTAATCTATTCTGTTTTAAAAACATCGTGGTGCATTGTAGCATCGCGAGTAGCTGCAGGGTTCACGTGCAGCACACAGTATGATCCCATTTATGGATACCCCATTTACATAATGGGCAGAAATGACAGGTAAAACAACATTTTATTTCAAAGCCTCTACACGTCTCCAACCAATGTCAATGCCCTTATTGAATCGTTCAATGCTCTCCCCTGCGAGATACGGAGCCGTGCGCTTTCAGCAGCATTCAATCTGCTGCTGGGAAGAAAGTGGGAGGGGGATCATTAGTATTTACTTGCGGTATCTAGAAATGGATCACCTAAAGTCATTGATTCTCACGCAGCACCGTTTGATGCACTTATCGCTCGCATGAGAATCGAATTTAATCGACAAATTTTTGCATCGTTACCCCCCCCCTCTTAATTTGCGCCCATTTTATTTTTGAGCGGGGGGGGGTGGGGGGGCACCACAGCCAAAGCCACAGTATTCGCCAACCTTCATTAGCATCGACATATGCGCCGAGTTATTATTGCAGATTAACGACCGCAGCGATGCCAGAAAATTAATTGAAAATCATCTTCCAAGTTGGGTTTTGCTCCGATGCACTCTGCGAGTGTCGCTTTTTTGCACATCCCAACGTAAGCCGGCATGGCGCAGCGCAGCAACACATCATCATGGCGGCAGCAGCAGCGGCAGCCATCGGGCACCTTCGCGAGATAACCTAGCACACCCCGCGAAACATATCAGCGTCGCGATTGAACCAAGCGCTTGAGGGCATCGGCTTAGGTGAGCAGCTTTGTCGGTCAGGTGGGGGGAGCGTGGTGGGAACATCGTGGGAACGTGGTGTGGAGCGTAGGGGGAGCGTGGTGGGAGCGTGGGGGGAGCGTGGGGGGAGCGTGGGGGGAGCGTGGGGGGAGCGTGGAGGGAGCGTGGGGGGAGCGTGGGGGGAGCGTGGAGGGAGCGTGGAGGGAGCGGGGGATAGGTCAAGAGGGCCCCACAGCTGGACGGCTGCTTTGAGCCTTCCCCCATCTCGGATGACCTTGAGAGACTCCTTGAAGCGCACTCCATCAGGGGCTGTCACCCGCGAGACGGCGTGACCTCCGCTCGTCCTGCCTTTACACGCCAGCCATCCTTCCCCATTTACACGGCGGCCCCAGCATCAATTCTTATCTTTGATAATGGCACTGCCAGTCTCGTTAATAGGTGCACAACGGTGGCAAAAAATTGCAAGACCGCGTTGGCAGCGGTGCACAAGCACAAATAATAATAAACAAAAACGCAATGCATCATCCAGTAACATTGCCCAAAAAAAATATTTATTATAATATGCAGCGTTTTTGCGCAATATCCAGCCAGTTAGTTAAGTGATAGAGCGAGCTGCTCACAATTGTAAAGTTGCGAGTTAAAATCCTGGTTGTGGGTTAACTTAGCACATTATCGTTATGGGGTTTGATTAGACAGGTACTCATTTGTTGGGAATTCAATATTGGTTGTCCAGTGGATAGACTTGACCCCATCATGTAAACGTGGAATTTACATCACTGTCTTAGGAATGCAGTAAAACTGCACCGCCTAAAATTTCATTTAAGCAAAGAAATCTCTTTGACTTTTGACTTGGCTCAATGGTTATTCTTCAAATAGGGGAGATCTCTCTCTCTCCCTCTCTTATTTGTGCTTGTTACTTGCTACGAGACAACGGGAAGTTCTGTCGTAGCAGCTCATGGGTGGGGATGTTGGGTTTTTGGCGTTAGAACACGCTGGCACTTGCTCGTGCTTATTGTCGCTGGGCTGGCCGCCTGCACCCTGCTCCCTCTCCTCCTCCCTCCCCCATTGCAGTGGACTGCATGGAGCCGCAGTGCTCTGGCAATGGCGTGTGCGTGCAAGGCGTCTGCATCTGCACGCCAGGCTGGGGAGGCAGCAACTGCGAGTCTCCGCGCCTCAAGTGTCCCGACCAGTGCTCGGGGCACGGCAGCTACCTGGTGGAGTCCAATTCATGCAGCTGTGACCCCAACTGGACTGGCTCCGACTGCTCTGTCGGTAAGCACACGGCGAAGGTCGTGCCGTGGATAACACTGATGGTTAAAAAATATATATATTTAGTCAAGGCAGTGCTGTGGACACAATGGTGATTTTCAAAAAGTACTTTATTTATACGGTGGTCACTGATATGCTCCAAATATAGATATTGGAAGACAATTCCAGTACCCATGCCTTATTTTGTTTTGCATATCCATTAATTTGATATACACTTGTAGGCGTAGGGACCTCCCTTCCTTCCCTCACTCCCCACCGGGGTGTGGGGAGGGGGCCGGAGACTGAACCCCCAACTCATGTGACCTCACGGACACTGCAAGGTCGTGTATTGTTGCAGAGAAAGTATTTTCCTCTGCAGTTTAATTGCAGTTGCGTTCATAGGTGTCATGTAATGAGATGAAGAAATGTCTATTTTTTGAAGTCTCAAAGAGAAGTGCATAATTCCATTTTTGACAATGGTCTGTGGAAGAATATGTCACATAATTATTTCTGAGATGTGTTTTGTTGCACGACAGCAAAACCAGCGTTTTTTTACATCTTTGAGCTGGAATTTTGATCAATATTAAAGCAAAATCAAATTTAAAATGGTCATTCTTTTGGAGCTATTCGTAAACAGACAAGCGAAGACTTTTTTGGCGTCTTAATTATAGAAGCATCTATAAAAAGGTGTGCAGCAGCAACTATTTACATGACCTGATGTGGAGGAAACATCAGATACCATAGAAACTTGTCACAGTGACTGAGCACACATAACGGGAAAGCATAACACGAAATAAAAGCAACGTTACAGGCCTATGCTGACCGTGTATTAAATGCATTGGGGGTTTTTTTTCATTATTTAACTGTCCATATGGATGTATGATTCACGCGGCGATGTCTGTCACTGATTAATGTAACCCTCAGAGTCGCATTAGGCCAAATTAGGTGCCATTACAATTTTTTTTCATTATGGAATTTTTTTTCTTAAGCATTGGTGACTGTGCTGAGGACATCAAATTCACATTAAATGAGAATCCTTTATCATAAGTGGTGACCCAGGTCCTGAACTCAAGGATCTAAGAGGTGCTAATTGAGGACTTCCATGCAGCCCTGAGTCACCTAGCTTGTCTCTGATATTATTTTCTTACATTTTTAGTTGCTTACTGTACATATCTCCTGACTTGTGTACATTTGATCATGTCGCCTTAGCTGTGTGGTCTGTTAATTTGACATCATTATCCATTGCAGCTGCCCCCATTTGGTGTAAAAGGCTCTGTTTTATTTTGGAATACGTAACGTAGAACTCAATGCCAAGCAAGTCGGTATTAATTTGAGAAAGCACGTTACATATTTTTGTCTGTCCTGGTCTAATTGACGAAAACCCACAGAAGCCTTAAACTGCTCATTTCATTTCACTCATTATTTCAGTCTAGATTGGCTCAAGCAGTCAAACATTGAGTCAAAAACTCTTAGCTAATGAATGTTGGTGTGTGGGGTACACACTCCTCACCCCCAGTACCCATAAATGTCATCAGTGAAACAAATCGGTGAATTAATTATCTATTTATATGTAATATTTATATATAAGATTTAACCAATGGACATGTTTGGTGTTTCTTCGTGCATTGCAGTCACTCCGAACATTACTAAATTATCTGAGTCTGCGCCCTCATTCCGACTCGTGCCTATGCATTTTGCGGGTAGTCGTAGTCATCGTCACGCTTGACAATTTTTGTCCACTCGAAGTCACCGTTGGCGAATGTACGAAGCAGTTCGTCGTCGAATATCTTTTGCTCGCCGACTTTCGTTCACGAAATTAACGCCGCCGCAAAGAGGAGAGCTCGCCCCAACGCGCAGTTGGCGACGCGAGATCTTTAGCGTTGGCGAGCGGTCGGGGACTGGCAGCCTGCGTGTCCCTTGTGCGGTGGAACGTCGCGCCGCACGGTGACACGCACACCGCGTGCAACGGAAGACCAGGCTTGGGTGGTAAATCATGAAGCCCTTGGGGGTGTAGCCAACGGTGCAGCCGTCTCCTCTCTGTGTGGCTCCCGTGCGTTTTTTTTTTCTCACGGTAATTTTCTTTAGAGGAATTGCAACTGCGACAGAGTAATAATCTGACTTATCAGAGGTAATATTATCGAATTAGGTCAGCGTTTGTACAATTAGGTTTTTTTTTGCATTGCAATTATTTTTTGTTGTTTTTAAAATTCTGCGAGAGTTCCCCTGGCATGGAATGAGTGCAGCAAATTATGGCATGCCATAGAGGGAACGTAATACGGTTTTTAGCGAAAGAGCTAAATTTGTTTTAATTAATGTACCAATATTTAAACCGGCTGAAATCAAATTGGAATGCGCACGAGCGATTTTTAAGTTTTACGTTTTTTTCTCTCTCATCGTCAGCTCGTTTGCGATGTCTGCCAGCGTTTGGGGCGCGTGATGCTTTCATTGAGCTTTTACAAAGGGAAACTTGAGAAATCTTGCTTTCGGCCAAGTTACAAGACAACCATCCAATGCACATAACGAACAAGTTACTCGTTTGTAATTCTACAATAGCAATTATAAAGGGGTCAACGTAAAAAAAAGTATGATCATCCTTTCGAGTTTTGTTATAAAAATAATAAAAAATAATAATACACCACAAGCTTGGCCTAATTGTCAATATTTGTTCAGAGCATTGTTTAAGGCATATTTCAAACATCTATGTTAACTTTTTAGACCAGAACTTGCAGTGCAAGTGACATAACGATCAGAATGACCAATCTGCTGTATTATTGCGTGTTTGCATCATTATTTTGTATATATCACATGCCTTAAATGGATGGCAGAGTCCGAGATTCCGTTGATTTTTGTCGATTGGCTGTTATAGTAAAGAAATAAGCTCATGAACGATATATTTGTCCACGGTTTTAGTTAATCATTCTGCCATGATACAGCAAGGGTACATATATACATTTATACGTGAATCTAATTTCACAGCCAAATTCCCGATTTTGTTGAATGACACCTCTTGTTATGCCTGGCTTGGAGGGAGGGGGGAAGTAATGAATGCAATGTTTTAGGAAACAATGATGTTATTTCTGTCATACATGCCCACTCTGTGGCTTTTATGGGGCCTTAGAGGTCAGTGACTTTTATTTTTAATCAATAGCCCCCCTGTAGGATTCAGACATATTGCAAGCACTGGTGATTCCTACCCTGTTTAAAATGCCAACGTACCCACGAGACGTCCAGCACTCAATCTTTGCTTGAGCCAGACTGATGTGACCTTGATCAGTGACAGAGGTCAATTATATTAAATAAATGGCTTTGTAGGATGTACAGTGAAATTGCAGTGATGGCAAAGAAGAAAAATACAAGGTTGTCAACATTTCGGTCGATAGGCCTTCATCAAGACTTATCCTGATTAAGTTCTGATTAAGGCCCAAAGTGGAATTAGTTTGTTTGTGTTAGCGATACCGGCAATTAATTACAAAAACATTTCAAGTGCCACAGTGAATCTTGACACCCCCAACCTGGACATTTATCTCTTAATGACCCAGAAATCGCACGTTGTTAAAAGTCTATTTTCGAGGTAATTACTCAGAAATTCTTAAGAGCATTTTTTTTACTACCGGCGCATGAAACCCGCAAATGGGATAATCTTCTTTTTTTGTTATCTCATTTACCTCTGAGAAAAAAAGCTAATTGGTAACACTATTGCAGGTTTATCAACAACAAAATCCACGATAGCATGAAAACAGAAAATATATATTTTTTCCCCACTTTATTGTGGGAAATAAAATCGGTCAGAAAATAATAAATGTTTTTTCCGTGATTTAGCCACTATATCACAATAGGGCTTGAAGGAGCACGGACTTATTCTGGAGGCTGCTGCGTTTGTGCATTTGCCTTTGTTTGTAATGTTTTATTTTGTTGAGTTGTGCAATAAATTAATAAACTCCACAAATAACAGAAAATCATTTATGGAAATAATGTTTGCCAATGGGGAAAGAGGCAGCATTCAAAGTGACAAAGCTTTATTGATTCCTACATTGTTTATAACTGGATCTTCCTTGTAAATTAAATATTTAATCTGAAGGAGCTCTTGTATGGTTCTAAATCAATAAATATATTGATGCTGATGCTAATGATTTTGATAGCATTGCTACCTGGTGCCACAGTCATATAATCATAAATGCGCTCATTGGAATTTCATCCATGCAGGCAAGTTCTTCAGATACATTTTGAGGAATTTCATTATTTTCACTTTGCAAAATGCTTTTGTTAGCCAATATGCACACTACTCATTATCAGCAACAGCAGCAGCAGCCATGAACAAATCCACTGCTCGACAAAGACCTCTATAACCCATCACCATGTCTCACGGTCATGCGGTGTAGCAATTCATCTGGCTCCTTCACACGAGCTGATTTCATCTCTCCTCCTCCACAGTGGACCCATTCCATCCCTTGGCTGCCACTCTGTAATTATTCTTGACCCATTGGTCGTTATCCCATGCAAAGATAACCCTGGCCCCATCACACTTAGCCGTGAGAGTGATTGTCCTTAACCAGCGTATGTTCTCTAAAGCCATGTGTTACTATTTTTGTATCTCAATGTAATTCCAAGGAATTTCCCCTGCACGCTTCCTTGTACACGTGTACATTTGTGCATGAATTCCTGCAAACATTGCCAAACGTTTGCAAAGGGCTACATTTATTTACACAGGTGTGTAATGAGTATTGGTATTCTTACAAGAAGGCCACCCTTAGCCTTTCACCAATTCATTGCTTTACACATTTGGATGTTGGAACTGGAGCCTGCTTGATGAGTGCTGATGTATCCATGGGACAGAGGTCTCTCAAGCCACTGTTGTGCATATGCAAGCACGCTCATTGTGTGGTGTAAATTATAACTTTTTGGCCACTCCACCACCCGTCTGATGAGGGCTCTCCAAAATCCGGCAAAATGTTGGGATTGTGGTCTGAGGTATAGAGAGACCGAACGGATTTATTTATTTTAATCTATTTTCTCTGTTTTGATTTTTTTCTTATGTATATTATTGTCTGATTATTTATGTATTCGTTTTTTTTTATTTGCTAAGTAGTTGGGTTTTGTTTATTGTATTATCTGTGTACGGAATTGGATAATCGATGCGCAGCGTCGTGGGATGCAATTGCATGAATGGCGCCCTATAAAATATAATTATTATTACTACCTACTTGCTGTGCTACTTGTCGCTGGGCGACCACACGCAAAAACTCCCATCGGGAATCTCATTGTCATTGGCGCTCGCCGCCTCCGAGAGGGGTCCGCTCGCCACGAAGAACGCTCACCACGAAGAACGCTCACCACAAAGAACGCTCGCCACGAAGAACGCTCACCACGAAGAACGCTCACCACGAAGAGCGCTCACCACGAAGAGCGCTCACCACGAAGAGCGCTCACCACGAAGAACGCTCGCCACGAAGAGCGCTCGCCACGAAGAGCGCTCGCCACGAAGAACGCTCGCCACGAAGAGCGCTCGCCACGAAGAACGCTCGCCACGAAGAACGCTCGCCACGAAGAACGCTCACCACGAAGAGCGCGTGGGCCCTGCGCCGAGTGACCTTGTTGCTGCCATAGAGACAGCTTGCAGGTGTTTCCACATTCACCTTCGAAGCCCAGAACAACCAAATTGCCCCCCCCCCCCCAACCAGCCTCTGCTGTTTCATAATCTCTGAGTGCACTCGACCATCGACCTCTGTAATAACAAATAACCGCGCGCGTGTGTGCGTGCGTGCGTGTGTGTGCGTGCGTGTGTGTGTGCATGCGTGTGTGCGTGCGTGCGTGCATGCGTGTGTGTGCGTGTGTGAGGAGCGGTAGTGAAGCGGTTAGCGCACTGCACCACGAATCCGGTGACCCGAGTTCGATTCCCGCTCACGGCTAACACCAGTGACGGTAATCTGGACCGGTCCTGGGCCTCCCTGAGGTCGATTAATCCTGAAATGAGTACCTGGTGCAGTGTGTAAAAATAGCGCCACTGGGGAGACAAAGGCGCCGGGCGTGGTGTTGGCCACCGGACCCCCTCGTGTGCCGTGCCGGCCTTCTTTGGTGCTACTCGTGATCAGCACTTGCCCCAACACTCTGTTCAGGCTATATGGGGGATCTTTGTTTTGTCTTTGTGTGCGTGTGTGCCCATGCGCGTGTGTGTGTGTGTGTGCGTGCGCGCGCCTGTGCGTCTGTACGTGCGCGTGCGTGCGCGTGTCCGCAGTGCATTCCCTTCGCTCCCCCGAGCTGCTGCGTTATTGAGCCGGTCTGTTTTTAGTGTGCCGTTTATCTGCAAAAAAAAAGGCACACTCAGCGCTGCTTGTACCACAGTAATAAAATTAATAATGTGTCTCATCTCTACACATGACTATTGATGAATTAATGCCCGGTAATTAAGCAATTTAAATATAAATTGTACCCAGAGCTATCTCTAAACGGAACAACACGTGCAGCTCTCCTAACACCGGTTTGCGTGTCTCGCATTCCTGAGCAATTAACCAAGGAGGGATTGAAACACTTTGTTCAACATCGACTTTGCGTCCGAGCTTTTTTTTTGTTTCTTTCCAAGATGAAATAGCAAGTTGTAAATCGGACATATCTTTTTAACTTGGATAATTTTGCCTACATTTGATGGTCTCTCAAAATGCACAACTGAGATGTGCGTATGTTGAACTTCTTTCGCACCATACGTAGCCAACTGACACTCATAGGTATTGTCCATTTCGCAGATTTACGCCGATTGGTAAAGGGTGCGGGCCCCGTAATCGCTCACTCGTGCCACTTAGGATCAAAATTGCTTTCCGCTTGAGGAAGCGCTGTAGAGCCCCTCCGGAGGGTAATTTGGCCTACTTTTCCACACCAGCCAGATGTCTTTGGAGAGGGAGGTGGGTAACCGCACGTTACACCCACGACATTGCTACCTGCCAAGCGACTATGGTGTGTTTAACACGTAGGCTTTCGCGACCAATATTATTCACAATAAACGTTTTTGGGTTAGATCGCGATATTTCTAAATGTGTCGTAACCCTCCACCACCCGATGATGCTGGATGTAATTACCAACGAAACGTCGTACTAAAAAATTGTAAATGTGGGCTAAAGTAGTGAACTATTTGTCTTTTCGATTTAAAGCTTTCGTGACTGCAGGGATTCATCTTCTGGGTTCTTTCGGTGAAGTCACGTAGAATGGAGATACAATAATAAAAATAATAATTCTGTTATTATTATTTGTCTTTTGTCAACGTGACTATGGCATGTCAATTTATGTACTACTGGGTATACAGACGTGGGCGAGGTGGGGTGGGGGCGTTTAAAAAATGTGCCGATTGTTTAAACTGCTACGACGGTAGATGGACCCGAACTGTCTACATTTTGATTGCAAGTCCAATTAACAACCACGGCAGCTTCTATTGCCGGCAACGGCAGCCATGAGGACGCACTTCCCACCGTGGCTTGCGCGCAGAGGAGGACAGCCGTCGCTGGTGGAGGCGGTTAATAATAATTAACGATTTATTTGGAAGGCACCTTCCACTAATGTCTCAAGGCTCCTTGTCAAAATGAGGGTAGGAAAAAGCCAAGAGAGACAGAACGGCTACATAGAATAAACTGCCTTAAGAAGGTGGGGTTTTAAGACGAGGCGGTTGGGATATCGGAACGCTAAATTAACCGCGTGTCACTTTGCAATTCAGGAAATGGCACGTGTAGAATGGCGGGCTAGTCGTTACACCTCAGCGTGATGTGGCGTGATTGCTAAACAGTATGGCATGTGGTGCTAATTTCGAGAGCAGGCTTTTTTTTAAGTGGGTAGGTATGGGAAAAAAAACGTTACTGTAGCAGGGGGTTAATGCATTCCCGGCGCTAATAAACAGTGACCAACTCTTGTGAGCAATGCTGTGTGGTATTTAATGTGAGCGAACAGCTTGTAGACTGCGCTTAATTTCCCGGCATAATGGTGGTATCTTAGCATGGAAACAATACGCCTAGCTGCGCAAATACATTCTCTAAAGGGCTCTTTTGTTCGGTTGAATGGTCTAGTGACCATTTCGATCCTACGTGTTTCCCCACATCCCGTATGCTGGACTCACCTCTAAGTTACCTCCCACGAAAATGTAATGCCTTCCAGATTATTGCTGGCATGTTCTGGTCGGAAGCCACTGCATGCAGGTGAATTTAATAGCCATGGAGCAACCCATTTGTTTAGGCGGTAACCTATCACCTAGCTGTGTGGGTCGGTGTCTTTGCAGCCAGCCAGCGCAACAACAAATACGAGTGAAGTTTATTTTATTATTTATGTATTTATTCTGCTTTTAGGAGGGCATTGAAAGTGGGTGCTTTGACCCTGTAATATCTATTCATCTCTGCTTGTATCTCTTGTTATTTGCCAAAATCGCACGTGTGCCAGCGAGTTAATACTATTACTACGCCATAATAATACATGCCGTTTGGTTCACAGTGGACGTCAAATATCGCCTGACGTCATTCGCTAGATTAGGCCGTTGTGTGCTGAAAATTTAGCCAAATTCGAAAAAATGACACCGCTAATTACTCAATAGGGATTATACATGGAAATCATTGCTGTGTCCTGGCAGGCTAATGCCCCAGGTCATTTTTTTCCAAATGAGACTCAACCTGGTCTTTTCAATTCTCACATGGTTATATCAAATTAAACTTGAACAGGTTGTGACAATGTTTGCGTCATTGGTAGCAAATAACTTTTGTCTTTCTCTTGCAGAAAGTGTATTGCATAAACAAAAAAGTTGCTTCTGTCTCCTTTTAAAAACAAAATGAAATCCATCAACCTTTCATTTTTGGAATTCGTAGAGTTGGGAATTATACCATTCTGGGAAAATGTAACGATGGGATTTAATAGCAAAGCAGGATGAAATCTTGGCAGAGACTTACTGGGTGCCGGTACGTAACGGCGGACAGACTATCGTGGGTTGAATATTTGGTGCTTAGCAGGAATGGTGGGGAAAGAGACACGTGCAAATTATTTTTGTGTTATTAGGAAGGAGGGATGGAGTAAGTTAAGTATAAGGATTTGCACTTGAACACTAACCCATTTTCGTGGTACATTGGCCAGCGCATTCAACTGCTCAGCTCTTGCTGTGTGAACGGCTTGGACCGAGCCTGCACACAATGCACTTTCGCTATTACATTAGGCATGGTGCGGTAGGTTTAATACTATCCCACTGTCATTCATACGAACCTGTCCGTGGTTAACTGAACAATTTATAGTGTGAATGTGTCACGCAATGGTACACAGTTGTGGTGTGGGGCGAACGCAAAGCCTTGCGCCTGCTTCCTGTCGCGCTTGTAAAATCACAGCCATGGATTCACCTCTGCGTGGCCCCATCCTTCCGGTGCCCACCCCATCTCACAACACAAACACTCTCCTGGAGGCCGGCAAATTTTCACGATTCCACTTACAATTAATTGCTAATCTATTCCGAACGGAGCTATTCTAATAGATTCCTGGGTGGCTCCTGACAGCGGTAATTGATGATCGTGGGTCAGGGGTGTATTTTTTTCTAACATGTACACCTTTGATATGCGCGTGGTTCTTTTAATTGGAATCGGCCCATAATCGCATGGAATTAATTAAAATCGATGTGGAATTGTTTCTGATCACAATCAAGGACCGTGGCCTCTCTCTCCCGCTACTGAATTGATCACGCTGTATACAACAAAAAAAACAGGTCATCGCCCAGCACCTATGCTGTGGTCAACAGGGCGAAGGCAATCGATACACAAACGAAGAGGGCAGGTCTCGGAGCGACTCGTGAACACACGTAATCCCCAGCCCTGAGTTGATATGCAGTGTATGATCCATTTATCCGGCATTTGGGAGTGAGGGAGAACCGATCAGACCTGTGCCCCGTGTTCTGGCTCGGGCAGTTTTTGGGGACTGTGTCGACACAGACCTGCTCTCATAATTGAGCCAATGTTGCTGAATTACGATGGAAATTCTGTCAAGCTACTAATTGCAGTGGCATTTTCTACGCACTTGGTTATTCAGTGCAGTAGTCAGTTCTGCATGTGACTGTTCGTGTTTTGATTACCGATTTAACCGTTTAGTATCACCGCAATTTGGGTGACCCGTTGTGATTTTTTGGTTCTTCCCGTTAATTTATAACGATATTGAACGTTCATTTTTAGTTTTATTGGCCACATGACGCACGTATGATTATACTCTACTGCTGTTCTATTGCACTATTTTATTATCAATGTTACGGGAAATATATTTAATTTTAAATTGTGCTGAATGGTAGAGCAATGTCCTTTAAGTTTAATATCCCCAGTATGACACATAGACTCGACTTGCAGAGTCGTAATCCAAATGCCCTAAGAGAGGTATCATTCCTGGCCATGTTTATGGGCTTCATTAGATAAGCGTGGCGCTGCCTTACGCACTTGAAATCACGATGCTCAGAGGCTAGAGGCTGATGGAGTAGAAGAGTCTGCGTTTATTTTGTTTAACCAGGTGAGAACTCAAGAGTCACAGATGAGTGTCATTGCAAGAATGAGTTGAAGAGCACGAGACTCATGTTGACCGCACCATGGCCAGTTTGGTGAGATAGCAGGCCTCAAGCACAGGAGGCAGCAGATCATCGCTGAGATTAATCTGCAGCCGATTAATAAGACTTTCCTCAAGATGTGTTTAAGTAAAGTCAATATTAAGATGAAAAGATCTGAATAAGAATTGGTTTTAAATTAGGTCACCGGGCGACTCCGGGGTCAAATCCCCGAGCTGACGCCGCTGAGATCATGGGTTTCTCATTCAAACTGCGGCCGGCTGCAATTGCACAACTCTCTGAAGTGTTGCAAGCTGATGGCCTCAGTCCAGTGAACCTGCCTGCATGTGAAAAAAATCATCAGGCTACATTGTTTTATTTTGCTATTTTATGAATGTAGCAACAACATCTACAAATTTAGCTCTCAGAATTACAATTATTGGTGTGGATACGATACGACAAAGACAAAAGGATGGGGTAAAGGTCACATGAAGCGATCTCAGAGGTCCTGTCATATCTCCGTCTGCGGGTCATTCTCGAACACGTGGGGGATGGTGTTGTCGCATTTGCTTTTGGACCCTTTGTCTCATGCCACGAACGGTCATAGCACAAATTAAAACACCAAACTGAAACCTTTTGCAAAGAATCATGTCTGCAAAAGTTTCAGTTTGGTGTTTTAACATCTTACCACCTGTTGTATTGCCAGAAAGGGTAAAACCTATTCTAAAATTTTAATACTGGCAAAGGAGGTCCCATGATTGTGAAAAAATACTAAATTGCCAAAAATATGAGAAATATAGAAACTGTAAAGGGTGCATCCCTGGAATTGCTTGCTCACGCCAGCGCTGGCGGAAGGGCCTCCTCTTGAGAGAGCTCAAGAGAGCACCCCTGAAGGTTATTTGGCCTACTCTTCCATACTGACCAGACCTCTTGGAAGAGGCGGGAGCACTCGCATTTTACCCCATCACACCCAACTGCTTGGTGGACAGAAGTTGTGGGGGATGAAGGGGAGATTGCAATATATATGAAGGGGTAAAAAAAATAATTCCTTTTTTGGCTGCTGTGTTGCAGAGATGTGTGCCCTGGACTGTGGGAGCCACGGCGTGTGCGTGATGGGAAGTTGCCGCTGCGAGGAGGGCTGGAGCGGCGTGGCATGCGACCAACGCGCTTGCCATCCCAACTGTGCCGAGCACGGTATCTGCCGGGACGGCACGTGTGAGTGCAGCCAGGGTTGGAACGGAGAGCACTGCACCATCGGTACGTACACCCGGACTCGCACGCTCGCTCCCCCGCGTCAATGTGACCTGAGACCAAATCCAACGCGGATCAAACCAAAAGGAAGTCTGCAGGGCAAACCGGCTAATATTTGGCGTTATTGTCACGTAGGTTTTCACGGTCACTCTGCGTAGCTCTCCGATGCACTTTCATCCTCCTCGCAGCAGCGGCTTTTGACTTGCCATCGGACAAAGACAGTCACCGCATCACACGACCGTCTGGAACACTCTCCTTTCCGATATTTGCAAGCCGCTGGAGCTGTGTACTTTTAAATCTAGATTGAAAGCTAATTTCTTTAGAACTGCTTTTTGTGTTTAGTTTGTTGTCCTTCCCCCCACACCTCCTATTAACACGGTTGGCTACGTACGATGCGAAATTAGTTCAACTTACATACCTACATAGAGATGCATAGGCTCGCATAGACCTATAGAGTCACACAGAGACCCACAGACTCACATAGATTGAAACTTTAGATTGAAAACGAATTTATTTTGATCTGCTTTTTGTATTTAGATTGTTGTCCTTTCCCCACACCTCCGATTTAGCATGGTTGGCTACGTACAATGTGAAAGAAGTTCAACATAGACACGTACATGCATTGTTAGGCATAACGTCCAACATTGAGCGAATCATTGGAATCCTGCCAAACGGCACTCGGCTTGAGCACAAAACACTTCGGAGAACAATATGTCCAGCAATATGAACAATATGTCCAGCAATACGAGCAACATGAACAATGTGCGGCGTATCAACTTAAAAGAGAAATCCTCGAGCAGCGGTTGGCATGTTCCTCACAATTGTGAAAAATGCCAACTTTAAAAGAAAATCCTGTACCTTTGCCTCGCTCCGTATTCATTACAGTCGCTGAGCCGAAATACAAACTTGTCCAAAAAGGTCTCTTCCATTGTAAAAAATATATATAATTTGACAGCGTGTTTAAACTGCGTGGTTGGAATGCTGGCAACATATTTCTGACATGCTTAAGTATTTTAAACAAAATGAGCTTTTGATTGATCTTCGCCAGCAACATCATAGAAGCGTCTCAAGATGATCACAGCCGAGATGCTGGTGAGCTCCTGCGACTCCTACAAACCCTCGATGCGGTGGGGTAGCGTCGACGCCCTGGCCACCACGTGGAGGATTAGTAGGGGATGAGATTTGTACAATTAAATGTTCACACTACTCCATGCAAGTGTGTGCAGTTTAATCTGTGGGGAATGGTGGCGCAGCGGTTAAAGCTCACCGCACTCCGAATCCGGCGGACCCGCGTTCGATTTCAGCTCACGATTAACATCAATGGCGAATATCTGAAGCGGTCCTGGGCCTCCCCTAGGCCGACTCGGCCTTAAATATTATCTGGTGTGATGTATAAATATCAGCACTGGGGGAGACGGAGACAGCCGGACGTGGTGCTGATCCACTCGCACCTCGAGTGCTATGCCAGCCTTAATAGGTGTTTACTAGTAACACTTGTCCTCACAGCCTATTAAGGCTATACAGGAGATATTTATCTTTATTTGTGTAGTTTTATCCACCGAGCTCAAACATCTGTCTTATTGTTACTATTATTTAGTAATGGATGATACGTTTATCGACATCCTCTGCTTAAATTAAATGCATTATGTTACAGCAATGATAGGTTTCCATGAACACAATAAACATACTTCTTAATATTGACTGGCAATGCAATCCATCTGCCGAGTATGAAAGTAATAAGGACAAAACATTTAATGAATTTTTAAAAAAAATATTGTTCTTCAAAGCAGTCATGTTTTTGATCAATGATGTCCTTACTAACAATGACAGTATCAGTGAAATGAGATATATCGACGCGTTATAGTCAATGGCAATTCAAATCCATTGTCTGCTTATATTTTGTAAAAATAAGTTGCCCTTTTTTGCAAAGGGCAAATTCATTTTACTTGGTTGGAAACTGAAGAACCGCTGACCTTTACACTCACAGCAGAATTCAACTCAGGTTTATAAAATAACCAGCATAAGAAGGCACTTTAATTGGTCCACATTCATTATCTCGTGTGTTTACACTCCATCATTTAGTTTTTTTCCGCGTGATTGTTTTTTTTTAAAACTATTTTGAGAAACACGTGACTCAAATAGACACGTGTTACCAGCTCCATAAATATATATTTTATTGTTTTATGGTGCACTTAAAAAATGCATTTTCGCACGAAACGTTATAATATACATGATGCACGGCCCTTTCACAACTTATTTTTCCCAACGACATCTGACGGTTGGCAGGAAGCATTGTCGGGAATGTGTAATGTAATGTGTGGATTATATTAACTTCTTCACGTGTGCTGATATGATTTCAAGAGCGCATTCGCTGAGAGTTCCAATCAGCACAGTGCCCATGTCCGTGGCCATTCTGAGACTCGCCAGCACCGAGAAAATTGATTTCACGCTCTGCGAAATATTCCATCGATTCACCTTTTCATTTCCCAATATCAAAATCATGCACAGTAGCATTATCGACGCCCGCTTCCAGTCTCAGTTATTCACGTGACATCTGTGACCTCTGAACCCACCCCTCGTGACCCCCGCCTCTGGGTCGTGCCCCTGGGTTGGGGGACAGCTGATGCGGAGTAGTGCAGATGCAGTTTAATTAACCGAATGATTGTCTTTAGTTGCCAATGGAAGGTCAAGGGGCCTGCACTGCATCCTCATTATACCGCACATCATGTGGCCCCTACAACAGACATATAAAACGACTATGTTTTGATCATAGTGCCCCTTATTGGTTACAGAGTAGGTATTTGTAACCCTATTTCATTGCATGCAAAATTTGTAAGGAAGAAAATGGCCGCAACAAACCTGGCAAAGCTGCGTAACATTTAAAGAAAAATATTGTAAGAAAAAATGGTAACGTTTTTTAGATTTTGGACCGAATGGTACAGGTGCAGTCCTGCAAGTGCTTTCACACACTACTGGCTGCATAAGGGCCTCCACGAGAGGGCGCTGTAGAGAGCCCCTCCAAAAATATATTTGGCCTTCTCTTCCACCATGTAAGAAATAGGAGCACCCATGCACATAATTGCTTTAAGGTGAAATGGTGATGCAACAAATGCATTAGGAAATAATGAATTTGGACGACATTAATGACGCCTTTTGGCGTCATCTGGTCGAGCACCAATTGGATCGAGGCTCAAAAGAAAGCCGACCAATCAGTTTCAAGGACAATGCATATATTATCATAGTATGTTTTGTGTTTGCATTTTGACTGCAGGTATTGTGGTTAATGCAGACATGAATCTTTGTAAAAAAAAAAAAGGTTTCAGTTTTGTTGCCAGAAAAAGGGGAAAAACTCTATTATTAGTTTTAAATATGTTCATCTTGCAGTAGGCTGCCGCCTAGTTAAGCAATTAAGGAAGCCTGTAAGCCACTCTTACCACTGCTGACATTTACTGAAATAGAATGCCATCCACCACACATAGCTGTTGTTGTTGCGTAATGGTTACTACGCTGGACTCGAAATCACGAGGTCGCCGGTTGAATTCCATCACCTGGTTGCGGCCGGTTGCAACATTGAGCACGTTTTTTTGCCTCTTCCTCCCCACAGCCTCTGTTCACCAAATGATATTCATGGGTTCACCACAGTTAAGGCATGCAGTGGGGGGGGGCTAAAGTGTGAGTACTTCCATCTGTCTAGAACATCTGGGTCTGCTTGGTGGAGTAGACCAGATATTCTCTGGAGTTCCCACTCATTCAATGCCCTTTCTGCCAGCGGTGGCACAAATAAAGCAATCGCAGAGCCTTATATAATATCTTTGTAAAATACAAAAACATCATATCTTTCAGATTAAGTAGAAAAAAACGCTCTTAACCAATTGCATCTGTTGAATGTAAGAAAAGGTCATATTTTGTAATTATCGCTTTCTAATTTAACTTAATTAGTTTTATTTTATTCAGATTGGTACTTGGAGAGGCATGGCGATCTAAAGGTCAATTGGCTCTTTGATGCAATTAAACATGAACGTCAACACGGTGGTTCCAGCGTTTCTTGATGCCCGCCGGTTTTTCGTAGCGCGAACTTGTCGGGCCCTCGCTATTGGTGCCCTTTGAACTGCTGGAGATCGCTATCCCCTCTTTTTTTTTTTTAACCCGGGTCAAATAGAGCTTAATGAATACTGACACTTTTTTTTAAGGCTGCAATGAATAATTAAAATATACTTGGAATTTATCCATTATTTGATATGGTTTTCCCTGCCCCGGGCCTCCATGCGTGCACACAATAGCCACCCCACAACACAAGACAGCCCGAGACGCATTTCTGATCGCCCCACCCATTCACCTTTTGTCCTTATTTGATTCAGTCGTGCTGATCTAAAACACGGTAAACTTATTAAAGAAAATACACTCTAGCTCCACCAAGCATGCCTCTTTCCAGACGCTAATTTGATCTTGCCCATACCTTGATTTGAGAACTGCATGTTTTTTCTTGTGTGTGTGTTTAGTAGTCGTCGGGGGGGGGGGGAACTACATCCCCTAAAATAATTTCTCATTTGAGCTCAACTGAACCCCAACCATAGATCTCCTCTATACCAAACTGTGAACTCAGCTGCTGCCTGGCATGTCTGGGCCGGAGGTGCGGGACCTTGGTTATCCACGCACGCACGCACGGTGTTGGAGGATACAAAGGCCCTGCAGTTGTGTTATTTTATTTCTCTCGTCTCCCTCTGCATGAGAGATTTCCTCCCTCCATCACCACCACCACCCCGTCCCTCCACACTTCAGCTCTGTGGTGGATGTCACAGTCCCAGCACTCTCCCCTAATTTTTGCTTTTTTTCCCAAGCTCACTATCAGGATAAGATAGTTGAAGGTATGTTTCGTGCTAACGCTTCCTTACTGGTTGTCCCTGTTTTTAATTTTATTTCTTTACCTTTCTCCCTTGCAGACAAAACAAAATCCTATAGGATGTCATGTTATATTCAATAAACACAAATGTTCTGAGTTAAAATCCCTGTTGGGGGATTGGCTAAGACCATAATCTCCCTGAGGGCGTCAATACAATGAGTGTGATTATGAGGTAGTTGCCCTGTAGAGATGCTGGTTCCTGCCATTTAAATTTGGAATCTTGAGCACTGCCTCGAGACCAGCAGTGGAAAATAAGTGATGCCCTTACACACGTGTGTACATGCGGACATGTAACGCCCCTGTCTTTTACTTTTTGCACAATTTGCAATTGCATTAAACGTGGAGATTTTAAAGAGAGTCCATGCAGCCTAACAGGGATTTAAAATGTTGAGCAGAGCCCCTAAATTTGTGTTACTGCGTTTCGATATCCTATAGGATTATTTCAAGGTATTGTGCCTCTAAATCAAAAAGCATGTGCATGTGTGACATGCTTGCCAGCGATGCTAACCCATCTGAGGAATGATTCATCTCCATTCATTCACCTCCCTACGATGATGTTGAGGGTAATGCCACACATACATATAAGGCAAAGACCCCCCTATAGCCTTAACAGACTGTTGGGGCAAGTGCTGTTAGCGATCTCTTATGAAGGCCGGCACGGTACACGAGAGGGGTGGGTGGCCAACACCACTCCTGGCTGCCTTTGTCTCCCAGTGGCGATGTTTACACATCGCACCAGGTACTTATTTGAGGCAAAATTGACCTAGTGGAGGCCCAGGACCAGTTCAAATAATCGTCACTGGTGTTGGCCGTGAGTGGGAATCGAACCCGGGTCGCCAGGTTTCCTAGTGCAGCGCGCTAACTGCTACAATACTACTCCCCACACACAGATATATACGCACACACACACACACGGTAGTTTCATCTCCCATTTGCAAAAGAACTACGCACACCTGCTGTGTAATGCTTTCGCAAACATTCACTTCTCATGGTAACGGGTAAATTTGTTCTTTTGCGATAAGTGAATGTGTTGTAGGATGATTTTTACATCCGGTGATATTTTTAGTCACAGCATCAAAATACGCAAAGTGGCTGTGGTTTGTGCCTGTCTTGAGGGTGGAAGTGTTGCATATTCCTCTTGTGTCAACAAATGACTCAAATAAGCAGTGTGAATAAAACAACCTAAAGTCACGTGGAATGTAGCAACTCTCTGCACCACCCATCCCGGAGGGACAAACGTATAGCCTCATAATTCCATGTAATGACTTAATCAAAATCGTAAACTCAGAAAGCGAGTCAGCTATTATTATTATTTTTTTGCCCCCAAACACAACTTTGCACTCACAATCGGTGACACCTTTAAAACATGACAATTTGTTTAATATTTACAGCGAACTCAAAAGCAGTGAAATGTTTTGTAGCTGAGGTAAAATTGTATTAAGTTGATTCACTGCATCGCGTGCTTTCAAGTGCGCTTCTGCGGCCGTCTGGAACGCTCTTCCTCCCAAAATTAGGAAGCCACTGGAGCTGTGCACTTTAAAATGGTCTAAATTGAAAACTCATTTCTTTACAACTGCTTTATGCTTTTAGTTTGTTCACCTTCTCCCCGCACCTCCGATTAGCACGGCTGGCCACGTGTGGTACGTAAGAAGTTCAACATGCATAGACGATACATTCATTCATTATATATTGGGCTGATATTCCGCGTGTGCGCTCTCTCTGCTGGCCATTTCACCCCCAAACTGTGCACCTCGTGCTTCTGAGGCTCAGCATTCGCTGTGACGCAAGCTGTGTAACAGAGATAAGCGCGTGCCACATTCAGTGATCGTGACTTTTCGAGCTGCTAATTGGGTCAATAATTTGTAATGTATATTACTGGTGGCTTGCTATTAAATTTCATTTTTTTTCATTATTTCAAAGGGTTCAACTGTTGCAATTTGTTTATATATTATTTAAAATTCCACTGCATGTGTGGTGTTCTTTAGGATTAAAGTTCAAAATAATTTCAAAATGAAATTACACTGAATATAATATAAAAAAACGCTCTCAATTTCAGATTCAAATTCTTTGGGTCTTTCGTTAAAGTCACGTAGATAGGTTCAAAGAAAATAACAAAAAATAATAAACAACTACGTTTCCATCACAACACAAGCGATGGTCATCAAGAGGCAAAAATTTTACTTAAAAAAATTATTGGCACAAATTGAAATGCATCAGTTAAAAAAAGTTTCATTTTGCGACACATTTCCTCAATAATTTACCAGATGTGACCTACGCTTACAATGCAATGCTATTTCAAGGATGAATTTTAAGCGCCCGGGTTCTGCTTCCTAACTCGGAGATGCACATTAGATAAAGCATATTCACTTAAATGATTTATGGAATAACCTATTGAAAAGGTGGTTCAGTTGTTGGCTTAATGTCGCGTTTTTGGCAGTACAGCAAAAAAAAACACAAACGGAGAGGGAAAAGGGAAATGTCACGTTTTTTTGTGACGGAGCGAAGAGCGGATTTGGTGTTGTCACTGCAATCGGACGTCAAGATGTGTGGCGCCTCATCCGACCTGCTCCGGAGCCCATCTTCGGTGGAGAAATTAAGGAGCCTTTGATCTTTGGGAGCCTCCACTGAGTTGTTCCATGCACAGTCCACTGCAAGTGGCATTGGAAGCATTGCACCAGAGGTGCACCTCCTCTCAGCTGGATCACCTCCGAGCTCCTTTCCGTTCACAGCAGAAGAGGCTGCCCTCCCTATTTGTCCTTCCAGGCTCCCTGCCAGTTCACGCCCAACGCAATCCCTCGTGACGGAGGCCGAACCGTGGTTTTCCGAGCAACAGGAATGTGGAATTGTCAACCATCTCTTCTTGGAACCTAGTGTCGTCCAACATATGACGACTCACGTACACATACGTATAAATAACAAAATAGATATACAGACGATACAAAAAAAGAAAGCATTCAGCAGCACTGCACAATTTTTCATTATTTATTTAGCGCGTGCATTTGCGCGAAGCCAGCCAGCGGCTTTACTGTTTGCTGAACGAAGCGGTGTTCTCAGACCGCCGCTGAGCTTTGGTTGGCGGGACAGAGTCCTCGACGATGTGGACTAGCGTCTGTCACGGGCCACGGCTACACCGCAAGTAGCCACTGAACTCAGGCACTCCCCAGAGGGACGTGGGGCCAATGGGTGGTAGGTGTGAACAAACAAACAAAATTATTTTTGTTTACGTAGCGAGACCAATACGTGAAGGAGACATTGTCGTCTCCTTATCTCGCTTGTTATGTCTGTACACAGTGTGCATGTGCACATAGGAAATATTGACAGAGTATCTCCGTACAGTGGAGGGCATATATCGAGATTAAACATTTAATAGATAGACAGCGAACAGAGTAGGAACTTGAATACAGCGAGTAGAATGTGTTGTACGTTCAGGTTGCCATGCGTAACAGCTGCGATCACAACCTAGCCTTGTGAAATACTTCCCTGTTTTACCGGGGTATCTATGAATGCATTACTTTGGACGTTTGAATGTCTGCTCCATGTATGGTTTCTTCTGTGCAAGGCCTGGCATTGCTTGCCCTAGTGGTGAAGTGCGGGCTTTATAGTTGATTTAGTTTCAGTTTATTTTGTTGGGAGAGAACAGGATAGAGTCCCATTTGCAAGAGTTGACCTGGGTCAGCGAAATGACATACAGGGACAGGAAAACCTAAACACAGCAAAGGAAAATAAAGCAAAATCGGAGCAGAATGGCCACCACGTTATAGGATAAATACATTTTTAAAATCTCTGCGCAAATATACATTTCAACTTTAAATAAAATAAAAATTTCCCAAAAAACATAATCTGGCTCGGTCAACTGAATTTCAAATTTCCGCAGCAATACCGTATTCTCCGGATTATAAGATGCTCCTTGAATTAGATGCACCACAAACGTGGACCCAGTGTCAGTAAAGTTGTACAAACCTGGTTACCCAACACCGACCTGATCATAAAACACATTGCCAGATTTTTTTTTAATACAAACGGGCGAAAATTGTGCCTTATAATCGGGAAAATCTTCTTACGAACTAAGAGTAAACATTACAGGCACTTAAAGTCACTGGCCAGGTGGCTCAGTGGTAGAGCGAGTATCTCACAATCAGCAGGTTGGGATTTAAAACCCTGGTTGGGGGTAAATAAAATTCGCACCACTCCCTGGGGAAGTCAACAGTGGTTGCTCTATGGTAAGACTCGCCCCCGTCATAGGAGCGTGGAATTTCTAGCACTAGCTCAGGGCCTGAAAAGAGGTGGATAAGCACCGCCCCGATGTTCATGTGAGCAGGAGATCACTCTGGCTCTCTGACTCTTGACCGATAGGTGAACAGGCCAGGATATATATCACATCGTGTGTCCGTGTCGTTCCTCGCAGAGGGCTGCCCCGGGCTGTGCAACGGCAATGGCCGCTGTGCACTGGAGGCATCGGCCTGGCACTGCCTGTGCGAGTTTGGCTGGCGCGGAGCAGGCTGCGACGTCTCCATGGAAACCGCTTGCGAGGATGGCAAGGACAATGACGGAGGTGAGATTGAGCACAGCGTGGGGTCATTTACCACTGTCTGTTGTGGCGAGTACGCGTCTGATGAAATGTCAATCATTTTATTATTAACATTAAAGAATGTGTGTGTGGCGCGGTGCTATTTAAAGGTACATTTTCTCTGATGCTTTGCAAAATAAACAAATACAGCACTAAATGTACACAGACGTAGATGTACTAAAAAACTAAATTCATAATTATCATTGTCATCAGCCATGATCCATCTACTTCGGGATGAAGACCTCCCAAATGTGTCGCCAACTGGCTAGAATACAGGATTTTCAAAAAAATACAGCATGCAAAAAATGCCTACTTTTCCTCCACTCTCCTGGAATCACATGGAAATGCCAGGAATTTCTGGAAAACAATAAAATGTATCGAAAAGGCATCCAAAACAGACAATCTGCCCATTGAGCTTAACCGAAATGGGGAATAGTTTTCAGATCCCAAAAAAATAGTTGACAATTTTAACCTTCATTATTCTGAAGCTGGTAATCTTTTTGATAATGTATTGGGAGACATCCCTGCTCATGCAAATTCCTACACCCCTGTCCAAACATCAAACGAATTTAGTTTACAGCCAGTCCACGAAAGTAATGTTCTGAAACAACTGTCCTACCTCAAAGGGTCCTCCTCTACTGGAGCAGATAGTATTCCCATCTTTGCTCTACTAACTGTTGGTCACCTAATATACAAACCTATAGCCCATATTTTCAACCTGTCCATCAAAGAAGCATCAGTTCCTCTAGAATGGAAACATTCCTATGTCCGTCCACTTCACAAAGGGGGCCCTAAAGATGATCCAAATAACTACCGACTTATCTCAATTTTGTCCCCGTTGATGAAAATTTTAGAAAAATTATTGACCTACCAAATTATCAGTTTCCTGTCCACCAACATCTAAAACAATCTGGGTTCCGAAAAAAATACAGCACCACATCTGCTGTATTAGACTCTCTGAATCACATTCACAGTAGCCTTGATAATAAGCAGTACTGTTAATGTCTCTTTCTAGACCTATCCAAAGCTTTTGATACAGTAGACCACAACACCCTGCTTAGTAAACTAAGTTGCCTCGGTTTTTCCGAAAACGCAGTAAAATGGTTACAAAATTACCTCTTTTCTCGCACCCAAACTGTATTCACAGATGGTTGGAGGTCAAACAGTGTTAAGATAACAAAAGGGGTTCCACAGGGTTCCATCCTCGGCCCCCTTTTGTTCTCTCTCTATGTCAATGACTTGGGCACTGACCTGGATCATTCCAGGGTAAATCTTTTTTCAGATGACACGATACTGATTACTGCTGGCCGCTCTCCGGATAACGTGATTGCTAAGCTACAAGGTGATTTCAACAAACTACAACATCAGCTAGTTGCTCTTAAACTAGTCCTGAAAACCTCCAAAAACAAGGTGCTTTGCTTCTCACCAGGACTAAAGCAGGAAGTTATTTTTCCCCAATTACATTCCTTAAATAATTATCAAATAGAGCAAGTCAAGATCTATAAGTATCTTGGGGTCATCCTGGATTCAAAACTGAATTTTGAAGATCACATTGATTATATTGGTAAAAAGACATAAATAAAAAATGGTTTCTGTATCGACACAAGCACTGCTTCCCCCCAATGTTCCGTTTGGAATTGATCAAAGCTATCATACTGCCTCTACTTGACTACTGTGACATCGTGTATAAATCAGCCCCAAGCACTGTACTGAAGAAGCTTGATTCCATCTATCACTCGGCCTTAAGATTTACATTGAACTGCCAATATAGGACTCACCACTGTGATCTTTACATTGGGTCAAACTTAACATCTCTTAATGTTCGACGGCTTGTGCACCAGATCTTATTTATTCACGATGTACTTACAAAAAAATCCGCAGACTACCTGCTGGATCTCCTCTCTGTTTCAAAGAACAAATTTGACCTCAGGTCTTCGCTCATTTACCAGCTTCACATTCCCTATTGCTGTACAAAAACTGGAGGAAGGGCCTTTGCTATTGATGCCCCCAGGGTCTGGAATGCTTTTGCCAATAAACTGCAACTTGAATCGCTACCAATGAGATCTTCTCTCAAAACTGCTCTAGAGGAGTTGTACACCCCTAGCTGCCACTGCTATTCATTGGCGTAAAATAAAATAAAATGTTTCGCTCAGGATGATGCTACAAAGTATTATCTGTATTTTGATTTAGCGTGCTGATCTTAAAGGTGCATTGAAAAATTTGATAATCCGACTGATGCTTCTGTTGTTGTGGAGTAACTCATGCAGCCAGCTATGGCTCTAGGATTTGGTGTTACATGTTATTCATGTAGTTTATTGTAAAAATTCGGTCACAGTCCCTGTGATCACTGTTACATTGCAATTATGGCTTTATTTTTTGGTGATTTCGAAAAGTTTTTTGGTTTGGACATGTTTGTTTTGTTGTAGTACGGAGTTAGACTGATGGCCTTAATCTAAGTTTTCTTGTGGTTGTTGTTATTGTTTGACATGCATCCCACTGGGATTTTTTGCACACAGCGTTGGTGTACGGTGCTTTTTTCAGGAATATTTTGCTGCTTTTTTCATGGATTTTCTGTTTGCACAGTCACATAGTCACTTTAAGATGTTTTTCTTGTTCGTGTTTTTGTTTTTTTTGTTTGTTGTGGTTGCACCCGATTCAAGAGCCGAATGGCTCACAGGGCTATACCAAAATAAATAAACTGAAACTGAAAAGTGCTCCATCTCTCTCCGCTGGACGTCCTCTTGGAAACGTTTCATTCCTTGCTTGGCTGCCACTCCGTCACAATTCTTGACTATCGGCCGTCATACCCTCGTTCTAGCCATATGTCCGATCCAAGCCCACTTACTTTGCTAAACAGCTCTGAGTTGTGTATCTAATTATGTATTTAACCTCATTATGTTATCCAATATTATCCACGTGTTCCTTTTTCAACGTAACACAAACTGAATTGGATAGCAACATGTATTTTCCGTCACGTTAACGGTTGTGTCCTTGTCGACGGCTTTAGTTGCTTCTCTGTTGATTCTGCACACCATAGGCTGCTGTGCCCATCATAGTTTTGATGATTCTCACGGGCTCTCATGTGTGCCCGTCACTTAACAAACAGCTGGGTGATAGTCTTCACCAAGTTGCCATCTTCACTGGGGTACAGCACAGCACTCTACCTGTCGCAGTTAAAAACAAAAAAATATATATAGGTATTGTCAGTTCGCAGTCATCCATGCTAATGATGTTAGTGAGGGTATGTCTGCATAACAAAAATATACAAATTCTGCAAAAATTGTGCGATACAAAAATAAAATATGTATTATTTACCTATGCAGAGTGGGGGTGAAAATGTAGCATCTGTGTGCATCGGTGTTTATTGTTTTATAAGTGACGCATTTGCATCACTGCATCGCTGACCCCCAACGAGTAAGGAGCAACCCAGCTCGCAGAGAGCCTGTGGCGATTACAATTAAAACATTAAACACATAAGGTGAAAAAGTAAAAATGAAAGTTTTTGCCACCATGCCTTCACTCGTGGGATGAATTATTAAGTTTGTTTTTTTTTGTTTGGATATAACATATGGAGAGAAAAGGGCTTATTGAAACATTTCCGAGGGGGGGAGAAAAAAATCACAGCCGAAGAAATATCACAATAAAGGATTGTATAAATACAAAAAGGGCCGAGTCGTGTAAGATGGCAAGTTTCTGGACAAATGTAATGTAAAAATGACCAGACTGTTTTGGGTAAACATGCCAACTCTATCATCGATGCTGCTACAAGGTCCTGCTCCAGTAAAAAATAGACCCCAAATTAGTCCCTACTTTCTTATTACGTCTTTGCAGAACATGCTGCTTTATTTAACTTGATCCGTTTTGGTAGATATCACACTTTTAAGATGGTCCTTTTTGATCTGTTTTCTATGTATTTCATCTATCTTTTCCTCATTCTTAAATATATGCCAACATCAGGTCTATAGTGTTACATAAATTAAGGGCATTAAAGCAATCCCCCATCATTTTTTTGCCGAGGCATATTTTTTTCAACACTGGAGCATTAATTTTCGAACCCATTAGCGTATTCCATTTAAAATGTATGGATATTTTTTTTCCCCGTTCATTTTGCAGGGAAAAAAAAATCTACGTTGAGATTTCTTGCAAATGTAACGATGCTTTACATAGAGGTCCACGAGGCCGACTTCACATAATTTGTCTAAAATCCTTGGGAAAAAAATAATAACCACAGGATATTCGCAATCAACTCCAATAATTAGTTATTTTCATTTTGTGCATTTTAAATCCCGTACGAATTTCGCATAATTCACGCGTATTTTAATAACATTATAGCTTACTCTCACTTTTAATTGTCTCGGAATATGAAAACCATAATTAACATAAAATTAGGCCCCTGGTTTAGAACATGACATATTTTTTTTTATTTTTGTTCATGAATATATTTTTTCCCCATTCTACTTTTACGGTGTAAAGGGGCATCTGAGATTGCAAATTCACTACAGCCAAAATACTGCACCACAACAAACAAGGCATGGGCTAAAGTTATCTGTGGCAAAGGCTAATTGAAACTGGTTTTGCTCTGCTGGTTGTCGACCGATCTCTCACACAAACATCGGTCTCACGGTCTTGGATACGTTGCTTAATAATTGTTAGACCGCGAAGCCAAACAAAACAAAAAACATGTCAACAAAGTTGGACTCGTGGTTCAACCATTGTCGTAAACTTGCACGGAATTCACTTTTAAAATAAAACAAGGGTGGAACGTGTACAGGTTTATGTGTCCAAATTCAATAAATGTTTTTGAGATGAGGTCATAGCCCTGGCGAATGCGGACTTTATGTAATAACAGTAGCATTCACTGGAACACAATTAAAGGGTAACGTAGTTTCTAGGAGCACAGCTCAATAGAGTTTTGTGAACTTGAGCTTCTGCTGATATCGCATTAAAATATCTCTTTAAGTCCTCTGTTTATGAATATCTGTGATATGCGTGTGATAAGAGCTTTCTCATTGTTGACACTGAGCAACGTCCTTCCGTACTGCAACGTTACAACAACGTGTACACAATCGCATGAGACTGGCGATGCCCTAAGAGCTTACTTGCGGCTTCACTTAACGTCACTGTGGTTTTATCTGTGCACCTTTTTATCATCACGCACGTGCTTGTGCCATTTTTTGGAACGTAACCAAAGTCGTTTTCAATGCCAGGCCCGGCGTACGTTCATGCATTTTTTAAAAGCCCACCAGCACGGAATGAAGTTGACTTCAAATGCTGTTTTTTTAGGGGGGGGGGGGGCGGGGTTCATAAAACATTGAATAGAAACTTCCAAAATTAGTTTTTTTTTGCTATTGCATTCATAGCTGGATATTATCAAATTTACTTATGATCGCCTCGCTGCCAAAGTGAGTTTCACGAGACAGTTGTGTGCTTGGTTTCTCTCAATATCCTTGCGACTATAAAGCAAACGTGCGTGGACACCGTTTACCGTACGGCACTTTTAATCACGGTACGTTTATTTAGCCGCTATATTTTTCTCAATTATTTATGGGGAAAGTAAAACAAACAAAGGCAGTTAGTATACATTTGTTTCTTGCACGGCTCTCTTTGCGCTAACGACATTACAAATGATATGATGGCCCGTAATTTCAAATAAAATAAAGCCTCATATAGTTTTGCCATCCAATAAATAAATAAACATAGACTGTGTATAAGACATTTTTTTTTATAAACAGAACCCTATATCTACACCCAGAAATATAATATGTCTTCGTATTTGCCGTATTGGCTTTGCAGACCCGATTTATATCCAGAAGCTTCTTTTTCAGCATGCACAACTCTGGAACGGTTTCGACCTTCTGCATCTCACCAGCAGAAATCAGGCTCGTTAAACAAATAATAACAATATATCCATGAGACCCCAAACCAACAGCATGAGTTTATGTATTGCAAAAGATGTAAATATAACCGGCAGAGAAACCCGGTACTCTGCAATGGAAAATAGGAGGCATATGTCATTTTCACACTCTGTACTCGGAGCAATAACAGTAATCTACTTTTTAATGTAGAAATAAAATCCGAAGATAATATAACTTGAGGTTTATATCTTTTTAAAAAAAATCTCTGGTTTAAATAATATTCTCGTGAAAGTTTTCCATTTATAGGCACATACATTGAAAAGTTAGAGCAATTTTAAATTAACCGTGCCCTGTTTTCTGTATGTTCCTCCCACCTCTATCTAGGACTACATCGCTATCTCTGGCTGTCTTCAGTACGTCTTCTGCTATTTCATTTCGAATCAACGTTTACTTCTTACAGATGGTAAAATCCCGTGTAGCCAGTTGCCCAGCTAGTTTCACTGGCAATGGCCCGCAGCAGCCACTAACAACACAGAGTTCCTGTTGAGGTGGGGAGGAGCCCAGCCAACAGCCAACAAGGATATTTGAGGCGTAAAATATTTTAATAGTAGTAGGATACAAGAAAACTAACAACAGATAGCTACTTGTAAAACTGTATTAAGCTTTATTGCAACAGTAATCAACTGGCCGACAGGTGCCAATTAACCAAAGGCTTCTTGAATTGGAAGTATTTTCAACGTGAGGTTTCGGCAAATCTAAGCTGTCAAGTTGATAAATGGTGTACGGGAGTGCATTTCAAATGTGCACTGAGCAAGGGAGTTTTGTCCAGAATTGTGTCCAATCACTCAATATTTACAGCATATTCATGATGTTTTTCCTCATGCATGCCTGTTATTTGTAAAGACTGTACATTTCTCAAAATGCACCCTCCCTCTCTTTAAAGTATATTTATACATGCATTCAACGTGATCAAACATGCTCGCACTGTATAAATACGACCATTTCCTTGACAAATGCGGGAATTTGCAAAGTAAAACAAATGCCTTTTTTTCCCCAACGCATTACACATACGGCGTGACACCTTCACAAGTGTTCCCAGTGCCTCTGGCCTCCTGGTGTTGATTTTTGCCCCCTTGAGGGGAGGGGGGGGGGAGAGATTGAGTGGAGGGTTGCGTGGAGCTGTTCAGGGTGGAGAGTTTCCACCTGTAATAGTTTTCTCAGGATCATCTTCTTTTTTGAGGTAGCTGTCTGTGGAAATCTGTGAATCTTCCCGGGACGTTATAATTCCCGTTTTTCTGTGATTTACACAATGATACCCCACTTGCAATGACGCACGCATGCACAGTCCTCCTCCCTTGTGCTGCTTGTGAGATAGTTATTTTGTTCCTGTAGAACATCCCTGTGTTTTTTTGTTGTTGTACCTCAGAGGTGGCAGCCATTGCAGGGCGGAGGGACAGGAATGCATTCCACGCTTGTCCTCCGGCGCTCGCGTAACAATCTCCCGCGACGTAGGGTTGACGGTTGGACTCGACAGCCAGTGGACGTGACTTAACACACGCGCGCACAACGGGCATCCCTAGAGAACATCAGCGGTGCCGGCGCACGACCCAACGCACGTGGCCTTGTGGCCGAGCGACCGTGAGGAAGGGAGAGTGCTTTGGGGTAGGTGAGACGTGAAGCAAGAGGAGACGCGGAGGGAAAACGCAGCAGGAAATCTGTACCTCGGATGGCGATTGAAGGTGTCGATCGGAATGAAAGTGATTAAATAAAGGGGTATGATAGGTTTTACTATTTCTGGCAATAGGACAGGTGTTAAGATGTTAAACCACCAAACAGAAACCTTTTGCGAGGCATCCTGTCTGCATTAACCGCACGTACTTGTGGTGAACATGCAGACAAAAAACCATGCTCTGAAAATATATGCATTGTTTTTTTAACTGAAAGGTCTCATATTAAAGGGGTGGGATGGTGGCAAGTTGGAGTGGTTTTTTAATTTGAAAAGCATCATACCAATGTGCCTGAAGAATCAAATGTTTAATCAGTGAGTGCTCCCTGCTTTTGGCATGTGGCTCAGAAGCATGATCAAGAACAAAAACAAATTGGAACAAAATGTGCGCAAACAAAGCGTGGACAGACGCATGCTTGGAATTGCACTGAGAAGATAGGAAGGGGAACGCGTGGATTCGAGCATATTACGCAGGTCTAGAGACACAATTCGAACCGTGAAGAAAAGTAAATGTGCCTGTGCAGAACGCGTCACAGCTATCGGGGGGAACGATGGCCCGACGATCGATACAAATACACACAGCGGCGGCAAAGAAAGGAACGCGTCCGGGAGGCCATCGTCCAAGGAGATGGAGCGATGAAGTCAGTTCGTGTGCAGGTGCTGGGCGTCGTGACGGCTCGAAGCCAGCAGTGGATTGCCCATGGCTGATGGTGGGACAGCTGCAGCGCCCCCTCCCACGACCTTTGGCCAAGAGGCTCGTGCTCCCAACGTATCTCCGGCCGAATCGCCCGTAGCAGCCGCTGCCGCCGCCACCCCCCCCCCACCCCGTGATGGGAAGTGTTTTGGCAGCTTTTGCCGTCTCATGTTGACACCAATTTTGTAAAAGTAAACAAACAATAATTACGCAACAATCGGCTAGACCTTGAACTCCAAAGAGCAATTACAGCCCTCAGTGGTGGGTTAATTGTAGCCCAAAAGCTAAGATGATCATTTTATTTAAATAGTTTTTTAGGGATAAGTAAGGCAATTACGTTGGTGGTGTATTTGTCTGATGAAGGGAATGTCGGGCATTGCAGCCGTCCATGCTGTGCAGTGATGTTACCTAAGGATTGTAATGAGGAGTCATTAAAAAATATATTCTTAGAGTTATAAGGTAAATTAAGAGGCAAAACTCCATACTGTGAATGTGCATCTCCCAATAAAATAAACGTGCCGAATGATCAACGATTACCTGCACATACATTTTCAATGAAAAGATGATGTAGGCGACGTCACGCTACAATAACGAATTTAGCCAATTGCTTTTAAAACCATTGAATACAGAATTTTTATACAAAGAGAAAGCTCTCCATGTAGCCTTTTGAAGACTGTTGAGACAAGAAGTGCTCTTCGTGAGCATCTATGAAGGCCGACATGGCACACGAGGGGCTGGGTGGCCAAAACCACGCCTGGCCGACTTTGTCACCCGAGTGTTGATGTTTACACACTGCACCAGGTACTAATTTAAGGCTGAGTCGACCTAGGGGATGCCCAGGACCACATTTAAATGTTCACCGCTGTTATTGGTCATTGCACTTGGGTCGTCAGGTTCGTAGAGCAGTGACCAACTGATGCTCCACCAACAGGCAGCTATGTATAGTTTGACCCCTAATCAGGAATACTGACATTATGTAATACTTAGCACACTGGACTTGCGATGCAGGAGGTCACCAGTTTTATCTCAAAGTGTGGAAACAATGGTGCAATTTTATTTCATCCCCCCCACCTCTGTCCACCCAACAGTATAAATGGGCACAGCACTGTTAGTCGATCAGCAGGCTCACTTGTGGTCCGGTGAAGTGGGAGATCCCGCCTACTCTTCCAGGAACACCTGGCCAGCGTGGAAGAGTAGGCCAAAATACAATCTGGACAGAGGTCACACCACCAGCAGTGTGCGTGCAGTTGCAGGGCTGCACTTTTACCGTTTTAACTTTTTAGTGTCTGGTTTTGTTAACGGTGGCACTTAAGCAGCTCATAGCAGCGCAGTTTGTACCATGCGCATGTTCATGCTGGAGTCCATGGGAACCTCATGGAGGTAATTTGGTGGTTGAAAACGCGTGGCTGATGCAAAAAAAATAATAACGTTAAGAATACAAACAATTATGGGCCAATTTTGGCCTATCTTTAATAAATATTACAGCAGGACTCAAACTAACAGCAAGTCTGAGTTTGTTATCTGTAATAAGGACTTTTGTTTGTTTATCCCGAAGACCTCCCTGGGGCTAAAAAAAACAATTTGTTACATCTGCCTGACTTTCGTTTGTGTGCTGCACATTATTTTTCGATGCAAATTATGAAATAGGAAAGCGTTTAAAAGTGGAATTTTTGTTCCATATTTTAGCTTTGTTGTAAAGCAATGCTTAGTGTAATGTCTTTTTCATTTCGAAGATATATATTGAGTTTGACCTTGGAGCAGCAAGCCTACCCTTTGTAAATTGTGAATATCTGAGGTTGGAGTCGTGACATTTTCATGTGAACCCCGGCATTTTTTTTTTACCCAGAATGATATAAACCTTAGAATTGAATACATAAAAAATAAATGATTAAAGTTACATTTCAACCTTCTCAATAACTTTCACGCTTGCTTTTAAAAAGAGTTGAAAATGTAATTACCGTGACCAATTATCCAATATAGGAAACAAATTATTACAATTAAAGTTTAAATTGCTCGTAAATTTGCAATTCCTGGCATTGCAATTACCTCGAGCCTCGTGCATTTTGCGAACGTTCTGTGTCATCTTTGACGGAATTTTTATCTTTTCGGTGAACATAAACGTGAAGTATATCTCGGCGTACGCCAAAGTGCCACCGCGTAGGAACCCATTGAGCCCGCGTGTTTAAAATCGGTTTAAAAATGTGCGTCGTTTGCCTCTCGCCTCTTTAAAAGTACACCCACTTTTTCTATTTTACAGCAACACTTTACCTAAATGGTGAGATAATAAGTACTTATTGGGCCCTGAAAAGCGACACCGAGCCCAAAGACTTTTTTTTACAGCAGGGTCCTGCATGGGGACGTTTTGTCAACACCCAGGTACCCTGGTATGGTTTAGTTATAGTTCAGTGGCAGTTCAGGTTATTTTGAAGTACCCTGTGAGCTAAGAATTTATTAAGTCCGGGTTTCATAAATAAAAACCAGACTGTTTCCGTGACACACATGACACATCTGAGAAAATAAATGAATAAATGAACAAAGGTAAGAAATTATATAATTTCAAATATAAAGTGTATCTTTTAAAAGTTTTGAGCTAAGTAAGGAATCAAAAAAGGGGCAAGGTTAGGCATAAAAAGTGCCAGTGGGAGAAAACCCACACAGAACAGGAGAGATACCAAACACAAATCAACATAGAAAGGCACCACAGTCAGGAATCCAATTCAGGCGCTTAGTTTATGTGAGTCACATATTTAACCACGGGCGCCTCCCTGCCACCCTAATGGCAAAACTACGCGTCGAGCTATTCCATTCGAAGTCCGTGCCAACCTACGATGACATTTCACGTGTTTGGATACAACAAGCGGAATGCGTCGGGGGGGATGTTACGCTACCACAACGTGGAGCATCAATAAAACCTTCGCTTAAAATTGACGCATCGATTGACAGAGGCATTAAAGCGCGCATTTCCAGGGGCGTAGCCTCTTGCGCACATGTACACAGACGCCCACCGCCCACAGCAGTCCGCTTGCACGTGCCGCTTTGCCGGCTTTATCGAGCAGTGGCGGGGGGCATGCACGGGCTACCGGCTAAGCGTTGCGCGCGAGCCTTTAAAGGCCCCTGATTAATGGGGGGGGGGGGGGGGGCTATTGACATCGCGCAAACTACGACCGCCCCCACGCCACCTCCGCTGCCTCCACGCCCGCCCCCACGTCCACCTACGATTCATATTTTTTTTTTTTTGCCAGGCTTGCTGTGCTCTTGATCACGGCTAATTGATGGTGTGGATGGAGCGTGCGGGGAGGTGGGGGAGAGATGTTCGGTTCTCTGACACCGCTGCCAGGGTGCCGCACGCTGTGCGCCTTGTCCCGGGTCACGAGTTGTTGCGGTAGAATGTTTGGTTTGGTTCGGTGACAATGCTAAAGTTGTTCTCTTTTCGTCATTGTCATCATCTGTCTCGGTTGATCCACTACTGGATCATGGCCTCCTCAAGCCACCGCGGATGCCACCACCTCTCACGATCCGATCCTGCGATGTGTAACGCGTCTCCTCGCGCCTCTACGCGAGCAAATTTCAGTTTCGTTATATTTTATTTACTGTGTGTAGAGCTGAGATGTATCATCATCTTGATCTTGCGTTCAGAGTGCATTCTAGGCACGATCGTGTTTTCGGAGAGAAAAAAATCCGATGTTGATTTTATTAACGATAACTTTGAATCTATTTTCGGATAATTTACACTACATAATAATTTAACGTGTCGTCGTGCTTACAAAAGTTGCATGACCTAATGCCACGTGATTCTTTCTCATGGGAAATGCTTGAAGGAGACATCAGCGATACACTCTGCTGCTCTTCACGCAGTTGTCTGGCTTAATCACCTGAATTTGAAATTGTAGTTGATGCTCTACAGCTACGTCAGCAGCTGTACGAAGAAGATGGGAAAAGAACGAAAAGCAGTGCAATATTTGTGACATCATGCTTTCCGATCAATCTGAAACATAATTTTGGATTAACCGAAATTTCGTATATCTGGGTCTGATTTTGTCAGAATAATCTTATCATCGTGGAAAACATTCCTAATTCCCGGTGATATCACGGGGTCACGGCTTACACCTACGCACGCACGCGCTCGTGACTGTCACCCCCCCCCCCCCCCCACAGACGGCCTGAGCGACTGCGTGGACCCGGACTGCTGCCTGCAGCACGTGTGCCGAGCGGACGGTCTGTGCCAGGGCTCGCCTGACCCCGAGGAGCTGCTACCGCACACCCTGCAGCCGCCGAGCCAGAGGGCCAACCCGCAGGCCTTCCCGACCTTCTTCCAGAGCACGCATTTCCTGGTCGGCAGGGACCGAGCCCACGTGGTGCCGGGAGATAACCCTTTCAACAGACGGTGAGTAACACCACCATCATCATCGTCATCATCATTCGCTTGCCCCTGGCTGGAGCGTAGCAGTCCTCACGAGATGCCGCCAGGTGACAGTGTCCTGAGCGCGCGGCCACACTAAACACAGTCCAAGGCCGTGGTGCTTGACATCGCCCTCCGATTAGCATGGTTGGCTACATACGGTGCGGTAGAAATCTACTTACATACCGTAGCAGCAAGCGTCCACGCCGACCGGCTCGAGTCCCGCGGGAGGCCGTTGATGGTGGTGCGTGCAGGCCCTCTTACGATCGGCCACAGCGTCCGCCAACCGCATCCTCCACATCTGCGCAAAACGTCTCTCAAATATGTATTCGAATCAGTTTTGTGTCCTTCGAATGTGAGCCGAAGTCTGCCGTTCCCCTTCGTGCGAAGTCTTTCCACCAATGTTGAGCGGTGAGTCTACCAGGCTGACTGTTTCGATCCATCCCTATTGCGTTCGACCACCAGACTGTAGCTCAAAAACACTTCTCTCTTTGCTTCCTCCCGCACACTGATCCCCGATCTATCGTCTTCATTCCCCGAGTTCTTGTCACATTGCTCAATTCTGAACAAAGGTACGTGTGTACGTACGTATGTTTGCTTCTTTGCACCTGGTGTAAACATTGTATTTGTGTAAACATCAACAAAGGTACGTGTGTACGTACGTGTGTACGTACGTATGTTTGCTTCATTGCACCTGGTGTAAACATTGTATTTGTGTAAACATCAACACCGGAGAGACAGAGGTGGCTGAGCATGTTGTTGTCCAGACCACGCCTCGTGTACCAGGCAGGCCTTGAGAATAATAGATGTTCGCTAACAGCACTTGCCCCAACAGTCTGTTAAGGATATACGGGGGGGGGGGGGTCTTTGTCTTATATGGTGATATGGGGTCTATAAAGGCTGTGTCTTTGTATACTATATGTACAGGTGTAACTATGTGAATACTAATACACACCTGTGTATAAGCACACCGTAATTATCAAGTAATATACATGTTTACAGATATAAATGTATATAGTAAATCGTGCTATATTATCTACACATTAGATTTATAACATTAGAATTGGGTTTATTTAATTAAATATACGGCTTTTTTTTCTTTAGCGGTCCGCATTATTTGTTCGGAACTGCAATGCAATTACGTGCCCTCAAGGGCAGTTTTAATTGTATTTTTATAAACTTCAATGTGGGCTGTTAATCAGCTGCTTTTCCTTTGTAAGAAAAAATGCCTGCAGCATCGTGTGAATTGTTAATCAATAGTGACAAGTGTTATGCCAGTCTAAACAAAATGTATTTTATTAACGCCTTAGCAACTGGATTTTTCCAATATCGAGCAGCCGATTGTGTAATCGACTCATCTGGTTTGTCAGTACAGTCTGAGTAACGTACGACTGCCCGTATGTGAATCGCGTTTGTGAAGGCGGCTTGTGCACATCTGAGCAACGTAAACACACAATGCTGTTGTGTCTACATGCTTAGCATCACTACGTGAAATGAGAGTAAAGACGAGGCCTCTCTCTCTCTCCAATTTCTCTCCGGTTGTGCCACATGTTGTCACACATGGTTGCCAACCTGCAAAAAAAACTTACACGGTTAAACAACATTTGTACGTACACACATTAAATCGCATTACATATTTACGTAAAAAAAGCACGTATGACATTGTTTTCCACGCTCTTCATCGCTACCTTCATTCTGAATCGAAGCAACGGGTTAAATTCTCTCTCGAGCAACGTAACAATCAATCGGTCAGCTTTCCCCGCGGGTATCGCGAGGCTTCAAGCGTCACCTGACCGCCACGAAATGCGATCTCGCTCCTCGATTATCATTTCACTTTCGGCGATGTTCGCCGGGTCTCCGGGCTTTCTCGCCACACAAGGTCACATGCCACGCACATCTCGGCAACGGCAGCTCCTGACCCTAAACGTGGACCACACGGTGAACGTAAAGTGCCGAGTCAGAATATTTATTTATACCGGAGGGGAATCTGATGAGCTGCGAAGCTGCTTTTGTCACATATGCCCAGAAGGGGCACGGTGTCAAGAACGTTTCAACAACTTAAAATGCAAAAAGCAAAGATTGGAGTGCAACGTATGGGAAAGGTAAACGGATCGCTTTAAAAATATAGATCTGAAACAAAACTTTAGTTGCAGTCAGACCCCCCCCCCCTCCACATTATTAGCAGCACACCAGGCTTGTCGTACCGAGGTCACTGGTTCAATTCTATCTCTCAGTGTGGCCGTTGAAGCAATGGTGCAAGCATCTTAACCCCCCGCCCCCCATTCTCTGTCCACCCAGCAGTGTGAATGGCTACATCACAGTCAGTCGGTGGCAGGTCACACGTGTGGTGGAGTAACAGCGTGAGGGATCTCCCACCTCTCTCCCAACATGGCCAAGTGTTGGGGAGCAATGCCCTCGAGAAGAAGTCCTTGGAGAGCCGCTCCCACCCCCCCCCCCCCCCATAGTGGAGGTGCTTCCGCCAGCAGTGGTGTGAGCTGGCGATTCCAGGGCTGTGCATTTACCTACTTAAGCACATTCTGATATAAGCAACACATGCCGGCATTACACTGGTGAGAGGTTGGCAGGGGTGGGAAGGCTCGGGGCAGCGCTGGATGCAAGCACACTGCTATGGATACAAACACACCTGGCCTTTATGCCAAGGGTTGACCTTATAGCGGGCCTCTACTCTTGCCTCTCATTTTCCAGAAGGACTTTCTGGGGCAATTTGGCAGCGCCCATGAAAGTAGTGGCTGCTTGGGGGCCCCCTTTAACCGTGAAAGGCTGCTGGGTGATGCAGGCTGTTGTCTCTGACTGTCATGCAAGACGAGAGACGCTAATGCCCAGTTGGTTAGCACGTGAGCACTCAGCATGACAATTTGGGTCTCGGCTGCCAGGAGGAAGGGATGATGGAGGTATTGTGGTCATAGCCCTGGTAACTTTGGACTGTCAGGTTCACTTAGAGTCAGTGCTTTCACTAGGATGCTCTATTTTGAAAGCCAATCTCATGTTCTAGCGTCGTGCGGCTGTCAGGGACCGCCTGCATATGCCGGCCTGCACAGGGGACATTAAAACGGTGACCTTTATACCATAGACAGTAGAGACCTGTTGTTGACATGCCTCTCAAGGGAACGGCATTGAACGCAAGTGTCATGGATAAATTATTATTATGCCTTTTGCATAACAACACACAGTGTGGTACGATGTACTCAACAAATCTGCTGCAATCTGGGAGAGGGTGGATCTGAAATTGTGACCTTCGTGGAATAGTGACCTATTTATATTCACCAGGCCATCAGTTTCCCACAAGCATAATTAACACACACCAAACAAGCTCAACATGTCTATCATTAACACAGCCTTTGTGCTATGAAGTAGGGCCATAGCATAACATGTCGCTGATTAGTTATATTTGTTCTTTAAGGCAGAGTTCTTGACGAATTTGTAGAGTTTCCCCGCAGTTCTCATGTGGTCTGGTTGCTTTAAAACAAAAGAAAACATTTGCACGGACACATACCAGATTTAAAACGGTGCACGGCCAGTGTGTGGCCACCTCCTCTTTCACAAAACGGAGAATGAAAGATGCGCACCCACCACGCCCCCCTCCCCTCGTCGCGAACGCGGTCGAAGTGCGATCCGATCGTCACGCAACAGACCACTGCTCATTATCCGGAGGCCACGGATACTGCACATCAAGTGACGCCCGATGCCGACGAATGGATTGCGAGGCTATAAATGGCGCGCAAGTTGCTTTTAAAATACCACGCAAAAGGAGATGATTGGAGAAGGCTGAACCGGGGTTTGTTGTTTTCTGAGAATCCTGCTTAAAACCCTTCGCCGTTAGGAGCCGTGCGACCACGGGTCCTCTCACCAAATCGCCGTTGGAATCGCACATTCTGCGATTTTTATAAAGTCACGGCAACGGGAAGGCGACGAGCGTAAAAACAGGAGCGCGGCTCGCTTAGCATGAAGCAAATTCAAGTGAAACTGCGGCAGGCAGGGACACTCGAGTGAGCGTTACCGGCACTCAGATTAATTCGGTCGCAGCTACGCCACCTCGAGTGCTAATGCCTGGCAATGCGAGTTGAATACGAGTCGAAACGCTAAAGTAACGGAAAATGCAATTACCTTAATTTTTTTTTGCCGTGCTGCATTCTTCCTAAACGAATCTGCAAATATGGTTAGCCGCGGTGGGGAGGAAGGGGGGAAATGCGTGTACATGTAATCATCGGAACATCGATGGCTTCACCTTCGTGAATGCGGGTTAACTGTTGGCGCTTAGTTTGCGCGCGATGATGAATGTTGAACCGCTGCATTATGTTCGTTAGGAGAATGTATTGAAAGTGTTCGTATCTGCTGACTCATCCGGTGGGAGTGATGTGATGAGTGCTGACTTTTACATTATCTCCTGAGGAAAGGTCAAAGAGGACTTTTCTCCAAAGCGTCATTTGTTTTATATTGAATGAGGCCACTGTGAATTGCCATGATAATGTAATGTACTTCACTTCTTGGGGGTATGAATTTTTCAATTTTCATGGAGAATCTCCGAAAATCAATGGAAAGTCCCTCTACGGGCAGACATGTCTGGCTGAAGGCTGCTGGGTCAGCTGACTGGCAGGTAGCTATGCCTTGGCCGGTGAATGCCATCGCGAATGAAGCCTATGAATGGAAAATTAAACAGAGCAACGTTGGGAAATTGCTGCTAACGTTTTAAGGGGGGAAATTCTACCCATGTTGAACGATTCAAAACGATGGGCTCATCAGCACACTTTTGACATCTTGAAAAAACAATATAATATTTGAAAGAATTTCGGAATCGCTTGAATCAATATCGAATACACGTGGAGGAAGTGCTGCCCGTGGTGTAAACAGTGGACTTGTAATCCAGAAGTTGCTGGTTCGATTTCCTGGCACAGCAGCAGCAGAAACGAGGGAGCAGGTTTCCTAAATCCCTCCCACCGCTGTTCACCGCAGCAGGATAAATGGGTACACCATCATTAGTCGATGCACAGTTCACATGCAGGGGGGCAAAGTGTGGGTACTTCTACCTCTGGCCAGCGTGTAAGAGTAGGCCAAATACCGTCTAGACTCCAGAGCTCCTAATTGGAGGCTCTTCTCCGAAGAGTGGCATGAGTCGTTTGCACACCATGGCGATTTGCAGTGCTTTCAAGAGAAACCTCACTCAGTGTTATTCTTAAAGCCGTACATTTTTAAAATATTTTTTTTGGCAAAATCTTATTCTCTGAGACATGTTTTTTTTTCGTGTATACATAAAATATGTATTAGAAATATATTAAAATCATTTTCTGATAAATGTGGCATAAGGAAAAATATTGTTTGAACCAGATAAATATGTTGCAGTTTGCTATGTAAAATAATTGTTTGTGCCACCAGTATTCTTTGGCATATGGACAAGAGCGGTGGTTGGGTGGGTGGCTGTTGATTGTTATTTTTTTCCCCTACACGAGGGACTGCCATGACTGATCTCAAAAGACGCAACGAAAACAGCAGAGGGACCTCTAAGAAAACATCTAAAGTCAGTCCCCACTCAAATGACAGCATCCAAGGCATTGCCCTGCTGAGCCAATAGTGGTAACAAATTTCACATTCCTGCGATGGGAGCAAATATATCCAACTACACGTGACTTCCCTTTCAAAGTCGTACTTCATTCAACGCCCCCCCCCCCGACCAGGATTTGAACTCGCATCTCATTCCACCACAGAGCCGCCTGCTCTAGAGTGTCCAGAATGAATATATTGCTTTGTGAAAGTGTAGCCATGCCAAGCTATACATTCTCAACTGGGATGTAGGTCATATGAAGTCACTGGTTGGCTTTAATGATGCTTTACGATGTTCTGAGAGCTTCACAGAGTGCATCTTAAAACATTTAGTGTAACTTTTCACTGTAGTCTGTGGCATTTTTAGATTTTAAAAAAAAAATTCAAATGTGATTTATATTGGTAATTTAAACCACATTTGATCTTCATGATATGCAATTGTGTAACTCATGCATAAAATAGATTTATGTGTGTGTTATATTACAAAGTAGTGTACCGTGTTAAAATGCAATTATACATATATATGGGCTTAGGCAGATATGTGTCCGCGTTCAGCCACTGAATTGAGACAATTATCTCTGTTTACAACTCGGCTTGACCTCATTTCAGATCGCATATCTCTTCGAGGGGAACCTAGGAGATATGACGAGATTTCTTGACAAGCCTAAATTATTCACCACGGCATCAAGCACTTCCAAGTTTATAGGAGGCTGAAAATACTTATTTTTATTGAACCCAATGCATCGGCGAAAGTGATAGGGAGCTCTGCTTAACATACCTAAGTAGAATGCTGCAGGAATTTCTGTAAAGATTGGAAGGACCATTACATAGATTTATGACTCCAATACGGTATGTCAAGCATTTTTATCTGTGTGGCCTTGAATTTAGCTTTTCTCTTTTTTTTTTGCGAGGACATTATTGGTGAAATATTGTGTGCGAATGCGTCTCTTTGTTGCCCATGTGCTCCTTGAGCTTTGATTGTACCCAGTCGTGCTGTGATGATGGGCGCAGGGATCTGTTACGTTCGTTTCCTTTGCTCAATGCCGAGGCATTTAGGATCTTGGGGCTCTGTGGAAATTGCAAAATGTAGCCTTCCAGGTTGAACCGTGTCTGCAATTTCTACGTGAGGCTTATGAGCCATGGATACCGCAACAGACGTTGCGTTCATTAGGCAGTGGAGACATAATTAAGCAGTTCATATAGCTTAATTGCCCCAGTAGCATCTGACTTTGCCGATGAAACCCAGAAGCTCAAATGCAGTCGAGAGTTTGCTTGCTTACGTCTGGAAAGGCTCAAGCACATATTTGTATATGTATTGACACAGCGTGGAATTTTTCTTCTACGTATGTGTTTAGCTATACTTAGAGGGTCTCTCTAAACCTCCGTCTAGTGGAGGACCTTCCGCCAGCAGTGGTGTGAGCTAGCACCTGTACCCATTGCCTGTTTACACTTACAAGTGAAACCACAAGTGACATGTTATTGGAAACACGAATCTCATTTTGAATGACCTTCGCATTTCGTAACAGCTTAATGTAGTTTTTGTTTGCGAGCACAATGCGCGCTCCAACAAGTCGTGTGACTTTTCGACAGCTCCCCAACTCCCCGGGCAAAACAAATGCCACATACAAGGCCGAGACACTGTATGCAAGGTAGATTACAATGTTCTACAACGTTTTGTCAGGATGTACGTAGGCTAATGGTGCAGCCCTGCAATAGCTTGAACACGCTACTGCTTGAGGTCTTAGCTGGGGACTTGGAAGGGGCGCCTGTGAAACAGAGCTTTGCAGCTCATCGGATTCCTCCAGTATAAATGAATATTCTGATTCTGCTTGTGCCAGTTAGCGTCTCCAGAGATAGTCCCTCCTATAGGATGTATGGGCCTTCTACGCTGGCCGGACATCGAGGAAGAGGAGGTGGCAGTTACCCACAAATTACTCCACCACACGCGACATGCCGGACGGACAAACTGTCGAGTGTATATGGAATGTGTATGGCAACGTGAAACTTTACTTTGAAAAAAGAAGTGACGTTTAAATGTATATATTGCATTCCTCTAAAAAAAAATTCCTTTGAAAAAATAAGTTATGTTAATTTGTTTGCAAAAGTCAGGAAAGAAAATACACGGGGAGGTAAGGTGGGTTAATGTCCAAACTTAGAATAATTGCTAATTACCATAGCTCATCCGATTAGCATATTACGCCAATTAACTAATTTTAAAAAATAGCGACAGAAGGACCGTCGTTGTCTTTATGTCATTAAAAAAAATTGTGATGGTAACTTTTCATCCAGCGGTGGAAAGAGAATGGCTGATAAAGCCTCGCACAAATGTAAATAAACCTGCGCTGTGAAGTAACCGCTGCGTTACGCAACCACAGACGCCACATTGTGAAGGGGGCGTTTAATTTCAATCGGACGCATACAAGAAAAAAGTTTAAACAAAAACAAGTTTGTAAGTAAATACTTAAACGTTTCAATCACGTTAGAGAGCATTTCCCAGCCGAGGAGAGTGTTGCAATAACATTAATGTCAAGTTCCGTGCTAGCGTGGATTTTTTTTCCCCAGGTCCTCCAGTGTTTTCCCTCCACATTTAGAATCAACATCACACATTTGGAGTATGAGGCTGCTATATATTTCAACGTGATGAGCCACTTAATTGAGCTATCATTTGTGGCCAGGACGATTCTGAAAAATAACTAATGACTCGCTGTGCTTTATCTGGTAAAATGAAAATAGTTTAAGTTTATTTATTTGTAGTGATTTGCTTACCATTCCTATACTTAGTACTCCACAATCATTTTCTTTATTGTTTGTTGTTGATTGACCCTGCCCTTATTGACATCAGTGAAAAAGAGCCTCACAGCTCATCGGATTTCTCCAGGATAAGTAAAGATCCTGATTCTAAATCTCCGGTGGCTTTTGAACTGCGAGCGGGATCCTTATTTCTCTGAACACAGTGAGTAAGGCCGTGCCGCCCACGGTTTCGAAACGATCGAGGGCTGCGCCGATTGTTTCCGCATGGGATCCGCGGAGTATGAGGGCCTCGCCGGTGCGGTACAAGTGAACTCACCTGCCGCGCGGTAAGGTGCCGGCATTGTTGACCCTAACATTAATATAGTCGAACAAATAAAAAAAACCACCGAGAAAATGGAGCGATGAAATCGGTTCATGCGCTGGTGCCGCCGGGTGGATTGTTACAACGTGGGATCACGAGAGAAGGTGGCGGATTTGGGGAGGCCTTATTTCAGAAGTGGATTAACCATCCCTGATGATTATGACGATATGAACTGGTGATTGCATACTTGAGAGGAGGAGCGTGATCTGATTGTCTCGTCATGTGCGAGCATTGCCTTAAAGCGCTTTATGAGGGAGGAGGGTTAAAGCAGGCACACACACGGCTGCCAATGCCCTTGTGTCCGAGTGTGGGTGGATTTCCCCGATGTCTCTGAAGAGTGAGAGAGAGGATGAGAGTATTGTATTTCTGTTGTTTCAGGAAGAAAATTGAGACCAGACTTAAAACCCCAGCATATAAAATTGCTGAAGGTTTTTTTTTTACTTTCACTCCACCATTTCGCTTGTGTTGGTAACAAAAATGGCGAACTCTTTGCAAAGATAAAAGTGTATCGACAACTTTGAAGTGCATATTTAGTGGGACGTTTTCAACTAAGAGTTACTGTTTAGAACCCCCAACAAAAGCTTGGCTTTCACAGCTCCGATACGATAAAAAAACCAACAGCAAAGCACTACCCCACGGTGAAAGTCTCGTGTTGATGCATTATATACGCGTTAGACACGTGTGTGTTGCTTGCTGGACATTCGTGTTTGAAATATCGCTCCTTTCACTTGTGACGACAATATTTTACCCACTTTTTAAAAACGTAATTGCTGTACGTCTCACACACACACCGCGACGCGTACAACGTGCGGATGCCGGATTTCAAAATGAAGGTTTGTACAGGGCCACGGTTACAGATCAAATCAAACCCTCGTAGCCCGACTGCTCCATGAGCCATCACCAAGACTCGCGCCGCACACGCTCACGAGCGGCGTTCCGAGTGGACGACTCCACGGAGCAGCAGCAGCAGCGGGCGTCACACCCCCCCCCCCACACACTCTGCCTTTTATTGCCGCATCTTTTGCTCGGAGAGCTTCACCCCGGCCACCTTGCTTGAGGTTTGTCATTTTTGTTTATCATATCCTGACCACACAGCTGCCGGCAAAAGTCAAAAGTATCCCTAACGAGCGGCACACGCATTTGTCACCTCAGCCCCGTCTCCCTCTCTCTCTCTCTCTGTCCACTGGCGCTGCGATTCAACGTGGCAATGCAATCCCGTATGTCGCCACCCACCGCCTCCGAAACCCTTCCGCTTAATCTTTGACTGATTGGGACACGCGCCTTTAGGAAATGTTACGCTGGGCCCATGGCAGAATGCCGAGGTGTGATTCGGATCCTCTGGCTCTGCCTTCTGTTAACTCGAGTCTCCTTATTCAACCCTGGCGGGGCCACTGAAAGAGCCGCGTATCGGTCATCTGTCATCGCGAGCGCTCCCCGCCACAGTTGTGCTCGAATGTGATTTTAGTCTAAATGTCATAGAACGCTTGATTTGTATCATTCGGTGCCTGCATTGTGCACATTTTTCTTGAGCACGCGTAAGTTACTTGAAGAAATTAGTCATGGCTAGCACTTGATTTGTGAGGGACAGAGCCAACGTCTGCTTGGTTTGATTTATTTATGATTTATATTTGTGTCTGTATAGATGTTAAATGTATAAACAGATAAGGTCAAGGTGCCATCTCTCCACAGAACTAAAAACATGAGTCTTTTTTTAGCTATCTGCAATTCCAGAACAGATGGCTTTTTGTCGTAATAAAATAACTAATTTCTATATTATTTGAAACAAACTAGAGTTTCACTAAACATATACCTTACACAAATGGCTTTTGGCAGCAAAGAATAAAAAAAGTCACATGCCAACTCTGAGAAACGCTGGTCATATTTTTAAGTTGGAAACAGATGAGAACATCGCTGAGGGTAAAAAGAAATCTTGCTTCGCGAGAAAGCAGCAGAAGGTTTATTTTTCCTGCGAGAAATATACGATCTGCGGGGAGAAAAGGGTAAAACAAAGTTAATGAAAATATGAATAATTATGGAAGTTATGCGCGGGGTTAAAAAACGGTGTTGGCTCAGGTGCCAAGGTTTCCTTATTTTAACCGAATACAGAGTGCAGATGGAAATAAAAAAAAGGTAATTGGATTATGAGACAAGGAATTTGTTTCGCATATATATACACATCTAAAATTAATTTGGTTTTAAGTAACTCGCCGGGTGTTTCACCCCGCGTCTGAGTGCAATTGCCGGGGCAGTTGACGCGAGCAATGCCTTCGTAGCACCGAGTAGCAGCTGCTCGGCCGTTCATGCTGAAGTTTCATGCTTTGGCCAACTCAACCCAGCTGTGTTGAGCTAGTGCCAGAGGACTGTCTCAAAGTCCACGTCAGTTAAGAAGCAGCGCAGTGGATAACTTTGTCACGCAGCGTAATTGTTCGTTACACAAAGGCCAACCCCCCCCCCCCCCCCCCGCTTTCTCTTGGGAGGAGTGTGATTTATAGCAGGTCGGTGAAGTTAGACGTGACACGGGCAGCGCGATTGCTTACACCCTGCGGAGCGTCTCGGGATCTTTAACATCCACAAGTGGGTGGCCGGGCAGGCTTATTGCCTTTCCCAACGGGCGGCGGTATTTTTATCAAACAACGGGGGACGAGAAGACGTGAGCATTTGCTTCTTGTTTTGTTTCGGCTCGTGAATCTGCCACCGTATTTCTTTGCATTGTTTTTTCTTAACGAGCTTGCACCGCGTCTACGGATGTATAACACGCGTGCACCTTTTGAAGGGTGCGGTAATCGTTTGGGGACAGGAGGCGTGAACAAGCGCCGGCCACACCACCCAAGCCGCCCCTCGGCGTCCCCCGTGCCGGCCCTAATTGGCTGCTCTTCTTGTCCCCAGGACGGCGTGTGTGGTCCGAGGTCAGGTGCAGACGCTGGACGGGACCCCACTGGTCGGGGTGAACGTATCCTTCCCCCACTACCCGAACTACGGGTACACCGTGACGCGGCAAGATGGAGCGTACGTACTGCCGCGTCAGTGTCGTGCATCGCGGACTCCTCTTGATTTCCTCTCGTGCTCCGTCTTGGGTTTTTTTTTTTTACCCATCTCGTGTGCATTATTTGTGATGTTGTTTTTTTCCTCATATGTACAGTTTCATCTGCCCCACATCGCCCATGGTGTAACATTTGTGTGCAATTTGCACGGCATTTCCATTCAGTTTCATCCAAGTTTTGTGACTGCAAGAAGTTATTTTAATTAAAGAATCATTGCATTGTTACGTGCCAATTGAACGCACCAAGCATACACACGCATTTTGGGCCTTTGGACCTGTGCCCATGGTTTCAATAAATATATAATTTCAACAGTCCGTGGGTTTCCACAATTGAGATATCGGCCCACGGGTTTGACAATTGAGAATTCCGTATTAAATTAAGCGTGGAGATGGGGGCGGGTGGGAGGCACTTCAGTATCGGAGCAATGCAGCGCGGCGCTTAGGGGAATGTAAGCAATGCCGGGCGGAGGTGACGGCACGCGCCCGTTTGATGTCACGTTCCCCGACCCTTCCCCCCCACAGCTTCGACCTCATGGCGAGCGGAGGACGCTCGGTGACGCTGCAATTCGAGCGGGCGCCGTTCACCGCGCAACTGCGCACCGTGTGGTTGCCGTGGAACCGGTTCATCGTCGTGGACACGGTGGTGATGCGCCGCGAGGAGAACGACATCCCGAGCTGCGACGTCAGCGGCTTCGTGCGGCCCAACCCATCCGTGCTGCCCTCGCCCCTCACCTCCGTGCCGGGCAGCTGCGGCCCGCTCAATCCCATCATACCCGAGATCCAGGTACGGGCCAATCTCACCCGCCGCCAACCCGTTGAACTCCGTTCGGGGACCTTCCCCTTTTCGCGTCCCTCCACCGGGGTCGAAAGTCGTTCCAGTGAATCGGAATCTTTATTTAGACCGGAGGAATCGGCGAGTGGCGAGAGAATCGCAGCGCTTGCAAGGTCGCCTGCTGCGACATCTCGCACAGTGCGGGGGCCTTCCGCGAGCAGCGGGCAGAGCAAGAGGTGTTGCACCACCTGCTTCTCGCTGCAGCAGTCGTAACAGCAGCAGCGGCCACTCTCTAGTTGTGTGGATCACCGTCACGTAGCCAGGTTGGATCTTCACCTGCCGACTTTGGTGCGAATTCCCACACGGTGTGCACCCCCGCGATTTCCTCCCTGACCACCCCCCCCCCCCCCCCCGATGCTGCTGTGGTTGTAGCTTTTGCATGCCCGACTTTCCAATCCTGAGGTCACCGGTTCGATTCCATCTACCTGGGCTTGACAGTTGAACCAAAATTCCGCCCCACCGACTCTGTCCACCCAGCAGTACAAAGTGGTACTCCACGGTTGGTCTTTGGGCAGGGCACGTGTGGTGGGAGTATCGTGTGGGTAGTTCCACCTCTTCCAAGACATCTGGCCAGTGTGGAAGAGTAGGCCAAGTTATCCTTTCAAGGGCCTCTGTAGAGTCCCCTGTTACAGAGGCCATTCTGCCAGCAGTGGCCGTGTATGTGTGTCCGTTTAATTTATTTCGCACCGTACGTAGCCAACCGTGCTAATCGCAGAGCTGCACCTTTACCTCTGGCTTGAGCACTCGTTTTCATCATCATCATTATCAGTCATGATCTGTTCGCTGCTAGACCAAGGCCTATCCGTGCCATTGCCACATCCATCATTGTCCTCTGCTGCTACAGAGCTGCTGGAGTTTAGGAATTTTCAGTCACGGGAAGGCTTCTTTTTTTTAACCATACTTCACCATGCTGGTGAGCATAGGTAGTGTATTATGACATGCTTCTTGCTGAGTACCTGGTATGGGGGAGACCCCCACTCGGTCTACTTCAGGGTTTCCCGCTAAGTCAAGCTCGTGCCCGGTGGAAAAACAATGTGAGCACTTGTTATCAAATATTTTTTCATGTAAAACTCTGAGAGTTGGCCTATGCACAAATAAAATATATATTTAACTCACCATATTAAGAGGCCACTGTTTACAAAAAATAACTTTAATGTTTCTTAAAATACAGAGAGAAGGAAAAAAATGCGTATTACTTTTTTGTCTTGAAGAACTCACGGAAAATAGTAATAGCTTTTGGACAGTTATGACAAGTAACACATTTGGCTGGACTCAAAAGAGTGAGTGAGTGTGTTTGTAGCATGGCCATGTGCATTATCAAGTCGTGGGATCTGCAGATGTGGAGTTCTGTGTTTGTTTGGTGGTGGGTTGCAATTTAAATGATTTGTGGACCTCCGCTGTGCTCTTTAAAACACCATCTGGGCCTGCGTTTGGCATTTAACACCGTCTGTTTTTTTCATAAGCCCACAGTGTGCAGCCTTCCAAGATTCCCTAACACAAAACACAGCTGTGCAAAAGTCCTGTAAATTATTGGCACTTTCCTCTTTTTTTATTACCAAACTTTTATTCCCATTTCTCCGTTCTGCCTACTTAGTATACCTGGTTAAATCCACGCTTTTTCTCAGATGTGCACGTACAGCGGTTTGTCAATCCGTTGCTGGAAGGAGGCGTCCGCATGCCATGCGTATTGTCGGGCATGTTTGACCATATTTAACCACGCTGGTCGGCGCCAGTTGGTGAAGGTGTGGAGCGCAGGACATGGGAGTATAGAAGTACAGTACAACAATCGATTTTTCTCCACTGCCATCTGCTGTCTACAACGTGGCAATCTCCTGTAGCCTATATCACCTGTTTTGCATGGTTGCCACCTATCAAGGCATTATCCAAGCTTAACCTGTGTTTACGTATGCATCTACTTATCTATTTCCTAATCTGTTTTTGCGTATGCAATTTGTCTTATTTGTGCAATTGCAAACAATTTAGTAATTACGTTCAACAGGCAACAGTGGCTATCAGTCTTGAGCTGGCCGTCTCCTCGGGTAACCAGGGGGGGGATCAAAACACATTGAGACTCGGATATTAAGTGCGGATTTGCATCTGTTTACTTTTTCTCAATGCAGTAATCCTTGGCAGCCCAGTCACTCGTTACACAATTGGACACGGGAGAGATAAGGCATCTAAATCGGCTTAAAACGAGACCGGCTTCGGCAGCGTATTTCAGCCATCCTATTATCAAAACTTTTCGACTGCCATTTGCGCGGTTATGGCGCCTAGCAGCCTCCGCGATTAACGAGGCCTTGCCACGCCGGCACCCCCTCCCCCCTCTCCGACGCACACGACAACCTCACAAATGGACCGTGCTGACGTCCGCCGAACGGATCGCCCTCGCGCGCCAACCCCCAATCGGGGAGGACGTGCGTTGATCCTGCTCGTCCAGCGCTGCGTCACGGGCACAGGCACCAACCTAACCGTTACTTAATTTTTAAGAACCCCTGCGGGATCCGTCTCGGGTTGTGTGTGTGCCCGTATGCGTATGCGTGTGTATGAGCTGTGGGGAGTGGTAGTGTCGTGGTTAGCGCGCTGCGCGACGAACCCAGCTACCCGATTTGGATTTCCGTTCGCAGTCGACACCAGTGATGATCGTCTGAACCTGTCCTGAGCCTCCCCTAGGTCGACTCGGCCTCAAATGAGTTCCTCGTCATGTGTGGAAACATCGGCACTAGGGAGACAAAGGTGGCCGGGCGTGGTGCTGGCCAGCCACCCCCTCATGTGCTGTGCCGGCCTTCATAGATGCTCGCGAACAGCCCTTGCCCCGACAGTCTGTCGATGCTACCCGGGGGATCTTTGCTGTCTCCCCATTCCAGGCCGTGCAGGAGAGCATCACCCTGCCCGGCTCCGAGCTGCACCTGCGCTACGTGAGCAGCCGCGCTCCCGGGTACCACTCGCGCCTTTCGGTCAGACTCACGCCGGCCAGCGTGCCCTTCAACCTGCTCAAGGTCCACCTGTCGGTGGCCGTGGAGGGGCGCTTCTTCCGCACCTGGTTCCCGTCGGCGCCGAACCTGCGGCACACGTTCATCTGGGACAAGACCAACGCCTACGGGCAGCCCGTCTACGGCATCGCCGAAGCTGTAGGTGAACGGTCGGACGCGCGAGGACGCAACACAAAGGCGCCGCTGCCTCGTGACACCGCGCTCTCCGTTTCGGTTCCGCTGCTCTGTGATTAATGACCGCGCGTGCCCGCCGTTAGGCGCTAATGCACAGCGTAGAACGATTAAACATCACGGGGAATGTGCTAGAGAAAGCTTCTCCTAGTTAAAAAAAGAAAACCCGACGCAGTTAGGTTGTAAATAACTCAGGTACTTTATTTTTTGTATTAATCTTCACTTTTTATTGATAGCTTTATACTTACGTAATTTGCACTTTTGCTGCTGCTGTGCACTTACATAGGATAGTTACGATGTGAATGTAAGCCGTTGTCATTCAGATGCGGGGGGAAAAGGTTATGTCAGCCAGGGGGGTTGTTAGACCATACTTCACCGTGCCGGTCAGTGCGGGTTGGAGAAGAGGAAGGGAGGCTAGGGGCCAGTTCAGACATTGCTCGCCACTGACGTTAGCCTTGGCCACGGATTGAATCCGGGTGCTTAGCAAGGAAGTGGGCACGAACCGCACCGTGGCACTGCTCCCTGACTGTGCACTGCGTATACATGAATACATAACGGTCGTCGTCGCCATGTACATCGGCATTTTCTGGGGTCCACGCTGTGAATTGCACCAATCGTGCCACTTTCCGTCATTGCGTTTGAAATGCATTCGGCATCCCGCCACCCGTGTGTGTGCGTGTGCGTGCGTGTGTGTGCGTGTGTGTGTGCGCGTGTGTGCGCGTGTGTGTGTGCGCGTGTGTGTGTGTGCGTGTGTGCGTGTGTGTGTGCGCACACCTGGACGTCACCTGCATTGGGGATGAACCGCGGTAACTCCTCGAGTCACCACGGCATCCACAACTAAGCTGTCGCTGGCGATAAACAGGCAGGGGCACAGAAGTGGTTTTCCGAGTAGCCGTAACTGTTTCTCCCATTGGGGGGGGAGGGCGTTAATTAGACCCCCGCCGCCTTCTCTCTGTCACTTCGTCTGTGTCGTCGTTTGGGAAGAGGGTCTGTCCGCTCTCAACCGGGTGCCTGGTTTTTTGAGCCACAGCATACCCAGATACCCAGGGGCGTGCGGTCGCCCCCATCCCCTTCACCGCCCCCCCAGCACAACCACATACTGATCGCAGCAGCGACCGACTCGCGGTTTAATTTCACCGCGTGCGTCAAAGCGCGGCGGCGTAGGGTAGATGGTTAAAGAAAAGCATTATCAGCATTTCCAGCCGGAACTTGCTAATGGAGATCAAACAAAGGTAATTGTGGCCATGCGCAGGGTGCCGTGGCATTTGTGAGCATGATTAAATGGCTCAAACTGCAACGGCGAGTCATAATTGCTGATGTTTGCACAAGTGTAGACAGCAGTAACTTGGGGGGGGGGGGGAAATTATTATTTTTAATTTAGCTGAAGAAGAGTGGCTCTGTGTCATGCCGATAAGCCTCACTCACGATTTTTTTTTTTTTGCCCCGACCCACACATTTCCATTAGAAATGTTGCTTCATTGTCTGGCATTCAAGAGGAGGTGTGTTGGGGGGTGGGGGAGGCCTGGCGGTTGTGGTGGGGGTGCGCCCCCCAGTTTATGAATGTATCCGGTATCACCACTGTGAAACGAGTACAAGCGTGTTTTCTCAGTGCGTTGTCCGATAGGCCTGATTTGTTGACGTAGGTCTGAAAGATAGCTTCTGCGTTTTTTCCGAGTGAAGCGCCAACTCATTTGCATTTCCATAACGGAGATGTTTTGGGATTCGATCGCATAAATAGAAACGTGTCGTTAAACCCGGCCCACCACCCGACACGGCTAGTTAGTAAGGTTCGTCACGGGTACGAAACGTGCACATTTTTTACTAGTTCAGCACACCAGTGTGTTGGAGAGTAAATTCACAAGTACTCAAATTGTAAATGCCGTGGGTTTATTCTCCAACACACCGGTGTGTTGTACTGGTAAGGAATTGGCATGTTTTGTTTAACCTAAACCTTAATAATTGGCTGTCTGGCGGTGGCGGGTTTCACGACACGTTTACAGTGAGGGAAAAAAGTATTTGATCCCCTGCTGGCTTTTGTACGTTTGACAACTGACAAAGAAATGATCAATCTCTATAATTTTAATGGAAGGTTTATTTGAACAGTGAGAGAGAATAACAACAACAAAATCCAGAAAAACGCATGTCAAAAATGTCATAAATTGATTTGCATTTTCATGAGGAAAATAAGTATTTGACCCCTCTGCAAAACATGACTTAGTACTTGGTGGAAAAATCCTTGTTGGCAATCACAGAGGTCAGACGTTTCTTGTAGTTGGCCACCAGGTTTGCACACATCTCAGGAGGGATTTTGTCCCACTCCTCTTTGCAGATCTTCTCCAAATCATTAAGGTTTCGAGGCTGACGTTTGGCAACTCGAACCTTCAGCTCCCTCCACAGATTTTCTATGGGATTAAGGTCTGGAGACTGGCTAGGCCACTCCACGACCTTAATGTGCTTCTTCTTGAACCACTCCTTTGTTGCCTTGGCCGTGTGTTTTGAGTCATTGTCATGCTGGAATACCCATCCACGACCCATTTTCAATGCCCTGGCTGAGGGAAGGAGGTTCTCACCCAAGATTTGACGGTACATGGCCCCGTCCATCGTCCCTTTGATGCGGTGAAGTTGTCCTGTCCCCTTAGCAGAAAAATACCCCCAAAGCATAATGTTTCCACCTCCATGTTTGACGGTGGGGATGGTGTTCTTGGGGTCATAGGCAGCATTCCTCCTCCAAAAACGTCGAGTTGAGTTGATGCCAAAGAGCTCCATTTTTGTCTCATCTGACCACAACACTTTCACCCAGTTGTCCTCTGAATCATTCAGATGTTCATTGGTAAACTTCAGACGGGCATGTATATGTGCTTTCTTGAGCAGGGGACCTTGCGGGCGCTGCAGGATTTCAGTCCTTCACGGCGTAGTGTGTTCCAATTGTTTTCTTGGTGACTATGGTCCCAGCTGCCTTGAGATCATTGACAAGATCCTCCCGTGTAGTTCTGGGCTGATTCCTCACCGTTCTCATGATCATTGCAACTCCACGAGGTGAGATCTTGCATGGAGCCCCAGGCCGAGGGAGATTGACAGTTCTTTTGTGTTTCTTCCATTTGCGAATAATCGCACCAACTGTTGTCACCTTCTCACCAAGCGGCTTGGCAATGGGCTTGTAGCCCATTCCAGCCTTATGTAGGTCTACAATCTTGTCCCTGACATCCTTGGAGAGCTCTTTGGTCTTGGCCATGGTGGAGAGTTTGGAATCTGATTGATTGCTTCTGTGGACAGGTGTCTTTTATACAGGTAACAAGCTGAGATTATGAGCACCCCCTTTAAGAGTGTGCTCCTAATCTCAGCTCATTACCTGTATAAAAGACACCTGGGAGCCAGTAATCTTTCTGATTGAGAGGGGGTCAAATACTTATTTCCCTCATTAAAATGCAAATCAATTTATAAAATTTTTGACATGCGTTTTTATGGATTTTCTTGTTGTTATTCTGTCTCTCACTGTTCAAATAAACCTACCATTAAAATTATAGACTGATCATTTCTTTGTCAGTGGGCAAACGTACAAAATCAGGAGGGGATCAAATACTTTTTTCCCTCACTGTATGTTTACGTGATCTAACCCAAAAAACTCTGTTATGGATAATATTGGTCACGACAGCAACTAATTTGTGCAACTAATTCGGTCACGAAAGCTAAAAGCTAAAGCTAAAAACCAATTTGGTCGCGAAAGCAACTAATTTGTGCAACTAATTTGTGCTACTAATTTGCATTTGTATTCAGCGTGCCCGTCTTATTTTCATATGAGAACATAAAGGAATGCTAAAACAATGGAACAGAAGCAACAAAAGTAAAAACCAATTAGTTACATTTGTTTGGTGTCTATTGCAACGGCGGTTGAATTATTCTTTCGTGCGATGCGAATCGACAGTGTGAAGAAAAGTTTTGGCGAACGCTCGCCGTGAAAATGCAAATGCGTTTTTATGTTTCGGTGAAGCACGCTATTCCACTGGCCCTATGACACGCACAGCAATTCCTTTGTTGCGTGTCTGATGCAGATGAGATGCAGTGCCTGCGTTCATTCGAGCCAGATCGAGAACCTTCATCACTATGATGTGGCTTTTTCATTTTGCGCGTGAGCTGCAATTCTGGCCCATTAATTGACTTAAAGAAATCTTGTCTCTGACGTTTTGCCGTAAGAATAAGGGGAGTGCGTTATTACATTTGGTAGAATCGCAGCACCGTTGCTGCGAGTGAATACGTTTCCCTTTATTGTGTCGCGTAGCCCGCGTTTCACCAGGCTTCAAGATTAAATACGCAATCTCTCGGACGGATACAGCGGCATTACCTTTAATTTCCCTGTCCGCGTGCTTTTGCTCAAACTAAACACACTCCAGCCAGCGGCACTGCTCAGGTGTATGGATGGAGGTGGATATACACAAAGGTCCACTTGTGCTGAGCCAGGTTATAAGAGGCGATGGGTCACACATCTGCTATTGCTCTATTTTTGGCCTTCTGTTAGCCAGCATTCTTCTGAATAGCCCCAAAGGTCAAGTAAATGAGTTCATGCTAATAGCCCAAACATCCCTTGTTTGTGTCGGCTGTGCTTGTAAAAGAGTGCACCTCATGGGAGCTCAATATGTTTGGACACAATATGAGATGAGTACGGGGACATTGATGTAGCGCTTTGCTTAGTCACCCTGCAGGGAGTCTTGTGTGTCAATAAATGTTAAACCCCGAGGACAGGTCGGTGCGTGGCCCATCCAGGACAGATTAAACAAATTGTCACAATATCGCCACAACAACGTCACCACCTAAGCAGCAATGACTGGCATTATTATCATCGACAACAGCAACAACATTGAAATCGATTTCACGACGCAAAAACGTTAACGCGGCAATGTACGTACACCTGTGCAGATAAATGTCTGTCGGGAGCGTTTTTTTTTTTACATAATCGCTGATTGCAGCATAAATCGGGCAGCGCCTTCGCCGCGCGCGCTCGTGCATAATGCAGGCGCACACGGACGAGCGTGGGTGTGGTTGGCAGTGTAAGGAATTACGGTGTCTCTGGGTCAAAGGTTTTAGAGTCCCGCAAGATGTCTCCGTGCCTTGGAGGTAGCACGCGCCGCTTCAGGACTGGACGCAGAGCCTTCTCCGGGGGGCTTACGTTTAACATAAAGAGCTATTAGGTTCGTCAGTCTGTGTGGGGCGTCTCTCTCTCTCTCTCTCTGCAGGACATGGGAAGACATTCTTAACCCTAGCACTCTTGCGGCTTAAACTGTCAATACAGCATGTTTCTCAAAAGCTTTTCTGTGTTCTGCCAGAAGTCCTGGCTAATTAAATGTTTTGGGGTTCTGTTAAGTGCCTCCGTCATTTTGACAGCCTGGGAGTTTAACCCTCGAACAGCGCGATCGTGGTTTGATGCGGGGCGCAAGAGCAATACGCCGATGTTTTGCCAACGCTTCAAATAGTTTTGACATTTCAAACGAACAATTCCATTAGCAACGTCGCAAACAAAGCTCAAGACGGAGAGGTTTAAGTGGGTGTCTTGAGAGTATTTGCATTTTTGTTTTAATCTTCAGGTCACCCTCAATGTCTGTGCCCGTTGTTTTTTGTTTACGGGTTAAACGTAATTTCGTTACGTTGTAAAAATAAAAGGCATGGCAGTTGTGGTTTGCTGCTACCCCCCCCCCCCCCACCAACTACACTCGTTTAATAAATACAAATAGTGTGTTTTTGTTAAAAACAGGACGGCATAAGTCAATGGAATTGCTCAAGGCAGTCACCATCAAAGGCTACTGGAAAGAGAAAAAAAACATTGAAACTTATAATTGCAGTCCGCAGTCACACTCGAGTTAAAATACTACCACTTTTAACGCAACATGCACGACTCTTGATTGCTTATTTAGACAGGGCGCACTTTACCGCGGTGCGTTTACGGTACAAGTTTGTAACCGAAAACGAGGAGATTATCAGTGGCTTCCATCTTCCTGCCAATGCGAGCATTTGGACCTGGGCAGAACGTAGTGTTGAAAGGAAGCGCAGGCCATGAATATTGTTAATGATGAGGCTGCTAAAAGAGAGAGAGACAGAACTTGGTGAAATAAGAAAAGAAAATATGTATGATGAAAGAATTACACGGAATAAAAATGCTTGGCCCAAGCATGTCAATGTAATGGTATCAGAAAGTGAGATACGTGAGCTCAAAAACGAGTTATGATGATGAAGGTAATGATGACTATGATGATGCAAGCAAAGAAAGCCATCTCTCTTGAAGCAAATCTGAAGCCAGGGTTGCCTGAGGGCTTTTCTGAGCAGCCGTATATTATTAGGCTTCGTTAACCTTCGAAATTGGATTTCGGTTAGAGTATGGGTACACGGAGCCATTAAAATGTTCAGGTGTAATGACGCAAATTTTACGTTGTACTAAGTGACGTGAAATTATAACACGGCACAATGAAACAGTAAATACTGGCGGCATTGCATATGCAAAATAGCTCATAATTTACCCACATTATATTTTATGTTAGTTTTTGTTTAACGTGTTTTTTTTCTTACGCTACCAGCAAATGACAAAATAAATTCCGGTTTCCTCGGATTGATTTCCGCCTTGCATAGTGTGAGCTGTATAAACGGTCCTGTGGAATATTAGCTGTTTAAATGTTTTATTGCAAAAGGAGGGCCGTGTAAGAATGATCTTCCTGGTCCGCCATGAGCTGAGAAATATCCAGCTGGTCTGAAACACAATAATGTGAGCATTTCAGCAACCCTTATTTATTTCCTTCATGTATTTATTTTGGTGAGCGCATTATGAAACACATGTGGAACAGCGATGCATCAGTTCCAGGATATATTCTGGGATTGTTACATATTACACGAGGTCAAACAACCAAGACAAATACTTCTCCGAGGGATCTGTACGGTGTTCACTTGTACGGTCAGTTGCAAAGTGCGTGTGTGTGTGTGTGTGCGCAATGCACACCTCTTGTCTCCCTGGAGAGATGCCCCCCTTACTTCTTCATCTACCAATGCCCTTGGAAAGAGAGAGAGAAAAAAATTCCCAAGTCAGGTTGTTATTCACCATACTGCCTCCTCGTTCACTCTTAAGGGCCTCCATCTGGATATGTAGGATTAATGAAGTTCCCCAGTTGTTTTCCCAGATGCTCCTTTTTTCCTTTTCATGTGAATCCCGTACAGAAAATAAACGCGCACACACACACAAGGGCCTTGGGCGTGTGGCGGCAGCGCCCGTGACCCTGCGCGCATGCTTCGCCAGCTTCCCCGCTCGCTTTGTTTTCCCCATGTCCCGCGATCGTGCCGCGGTCACGCACCCCCCCCCACCCCCCCCCCCCCCGCCCGCCCGCGTGTTGTCGTCGTGAGGCGAGCGTGGCGTGCGCTCGTGCGTGTGGATGTGCTCCCCAGCTAGTGTCTGTCGGATACGAGTACGAGTCCTGCCCCGAGCTGATCCTGTGGGAGAACCGCGTCGCCATCCTGCAGGGCCTTGAGCTCGACGCCTCCAGCCTGGGCATCTGGGGCCTGAGCAACCACCACGCGCTGCACGTGCCTAGCGGTGAGTGGCCGTGCCGACGTCGCGCGCTGGGGCACACTGGGGCCCTTTGCTCACCAAAGCCGTGGTCGTCACTTTGGCCACAGTCCAGCCCGTCAAAGGCCAAGGTCGCTTAAACCCTGGCCCGTGACAAAGTCGCCCGGCATTCGCCCCATCTCGTCCAGTCTCTCAAAGCCAAGTGGGGTTGAGCCTGAAAATTATTCTGATGGGCCACGTTAAACAGGTGTCACATGCATTGTTGTATTGCAAAAATATCGTTGTACTCTACTGTGCTCCAATGTCTATGTTCTGTGCCTTCGCCAGCCCCACACTGGCCAACGTCATTGACGTGATCGAATAACCCTCATGACTCACACGGTGTGGAGAAGCCATTATACAGCAATGGATTGACAAAAGGACTCTTGTGTGTACCTGAGAAACCACCATCAACCCCCTCAGGCAATCGTGCAGCATCGCTGCATAGGTGAACGCATTAAGGCAACTGAAGCGGTGGCCACAAATAATTCACATTGCAGTGACCCCCTTACTGACGGAAATAAAATTTGAACAAATCCAATGGAGCATCGAACTATTCTCTTTTGCACAAATTTACAAAATATCAAGGACACAGATACAATGAAATGTTGGTACAATTTATATAAATATTGGCCACTCGTATCTTGAAAACGGGCGTGTATCGTCAATGTTTACGTGCCCCCATCACTACCTCACAAACACAGAGAAGCACTCCGCCACCCAGCATGACATTCGGTAAACCGCCGCACGCGCCGGCGCTACGAACGTGCCGCGCGGTGGCTTAATGAGCTCCTCTCGCTGTGCAGCGCAAAGTGGCGCAGCGTGCGTACCCTCGGCTTGTGTGTCCCCCTCGTCGCCTGAGCCTTCTCCCTGCCGTGCCCCCCCGCCCATCCCCCCCTTCCTTCGCTCCACTCGCTCGCCCACGTGCTCCACCCGGCAGGCACGATGCACAAGGGCACGGGCGAGAACGTGTTCGTGTGGCGCCTGCCGCCCGTCATCACGAGCGTCATGGGCAACGGCCGGCGGCGCAGCATCACCTGCCCCAGCTGTAACGGCGTCGCCGAGGGCAACAAGCTGCTGGCGCCCATGAGCCTGGCCTGCGCCGCCGACGGAAGCCTCTACGTTGGCGACTTCAACTTCGTGCGCCGGATATTCCCGTCCGGCAACGTCACGAGTGTCTTCGAGCTCAGGTGAGCAGTGCCGCCCCCCCCCTCTCCCTGGTTGGTCGGTCAATCACCACTCTTGGAGAGGGTAGGAGAGGGTGTCGGTTGGACCATCGGTGCTGAGGAGTGTTGATTCTACTCTTGAGAATTGCGTGTGCCATTAGCTGTTGACTCAGTGTCTTTGCCGGCCTTCATAGGTGCTCACTAACAGCACTTGTACCAACAGTCTGTTAAGGCTATGTGGGGGGGCGGGGATCATTGTCTTTGACTCAGTCTAGGTGTGTTTGTTTTCTATGAGCAGGTGAGTGGAAGAAAATACAATGTCATGATCTGATGAAAGATGCGTCCCAAATGTCATTTTTGTTGTTATTGTTGTTACCAAACTTGTCCAAAACAATCGTCGCATATCCAACTAGCCTGGGATTGAGGTGTAGGGGGACACTTGAATAACGTCGGGTACGTGAACATCTCTTGAAAACGGCAGGTACACCGTGCACAAGTAGGTGACGGGATGAAGATGAAGCGCATGTTGCTTTCGGCATGGGGTAGGAGGGTGCGAAATGCGTGACAGTGCTCAAGCGAATGTACGCGAGATTAAGTGCACATCCGCTGCGTGTGACAATGCCAGATTTGTGGACACCTGCAGAAGATGACGGTTGCACCACGCACAAATACTGCACGTGGCGTGGGCGGTTAATTGGCCAGGGCCGATATGTGACGGTCGGATATGCGACGTACTGAGTGATCGTTGAATTGGATAACATCGTTTTACAATGATTGAACATGCAGGCACGTGCAGGCTAACATACTTGTGCAAGTCCCCGTGGGTAATGTTCAACACACATTTGTAGATCTGTCGGGACTGTGCATGAAAGGTGCTGTCTCCTGTTCTCCTGGTGGGCGACCTACTTTACACGATGTTTCTGAAAGGTCTTTTGTCATCCACGCAGTGTAGAAAGGCAGGCACTCGTCAGGCAAGTCATTGAACCCTATTCCGCAACCACTTTTTTTAAGACAGAGTGAAATGTCCAGATATATGGGCTGTCCGTAAAGGTCATCATTCTCATCGTCAGCCATTTTCTATCGACTACTGGATGAAGGCCTTCTCATGCCAGCCGCCATCCCTCAGGATCCTGCAATGCCACAATCCATCTCACTTCCACACGTGAGCTGATCTCACCGCGCCGTCTACAGCGGTTGTCCCTTCTGACCATGTTCCCATCATTGGCTGCCACTCCACGACCACAATTTCGCCCTTTCGCTCGCAACCATTTCAGCCACGATCGTCTCCTGCCCTGAACTCGGTTTTCTCAAAGGTCAACGTTATGCCCCTGAGTTGAATTGTAGTCTCAGATTGCATGTGTTCCCCCATTCTGTCTCTTGAGTCTAATTCTCAGCACGCATCTCTCTCCATGCTTCTTGGCGTCCACCACTTATTTTTTGTGCGATCCACACGTCATAGCAGGTGAAGTGGTCTGATTGAAACGTTCCTATTTAGGCACCCTGGTGCATTGCAATTTATTATGAAATATCCTGACAGCAGTTCTGACTGGCTGTTCATAACTTTTTATTTTTATCCGTGAAGTCATGTCTACAATAACTCTGCAACATTATCAAAGGCCACTAATAGAATGTGATGGCAAGTGGGCAAGCATTGACCCAATTGTATTATTTTGTACAAGACACACCTATCCGTAATGGTCCTATTTTGCCGTACGCTACTACGAAAACTTTGCGGAACCCTCAATTGCGATTGCACGGCAGCAACATCGCCTCCCCCCCTCCCCCTACTATGACAACTTGGCAGGAAACTCCTGTACAATAATTATTATAATAATGTGTGTGTTGCCAAAGCCATGGTGACACACGTGGAGGATTAGAAGGCTGAGAGTAGTGAGATAAAATCTTCACACTACCCAGTGTGTATGTGTGCGTGTATATATATTGCTTTATTAACCTTGCTCAAACTGCCGTCTAATTATAATTCTTCAACATTGTTTGACACCTTTATGGACGCAATTGTATAAAGAAATTACACAGCGTATGCGCTTTAACGCGAATATGGGAATCGTTATGTCGTGACGGAAACAGTGGTATTATAGTGGCCTTAATAGATGCCGCTTGCTAACAGCACTTCCATCAACAATCTAAAAGCCTCGTTAGATGAGCTTTGCCAATATGTAATATAGATTGCAAATGGAAAATACTGTACCGATCGGCTTAGTGTAAAACTACGTATGTGTAAAGTTGCACTCAATTAATATCAGCCACGAAACACACATACCTCTGAGTAATGTGACACTAACAATGCAAAATCCACATTCGTTTATATTTTTGAATCGTTCAAAGCTCCATACCGTGCCTGTTCCCGTGCGTGCGCGCCCGCGCGTGTGCATCTGTGTACGTCACATGCCAAGCCATTTTGCATATCGAAATGCAATAAACCAGTTGTACGCTTTGGTTTTCTGTTTTGTCAGCTTTAAAATAAAATATTAAAGCATTTCATTTATACTTGCTGAACTGTTTTGCTCTCAAGGGATTGGGTCGTCCCTGTGTGGCGGATGATAATGGTACTATCAAGGTAGCATGAACCAGTGCTAAATAAAACATTATTCTAGTAAGAGGTGTTAATGGCCATCGCTGCCTCTGCATTATCTTATTTAACAGCAAGCAAGGCAAGCCAGACCGTTAAGTGGGCCTTCAAGTTTTAAAATGTAATTCAGTGGCAATTATGCACAGCGGCACTTTGATGGTATTCCAAGTGTGTAATGCGCCTTTAAGGGTGGCTCAATAATGTGCGGCAATAACGCAAAGTCTGGGCTGAGCGCCAAGTGTTGAAGTGCAAGTTTTGCCCGTATCTTAGAAAGTAAATTGTACAAAACTTTCAATTGCGTGAATCATATGATGTATTTAACAAAATAACAGCTCCAGTGGTTTATGGTTGAATTGCGTTGTCATTTATTCACATCAGCGGTTAAAATAGCGTTTGTAGATGTTGGTGGTTGGGGGGGTGTGGACAATGTTTACCTGGAAAATTGGGTTCATTTGTGCTTTTAAGCCAAGCTAAATATTTTGCTGTAGCAAATACTGAATGTATATAAATTATCTAATCTTATTCTGCATTTATAGTGTGTGTAAGTGCATGAACAAGTCTATATGCTAAATGTATTTGAGTTTAATTTTCTTGTTCAGCTGATACCTTGAGAGCAAATTCCAGGCCCCGTTCACATGTGGGGCAAATGGCACAATGTGAATAATTAGTAAGTGTTAATACTGTGTGTAAATACCCACTTAAAACAACATTATAGCTTAAATGAGATCAATAAGTAAACAGAGATGCAACATTTTCCCCTCTCGGTTTGCTCGAATTTACATATTTGCTTTTGGTTGTAAAAATGTAGTGTGTGTACGTGTGTAGTGAGTGCACGTGTGTGTCTTGTGGGAAGTGGCAGTGGGGAAAGCAGTCTTGCAATGGTTAGCGCGCCGCGCTACGAACCCGGCTACCCGAGTTCGATTTCCGCTTACGGCCAACACCAGTGACAATTACCTGAACCCATCCTGGGCCTACCCTAGGTTGACTCAGCCTTAATTTGATTGCCATGGTGTGGTGTCTGAACATCGCCACTGGGGAGACAAAGGCGGCCGGGCGTGGTGCTAGTCACCCATCCCCTCGTGTGCCGTGCCGGCCTTCATAGGCGCCAATCGCAAACAGCACTTGCCCCAACAATCTGTTGAGGCTATAGGGGTGGGGGTTATTTGTGTGTGTCTTTAGACAAGCGCAATTTCATACATTCCTTAATCGCTCTTCTGGCAAATTAGCAAGGCTGTGGGTAAAGCCGTCTCCCGCTCGAGTCCTTTTTTAATATAGACAAATATAGACAAATTCCCGCTCGCTGACCTACCCTAAAAGGGCATAATTGTGTGCATACATCTTCCAAGATTCAAACAAATTGCTGTGCAGATAAGGTTTAACAATTACATTGTATAAGCTGTTCTGATGTGTTGGTGGGCAATGCAATTCATTTATTAATGTGAAAATTGCTAAACGGCTTATTTTTTCCCCTCAAACTAAAAAAAGTTTCAGGTTATTAAGCGTAAAAAGTAAAAGGGGTTTTTTTTGCAAGTATCCATAGTTTAAAGGCTCAAAGTACAATGCTAAATTTTCTGTTCATTTCACGCAGGATATAAACATGCCCATAAACGCTTTACAAAGCCAAGCAGCATCGTTGCACACGAGCCGGCAGCCCTTTAAAAATCTGACAATATTGATGGGGCATTTGCGGGGATGCTTTTTATAATGCAATTCAACAGTGTTCAAACAAAACTATTACGACTGGTTAACTTCATTAGAGAAAAGAAGAAAAAAAGCATGCAGATTTAATAAAAAAACATTTTTATCACAACCTTTGGAAGACGTCTCATAAAAGCCACCCTGCTTTGATATCGGCTAAAAGCGTCAACTCGCAGAGAGTCACTTCTCATTGGGTTAATGCCCAGCGTAAAAACTCGCCAGTTTCACTCCGCCGTTGCGGCTGTACACATGCGGTGCAAACGTTGCATATATCCGACTGTCGGATGTCCACTGTGACCAATCATCCGCCCACTCCCCGTGTGGTGTTTGTGTGCGAGGTGTAACTGTCATATCCTCTATGAGGATAATGATCGTAATTTTTTTGACAGTGGGGCGCTACACATCGCATCCCATCTGAAATATTTTAAAGGGCACCCCGAGTAGCAGCTGTCCCCCGTGGGCACAAGGTGACTCAGCACCTGACCTGCAAATGGGCATCCATCTGCCAGTAGATGTGGTGAATGTTGCTATTGTAATAGGTTTTTACCCTTTTAGCTGGCACAAAAACTGACACCTTTATACAAGGGATCGTGTTTGCAATAACCACAACACAAGCAGTCAAAAATGCAAACAAAAAGAAACAACTCTGATAATGTTATGCACTGTCCTTGAATTTGATTGGTCCACACCCGAGACTCTGATAGTGCGCTGTTTTTGAGTTGTGCACCTTTTGGCGTCTTCTGGTCCAACACCAGTGGAGACTAGACTCTAAAGAAAGACGTCTCGGGTGTGGACCAATCAAATTCAAGGACAGTGCATATTATTATTAGAGTTGTTTCTTTTTGTTTGCATTTTGACTGCTTGTGTTGTGGTTATTGCAAACATTATCCCTTGTATAAAGGTGTCAGTTTTTGTGCCAGCTAAAAGGGTAAAAACCTATTACTATATCTTGTTACTGGCAAAGGAGGTCTCATAATGTAAATGTTGCTATTGTACTGTGTAATAATAATTGAGTCATAATATTATACAACAAAAGTGATAATCCGTTGACAGTGAGTGCACAAGCACGCATAACAAATAACTAATCACATTTGTCACGAATGGCGCCGTATAAGATCAAATGTATTATTATTATTCTCTCAACTTTCTCAAATGTTCGGCGTTTGTTGAATGTCGTCGCACGTATTTCGTGTTGTGTTCATCTCCGTACCCGGTATCATATTTGTGCTGTGCCTCTAGTCCGTTTGTGATGTAAATGTGTTTACAATGTTCAACGTTTTGAGATTCAGTTTGCATAAATAATTATATGTAATCAAAGCATTATTATTTACACCACCATAAAGAGTAAAATAAAACTACAAGAGACAACGTTTCAGGCCAGGGCCCTTGGTCATGGCAGAGGAAGAAGGGGCATTGCCAGGAACATCGAAACGTTGCCTATCACATACATTTTTTCTTTCCTTTTATGTGAGTGCTATTGACAACTGTGTTGTGTTTTAGTAGATTTCTTGAACATGTTCACAATCCCGACTTGTTCACATGCGGTCGTGTACTCGTGTCCCGGCGCGTGCATTCGCTTCCTTTTCAACCACACTGAAGCACTTCCAAATATTTAAAGCTGTTTTCACTTTGTATGTATGCACATTGAACTTTCACACGTAGACTTTCGCGGCCAATATCATCCATAATATAGGGTTTTTTGGGGTTAGATCACGTAAAGTAACGAATTGGCTACGTTCTGTTTACGTGATAAACCTCATTAATTGGCTGTTTGGGGTGGTGGCGGGTTTTAACGACACATTTAAATTTACACGATCTAACCCAACAAACCTATATTATGGACACTGAACTTCTTTCGCACCGTACGTAGCCAACCGCGCTAATGGGAGGTGCAGAGGAAGGACAACAAACTAAACACAAAAAGCAGTTCTAAAGAAATTAGTTTTCAATTCAGATTTAAAAGTGCATAGCTCCAGTGGCTTCCTGATATCCCAAGGAAGAGCGGTCCAGACGGCCGCCGAAGTGCGTCTGAAAGCACGCGATGCAGTGACCATCCTTCTTCGATGGCCAGCCAAAAGCTTTACCTCGTGTCCAGTAGCCTATTTGCAAACGGTGTCACTCTCATTTCCTGTAGGCGTTCACAAATCCGACCTTCTCACGTATCCACGTATACCTCGGTTTTCTCGAGTCGGATACGCGACGTTGTACTGTACCTGGAAGAAAAAAAAAACTTGTATCTGCAGCGGCATGGCACACTCGTGCACCTGCGGATATGTTCATGCTTGTTTCTTGTTTTCCCAATGCTTCCTCGCCGTGTCCAGAAACAAAGACTTGAGGCACAGGTGAGTGCCCTGCTCGCATGTGCTTCTGTGTAACGAGGCTCGTGTGTTTGCACGTAACGGATTTTGCACGTTTTGCGGTGTGGCTTTGCAACATCCATACGTATCTGTGTACGTTGAGCTTCTTCCGCACCGTACGTAGCCAACCTCGCTAATCGGAGGTGCGAATGTACAATGGGGTTCGCGCGGTGCGGTGCCGGATAGGCCGCGGCTAATGAGGGCGACGATACCGGCACGTCGTCGTCTTCTCAAAGTCCAGGAGTCCCGTTATTTTGCACTCGAGTCCGACGCTGGAATTTCCTCTAGGGTCCTCGACCTGCCGCAGACTGACGCTGGGCCTGCGCTCCTCCCCTGCTTTCTTTCAGCAACAACCCGTCGCACCGCTACTACCTGGCCGTGGACCCCGTGTCGGGCTGGCTCTACGTGTCGGACACCAACAGCCGGCGCCTGTACCGCGTGCGCTCGCTCACGGGCAGGGTGGGCGATCTGACGTCCAACGGGGAGGTGGTCGCCGGCACCGGCGAACAGTGCCTGCCGCTCGACGAGACGCGCTGCGGCGACGGCGGACGGGCGGTCAACGCCTCGCTCACCAACCCCCGCGGTACTCGCCGCAACGGCGCACTCTCACCGCCGGCACACTGCCTCCTCACCGTACCGTGTTGTGTAAGGGACTTTGTACTGTACTCTGTGTGTGTGTGTGTAATCGTGTGACAAAGGTTGTTGGGCCTGGTGCTGGCCACCCACCCCCTCGCGTGCCGTGCCAGCCTTCATAGGTGTTCACTAACAGCACTTGCCCTAACAGTCTGTTGAGGCTATACGAGGGATATTTGTCTTGTGCGTGTACCCATGTACACATGGTAGTGTAGTGCTTAGCACGCAACATTACGAACCCGGCGACCCGACTTTGATTCCTGCTCACGACCACCACCAATGACGATTATCTTAACCGGTCCTGGGCCCCCCGAGGTTAACTCGGCCTCAAATGAGTACCTGGTGCGGTGTGTAAACATCGCCACTGGGGAGACAAAGGCTGTCGGGTGTGGTGCTGGCCACCCAACCCCTCGTGTGCTGTGCCGGACTTCACAGGTTCCCGCTAACAACACTTGCTACTACTGTCTGTTAAGGCTATACTGGGGATCTTTGTCTTGCGTACTCGTGTAGGCCGCTGAACGATACTTTGTAATTGTTAGCTTGCTTGCTCACATGCCACGGCTGCCAGATGATCTTCCACTTGTGTGAGCCGTAGAGAGCACTTTGCCTCGTCTTTTACACTGAATTGCAAGGTCTAGCGTGGTAAGAATTACACCACTGTGTTTATTACTCTGGACATTCCTGTACGTGTGGCAAACTGCGCACCATGATTTAATAATCTGGTGACCATGTCGATATCGTAACTTAAATGACCAAGACTCTGAGGTGCGGGACCCAAGCTCTCAGTGTCACTCAAAAGCCTGGCGATAGAGGGTGGGGTCTGGAAGTAGGCATCGATTGAACGTTGTGAATTTGAACGGCGTTGCTCCGTGTAAGATCCCGCGAATCAATTGGCAAATGAAAGTAGGCCAACGGAGGCGCCTACAGATGGGATGGGGACAAGAGGCAAGGCAGTCATGTTATCAAGAAGAAAGGGCTGCGATGGCTAGGACACCTACTTTAAGGAGTTACCACGAGCACTGGTGGGACGGAAACAAACGCAAGGCAAAGTGAAAAGAGGACTGATCGGAAGACGGAGTAGAGAGAGACTCTGGCCGCTTAGACAGAGACTCCATGCGCTTTGGGACCTTGATGGGTTAGAGTGATGGGGGGTTATGGATAGCAGCACTCTGCTTCGACGAAGATTGCCTGCAATGTAAAGGAGCAACAGATTTCATCTGAGCTCAACGCGACTTGGTAATGTACCACGTGTGCACGGGCTTGTCTCACTTTGAATGTGCCGTGGTACATTCAGAGCCAGCGGAGTACTTGCCATATGTTCGAATGTATGTGTTTGCATCTGCATTTTGTGTTATTTCCTGCTCTTGTTAGTTTTCCTTAATATTCCTGCAATCTAGCTGTAATTATTACCCACGCTGAAGCAAAAAAAAACATTGGCTGAACTGAAGCGATTCCCAGCCAGAACCAACGCTATTAGCTTGAGATGTCTGAGCTGGTCCTGGGCCCCACTCACCAACCCATACTGACCAGCGTGGTGAAGTATGGTCAATCAACCTTCACGATTAAATAGCACGAGGAGACATTCACCCAGGAGCTGATTGACAATGAAACCAAAACCGTTTATCACAAATATATTTTACGATTACTTTGGCTCTCTGACATGACCAGACTCACACAAAACATGAATGTAGCTTCCACCGGCGTGTTTATGTTTCCCAAAGTTGTTTTCACCGTAACGTTTTTGCTACGTATCAGTACATGTAAATGTTCAATTTCAATTCTGGACCGTTTTGATGTTTGATACCGAGAGCGATAGATCTGGCCCTTCCACTCTGTGGGAAGATGGCATTTCATGTCAAACGAGAAAAAAAAACTAAAGAAAAACCACCCACACAACTGAAAAACCGGGTCTTCCCACTGGAGTGCTGAGCACCCACACCTACTCTGCCCCTACCTCTTTCCTCCCTCCGCCTTTGTCTGCCGCTGCTTTAGGGGTGAGACACTGAACGCAGGAAATTCCTTTCGTTAGCCCTCTCTGCCATCTCGACGTAAATTCCCGCATCTCCGGGATTGTGGGCAAGTGGCCTTCGGACCATGCGTGTGACGGCCCCCGGCACACTGTGTTGCAACGGTATCATTGTGGCCGAAAGTGATTTGCCATCGTAGATTAGCACGGTTGGCTACGTACGTGCATGGAATTATACACCACCATCATCATCAGCCATGATCAATCCGCTGCTGGATGAAGGCCTTCCCATAAACCGCCTGCATCTCTCATGATCCTGCGGTATAATAAAAAAGATGTAGATTCCCCCCCCCCCCCCGTAGCCTTAACAGACTCTTGGGGCAAGTGCAGTTAGCGAGCACTGATGAAGGGCAGCACGGCACACGAAGGGGTGGGTGATTAGCACCACACCCGGGGCCTGTTTGTCTTCCCAGTGCTGATGTTCACACACCAAAGCAGCATTTAATGCTCAGTCGACTTAGGGGAGGTCCAGGACCGGTTTACATTTTCTCCATTGTCATTGGTCGTGAACTGGAATCGAACCTGGGTGGGTGGGTTTACGGTGCAGTGCACTGACCACTAAACTACTGCTCCCCGTATAGTATAGCAAAACCACGTAGCCACCTAACGGACAAGCTGATTTCATAGCTCCATCTCCTCAGTAGGCGGCGGAGCCGTTGGAAGCGTTTCAATTCCTCGGCTGCCATTCTATCGTCGTCCTTGACCCATCGGCCTTCATCTCTATTTGTGACGCATCTGGCCCGAGCCCATCTGACCTTCTCAACAGTCTACCCGATGTCATTTCTGGAATAATTCATCGGCCAGCAAAAAAATATATGTTGGGGAAGCGTTAATTGTGCGTTCAAAAAAAACTGAATGTGCCATTGTTATCACGGTCACATTCAGAAAACATATTTTCTCCAAATCCAATCAAACTTCAACTTAACCATCCATTCAGTAATGTTTTTTTTTTTCCAATCTTCCATTGCAACGCACTAATGGCTGTTTCATGCTAAAAAAAAATTACGATCTATAAAACCTGCGTGTTTGTGCTTCTTCAGCAGGGTGTTTAATTTTTGAATTTGTATGCTTATCTCTGCGGAGCTTGCATTTATATCATTTCTTTTTCCACCATTTATAAATATTCATGTTTGTGGATTAGGCCGCCGTTAATTAAATATACCGTGCTTTGTTTGTGCTTTTGTTTCGTTGGAAGCTACTCTATACATGAGGTTTTTTTCCTGAAATTATTTTTTTAATCCGATATAATTCCACGGAGTGGTGCATCACATGTGACGCAATAGTCTCAAATCATCCTCATATTATTCCTTTGGGGAAAAAAATTACCAAACTTATTTCATCGTAGGATTGTGAGAGATGGTGCCAGCTTGGGGAGGGGGAGAGGCCTTCATCCAGCAGTGAAACAGAAAAATCAGTCACCTACTCTTTTACATTCTCAATCTTCTACAGCATCATTTCAATTACCATTCGTTTTATAAAGAGCCAGAGGAAGTGGTTATATCCGGCTCGCTGTCCGGAATCGCACTTGCTCACAACGCTCGACTACGCAAGCCTTGGAGCGGCGCGCGCACTCCATCCACGTCACGCCAAGGCTGCCTGCCACTGCCTCGCGCTCGCTCTCGGCATCGACAGAGGAAATGCGCGGAAGCGCCGACGGCTGCTTAGATTTCATTGCGACGACCGTGTAAAGAGAACGCGCTTTGACGCGAAACTGGAGGGGTAATCTCATGCGCGCAAAGGCATTAGCCCTCAGGTGCGTGCGTGCACGTGTACGTATCCATGCACCGGCTCCGTATCAATCCACCGCTGGATGAGAAGGTTCCTCACCACGGCATTGCCGGGTCACAAGGATTGTTTGACCATACTTCACCGTGCTGCTCAGTTAGAGCTGGTGAACGTGGAGCTCAAGGCTGGTTTGCGTATCCCTCGCCACGAATGTTACCCGTGGCCAGTAACTGAACTTTGGTTGTTGGGTTTGTAGCACAGCATGGTAACCGTGCTCCATCACTCTACCCAATTCTCAGGTTGAACAGATTTATTATGTGAACACATTCTGAAGTCATCTTCCCGAGATGAAAACCGTCGGACACAATATTTGCAGCTCCTGAAAATAATAATATTAAATAATAATTCTGTTACAAGACTGACTTGTGTGAGCCATGCGTTTTGATCTCTCTCTCCATCTGCCTTTGTTCCCGGTGTGCCGTCGGTGCAGGTGTGGCAGTGGATAAGCATGGCATCATTTACTTTGTGGACGGGACGATGATCCGGAGAATCGACGAGAATGGTATTATCTCGACGCTCATCGGCTCCAATAACTTAGCCTCCGTGCGACCGCTAAGCTGTGACTTCACCCTCGACATCAATCAGGTCTGAAGCTCTCCCTCCTTCCCCTCTTGCCGAGCGTGAATAGTGGCACGGTTTGAATTTAACCCTTGTCAGTTGATTTATTATTGCAACTATAAATCAAGATTTCAGCCAGTGTTGCCAAGCAGTTAATTGGGTTTTTTTTTTATCAACGTTAGAATTACACCATTACAGGTTTGTACCGTGGGTGCTAACTTATTTATTTTGTTGAATATGTGTGGTGTATTTTAATATTTTACGAGTTTTTAGCATTTTGTAGATCCATTGCTGGTTGAAGGCCTCCCCATGCTGTTGCTACTGGTGGGGGTTGTTTAGCCATACTTCACCATACTGGCCAATACAAGTTGGTCAAGAGGTTTTGCCCACCACTGGTTCAGATATAATTTGACACTAATGTTAGCCGTGGTCGAAAATTTAACTCACATCCTAGGGATTCTTGTACTATGCACTAACCACTTTGCCACCACTCCCCCGGTATCATACATATCTACAAAATCCTAATTATTGAGGTTACCATCATGTTAATTTGCTGGAACACATTATGTGTGTTTGACAGAAAGAATTTGCTCTTCCCTTTGTTAAGTTGTAGCACATCCTCAACAAATGCTCAGATATAATTGGTTCAGAGTCCACAACATTTTTTTATTTTATCTCCATCTGGAATTGAATTACGAGGTTGAGACACCAAATTTCAATTTAAGGGCCAAGGTTAAGGACACGCGGCATCTAACATGAGCACAATGAGTGAAGTCACCATCGCACTTGGAAGTTTTTGGAACAAAGATGGCTTTTCCATTATCGCAACCACACAAAGCATTAATTTACGTAAATTACCCTGTAAATGTGTATATATACACGTGTTTATATATATACACACATATATATACATGGGGAGTGGTAGTGTATTGGTTCGCACACAGTGCCACAAACCCGGCTGTCCGAGTTTGATTCCCAGCCATGTTTAACATCAGTGGTGATTATCTGAGCAGGTCATGGGCCTCTGCTACGTCAACTCGGCCTTAAATGAGTACCTGGTGCGTTGTGTAAATATCAATACTCGGGAGACAAAGGCGGTTGGTCGGTCGGGCATTGTGGTTGCCACAAAACCCCCTCGTGCATTGTGCCTTCATAGGTGCTTGCTGACAGCACTGGCCCCAAACAGCCCGTTAAAGGCTACGATGGGGTGCTACGATCTTTGATTTGACATCATTACATGGGTTTTCAGGTGTTTCCAATACCACCCCGTAAACTTTCAGCAATGATCTTTCATTATATTGCCGTTGTCTGGAAAAAAAAAGTGAAGGTTAAACTCGCATTGATAACACTAATTCAACCAAAGACTTTACCACTTAACAACAGTTATGGGCAGTTTCTAACAGAAAGAAGAAGAAAAACGCAGACTTTGTATTGCTATGATTTTTATTCCGAACAAAGCGCTCACTTTTGGCAGGGGTGGACAAACGAGAGGGGCTTTGAGAGTTGCACGCAGCTGATGGACCCCAAATATATTCCCACTCGTGGACACCTCGGTGTTGTTGTGTTCACTTGGCACAACATGTGAGCATAGCGAAATCGTGCCAGGGCCGCTGACAGCTCAAGACACACTTCTTTATCGTTTTATCATATTCTCCAACGCGCAACACTCGCCAAAGTCATCACTTGGCCCATTAATAGGCATCAGTACCCATGAGTGCCTGCATTTATTATATATATGTGAATTTTTTTTTAAATGTGCAATTTTTTTTAATTGCTAGAATCGTGGCTATCTTTATCCCCGCTGCTTCTCGTGTCTGGGAGCGGGTGTGCAGGACGTCCACTTTACCCAGCCGGTCCGGGAACACGACTACTTCACCACCACTGGTGGCGGCTTAATGATGTTCTTGTAGTGGGTGTGAAAACAAATTAATTTGATCACAAAAACAACACCAGTAATGTATGCCGTATGAACGAAAAATTCCACGACTGCCCATGTTTCTTTGGCCTGTTCTTTCACGTCCTGTCAGTTTGCAATGCCTATGACCATGGCTGACCTTAATTGTCCGTGATCTACATAATGCTCTGTGTAATAGTGTGTGTGTACTCACCCTTATGGGGAGCGGTGGAGCAGAGGTTAGCTCTTTGCGCTACGAACCCTGCGACCCCAGTGACGATTATCAGAACCAGTCCTGGGGCCTCCCCTAGATCGACTCAGCCTCAAATGAGTACCTGCTACGTAGTGTAGCAGGTACGCCCGGCAGCCTTTGCCTTCACCACTATGAAGGCAAAGGCTGCCGGGCGTGGTGCTGGCGACACCACCCCATCGTGTGCCGTGCCGGTTTTTATAGGTGTTACTCGCTAACAGCACTTGCCCCCAAAAGTCTGTTGAGGCTATACGCGGGGGATCTTTTTTTGTGTGTGTGTGTGAACGGTTGCCATGTGAGGATTGCATATACACGCTTCGACTCGCCGTTACGCACCTAATGGACACGGCGACGGTTGAACGGGGGAAGCGCCTCTGTTGTGGCTGTGAGGCCGGCGTGTGAACCCAATATACACTCCAGCCATTTACGAAAAAAAGTCCCTTCTTGCGCATGCCACTCGAGGCACGTATCGTGAGCTTTAAGCCTTTTCCCTTTCGGATAACGACGTGTACATCATAGGTTTTTCTTCTGATTCAATTCCGATTGCATACGTGTTTAGAGGAGTAGTCAACACGTGTATGGCATCGGAATGGAAGAGATTCGGCACGGAATCGAATCGATCCTGAACTGAATTGAAAGTAAAAGGCTACGCGGAAGGGCGTGTGTGGCACAGTTTGGCGCCAACTATCGTAGAGTGCGGTCGTGTCGATACGGTTTTCTGCGGTGAGTACTGAACAATGTCTTTAAAAACAACAGCGCTATGCCGCTCGCGCGTTCTGAGATTCAGCTGTGGACGGGACACCCACCCTGCAACTTGCAAACGTCTCGGAACGGGAAAGGGTTAAGAGTCGATTTTTTATCGATCAACGCCTCGTTCCGCACACGCGCAAGAGCGGTGGCGCAGTGATGAGCACGCTCTGTATCATAAACCCGACGAACCCGAGTTCGTTTCCGAGCCACAGCGAACATCAGCGGCGCGTGATTTCTGGACAGTTCCTGGGCCCTCCCCTTCACCAACCTGCCACTGATCGCCGTGGTTTCCACCCTTGCTTATGATGATGGCAATATGTTCAGGAGCTGAATGCCAATGTCGAGGTCTACTAACCACGAGAGGATTGCAGTCGAGTGTTTGTGTAGTTTAGTTTACTCCGTTGAAGGAGTGCAGACGACAGTGGTTAACTTATACTGTACAGTCCATCACCGTGGTGAGGTATGGTCAAACAACCTCCACGTATGGCACATCACAGGAAGCCTTCATTCAACAGTGGCTTGTCAGCGGGCTAAACATGAGTTTTTTTAATACAGCCTGTGATTTAAACATTTAAACTTGTTATAACTTTGGTTTGCTGAATATCCTATATTAACGTGAAACATTTCACAATAGTTCAGCAATTTCCGTACTCACAGCTCTTAATGAGCACTCTTTTAAAGTGCTCAGAGCTGTCAGACAGCTCAGAGCTGTAATAAGTTTCTAAATTCAACTTGAACTTGCTTGAAGAGGTCCCCTGGAGGTTTGGCTCTGCCCGTGATCGTGTGAAATCTGACTTGCGTTGGTAACTGTGGTGGTGGTTGTGGTGGCGGCAGGCCCCGCACTTAACGCCTTTCCACGCGTTGTTCACGAGGACCTGGTTTAAACGTTTACGGGCAACGAGCCGCGTCAGAAAACGTTACTTGAGCCCTGCTTACGAAGCCATTAGCGACGCCATTACCACCGCAATCACCGTTGCCACTGGGACCATCAACACTTCCTCCGTCAACAACGCCAGTACCGCTAATGCCACCGGTGGTACCATTAACGCCATTAAATGCCACGGCCCAGATTGGCATTGCAAAAGGAAGCACTGTTTCCCGCATCTCGGTGGGCTTTATTATTTAATGTGGTTAAAATGAAGGCCACCGACTGACTGTTGCCATTGTAGTTTTGCTTGGGCACGGAACGTGGGAATCTGTATCAATGCAATGTTGAATCATGATCGATTGAAGATTAAAGAGATTTTGTATGCCACCTCCTACAATTTCTCACCCTGTCGCAAGAGCGTGCGCGTGCACCCGTCTCGAATATTTGACGCATTACAAGATAATCCGGCGTAATTAACCCCAGAGCCGCCTTTTTGGGTAGTGAACAAAAAGAAACGTACTGCAGCCAATCAAAATGTTGTAAAGAATATTTAAAAATGTAATCGCATACTTAAAATATGCTACACATTCTCTTTGGTTCTTTCGGTAAAGTCACGTAGGTAAAAAAATAAAAATGTAATAAAATCAAACTTAAATTTAAAACAACAAAATTTATTTTTTTTCATTTTTGTTTGATCTTATTTAAATTTGTATTTATTTTTTACCTACGTGACTTTACCAAAAGAACCAAGGAGTATGGATCCTTGCAGTCACGAAAACTTCAAATCTAGAATGCTATACATTATCTGATAATAATAATAATAATCACAATAATAACAACAAATGTTCAACAATTATTGATTATATGAAAGGACTTTAATCTGAATTATCCTTGATCACAACTTAAATTGGTGCACCATGGAGCCCTTTGTGCTCTCTATTTAAATGGGAGTAATAGTATGCCCCGCACCTCCGATTAGCACGGTTGGCTACGTATGGCGCGGAAGAAGTTCAACGGTACATACATGCCGCACGGAACGTGTGCATTTACAGCGATCGCTGAATGGGTGCTGCTGTGGTGCAGGGGTTAGTAGACAAAACTTACAATCATCGGTTTGTTTCGATCTCCTATGGCAGAAGTTTTCATGCAATGCTGCAAGTCTCTCAGAGCAGCCCCCCCACCACCCACCACCCACTTCTGTCCACCCACCCAGCAGTGTAAATGGGTGGAACACAGTTCATCGATCGGTAGGTCCGGTGTCGTGGGGTAAAATGTGGGTTCTCCCAAGCTCTTCCAAGATGTACGGCCGTCCTTGCCGAGCAGGCCAATAACCCTGGAGAGGAAATGCTCTGCATAGCTCCCACCCCGTGGGAGGGCCTTCCGAAAGTAATGGCGAGCGCGGGCAATTTCAGGCCTGCACCTCCACCTTTACTTGTTTTGAACAACGACAAGCGAAAGTTCAGTCGTCATCTAAAACCTTGCCGCAACGCGAGTCTCTCTCCGTGCTCCACAGGTGCAGCTCGGATGGCCGACAGCCCTGGCCGTCAGCCCGCTGGACAACTCGCTGTACATCCTGGACAACAACATCGTCCTGCAGGTCCTGCAGAGCCAGCAGGTGCGCGTGGTGGCCGGCAGGCCCATGCACTGCCCGCTGCCGCCGGCGGAGCACCAGGGCGGCGGGCGGCTGGCGACGCACGCAGTGCTGCTGGCGCCCACGGCCATTGCCGTGTCGCACTCGGGCACGCTGTACGTCGCCGAGACGGACGAGCGCAAGATCCACCTGGTGTGGCGCGTGACGAGCGACGGGGAGATATCGCCGCTCGCCGGCGCCGCCTCCGAGTGCGACTGCAAGAGCGACGTGAGCTGCGATTGCTTCGCGGGCGACGACGGCTACGCCAAGGACGCCCGGCTGAACGCGCCGTCCTCGCTGGCGGTGTGCCCCGACGGCGTCGTGTTCGTCGCCGACCTGGCGAACATCCGCATCCGGGCCGTGAGGCCCAACCGGCCCACCCTCAACGTCGCGGGCCAGTACGAGATCGCGTCGACCGAGGACCAGGAGCTGTACGTCTTCAACCGGGACGGCAACCACCTGCACACGCTGAGCCTCGTCAGCGGAGAGTTCCTCTACAACTTCTCATACAGCGGCGACCGCGACCTGGTCACCGTCAGCGGCGGCAGCGGCGCGCTGCTGAAAGTCCGCCGGGACTCCACGGGGATGCCCCTGCGCCTCGTCGTGGACGACTCGCTCATCCTCTCGCTCACGCTCAATGCCAACTCGGGGCTCAAGAGCGTCTCCTCGCAGGGGGCCGAGCTGGCCTTCCTCACGTACCACAGCGGCGGCGGGCTGCTCGCCACCAAGAGCGACGAGAACGGGTGGACCACCTTCTACCAGTGAGCGCTCTGAGCCAACGCGCGTCGAGCAGGCGAAGGGGGGGAGTGGGCGGCGAGCGCTTGCACAATGCGGCCAGCAACGCTGCCGCGACTGTGCCGCTCTACCGCTCTGCCAGGGTGCTTTCAGGGTCGTGCCTCGTATTTGTTTCGCTTGCCCGCCGACGTTTTGCTCCACGCGCCGCGAGCTTCAGTCGGGCTGCCGCCCGCGTCGCGCCGAGCATCGCTCGTCGCGGCTAGACGGAACGCGTCGGGACGGCTAAATGGCGGCGATGTCTCGGCGGTGTGGCGTGGCGGGGTTGGCACGGTTCCTTGGCTCGGCTCCAGCAGGGCTCTGGGTTGGGATGAGATATGACTCCAAGTCCTCTGAGCTGCTGCGGAATTTCAGCAAGCGCGCCTGTGAAATGCAAATCCTTAACCCTCGTCCTGTTCTCGAAGTGCCGTTGCCAAACGTTGAATCGTTTGAACAACACCGAACGACCTGTATGCCCCCCCCCCACTTTTACTTTGTTTTTTTTTATACAGATATGACGTGGATGGTCGACTGACGAATGTGACCTTCCCGTCGGGCCTGGTGAAGTCGCTCAACGGAGACGCGAGGGATGCCCTGCGCGTGGTGCAGACGTCCAGCCAGGACGAGGACGTCACCATCACCACCAACCTCTCCACCGTGAAGACCTACTACAGCCTGCTGCAGGGTCCAGCCAAAACATCTTTTGTCTTTTCCCCTTTGCTGGGTGGGCATTGGCCTGAATAATAATTATTGCCCCTAAGCCGTCACCCTCTCAGAGTGTAAACAGATTGTCCCTTTATAAGAGTATCGTGGTCATCCTTCGATCCCTCCTCTGGCTCCCGTTTCAATCACACTCGCCATCCTCAAGCTTCTGTATGGACTCCCCTTCTCTGGCTATCCGCACGGCTGAGATAATCACCATATCCGTATTATCGTCCAGGCTCAAGACTCGTCTCTTCTGCCTGTTACTGCCGTGTCTTTAATTTGCACAACAATAACGCCGCCCGTAATGTTCATCGCCACACTCTGTCCAACTTGTAACAATCTATCTCCTCATTTCTGTCTGTGAAATAAATAAGATAAGATTTTTTTAAATCTCTAGATATGCATGTTTCCCCCTATTTGTACACCATCTTGAGATGCAGTCATATTCAAATGCTTTCAGTTGTAATTAAAATTTCATCAACATCATCTTCACGGGGTCCTCACAATCTTCGTAAATTCCTATTACAGTTGCTGGAGCTGACAAGCACATCAGCCACGGTTCTGATAACCTTGCACTTAGCCGGCCCCCTTTTACTCCCGGACCTTTCCAATCAATCAAGGGCACCTCCCTTGTTACCGCACCTGATTAACCTAAATTATAATTGACCTATTCAAATGTAAAAAAAATATATTATTCCCTGGCGATGTTGACTTGGTTTATTTATTTCATTTGTGTATTTCCCTTCCCACCACCCTGAATGATTTTCAAGTTTTAATTGGGGCGCCACGGTGCCGAGATGTTAGCTACCTCGCCTGGTATACTGAAGGTCGTAGGTTCACTCCCGACTCTGATGCCTGCATATTTGGAGTTTGCGTGTTCTCCACGTGGTCGCATGGATGTTTCTACCGGGTCCTCCGGTTTTTTCCCTCCACATTTAAAAACGTGCGTTTGGAGTATTTGGCTGCTGCTGCTGCTATAAACTTCCACGCAATAAACCACTTCGTTGAGCTATCAATTGTGGCCAGGTCGCTTCTTGTTCGATTAAATTATTGACGCGGAAGATTAAAAGAAACCCTCCCTGTTCGCTGCCGGTCCCGGCGGAGAATTCACGTGCCGCTCGTTTCCGTCGCGCTCCCCCCGTCCCGTGCAGACCAGAGCAAGAACGCGTATGCGGTGGGCCACGACGGCTCGCTGCAGGTGGCGTACGCCAGCGGGCTGCAGCTGGGCCTGCACACCGAGCCGCACGTGGTGGCCGGCCCCGCCAGCCCCGCAGCCGTCCGCCTCAACATCAGCCTGCCCATGGAGGGCGGCGTGAGCATGCTCGAGTGGCGCCTGCGCAAGGAGCAGGCGCGGGGCAACGTCACCGTCTACGGGCGCAAGCTGCGGGTGCGCACCAGAGGGGGAGACGCACGCAGACACGCACACAGACACGCACACAGACACCCACACACGCACACAGACACCCACACACGCACACAGACACCCACACACGCACACAGACACCCACACACGCACACAGACACCCACACAGACACCCACACACGCACACAGACACCCACACACGCACACAGACACCCACACACGCACACAGACACCCACACACGCACACAGACACCCACACACGCACACAGACACCCACACAGACACGCACACAGACACCCACACACGCACACAGACACCCACACACGCACACAGACACCCACACACGCACACAGACACCCACACACGCACACAGACACCCACACACGCACACAGACACCCACACACACACACACACAGACACCCACACACGCACGATCTCCGCACCCCCCCCCCCCCCCCCCCACGTTTCGTACCGCCCGGAGTTTATTGGCCGGAGTGGTAAACAAAATGTTACAAAAGAGATGTCCCGGTTCTTTAGCCCTTCGATAGCGCTGTCTATGAGCTGGTGGACCACATTGGTGTCAGCGCGCAGCGGCCTTGATGGACAGCATTTGACGATGCTTTGATGAAGGTAAAGGCGCAGTCCTGCAATTTTCTGCTCAACGCCACTGCTGGCGTAAGGGCCTCTGCTAGAGTGAGGCCTTAGTGAGCCCTTCCAGAGGGTTCTTTGTTCTGCTGTTCCACAATGGCCAGACATTACCCTGCCTTTACGCCGCTGCACGCGAGAGGAGCCCTTCCTCGATGCCATTTGAGCAGGGAATCACTTTGTCTCTTGAACTGTGGTGAATACACTGATGGGTCCAGTGTGCTAAGCATTACAACGGTCACAGTTGACTACCACCTGTGACGAAGGAAGAACAGCATGCAAACGTACGTACGTGTTGGAGAGTAAACACACAACAACACAACTCGTAATGAATTGGCATGTTTTGTTAACGTGACAAACCCTACTAATTGGCTGCGTTGGGTGGTGGCACGTTTAACGAAACATTCATATTTACGCGATATAACCCAAAAAAAAAACCTCTCATGGATAATATTGGTCGCGGAACGCCTACGGCGATGTTTTTACACACCGTGCGGAGCCAGCCGTGCTCATCGGCAGTGCGGGGAGAAGGACAAACGCGGGTAACCACGGCGTAAGAAGTCGGCCGCTGACGCACCCGTCCCACCCACCACCGCGCGGGCGCGCAGGTGAACGGCAGGAACATCCTGTCGATGGACTTCAACCGGCAGACGCGCACCGAGAAGATCAACGACGACCACCGCAAGTTCACGCTGCGCGTCGTCTACAACCAGCTGGGCCGCCCCACGCTGTGGCAGCCGGACAACAAGCTGACGGCGCTCAACGTGACGTACTCGGCGCGTGGGCGCATGCTCACGTTCCAGCGCGGCTCCATGTCGGAGCGCATCGACTACGACACGGCGGGGCGACTCAAGTCGCGCACGTTCGCCGACGGGCGCACGTGGTCGTACTCGTACCTGGACCGGGTGAGCCGCGGTGGCGAGATGTTAATCGCCTCGCCTGGTGTGCAGGAGGTCGGTCGTGGGTTCGATCCTGACCCTGACGCCTGTTGCATGTCTGGCGGTGACGCTCAAAGCGCCGCACAGATAGATTCAAGGATCTATCTATAGCCTGCCAATGTTATAGTAACCTCGCAGGGGCGGTGCGGTCGGCGTCGTTGATTTGCGAACCCATTCCTGCCTCGCACATCTCTCGCACAGTTTGGGGCCATCCATTTAGTACGTACGCATGGAGGGGGGTTGACCCAAATGCGTGCGCTTGCGTATGGGGGATCTTCTGACAACGTACGTACCCATAGGAAACGCGGGGGGGGGGGGGGTGAAGCCTTGATAACAATTTGTCTACATTGGCCTTCAAATGAGCCACAGGTCAGTTTCTTCAGCTGTCAGACAAGTATTACCGGGATAAGTAGGACTGTGGGAGAGGTGTCACTTGAATGCCACCGTGCCCCTGACTGCTCGCTGTCACGTAGCACAGCAGTGAGTCTGACATAGTCTGGCGGCCTGCTCCATGGATCACACATCCTTCAATCTGGCCTCAAGGTTTTAGCTGCCGCGGTGCTCTCTGTTCATGCTGCTGCTGCCCAGACTTGAGTACTGACACTGCTCTGTACATCGGGCTACTGTTACAGCAGATGTTCAGTCGACGCACTTTATATAGAGACTAGTTCTCCGAGTTTTAATTGTGTGTTTAAGATTATAATAAACGTGTTTTTGAATAACCAGTCAGGATGGATAACACGGTCAAGTATACAGTAACTATACTCTTTGGTTCTATTCGGTAAAGTCACGTAGGTAAAAAATAAAACAACAAAAATCACGACGTTTCGGCCACAATACAAGCGGCCTTCATCAGGTGAAGGGACCAGACTGTCTCGAGGACAGCGCTGGAGTGAAACACAGCCAAGCTCAGACCGCGACCTTTAAGCTGTGTGAGAGTAATTAAGGTGCCATGGCAAAGGAATTTAGCATAATGAAAGGTAGGGAGGGGGTCGACCTTTGCAGGCTGGCGAGGGGGCAAGGTAGAGTCCACATGCTGGTGGTGTGAAAAGGGATTTTAAGCTGCGAAAGTTAGGGGTACCACTACTTGAAAAATATACTTTCCAATGGTTGCTTAATTTGAAACCATCTTCTCGGTTGAAATTGTATCTGTGTTTGTAGATCTGAATTGCCTCGTGAACAAATCTCTGATAAAAACCCGTGGGTTTGCAAAGAACCTTGGTATCGGAGAAAATTATATCGTGATCACCCACAGCATTGTAACAGTGATCAGCTACGGCAGAAGAATTCGTTCTGCTGTGTTTCAAATCTGATTTGTGCTCGCGAATTCGGTCAGAGACATGTCGTTTCGTCTCCCCGATATAGGAATCACCGCAGGTACAACTCAATTTGTAAACCCCGGGGTACTGTAAGTCAGGAATGACATCCTTCACGGATGGGATCAGATCACGAATTTTGTGTACTGTATTGAACCGGACCTGGATCTTGTGTTTGTTTAGAATTTTGGAAATCTTTTTAGTAACGCCTGCTATATATGGTAGTGTGATGGTTTTGACTGGAGTATCAAGTGGTTGTTTCTGTATGGAGGGAGAAACAGCTTGGCGGATGGTATGGTCAGAGTATCCATTCCTTTTGAGGGCCAGGTGTGCATGTTTTAATTCACTGGTCAGGTGGTGTTGGTCCGAAATGCAATGAGCCCTATGGTATAAAGTTTTGATGAGATAATTCTTCTGAGCTGGGTGGTGGTGGGAATCAGGCCTCAAGTAGGAATCCGTGTGGGTGGGTTTCCTGTAGACAGAATGCCCCAACGAGCCATCAGGTCTCCTCTCAAACAGAACATCCAAGAATGGTAGCCTGCTATCCTTCTCCACTTCCATGGTGAATTTGATGGCGGGATGTCTGGAATTGATGTGGTGTAGGAAAAGGTTGTTGATTTTTGTTGTTTTATTTTTTACCTACGTGACTTTACCGAATAGAACCAAAGAGTATGGATCTTTGCAGTCACGAAAGCTTCAAATCTAGAATATACAGTAACTGTTTGTACAAAGCTGTGTAAAGCTAGGCCGGCGTTTGAACCTAACTTAATTTTTTAATGCAGCCAGTGGTGGACTATCTGTTTTCTTAAACAAGTTAATATTATTCATCCTTGATCGTTTCTGCGTGGATTAAATATTGGCCGTTCTATAGGATTCGGGGGGGGGGGGGGGGGTGCGTCAAGCGTACGTACGTAGGTGAGGGGGGGGGGTGTAAAAAGTACACGTGCGTACAGGGAGGGGGGGGGGGTCAAGTTCTGACAGATTGTTGCGTAACCAACTAAATGTATGTCTCCTTTTCCCATGATCCACTGCGGCGCACGAAACTCGTCGTCTTAGTGTGTGCACTAGACGTCTCGTTCGCAGCTGACATCCCACATGCCTGGGCGGTCCGAACGGGAGTTAACATTTAACCCCCCTTCCCCCCCTCACCCCTCCGTGTGCTCTCATCGTCCCCCCAGTCCATGGTGCTGCTCCTGCACAGCCAGAGGCAGTTCATCTTCGAGTTCGACTCGTCGGACCGCCTGGCCTCCGTCACCATGCCGAGCGTCGCGCGGCACACGCTGGCGACTCTGCGCTCGGTCGGCTACTACCGCAACGTGTACACGCCGCCCGAGAGCAACGCCTCCGTCATCCAGGACGTGGGCGAGGACGGGCTGGTGCTGCGCATCGCCTACACGGGCACGGGCCGACGCGTCCACTACAAGTACAAGCAGGCGGGCAAGCTGACCGAGGTGCTGTACGACGGCACGCGCGTTGGCGTCACCTACGACGACCTCACGGGAATGCTGAAGCTGGTGAACCTGCAGGATGGCGGCTACGCGTGCACGCTGCGCTACCGGCACGCGGGGCCGCTCGTCGACAAGCAGATCCTCCGCTTCAACGAGGAAGGGATGGTGAACGCGCGCTTCGACTACAGCTACGACAACGGCTTCCGCGTCACGAGCGTGCAGACGGTCATCAACGAGACGCCGCTGCCCATCGACCTCTACCACTACGACGACATCTCCGGGAAGGTGGAGCAGTTCGGCAAGTTCGCCGTCATCTACTACGACATCAACCAGATCATAACCACGGCCGTCATGACGCTCACGAAACACTTTGACGGCTACGGCCGCGTCAAGGAGGTTCAGTACGAAATCTACCGCTCGCTCATGTACTGGATGGTGCTGCAGTACGACAACCTGGGGCGGGTGTCCAAGCGCGAGCTCAAGGTGGGACCGTACGCCAACACCACCAAGTACACGTACGAGTACGACGCCGACGGCCAGCTGCAGAGCGTGTCCATCAACGAGAAGGTGACGTGGCGGTACAGCTACGACCTGAACGGAAACCTGTACCTGCTGAACCCGGGGAACAGCGCGCGGCTCACCCCGCTGCGGTACGACCTCCGCGATCGCATCAACCGGCTGGGCGACATCCGCTACGTCGCGGACGAGGACGGCTTCCTCAAGCAGCGTGGCTCCGACTCGTTCGAGTACAACTCCAACGGGCAGCTCATCCGCGCCTACAACAAGGCGGTCGGCTGGAGCATCACCTACCGCTACGACGGGCACGGCCGCCGCGTGTCCCGCCGCTCCGGCACCGGCGAGCACCTGCAGTTCTTCTACGCCGACCTGGACTACCCGAGCCGGCTGACGCACATCTACAACCACTCGAGCTCCGAGATCCTGTCGCTGTACTACGACCTGCAGGGCCACCTGTTCGCGGCCGAGTTCAGCGGCGGCGAGGAGTTCTACGTGGCCACGGACGACCTGGGCACCCCGCTGGCCATCTTTAGCAGCTCGGGGCTGGTGGTGCGGCACATGCAGTACACGGCGTACGGCGAGATCTACGTGGACACCAAACCCGACTTCCAGCTGTGCGTGGGGTTCCACGGGGGCCTGTACGACTCACTCACCCGCCTCGTGCACTTTGGCCGGAGGGATTACGACATCCTGTCGGGGCGGTGGACGTCGCCGGACGTCGACGTCTGGAAGGACATTGGCTCCAATCCCAGGCCCTTTAACCTGTACACGTTCAAGAACAACAATCCCGTCGGAGACATGCAGGATGGCATGAAATACGTCACGGGTAACCGAGCCCTTCCCCCCCCCCCCCCCCACGTCTCATTCAAACAAATGTTATAATGGTATTCTTAAATATTTTATTATTTTATTGTTTCCCTTCAACGTGACTTTACCGAAAGAGCTAAGAATATGAAAAATGGTATTCTTGTCCATATTTTTACGTAAGAGTATTAAAGCACGGATTAAAATACGTGTTTATTGAAAGAGTTGGATAATTTTCAGCAGGTTGACATTTGTTTTAAAGAGAACTCTCATAATAATATGAATAAAGGCATGGAACCTAGGTTCGGAAGGCGCAACCTCATCTCCGCAGGACATATTTTTAGGTCTACACATGTAGACACGATTGAATTAGCGACAATTTGCCTAATCCCGTGCACGTACACACAACCTATATGGCCGGCTCCCATTTGACTCCTCCTTCACGCGGACTCCAAATTGACTCCCGGTGCGTAGACGATAAATATTCTGCGACGCCCAGGGTCCAGTTCCTCTATCCCTGCCTCCGCGTCCGTCCGTCCGTCTGTCGTCATCTCTCCCGACGTGTCGTCGATTTGTCCGTCGTATGCCACCTGAGCTTTCTCTCTCTCTCTCCGAGCCGCGGGCATTTCCTGCAAACGCTCTCTTAGAATCCCAAGAATCCTCATGCACGTCTTGCGAGATAGCGCGCACGTGTGCAGAATGATGGAAAGCTGGCTTTTTAAAAATGGCCCGATGTTATCGCAGAGCTCCAGAGAGTTTAAAATCTGCCCGGTGAGCTTAATGCAGTGCCCTATTTTTCATTCCTGAGTCGACGCTCTAGAAAGTTTTCAACGAAATAAATATAATGTTGTATTGTCAAGAAGAAGCAGGGAAAAAGAAAAAACCCATAGCGTGGAAACAATCGCATCTGGACAAAGTCTACGTTTTGTCCGGTCGACCGAGGGCGCTGAAAATGTGCTGTCAAAATGATACTTTTAAAAAGCAATGAACTACTTTTAACATCTGACCTTCATAAGCGTCGCCAAGCTATGTCGGCTAAATGGGGGCTGTTTTCCTCGATGCCCACTTAATAAATGAGATTAACCTACGATGTATTAGAAATGTGCAAAGGTTACTGTGTTTTTTGCTGTGTACATAATTAGGTGCTTAACCAAGTTAGGATGATAATGATCACGATGATGGCTTTCAGTGGTGATTGCAGAGCTAACAATGATGGCTTCGATGATGACAGCTTACCTAAATCACAAGTCCCTTTAATATTATTTCTTACAAAACGCACTCCCCCCTCCCCCCCCCCCCCCCGTATAAAAAAATAGGCCAAAGTTATATGATTTATGGATTTTGTTATTCATTAAGACCAGCTTGCAGCCAGTGTTAATATGCGCGCTGATAGGAACCGGTTACATTCGTGGCAGATGGTAGAATTAAAAAAGCAAAAATGTAGGTAATTACAAGCTTATAATTGATGCAATGCCGTATATCCCCATCGCTCCTGATTAGCCCTGCTAACGCACCTTGTCTGATGGATGCAGATGTGAACAGCTGGCTGCAGACATTTGGATTTCAGCTGCACAACGTGATCCCGGGCTTTGCTAAGCCAAAAGTGAACTCTTACGAGCCGCATTATGAGCTCACTGCCAGCCAGAGGCAGGACACAGCGAGGGTAAGGACTCATTTACAAAAACGTGACTTTGGTAATGCTAATTACATTATCTGTTTTGTGTGTGTGTTTTTTACTGTTGTTATTGTTGTTGTGTGGACTCCTTAACAAAACTTTTAAATCTACAATTCCCAGAGCCTGGGAGGTATATCTCTACACATTTTGTATAATGAGCCCTCCCCACCCACCATTGTTTGTAGACAGCTGTTGCCTGCAACATCAATCAGCCCAGCAGCATTCGTTTAATAGGCCACGTGCTGCTGATGAGAGTCATAAAAGTGAAACCGATCGAGCATCTCTCTGCTCAAACTGCCGGCTGGGCGTGGCGCGCTGCACTGTGTAAACGCGATTCCCGCACACGGCTAACATCGGTGGCGAGTAATATAAAGTAGAGATGATCTCATGTTGCGACCCCCCACTTTCCAATGTTACGGTGATAAAACAAATCCTCGTCTGCTTTTGCCTCCTGCGTTTATCATTTAGTTCGTCTGCACACGCACGCACACACGCAACGTTACTGCCGTGCTGCACTGGTGAGCGTGTGCTGGACTTGCAACCCAGAGGTCACCGTTTCCCTCTCCCAGCAAGGAACAATGGGGGAAAGTTTCTTAGACCACCCCCCTCCTCCATCACCCGTGTCCACTCAGCAGTGTAAATGGGCAACGCCACCGTTAATCAATCAGCAGGTTTGTTTGTGGCGGGATAAATGGTGGGCATTCCCACGTCGTGTATGTATGTGGAACATCGGTTGGCTACGTACGGTTGCGTAAGAAGTTCAACATACGTAGATACATCTTTCGCACCGTACGTAACCAACCGTGCTAATAATGACAGCGTAGAAGAGTTGGCCAATAACCTTTTTAGGTATGTTGTCTAGAGCTGCCTGTAGTGGGGGGAGGCCCTTCTTCCAGCAGTGATGTGAACAAACACTTGCAGGGCTACACCTTTACCATATATATGCATGTTGAACTTCTTTCACGCATCGTACGTAGCTTGACCGTGCTAATCGGAGGTGCGGGGGAAGGACAACAAACTGGACACGAAAACTACACGCAGAGCAATGTCTAACGTGTACCTCGTATTTGTTGCTCGCAAAGGCCGTGTCGTGGGTGGACTGCGGGGTGCACAAGAAACTCAAGGCCTTCACTTCGCTGGAGAGCCTGCCCATGCGTGACAGCCCCGACCGCTCGGCGAGCCGGCACCGGGACGGCCGCGTGTGGTTCACGACGGTGGTGCCCATCCTCGGCAAAGGGGTCATGTTCGCAAACAGCCACGGGCGCATAACCACCGACATCATCAACATCGCGAGCGAGGACAGCCGCAGGGTGGCGGCCATGCTCAACAACTCGCACTACCTGGAGGGGCTGCACTTCACGGTTGAGGGCAAGGAGACGCACCACTTTGTGAAGGTGGGCTCGCCCGAGGGCGACCTGGCCACCCTGGGCCTCACCGGCGGCCGCAAGACTCTGGAGAGCGGCGTCAACGCCAGCGTGTGGCAGTCGACGGCGCTGGTGGCGGGGCGCACGCGCCGCTACACCGACGTGTCGCTGCAGGCGGGCGGCGTGGCGCTGAACGTGCGCTACGGCGGCACGGCGGAGGAGGAGAGGGCGCGCGCGCTCGAGGTGGCGCGGCAGCGCGCCATCTCGCTGGCGTGGGCGCGCGAGCAGGAGCGCGTGCGCGACGGGGACGAGGGCAGCGCGTCGCGCGCCTGGAGCGAGGGCGAGCGGCGCCAGCTGCTTGCCGAGGGGAGGGTCGCCGGCTACGAGGGGTTTTACCTCCTCTCGGCCGAGCAGTACCCGGAGCTGGCCGACAGTCCGGCCAACATCCAGTTCCTGAAGCAGAGCGAGATAGGCCGCAGGTGACAGCCGGGAGAAGATGCCTTCGTTTTCTCTGGTGGACCGGCCTGGGTCTGAAAAAAACAAAAGTTATTTTACCAAAATCTGCTGTGTAGGACAGCAGAGAGAGGCTAACGACTGTCACACTCCTCTGGTATGTATAAAGAGTGCCCTGTTCGTGGGAAGTACATTGCCTTTTGTCTACAGAATAAAATAAAGAAAGGAAGGGGAGGAAAAAAACACCTTTTTTTTTTGCTAAAACAAAAAAAAGGTATGAGCTGTGAAACTCCTTTGCAAGCAGAAACTATTGCACATGAAACGGGACGGAAAATTCCGGTGTATTGTTCTCTCTTTTAATCCATCAAAAAAGAGAGATAAATATTGATTTACGATTGTGGAATCCTGACTATGCCAGGAAATTAATAGGGTTCCCCATCGGCGGGCAGGAAGAGAACCGCATGAGAGAAAAAAAAACTTCATGCAACAACAACAAAAAAAACGAGGAGAAAACTGCTTTTGTGTGAGAAATCATGATAACGGCAGGGGATCGCTTTTCCCGTTTCTGATCATTTCTCCTCTGAGCGGCTTCAAAGCAAAGTCAAAAAGGCAGCATCTTTACACAAGAAGAGCAACAAACTGTGATCAGTGGGAGGTAACGCGAATTTGGTTTCTGAAAAAGAGCAAAAGCAGCAGGAATTGATGTCCTGCCGTCGCCGCACGGAGAATGATGGACTGCGTGTGTCGCACTGTCCCAGAGCCTGTGGTCTTTCTCTCTCTATATATATTTCGTCTGCTGCGTTTGAACAGGCTACGGTGCCCGCGTCGCCTCTAGGGATAGACAGAGCACATGAATGTGTGTATTTTAGATATTTTTTGTTCATATGAACCAAATGTGTTATCCCAACGCCTTAACTTTAATTAGTTGGATTGTGTATTATAAATAACTCGGATTTTAAGAAAGTGTGATGTTAGCACTACACGGGAGCATCACTGCATTGGTCATTAATGCAGCACTTGAGTTGAGAAAATGCGGGCGTATAAAAATAAGTAAATAAAAACATGTCGACTGAACCCTTTGTATAAAAAATTTAACAAGAATAAAAAAAAATGCTACTTTTTTTTTTGCAAGATTTTTTTTAAATGTTTTGAATGCTGCTTAATTTTGTTTCGTTCAGTCAAGAAAGGCAACATTTAGTTACGTTTACTTCAATTCATGTACGTTCACTCTGCGGTGCGCAACATACCCAATATCGAATATTTCTAAAGCGTAGGCTTTTCCCCGTCCGTTTCGAAAGGAAATGCCACTACAGGGGCGGACGTGCAATGGCTGGTGAGGCGAGCTCGCATCAACGCACAATTTCGCTGTCAAAAGATCCCGGAGCACAGCTTTGTCAAGACCCACTCATGAATTCTCAACAGACAAAAGGCAGCCACTGACCGGTTAATGAAGGTGCGATTTGAGCAGTGAAAACCCTTTAACGTTGAGCGAAATCCTTGGCTGTTCACCACCATTTTTTTTACGTACATTTTTAATGGGGGGTTTTCTCACCATTTTTTTTTACTGTTTTTGTGTTCTTAAGTTATTTAGTGACTGTGCAAAGAATAATAATCCGCAAACGTTTATGCTTGTCAATACAGATGTATAAGTTCGCTTTTCTTTTCATGCACATTGACGTTCACATAAATCGGTAACATCTCCCTTATTTTTCTGTAAATAAGACAAAGGTGTCACCCAGTTTAGCCTCTAGACTATAAGGGCAAGTAGCGAGCAGCTATTAATGCTAACACAGCGAAGGAGTGGGTGTAGCAAGCACTGCACCTTTGCGGCGTTAGATCATTTTACCAGGTCTTTACTTTCAGCCGAGTCTGACCATTGTGCACACCTGATCACGAATCGTCCACGTATGATGACTCGAGGGGACCATGTGACCACTGCGGGCAAATTGAGGTGCTACCATTCACCGCGATGCTAAATTAATAATTTGTTAATTGCATTCCCGAATTGCGGCAATTCATTAAATCTCTGCCCGGAGGGCGGTTGGTGGTGGGGGTGAATTGTTCCACCCATCATGATCGTGCACATTCCCACGCTGGTGAATGCCCCCCTTGCCCAGTATGCACAGCCAGCAGGAAACCGCTGTGGTGTAATGGTCAGCGCACACTGGACTTGGCAATCCAGAGGTCCGCCGGTTCAATGTCGTCAGGCAGCAGTGGAGAACAATCTGGTACGTTTCTTAAATCCTGCCCGCCTCTTTCCACCAAAGTTGGCCGATTTGCAGATTGTGTGTGGTGGGGGGAAAAAAAAGTGTGGTGTTCCCATCTCTGCCAAAAGTGTCTGGCCAGGGTAGAAGAGTAGGCCAAATACCCCTCCTCAATCCGAGCTCCCTCTAGTGGAGGTCCTTCTGCCAGCAGAGGTGAAGGCAGTTCCAGGGTTTCGCCTTTACCTTTTTGCATACAGTCTGTGCTATTACACGCTGCGTTCCACAATTATGCGCCTCTCGCAAATACACTTTCATTAAATACCATGCATACACACCAACACGTACACGTGCACACCCACGCTATTGTAACTGTAGCTATGGGGTGGTATCACAGACATCGAATGCCTGCTTGTCAGCTTGCTGCCAACTGCCAAAGACTTTCCCCCCCCACCTCCCCCCCACACACAAAACAGTGGTATTGGAAGGCCCAATGTAATGCTTATTTTAATCCTCGTTTTCAAGATTTTTGTTTTATATCTCGGTGAACCACATCTGTTTTAGAGCGTACAACTGCGCAGTTTTACCGTGATCATATTTAGCTGCATGTTCTATGAACAGCGCCCGAACTCGGGTTGCCCGTGGGTCACAGGGAGCTGGGTCGTCATTCCGTTTTGTCATTGTTGAGCATCGCGACGCATATAACAATTCTACCGTGCTTTTGTGTTGTATACCATCTTCAATTGGTGCTGCATTTATGGACTAACAGTTGATGGGTGGTATTTAACTTTTAGCAAATGCATAGGTTTTGTAAAGGCCTTACACACTGGATTGAATAATGCTTTAATTTTTTGCTACTTTTTAAAGATGTGTTTAGCTTTTTTTTTCTTCTTCTAAAATGATGTTCAAAACACGTTGACGAAGTCTGCGCCCACGTCACGGCTGTATGAAGTAAAAAAGAAAAAAAAACACTGTTTCTAAATGCTTCAGAGTGTGACACTGTGTCGCGTCTCGGGCCGTGGTGTTAACCATTTCGAAATACATTTTACAAAAATTACCACAACGGCAAACAAAACATACTCGATATGAAAAAAAAACGAAAACCAGGTTATGTATGCCTGTGGCATATGAAACAAATGGCAGACATTAGCAGGTGATGAGGTCATTTCTAAATGTAGCCTCGATCGAGGTCATTAAACAGAAAATGCGCTGAAACTTTTTTTGTTGTTGTCCTCTGTCAATTGATTCTCTCCCATCCAAGCCCATCTTACGTAACTTTAAAGCCAGAGAGTGGCTTAATGTACATCATCAACCTTAACAGGATAAAAGCTGTCCATTTTTTAAACTGTCTGTCAGCGAGGCTTTAGAGTGATTCCGGGAAAATATCTGGAATTTAAAATAAATACTCTGAGCGGTCGTGTGCTTTCTAAAGAAAAGAAATATATCCAGGAACTTTTAACATTGTTTGATTTTTAAATGGCAATGCACCTTGTGTATTTTTTTGCGTGAGGTTTATCTGGAACATTTGAATCTTTTGTATGCGGGAACTAGGAAGCGGTGAGTTGAAAATGAATGAGCGAATGGTGCAAGACACAACCATAATTCTTTACAACACAGCATCATCCCGATTACTCCCATCCATTACTTCAAACGGCACTAGTTGTAAGTTAATGCAATGTCACCTTAATCAAGTCTCCGTCCACGTAAAATGTGTGTTACTTTTCTTGGTATTATTTTAAGCGCGGCCCAAGGTACGTTTTGGCTTGGTAAGCCACCCTATTAGTTAAGGAATTGTCACTGCTGGGATAAAATATAGCTTCAAGTGTTACTGTAAATCAAAAATATGGACACTGGGCTGACAGGAAAACTGAGCAGTGTTCCATTTTTTATGGATCAGCGGAATGTATCAAAATAACAAATTGCATTTAATTGAAGGCACAGGGAGAGGAGACACTGCTTTGGAGATAACGAAAAGCAATATAATCTCTGCATTTATTTGACAAACGTCTTGGATTTTGCAGGAGGCACAGCTTTGATGTACATTGCGATGTGAAATTAATTTGGGCAAAAATTCCTCAAAATTTTCCAATGCAAAAGTGCACTAAAAGACAGGTTTTAGCCACTGCATAATTTATTATTAATTTCCTCAAGATTAAAAACCAGCGATGGAGGTGGAGGGGGTTGTAAATGCCCTTTTTCCCTTTTGGAGCCATTATTGATTTGTGAAAATTTCAAATGTCGTCTAAAAGGGGCTTACGACGACTTATCACCTTCACTTACATGGTCACTATCGCTAAAGAAATGCATTATTTTATCCGAGATGTTAAGCTTTAATTAGTGTGTGGCCAAAAGTGTGTGTGTGATGCCGAGATGGAAAATATTCTGTGAGCACGGATGCGTTAATGTTTTATGAGGTACCGCGTTGATCTTTAAAGGCGGGGGGGGGGGGGGGGGATTATGATGAAATGCTACAGCAAACAGCATTTGCAGTGAAGATAGGGACTTCAGTTTGGAGAGATGGGGCATTCGGTCCCCAGCGTTTTCCAAATTCCCTCAACAGGCGGACCGACAGATTTAATGAAAATGAACTGGCATAGTCATTCTTTGATGGCCACACCTGGCACAGGGAAATGTGTAAGCCCCTGGAAACGGAGGCTGATTTACTCAATCATACATAATGTTCCACCCTTTGCCTCTAATCAGTTTAATTGTTCGTAGAGGAGGCCCCGATAACTTCCAATAATGTCCTGCATTAACGTTCACCGGAGTAGACCTCATTGCAAGCAATCCACCATGGAACTGCATGACATTGCATTGACCCCCCCCTTTGTGTCCTTTAAAATCACACTCAAAATAAATAAATAATGGCGCAGTGGTTGGGGACGAATGGAGTTGGGAGGTGTGGCGAATTTGTGGATGGAATTTTCATCTCCGCATGTGCGCTCCTCCCTAAGTGGTCAAAGAGGATTCGTGCTGTTTAATTTTAGCAACCATCGCCTACTCCACCAAGGACATTTGGCGTACAGCCCCTCCCGAGGACCCCACTCACTCTCGTGAGCCTGCCAATGCCCCGGTCAGACATTGCCCTCTGACCTTGCGACTCGGCAATACATCTGCTGCCCGCTGTAATTAATAAAACGGTCACCTGCTATTTTTGTTTGTTGCGAGTGCTGTTTTTAATCATAGACTCTGCACTCTCCTCCCCCTTCCATTTTTTCGTCAAATATTTAAATGCGTATATATATATAAAAAAAAAGCAAACGTGTCTTAACAGTTGCCAGGAATTTTACACAATTTTTTTGCTTAATAAGCAAGCTGTGCTATAATTACACGTATTAGTGGACACTAGAATTACTAATGCACTTCTGCTACGGAAAAAAATACAACAATAAATTGTATACATTTTATTTTTTGTAATTAGTTTACTTGGTGTCTCTCTGTTTATTGACTACTCGCTAATAAAGTGAGAACCAGACCAATGGTGGCTTCACACTTAATTATCAGCTGCATGGAAAAAAATGTCATCACAGGGTTATCCAACCATCTGGCAACCACCGTGAAATTAAGGCTGAAACTCACAAAAAAATGTATTTGTGTTGATGAATTTCTTCATATCTCTTCTGGTCTCATTAAGCCGGTTCGGCTTGTACTATAATAAGCATGAAGATTGGAAGTGACATTTCCTCATATCCTTGATTTGTTGAATGAGTTGTTTAAAAAAAAAAATGGTGGCATATGTAACTATGGTGCGGTGTTATAAAACACCGCGCCATGGTCTAACCACTGCTGTGGTGAAGGCCTTTCCCCTCCAGAGTCCACATGAGTAGGTCCCATCGCTCCATCTCCTCAGTGGACATCCTCTCGGGCACATTCTCCCTCCTTTTTTGGCTGCCATTCTGCCACCGGGCCCATCCGTGTGATTAACATTCCAGCGTAATCCGATGTGTTACGGTATTCGGTCTTCTCTGTGTGTTGCATTGGAGCAAAACAGCTCCGTATGACAAAACGAGGTGTTTCGGCATTTTTGAATTTTGGTAACAATTCCGACCACTAGTGTATAGCCTCCCTATCCAATGTCATTCATGGGGGGGGGGGGGTTGGCCATACTTCATGCTGGTTAATGTGGGTTGGTAAAACGGGGGGGGGGGGGGGGGGAGTGGACATCATATTCTGATGTCACTCTTCACCGATGATAGCCGTGGATGGGATTCAAACTGGGGTTGATTGCGCAGGGCACTGACCACTGCACAACCGCTCGACCCGATTCCTACGATGTAACACAATCCACTCAGCACCTTCACACGATCTAATTTCATCGCTCCATCTCCCCGGCGTATGGATTCTCACATATGTTGCATTCCTTGGCTGCGACTGCATCGCTTTTCTTCTCCACCATCATCCCAATTCGTGACGATCAAGACGATGATGATCATCATCAATCATCGTCTCTTTATCCCTAGGAAACGTTTAAATTAATTCAGCAAAATTATAATCCTTTATTATGTTCTTGTATCTCACTTTATTTTATCTCGGTATTCTCTTGACAAATAGCGTGACAATATGAAACAAATTATCCAACTGTTTGTGATGAATGAGTCCTATATAAACTAAAAAAAAAACAAGAAAATCTACGATTTTGAAAAAAATCGTGTTCTACGACCTCTCTTCTTCGTATCTGGGGATCAGCTGCACAGATCATCAGCCCCTCTACGCGGGGCTCAGCAATAATTCCCCAGGCTCGTCTGACCTTATCTTGCTCCAGATTGCTCACTTTTAACACCGTAGATGCACCAAAGAGAGTGGCCAAATTGCAGGCAGCGAGAGGCAATTCTGAGCGCGAGCTCATCTCAGGTGAAAGTCGGTCACCTCTGCCTACTGGGTCTCAGATGTGTTTTCGGCTCGTACCGGTGCTGTTGGATGCGATTTACCACGTTTCTCTTCTTCGTGCTGGGCGCTTCTTCACGAAAGTTCATTCTGAAAGCTCTGCAGGAGCGGGAATTCAGAAGTGAGTCTCACTGCACGTGCTGGGATCTTCTTCAGCAACTGAAATCTTATTTGTTATTATTTTTTTTTCCACAACTGCATGCGGTACCTGAAGGAGCTCCCATCGCCTGGAGTGAAACGTCGCACATCAACACGCGGTACATCCCGAAAACAGATTGCAAACTAATTTCTTGAGAACTGCTTTTTGTGTTTCGTTTGTTATCCTTCCCCCGCACCTCCGATGTATCACGGGTGGCTACGTACGGTGCGAAATAAATTCAACATACGTACGTATACAGCACAAACGCAACAGCCTCTGTGGCAGCACCTCTGTAGCTCAGCATTGGACAGCCTTGACTTTGGTATTCCGCTTGATCTTATTTCCAAATAGCCAGGGGCTGTGCACATTTTAAAAGGCGCCCTGCGTCCCAAGCGTAATTCGCCTTTGTGGACATTTTAAACAGCATGGCTTGCGATGCCAAACACCGCCATCTGCTGATTATAATTTTAGTTTTGCTCCGTGGACTCGCACTGTTGAGTAACGTGGAGGGCTGGGCATTCTCGGGAGGCCGTCAACAGACCGTTTAACGAGGTCAGCCTCACAATGACTGCCTTGGCTCCACTCGCGCCACGCATTGTCCGTCGGAGCGCTTCAGCTTGGCCACACGACAAACGCAACTAATGTCCCCGAGTGTCGCTTTCAGTGAAATACGAACAATGGAGAATATAGCAGAATCCGTTAGAATTCATTCAAACTGCACTCTGTGCTGTTTGTGTTTGCGTGTGGTGGAGAATATGAGGAGCGGCGGGGGTAGTGGTTAGCGCGCTGCGCTATGAACCAGACGACCCGAGTTCGATTCCCGCTCATGGCCAACGTCAGTGACGGTTATCTGAATCGGTTCTGGTGCTCTCCTAGGTCCACTCAGCCTCAAATGAGAAATGTGGGGCTGGCCATCCACCAGCTTGTGTACTGTGCCCGGCCTTAACAGCACTTGCCCCAAAATTCCGGTGAGGCTATGTGGGGAATCTTTGTCTTTGTGGTGGATAATGGTGACACGGCAGTTACTGCTTGGTAGAGTTGACAACAAATTTTAATCCATTTTTCTGTGGTCCATTACTCGGGCTCCTTTAAAATTAAGGCCCCCTCCACCTCCAAACAGCAACATCCTGCATGTTGAAGGTACTAAAGCCCCAACAAGGCAAACCCATCATGACACAGCTGATCCCTATAACATCACCATTCTCTGCCCATCACCGAAAATTTGTAGTATAATCAACTACTTCAATAATCAGATGTCATCTCTACTGGCTGATGCACTGCACTACAAACCCGGTGTGTATATGAGTTCCAGCCTTGGCTAATATCTGTGGCAGGTGAAGATGCTTTGCATTGAAAGTCTGTGACATTCAAATGCAACGGCGACTCAAGAGTGATGCACCTGCTGCCTTAAAATCTGTTCTTTTGACCGGTGTTTAAACATCAGCAATGGGGAAACAAAGGTGCACGAGCGTGATTTCAGCCAGAATACTCTCTCATGCGGCATATCAGCCTTGACAGAAGCTCGCTCACAGCGATTAAACCATTTCACCTAAAATGTTTTTATTTTATTTTACCAGGCCTACCGAACTATATACCTCTTTTTCAGAAGCGACCTGGCTGTCACAAATGATATCCCAACGAAGTGGCTTATTGTGTGGAAATTTATAGCAGCCAAATACTCTAAACGTATGCTTCTAAATGTAGAGGCAAAACCCGGAGGACCCTAGAGAAAATCTACGCGACCACGGGGAGAACTTGCAAACTCCAACCATACAGGCGGTCAGGGTCGGGATCTAACCCACGACCTCCTGTATATCAGGCGAGGTAGCTAAGATCTCGCCACCGTGGCGCCCTCAATAGTCGGTTTATTGATCGTGGCTGATCTTTCATATGGATGAAGGCCTCCCTGAGCCGTCGCCATATCCTCACGATCCAGCGATAGAATAAACAAGTGGGGGCAGCCGCTCGCGAGCAGATTTCATCGCTCCATCACCCCGGTTGACGTCCTCTCGGCTACGGTTCGCAGATGCACGCCGTGTCTCACACTATGAGTCTGCGGCAGCAGCGGCAGCAGCAGGTTTCAAATTAATTTTGTATAACCATGTGAGAAATCAAAAGGCCAGAATAATCTAATTTAAAAATGTGCAGCCTGCATATACTTAATAGTATCTTTATACCTAATAATGTCTTTGACCGAATGTATAAAAATCGCGTGGAATCCTAATGACCTTGTCTGATCTCAGAAGCTAAGCAGGCTTTGAGCATGTATAGTGCTTGGATGGGCGACTACCATGCACCAGCCAGGTGTTATAGACCCAAGGCCTCGGGCCTTGGGTCTATAACAGGAAAGAGCAGCACTGCAAATCCCACTGTTGGATTATACTCTGCCTACAACGTACATGCCCCTCGACTTTACCTAACCACACTGACCAGTTATGGTGAAGTGTGGTACATAACCCCCCCCCCCCCCCCCACCGTGACCCACACGTCAGGGGGGGAAGGCCCTCAATAAGCAATGGATTTACATTGGGGCTGTACATGCACAAACATGCCCCATGCTACGTTTTCGATGAACCCCGTCATCTCAAGGTGGCAATAATAAAAAGCCCGTCGGAGAGAAGAGATTGTTGGTTGGTGGGGCTGTTGGTTTGTGGCCAACAACGCCAGCAGTGGTGGGGGGGGGGGGGAGCCACAGTTACCCCAATAATGCCCGCCTGGTTCTGTCCCAGCGAACCTTGGACACTTTACCAGCGTCTGAAGGTGCACACAGCCTGGCACAGGCGCTGTGGTGATGTCACCGCCGCGGTGGCGAATGGCGGCTGTTGTCAAATTCTTGTCCTTCCCCCGCACCTCCAATTGGTACGGTTGGCTACGCGCGGTACGCAAGATGTTCCACATACATACAGTAGAGCTCAGAAGAAGGAGCACTTGGCAGTTAATTCAATTTCGGACCTCAACATAAATTCATTGAATCCCTAACCACGGTGCCAGTGTACACAATGTTAACAGGTTGATAGCTTCAATATGGGGGTTGGGGCGAAAGATCTGACAGCATTTCACAAATGCTTTCATCTCTGGCCTTGACATTCCTTTACAGCGGTTGGCAATTGTAAGCAATGCTCGCGGATTTGTTTTTTTATTTGTGGGTTTTTTTTTTCATACACATCAAGCCAACACATCCCCATTAGAGGATAGGAGGAGGTCCTTGCTTCCAAAAACAAATCACTCTATTCTGTTTACACACGGCTCCCTTGCTTGAGCACACACGCAGCATGCAAAGCTACAAAGGTGCCCCCGTCATAGGTACTCGATAAAGCAAACTGGACCAACAGCGTGGCCTTGCCGAAGTGTGGAGTTGAGTAAAGAAATATAACGGCGAGAGGTGCAGCCCTGCAATTACTGGACTGCACTCGGCGTCACTGCTGGAGGAAGGACCCAAATGAGAGGGAGCTCAAAAGAGACCCCCTATTGTGAGAGCATTTGGCCTACTCTTCCATGCTGGCAAGACATCTTGGACAGGAGTGTGAGCACCCACACGTGTAGCCCACCACACGTCACCTGCCCATGAACTAATTGTACTCCTCGGTGGACAGAGGTTGTGGGGGCGGTGGTTTAAGAAATGTGTCCACCGGTTTCACCTTCCGCGCCAGGAGATCGAACTGAGATGGCGAGCCTCTGGATTGTCCAGTGTGCTACTAACCACTTACACCACGACGGCATGCCATGCGTAGCTGAATTACAAGCAGCTTTATCCAGGGTCGCCCTCGATCGTGCTGGCGTCTGGAAAGCGATGGGCGTACGAACAAGCGATGTCCACAGAGAAGGAGAATGTGCCACCGTTGATGTGTTACCACCGTGGAAGCACGGCGGTGTCGCGGTTAGCGCGCTGCGCTACCATCCGGGCGAACCGGGCAAAGAGGTGCAGCCCTGGGTTTGATTCCTGTTCACGACAAACACCAGTGACAATTATCTGAACCGGTCCTGGGCCTCTCCTAGGTCGACTCAGACTCAAATGAGTACCTGGTGCGGTGTGTAAACATCGCCACTGCGGAGACAAAGGCGACCGGGCGTGGTGCTGGCCACCCACCCCCTCGTGTGCCGTGCCGGTCTTCAAAGGTGCTCGCTAACAGCACTTGCTCCTAAAGTCTGTTAAGGCTACACGGGGGATCTTTGTGTTCGAGAATTAGCATCGCTTGGCAGCTTGGGGCGTGCAAGCCAGCCGGCAGTGTCTTTTGTTTTGAGATGTTTCCTCAAATTGGGGCTAATTTTCGTGCGCTCCATTCTGTGACCATGCGACGCGGCATATGTTGGCAGACAGCAACATTCTTAACCTTCATCAGCTCCTGAAAGGGGGGTGATTAAACCTCCCCACGATCACCACCCACTAGAATACCCAGCATTACTGGTGACCAATACACTTGATTCATACAGCAACAAAACGTGGATTTTTTTTTAAATGATTAAATGTTAAAATTCAATGACACGGCTTCGCTCATGCCTCCAGGCAAACCTGGTGCCATGAAGAGAGGGCTCCTAAATGAATTTGCGAAGGCAATCGTGTAATATCGCGACGTATTATGAACAAAGGGAAAGTGGCATCCACAGACAGACGCTATCGCATCACAGATTGATAAGGTTAGTGGGCACGCCGAAGCCGTACAGGACGTAAAGTCATTTGGCACGCAGATAACGGTCTTAAAAGCCTGAACTAAAAATAACCGTAGTCAATAGCCTGCAGCCCGTGCAAGCTATAGGTTTACAAAGAGGCCCCACTGCAGTTACTGTGTCGTGGTATAGTTTTTATCAATCGGTGTTTTGTTACCGTTTGTTACCGTTAAACATCTTCCGATGCCTGTCCTACGCTCCCCACCCTTTGTTTAGTTTTGCCTTCAGAAAATGAAATCACTCTTTAAAAAAAAAAAAGGCGTCCGCCGTTATGCGACGTCGCGGGGCAGAGCGGTGGGGCAGTGGCTAGCGCACTCATGTCAATAAGCCCTGGCTGACTTGAGTTTGAGTCATGGCCACGGCTGACATCAGCAGCGAGTTAATATCAACACCAGTTCTTGGGCTGCCCCCCACCCCAACGCCAACACTTCACCAAACCCCACACTCACCCAGCCGTGGTTAAACAACTCTCACGGTCGAACGTGGCATATACGCCGTGAGGAAGGACCAGGGCCCGGAACGTGTGCGGTTTAAGATTGTGGCGCGGGTGGTCGGGGTGGGAGGCTTTCATCCAGCAGTGGATTGACGAAAGGGGCGGTAATTTATGAACAAACATGAAATCACAGTGTCGACCCTCTCACCTCACGCGACACTCCCATCTATTAACCGCCCCCTAGGAGTACGCGAGCGACATCAATCAGGGCGCGCCGCGTGTGCATCTCGCCTGAGCATCTGAGCACAACGGCGTTCCATCCTCACGCTGCCCTTGCGTGGAACGTCTCGGACGCGGTGCGGGGCGGGGGGGGGTGGTAAGGTCCCTGCGGATAATTTCCTGCTGGAGGGGGGGGGGGGGGGAGTCGTCGTGAACACCGCTGACGGTGGCGGGCGATATTCTTTCTTGCTGGCACAGTCGCTCCAGAGAGAGCACGAGCTTCGTTTGACATCTCTCTCTCTCGTGCATGGGACGCGGTGGGAGGAGGTGGTGGGAGGTTACAAGGCCCGCCAGCCGATTGCCGGAGGGCCCAGGCTGGGGGGTGGGGGGGAGGTCAATCCGTTAAATATTCAAAATCTTAGCGAGATGACAGAAGCAGTGCTTAATTTTAGCCGGAAGGGTCCCGAACATATATATTCCCGGGAATTATTTTAGCACGCCGCGTTCATCGCGCCTTATTTTATCCTCGTGATTTCTATACATATGATGAGAATATAAGGGACAAAAATATAGGATTATGATGGATAAGCGTTCCTTGGACCCTCGTGGCAGGACCTTATGCCGGTAATCCCTTGCTTCAAACTAGCCAGCCTAGCAGAGTTGTGGAGGTAAAAAAAGATAATAGATTAAGACCAGGACAGAATAGATGTCAACAAAATGATACAGATGTTAGTTGGATAAGAGAAATGTAATAAAACATATTTATTGCGTTGAGAGAGAAAAGAGCTGCGGACAGAACAGAGATGAGAGAGACAAAGTTGGCGTTCGATGTTAATTGTGCTTGCTATTTCCAAACTCAATTTTTCTCCCCATGAATTCAGGTTCCCCCCCCCCCCCCCCCACTGAGCTCCTTTGCCGCACCTACGCTGTCGCACGGTCTGCTTGAACCCGAGCGCAGCCACCACTTTTTTTGTGCAAGCGATGGCAACGTGAGCGGGGGGCGGGGGTGGCGACTGTCCCTTCCCATCGACCCGCGGCGTCTCTCGTCCTGCCGATCCTCCGCTCTCACTTGGCCGACCTTGATGAAAACTTTCAGGGATGGCCCTTGACTGCGTCGCGCACCGCAGATTGCTTTTCAGGTTGAGCGGCCAAAGGTCACTGCGATGTTGTTCTGCAGGTGCCTCTGGCAGATGAGGTTGCAGATGGGATAAATAATCAGTTTTGCACCGTGTTTTTACCAACTATAGTGGATGTTTGGGGGGAGTTATTTTTTTCGTGTGTTCAGGTCTGCCACTTTGATCAGGCTGTTTATGGCTTTGTGAAATTGAGAAATGAGTAATCTTATATATATATACCCTCTCATATGGAAAAGATAACCTCGGATAGCTGAGGGGGAAAGTAGCATTCAGAGAGAAAATTTTGCAACTGAAAAAACAGGTCAGCAGACAATTTAAGAAGGGATACATAAAGTCCTGAGTATTATTATTATTATGACGCTTGTATACCCACGAAAGCCTCACTTAGTCTCAACACTCTCTTTCAGGAGGGTCCTGCTAAGTTTTTGCAAAAGGATGCAATTCATAATAAAGGTTTTTGGGATAGATCGCGTAAATATAAATGTGTCGCAACCCTCCACCACCCGACACAGCCAATCAGTAAGAAATGTGTCACGAGCGAATCCACTCAAAATCTAAATGTTGTGGATTCACTCTTCAAACACACCGGTGAGCTGAAGAAGTAACTAATTGGCGTTTTGTCAACGTGACAGACTTCTTACTTATTTACCGTGTCGGGTAGTGGAGGGTTGCGACACGTTTATACTTACGCGCTCAAACCCAAACACCTTTATTATTAACAATACTGGTCGCGAAAGCCCCCGTGTATAAGGATGCAATGTTGCTATGCATATCACAATTGAGCAATTTGCGGGTATCATTTTTCAGATTTGGCATCAGAATCAGAATCTTTATTCATACTGGAGGAATCCGATGAGCTACAAAACTCTTTTTTTCACAGATGCCCAGCATAATATGTCCGACTGATACCAGTTGCATTGTGTGGCGAAATTGGAAACTCCCAGAGGATTACCCAAGCAGCACAGGTGGAGAGCATACAAACTAAACACAGGAAGCTTCCCGAGTTGGGAATGAACCCAATCAAGGGGTTGTCTTTGCTGTGAGCCACAAGTATTTCCCACCGTGACGCGCAATGTGGTATGGGTAATTCGGTTGCGACGTGAGAATGATCAAACATGAAGACATTCCGGGAATCTGGAAAGTTCTGAGATGTGGGTTTGGCGTCGTGTGGAGATAATTATTTTAAGGATAAAAAAGTGCTGGAGCAGGTTCAGTGGTGGGGGGTGGTGGAGGCGGGGGGGGGGGCGAAAGTCTTAATTGGAACGATTCTGAGAAGGTGAGAGATCTGGACTGGGAAACTCGCCAGAGGGGAGGGCTGTCTGGAGACGCTACAGAAAGGATGCCTGGCGAAAATTTCCAAGAGATAGACAAAGGAAGGTGCTGGTTGATGATTGAAGAGAGGGAGGTCAGTGTGGTGAAATGAAGGGAAAAAGCATAAGATCAGATCAACTTCAACCAAAAACCTGCCCTGAAGCAGAATCACTAATGAAGAAGACATGCATAGACGTGCATTTAGAAGTCTCATTATCACTAAATATGGGAAGGTTTCCATACATGTGTTAAGCAGAACACCGTTGGGGATTGTGACCGCCAAAAAGCATTGCCCGAGTGTGGCTGTGAAGCAATAACAGGAGGTGTAAAAAAAAAATTCAAATCACGCCTCATGCCCCAACTTCGGGAACTTGGTTTGAGATGCGACGGGAAGCTCGAGGACTGAGGAGGGCTTCTCGCTACGCCATTCCCAGATGCAGGGCCCACACGTGTGATCAAAGTCGATTGAAACTGAGCTCCAGTTAACAGCAATATATCTTTGTGACAATAATAGCAATGCAAAATACATTGCTGCTCTCTTGTTAGTCCACTGCTGGATGAAGGCTTCCCCACACTGCGACAGTCACACCGATTGTTTGACCACACATCGCCACGCCAGTCAACGCGGGCTGTTAAAGGTGCGTTGGTTCCGGGCCCGGTTCAAATGTCACTTGCCACTGATGTCAGCCGTGGCCGGGAATCAAACCCAGGTCACCAGGCTCATAGTGCCGTGCACGAGCAACAACTCCACCGCCGAACATCCGTATTTATCATTCCCTTACACTGGATCGTGCAGCGGTAGTGTTTCATGTAGCATGAATAAAACAAATTGATACTTTGAGAAAAGGAGTAGTGATGTTAAAAAAACACACACACATCCAGAAACTTTTGGAATAAAATATGAAACGGGTAAGGTGAGGATTACAACCGGGTTCCATTCTGGGTTGATGTTGCGAGGGTTCAAGGTTACGACTCTGAGTGGGCACACTCGGAGTCGGGGGTAAGCTGGTGAGATTCTGTGCCACAGCAGGGAGACATTTCCTACAGCAGCGAGCCATGCCCTTCCGCATGGAGCCATGGCCTCCTGCAAGGGAGCCATGCCCCCTTTTCAAGGAGCGATGCCTCGCAGCGAGACGCCATCCCGCACCGCATGGGCGGCTCTCTCAAGGTAGGCCCTCCCTCCACTCTTCAGTCGGCTCGGCAGAGACTCCACCAACACAGAGCCCCCCCCCCCCCCCCCCCCTCAGCATCAGCCAGCATCAATCATGGTGTCATTTTAGTTAGGAACCGCGTTAATGCGCTTGTTAGAATATAATGATGCAAAGGGATGTTTTTTGTTCTCTTCTCCAGATTATTTATTGATACATTTCAATTCCACACCAGCCAGTCTTAGGACCATGTTCATGTATTTTGGGGTTCATTTTTGTTTCATTATTTTGTACATTTGCACAATAGTGGGGTGGGTGGTCGATTACTTGTGTTTGGGTTGTGGTTGGTGTGTTTTGGCAAACCGTGTGGTTGTGTCCGCTAATAATTTACTGTCGTTTTCAGCCGACTTAAAAAAAAAAATTCTGATGCAGACACAACCGGGAAATGAAGGCACAACTAATAAATCTGAGCGTTTGGACCTTCCTTGGCACTCATTTGCATTCAGAGCAAATGTGCCTATATTTCACATTAAAATCAGACAGGCTTGAGGCGGCAGGGTGATTCAGCAGTCCGAGAATTGAGCCAGCTCTGCTGTGATCCTGGATTCGAATCCAGTCTTGATCTGCCCATGATTTAAAATGGGCTCTCACTGGGGTCGCTACCTCTGAGGTACAAAAAACTGGGGCATATGGAACTGTTCTATTTTACCAGGTAAGGCCCACATGAGCAATATAGCTATTTTCTCAGAAGCGACCTGGCCACAAATGAAAGCTCAACCAAGTGGTTTATCATGTGAGAATTTACATCAGCCAAATACTCCCAATGCGTGTTTCTTAATGTGGAGGGAAAAACCGGAAGACCCGTATAAAAAGCCACACGACCACGAGAACAACATGCAAACTCCAAATATACAGCAGGCGTCAGGGTCTGGATTGAATCCACGACCTCCTGTAAACCAGGCGAGGTAGTTAACATCTCACCACCATGGTACCCATGTCATGGGAAGAGGGGAGAGCAACATGTACGCACATTGTCTTGGGTTGTGTATTATAACTCAACTGGCAGGAAATGGAACTATTAATGTCTCTGGATGACTTACAGATTTCCTGGGACAGCTGCCTCAAAAAGTACGATCCTGGGGAAGAGCGGGACAGGCGGCAAATCTATTTGAAGTCTCAGTCTGTCTGATCACCAGTGCACAAATAGCTAATGAATGAAATTTGGGTTTTCACATTGACTTAGCTGAATTCCAGTTCAGAGAATTAAAAATGATAATTGTATACATATACACGTAAAGTGCTTATTTTACTTGTTTAACCAGGAGAGCCACGCTGAGTCGTAGGCCTGTTTATCAGGAGGGTCTTGCCGCTGCATTTGTGGGGTTTTTGACCATTGGAAGATGTTTCCAGCCAATTAATGACGAGTTTTTTGTTATACAAGTGGGAGGAATCCTGAGACAACTCGGAGGAAACCCACACCTTGAGCGAGGGGGAAACACTATATCCCCACACACATTGAAACAAATGTCGATTCGTCCACTAGCTTTCCTGCTTGCTACTGGCCAGCCAGGAGTATATCACCTCCGCGACGCCCGCGGGAAGGGAGTTTCACAGCATCTGTGCGGTGATCCACTAACCCTGGCTACTGCCTACACAGTCCTGGATCACAGGCAAGCCACGTGTGTAGCCACCATCACACCACCAGCACTATCAGAGCAGAGAACAGCGTGGGGGAAGGTGCAGCAACCCTCTATAGTCACTGGAAGGGATCTCTGAAGTTAACTTGTGATATCTGCCTTCACCGGGGCGATGCGATGCTCGGCGATTATTCTTAATGGACACGATGCCGACGGCACAACTTGAATACAATTCATGGGAAAATATATATTGGAATACTAAAAACATGACAGGCTAATTTATTTAGAGATGTGGTCCAAATGCCTCACGCTTTGAAAATCAGTTGATAGCCACATCAAGCGTCAAAGTCACGTCTCCTCCCATTATTTGTACCAAGATGTCCTTAAATATGTATAGATAGGGACATTTATAGGAATAATAAAAGACTGGCGGTTAAAATTATCGACACAGTAGCAGCCAAAGGAGGGAAGACAATAGTGATGGACGCCCTGCACAGTGATGAAGCGATGGAATCGGAAAAATGGGCAGGAGCTCGGTGAATTGTTGCATCAGCAAGGCCACGAGAGATGTAATGGTGCAGAGTGACTTTCGTCCAGCAGTGGAGGGATCGTGGCTGATGATGCCGATGCCGACGATGATGCTAATTAATTTGGGGGGGGTGTCTCTTTTTTCGAGTCCATGGCCCATTTAGATGTACAGTAGCTCCAGGTCACTTGGCAGGCGCAAACAACACAGGTGTGGAGTGTTGCTGCTGTAATTAAACATCGGCTCCAAATAATGCAAATGCGGGGAATTGTTTAAAGGGTGCGCTGACCTCAGAGGCATCACCTATATGTTCCACAAATTGGATGGAAATGAAATAACGCAGAACGCATATACTGTTAATTTAACATTCCAATAAAACGGTACTCGGAAGCCCATAAAATGCCAGCAGGAGATCGGAAGCCTTAAACCCACAGAGTGCTCTTTAGAGCAATGTTAAATGTTCAATTCTCGACTTTAAAATGCATTACCATGCTTGTGTTGCAGACCTCCTGCAGATGTGCTGTGCAAATCAGAATTAATCAAATTAGGGAAATGGAGCAGATACCCTTACAGCCTCGCCATAACCGGTGCGTCTGGGGAAAGTAGCGTATTGCCGGCAGGTATATTTTCGCACATGTTGAAGCCCTGGCATATACAATGCATCTGGGGAGACGTCCTGGGCGGGTGCGGTTTTTTTGTGTGCGCGTATGTGGTGTGTGTGTTGTGTTGAGCTTGCGCAAGGCCTCCTCCCGCATGCGTGACGCGGCATCTGCCGGGACACGTTCCGCAGGTGCCGCTACGGCGCGCGCACCAGAGCGCAAATCCGCGCGGTGCGGAGGAAACTTGCGCGGATCCACGTGATGCTCCTCGTGGGGCTCCAACGTGGGGCTTCGCGCACTGACGGCGCCACTCCGTAGGTCTCGCGCAATTTGTTTTGGGGTGTTGCGACGTTCCGATCGACGCGCCCTTTGAATGTGCGGCGACGAGCCGTGTGTTTAGATCCGCACGCAAAGGCTTTCCGAGTGAGTGGTTGTTAAAGTCGTCCCAACGCATGAATCGAAGGTGCTAGTTCACTCACTAAACAGGAACCCTGTAATGCTTTATGCTTCGCAGTTGTTGGGGTTTTTTTTTTTTTGGGGGGGGGGCGCAGAGCTGTCTTTCCCATACAGATGTGCCGAGAGGCGCTTGCGGCGTGGAAGTTACATAAGCTCGCGCCTTGTGTCAAAAGACTCATCGTTTGCATTGTTACAATCGCATGTGAAGTAAGATGCACGGCTCGGTTTTTGTCGTCACCGGTAATTGCCATCGATGTGAGCGCCGGTAACTCGGTGAGTTGCATCTCTTTGTGAGCACGTTCCTTGCTAAGCGTGATATCTGCGATGCCGAGTCTCGAGTGTTAAGATGCAGCGGAGATTATAGGGACTCGGCGTCTCAATGTGGCTTAAAGAGTGGTGCCGTGTGCAACGGATTGACCTCCCGACCCGCGCAGATACCTGCAGGGATTATTCCGACGAGCAAGTACGTCTCCGGAATGTCTGTCTGCAAACATGATTGGCGTCCTTAGCTCCAAGAGGCCTAATTAGAGGCACACGAGGAGATGGAGATCGCTTGAAGTCTTTCGCCGAGGACCAAAGGGTATTTTTTTTGCGGAACACACGACCTTATCCTTACCCACGTGGTTGATGCAATTCAATCAATCAAGCCGTGAAGCTGTAAGCAAGCAGTCTTCTTGTGTTTGTGTACGAGCGTTCATGTGAATGGATTGTAAAGCACGTCACAACATTTGCCGGCGATTCGCAACACCGGGGCATTACAGCTGGCGAGCGAGAGAGGGAGGCGTGCGTCACCTGACATGGCAGAGGTCAAATTTGCTACGCTTTTTTTATTCTCTCCGGAACAGATTTTTTTTTGTTTTGTTTCGAGAGAGTAGCGGATACGATCAGATGCATTGGTTGGGCACCTCAGCAAGATCAAAGGGGAGCAGTATAACAATGAAACGTAGGGGGGGGGGAACACAAAAGCAGAGGCTGAGTGATGGGCTTTCAGATAGCGTGTGTATTATTCACATTGACTCCTTTAAGTACCCACGAGGTCACGCCTGGATCTAAGGAAGATGGTTCCAGAAGGTAATTTCCTCATTGAAGTATTGTTTCGCGTAAGGCAATCGGTTTTTTTTGGAAGCACTTCTTAATGTCGTTATGTTCAAATAAATGCACACAACTCACCCGTGTGGCCAGCCTATTGAACATAAGAGTCGAATGGAAGTGTACTGCAAATCATTGGACATTTTTATTTATTTATGATTCTCGCTCTTTAAAGAAAATGCACACGGTTGATGAGATTAAACTTTATAATTGGCTCAGATCAAGGTTTTGTGTTGTAAGGGCTTGCGGTGTAAGCCAAGGTCAAATAACACCATAACAGCGGGGACGCGCACAACATCACCCATGTAAATTATTTACCAGAGTCCACGCTCTCCACTCCAGAACGCGACTTGTTCATCGTAAATCACGAACGCTGCTCGCTGGCGAGTTGCGTACATGGAGTCCTTTTGTGTGACGCTTGTCGACATTGCCGTGGTCGAATGACCGCGGCCAATCTATGGATTCCGACGCGTTGCAAGATGCCTGTGGTGGTGAGATGTTGACTCGCTCGCTTGGTATGCAGCAGGTCGTGGGTTCGATCCCGACCCTGAAGCCTGACTGGAAATTTGGAGTTTGCATGTGTCTCTCTCCCCGTGGTCGCGTGGATTTTTCTCCAGGTCCTCCGGTTTTTCCCTTCACATTTACAAACATGCGCTTAGAGTATTTGGCTGATTTAAATTTCCACGTGATAAGCCACTTCGTTGAGCTCTCATTTTGTGGCCAGGTCTATTCTGAAAAAGAGCTATATAGCTCAGTGGGCATTCGCTGGTAAAATAAAAATATATATTTTAGTTTATATCCGACATTCCGCGCTGGAAGCCACAAACACATGTGACAGGCTATCCAGCGCAAACGTAAACCCCATACGCGGTAACATTGCTTCTTTTCCACAATTCCAGCTTCAATATTCTGTCGCGGAGATATTGAGCGCAGTTGAGTTTGTTGAAATCACACGGTCAAGTCAGGCCGTGGAGATCATGGGGGTGGTGGGGGATGTGGGAGGCGGGTTTATTTGGCTTTAAAAAAACTGTGTTGCTTTCGACTCCCCTCCCCCCCAAGTAGAAAGCACACTTTGCATCAGGTCAGCAACCTCATGCAGCTTACTTCAGTACTTCAGCTCAGCCAGCAGTCTGGGGGCATCATGTATCAGCTGCTCCCAGTGTGCTCTCGTTCCCCGAGCTGCTGATCACTGTCTATTTATCTATGTGTTCAACTTTACTTTCTTGCAAACAATTTTATCCAGATTGGTCTATCTGCGTCGTGTCAGGAGGTGTGTCGTTTTTATTTATTTCTATCAATGAACGAATCGACCCTTCATGCTTGAAGAAAGTGGTCCACGAAAATGGATGTCACAGGGCTCCTCTGAGATCCCTTCAACTGACTTCTGTTGCACAAAGCCGGGGGCATGACGCTTTCGCACGCGCCCACCCACACTGCCAAAGAGAGTTATGTTCGTCGCATTACAGTCAAACCAATATTATTTTATAACTCTTTGTTTTTTTCGGTAAAGTCACGTAGAAATAAGAAATAATAAAATTACATAATAGCATACGACGTTTCGATTTCAACGCAAGCAATCATCATCAGGCACAGAAGAGCTAAATTTAAGAGAGAGAGAGGAAACACAGAACCGCAGACATATATACAGACAGCTAAGTAGAGGGAGTTAACACAGAGAGACAAAGAGAGACACAACGTATGGGACACAGAGAGACAGGGTCTCTGTGCCGAGGCCTTAGCATGTAGGGGAGACAAAGAGAGATGGAGAAGCACACTCAATCGAACAAGATTTAGTATCTCTCCATCTCTCTTTGTCTCCCCTACATGCTAAGGCCTCGGCACAGAGACCCTGTCTCTCTGTGTCCCATACGTGTGTCTCTCTTTGTGTCTCTGTGTTAACTCCCTCTACTTAGGTGTCTGTATATATGTCTGCGGTTCTGTGTTTCCTCTCTCTCTTAAATTTAGCTCTTCTGTGCCTGATGATGATTGCTTGCGTTGAAATCGAAACGTCGTATGCTATTATGTAATTTTATTATTTCTTATTTCTAAGTGACTTTACCGAAAAAACCAAAGAGTAATTCCTGCAGTCACGAAAGCGCCCAATCATTATTTTATAACTCCGAACTAGAATTTGGGCAAATTGGAGAAGTCAATAGTGACTGGGCTGAGATCATCAACTCGCTACACCTGAGAACACATTTGCTTTCAAAAGGCAGCTGCCCGGATTCGAACCCAGAATCTTAGCGGTGCCAGCTCAGGGCCCTGCATTGGCACGTTAACTGTTAACATACCAAGTTACCTCCTTGCTCCCTTGTCATTCCACTCCACCCTCCCACTTGCCGAACATTGCTCCCTGGACAGAAGCTCCACTTCACTCTGCTCTCCGCATATGGAGCTGCCTCCCTGATGAACACATTGTCGGTGAAAGCACCGATTCTGGTCTTCTAAGGCCTTCAAATGCCGAGCTCACACACGGACATCTCCTAACTTCACCACGCGCCTTGTAGGAACTACGGAGTCTTTGAGCTGCAGTGAAACCAATGACGATTATATGTACTCATGTCTGATATGGCTGCTGTTCACAATTGCACCCAATAAAAAAATGTGGCGGTGAATCCATTCCACTGCACTGGTGATGATCTGTGCAGGGTTTCTCCAACCCCGGTATTTTTTTAAACTCCAGGTGGGTGCAGTGCGCAGTGGCTTAATGTGTATAGGAATGGAAAAGATGGGTTAACGGTACTGTGTGTGGCAATGGCTGACAGGATTTTGGTGGTCTGCAAAAGGCTGTGGTACAGTATTAGTGGTGTTTGTAAAGTACAACATTTTCAATATTTGTGATGTTCACGATTGGGGGAGACGTGTGGTACAGTGGTTAGCACACACAATGGGCTAGGAAACCGGCGACCTGGATTTCGTTTTAAGGCCACGGCTAACATCAGTGGCGAGTCATAGCACACTCGGCCTGCCCTTAACCAACCCCGCACTGGCAAGTATTGGTGAAGTATGGTCAAACAACCTCCATGACTGATGTGGTGTGGAGAGGAGGGCTTCATTCAGCAGTGAATTGACAAATGGCTGAAAATATATTGCGCTTATTGTCCAGAAATAAATAATATCTTAATCTCGTATTTAAATAACTTTGTTTTGCCTGCAAATAGGAGCAAGATTAAGAAATATATGTGATTTCGTGGTATTTGACAATGAGGACACTGTATATGAAGGATCTACAGCACAGGGTATCGCATTGTATAAATATCGTAAGTTACAAGCTAATTATTTCCGGCTCTGAGCAATTGCAGACTACATTCTGCCACAGTGCAAATACAAAAAAGATCCTCCGTATCGCCTTAAAAGACTGTTGGGGCAAGTGATGTTAGCGAGCATCTATGAATGCCAGAACAGCACACGCCCGGCCGCCTTTGTTTACACACCGCATCAAGTACTCATTCATTGAAGGCTGAATCCATCTAGGGGAAGCCCAGAACCGGTTCAGACAATCGTCACTGGTGTTGGCCGTGAGCGGCAATCGAACTCGGTTTGCCGGGTTCGTAGGGCAGCGCGCTAACCGCGGAGGCTAGCGCTCCCCACAGTGCGAGCACACACACGCGCTTGAGCTTGTCACTTAAATTGCTAAATCTTGGGACGGCTATTGGGCTCTCTTGCTCGTCGTATTTGCTTCCTCGCGGACGTAAGTGTCCATTTTGCTAAAGGAAGACAGGCCATTGTTTCCAGGCCAAAGGTGTCCCACAGTTTCAAGATATCTTCAAAGCGTGGCACTTTGCACCTCGACGGGCCTGCACCACTGAGTTCCCCTTTTGTATGGCTTTTATTTTCCTCTATTCAACGTGAAATAATAAATCAAATGGATTTCCACAGTTGTCTACGTTACCCATCTCTGTGGTTGCTGTAGCAGCCACTTATATATCGCCGATACGTGCGCGGAATATGCAGGCCGTTAATTTAACTGCACGCGTTATTCGAGCAATAATGTGGGGGGACATGCCACCCTGTCCCGTGCGTTTCAGTGTCAGGTGATTTAATAAAAAAAAACCTTATCAGCCAGCTCATTCCACTCCTGAATTATGCATCTAAATCTGTCACCGAAGGACAGTCCTCCGTTGCCGAATCAAATTATCGTTATTTTTGCAAATATAAACGGGAGCGTTAATCTTTCCGGCAAATTCGCCCTCGTCGGGTTACAACAAAAGGGGGGGGGGAGGGGTGACTTTTATATCACCACGTGGGCTGAAATTCCTGCAGAAAGAGTGAATGAAATATGCCGCGGCGGTTCAGCGATTTTAGGGGGGGCCCCAAGGTGGGAGTGATGTCGGGGCCCCTTCCTCCCCTCCCCCCTCTCCCGCCCACGCCCACGCCGACTTCAATCAGGCGCGTTCCTCAGACGCCTTTTCCCCAATCAACGTCTCAATCAGCCGGGAAAAGTGCAGCGCGCTGCAGTCTGCTCTAATCTTCACTTAAAGAGAGAAAATAAAGTAAAAGCTCAGCTGTTACTTCGGGAAGGATTGAGGGCAGGATGTTTCGGCTGAGGAAATATTTGAACAAGCATAATATATTATCCCCCTTTATATTGGGACGGTGCTAAGTGAGAGCGTGAATTTGGACATCAGCCCCCCGGGGGTGACCAACTGATCTGGCACTTTTGTCGGAGAAAATTGTGAAGTGGACGGAACGAGTGTTCAATAAGAGCGGGGCGCCCGTGTGGGTCGCGCGTTTCCGTATGGGGTTAAAGAGGTCACGCTGTGCCTCTGCAATGCGTGCAAAGCAGGGCAAGAGACAGGGAGGCGTGGGATGTGACTTGGCAATATTCCCTCTGCGGTCGTGCACCACGAACACATTCGCTTGCTTGTGTCTGTGTGCAGAGCAAACATTTCCAAAAAAGTGCGTTGAGGTGCAGCCCTGCAATTCCTGCCTCGCTGCGCTTGTGGCGTAAGGGCATCTACTAGGGATTTGTGGTTCTAAACCTGGGGTGCGCGCAGCCCCTAGGAGTGCGAGATGCCCGTTCCGGGGTACGAGACATGATAAATTATTTTTAGGAGGTAAATCGTCGAACACACAAATTAGGCACGGGCACGTAAGTGCAACTACTTTATTTCATCAAACCTATGTATTTATTAACATTATGAAAAATATTTAATTATTGAGAACCGAATGGATGCAAGGCTGCAAGTAAAGGTTAAGAATCACTGTACTAGAGGAAGCTCCAGAGAGCTCCTCTGTAGGTTACTTGGCCTACTCCTCCACCAGACTCGACCTGCTGATCGTCTGGGTGAACAGAGGCAGGAGGATTCAATAAACTTGTCCCATTGTTTCGACCCCCCGAGCCGGGCGATCTAACCGGGCAGTGTGTGCGAACCATCATTACACCACGACAGCTTCGCAAAAACAAGGAGGGGGGGGGGGAGGCTGGGAACAACAAAAACATTCACATTTGAATAGCTTCTCTTGGTAACACTTGGCACGAAGAAATGTCAACGTGCTCCCGCTCCACGCCCATCCTATCCCGCACGGGGCTGCGAGAATGCCACAGGATGCCACTCGACCGGCCACTACGTGAACTGTGAAAGAGCGGCGGACCCACGCTTCATTAATAACACGTGCGTAACATTGTTACGCACGTGTTTACCCGGGCAAGTCACTGTTGAGTCTCAAGACAATTTTTTCAGGAGGGTCCATGCCAAGTTTTTTTATGTGTGTTTGCAATCAGGGGCAATTGAGTAATTTTTGCAGGTCGTTTTTTCTGCATTTGGGATGTTTGCCCCAAGAACAAGTGTGGTGAAATAACAGCTACGAGAGGCAACCGGATAACCTGGAGAAAACCCATTGCAGAAGAGAGGGAGGATGTACAAACCCCACGCAGAAAGGAGACCAGGCACTTCTTGCTATGAGACACAAGTTTAACCACCCTGCCACCCCGTTTCATCTGTTGCTAAGTGTGCACCACGTTTGTTACCCCCAAACCGATTGCTGGGGTTCCAATTCACCATTTTATTGAATACGTGCCGTTTATTCGATTTAACGTTTTTTTTTTATTGTGGAAAATTTTGTAGGATGGTTAAAGATGGTACATCTTTCGAAAAAATTGTCATACCAATGACTATGATGAAATTGTCCTTAAAATGTTGTCAATTTTGTGAGTTTACAATGAACAATGTTACGTCAATATGAACTTCACTTAGCATATTCTGTCGAGTCACAGGTTATATCGACACGTACAGCCCTTTTGTGAATCCACTGCTGGATGATTGCCTCCGCCACGCTACGTGGATCATGAGTATAATTTGCCCATACTTCGCCACGGCTTGGTGAAGGCGTGGAGACATCGACGTGGAAGCATAGAAGTACAGCACAACAATGGGTTTTGCTTCCCCGTACTCACCTGTTTTTGCAAGTTGGTCACCCATCCAAACACTACCCAGACTCCATCTTGCCGAGCATCCCAGATCTGATGAGACTGCATCCCGGGTGATTTGGTCATAGCCACAGTTACAGTCAGATTACTGTAATCACAATGTATTGATCAGAGTACACAACGCCAAGAGTCGTGTTATGCGGTAAACCGTAAGTTACGGATCTCATATTAATAAAGAGTAGGGCAATTTTGATTAGAATAAGTTACTTCTCAAAAGTCACGTAGAATGAGAAGAAAATAATAAATTGATAAAATAAAATAACACAATAATATTCTCACGACGTTTCGGCCACAACACAAGCGGCCTTCATCAGGTGAAGGGACGAGACTGTCTGGGAAGGTTTAAAACTACTCCAGCGCTGTCCTACCAGACAGTCTCGTCCCTTCACCTGATGAAGGCCGCTTGTGTTGTGGCCGAAACGTCGTGAGAATATTATTGTGTTATTTTATTTTATCAATTTATTATTTTATTCTCATTCTACGTGACTTTACCGAAAGAACCAAAGAAGATTAATCATTGCAGTCACGAAAGCTTCAAATCGAAATTTACTTCTCAAACTTATATCATGTAAAAATCCAAGTGCATTAGAGCCGACAACTGTGAACCGCCATGTATATTTTGCCCGCTGCAAATAAACACCGCGCTTTACACATAAAGTTGCAATTCCTTTGAGACAGATTTTGTTTAAAGCACTTTCATAAACAATCTCAAAAAAAGTTATCGTTACACACCTTGTAACTTACACAGCCAACACAAACTCGGTGGAAAACATCCGGCGTGCGTCACCCCCTCCCACCCCCCCGCACCTTAAAGGTCAACGTGGTGCGTTAGTGTGTGGCACATTAATTTGCAAAGCACACTCTGCCTAATAGGGGCATTTTCTCTTTGAGTTGCAATCCACCTGCCCACAGATGCCCCCACTCCTCCACGAGTGAAGACCACCGGGCTACACGGGGAGCGGTTGTGGTCGATTGCCAGATGCCACGTGCTCTTTTGCTGGCATTAACCTTTATTACTGCCTATTAAAGAAGATAAAGTTACTTTAGTTTTAAACCTTCCCGGGTTCGACCCCGCGGCTACAAATGTCAGTGCCGTTCCCTGCGGCCAACCGGGGAACTGGCCAGGCAGCCGCTGACATTCGGCGCGACGGGAGGGCAGTGCCAAAGCGTCGTCGGGTAAATGATGGGGACATCCCGTGCGACTGCAGGCCAAGGGCGACGTACCTTGGTTTTAAACGTCCGATGTCGTGCCGGAAATAATACACGTTTTAATCTCTCCGTGTTGTTTTGGGCTCCTGATATTTAACGGCATCGTAAGTCCTCGTTATGCAATTTATTTGCCGACGGGGGGAGCCTTACATTTATGGCCGCTTTGCCAATAATGGCGGTTAGCAAAATACATCATGAACGCAAAACGATGGCAAAGCGTTATTTGTTAAACAGACACAAATCTACCAAAGTGTGGTGAATATCAGGATGATGTTTTATACCGACAAAATAGGTGATGCCTCCATCCAGCAGCGGATTGACCGTGGCTGTTGATAATAATGATGATGATGAGAATGATGATGATGATGATAACAATGCATTCCTTTGAATTTAGATTTTAGAAAATATAACCAAATACTCCACTGATTTATAAAGGCCCTCAAAAGTTGATTGAATAATGTGAAACCGATGGCTGCGTATCTTACAGAGTAGATAATTAAAATATCTAATAAGAAACATTGATATTGGTGGGAGATGTCTAGAGACTTTGATAAAACATTGTCTTCTTTATTATTATTATTATTTTAGTGGGGGTATTATGAGGGATGTCGACAGCTTGGGGAAGCCTTAATGCCATGGAAATGTTTCATCTCGACACTCAGCAAGTTGCGTTTGAGGATTCCGTAGACTTACTCTGCAGATTGGACACATGCTGACGTAAATCAGCTTGGTCTCTGGCATGGAATGCCACGGTCATGGGGTTCTCCTTGGACGATGGAGGGCTTCCATTGCTTGAGGCCACCAATCTCATGAGCTCATATCCCATCTGTACGGCTATTCTCTCCCCAACGCAAGCAATAGGTACACGTGATCTTTGAATATCACACTGTCAATACATTTACGCACAGCTCCTAAACACTGGGGCCATGTGAAGTCAGCGCTGCCGTGTTTGGTTTTCCTGCAGTGGCTTTGCTGGGTGACATAAAAACAAAAAATCTTGCAGCCCTGCAAATTCTACTTGCCAATACCACAATTTACTTGATAATACCACTGATCGCAAAGGGGGCATCCTTGAGGGAGAGCTCTGGAGAGATCTTCTCAAGGTTATTTTAGCCTACCCTTCCACGCTGGCCAGAAATTATCGGGAGAGGTGAGATTTGCCACAATTTGTCCCCACCATGTGCCACCTGCTTATCAACGATTTGTGCTGCTCAAATTTATACTTCTTAATGGACAGAGGTAGCGAGGTGGGGATTTAAGAAAGGCGCACCGCTGTTTCAACTGCCGCACCAGGAGATTGCATCGCAGGTCCAGCATGCTTCCAAACCGTCGCACCACGGCCGCGTCTACACTGGCGTCAGTAGCCGTGCGCTCTGATGCTCACCTTGGCTTCCTGAGGACAGCCATCGCTCAAAGGCTGCATTTTAATTTGTCGGCCACTTGGACCGGCCACCCAAATGCATTTCGCCACCCACGGCGCAGGGTGAGACGGTTAACCCAGCGCTTGTATGTCACAACGGCCCTCACAGGGTCCTGGCAAACAAACCAAACTCCATCCAGGGCAATGTGCTGTACGGCTCTCTGGTGTGCTTTCGGGATGTTCCTAGGGTTGCCAGCCGTCCTGGGTTTCCCAGGATCGTCCTCTTTTTTTGAGGTGGCTGTCCTAGGGAAATCTGTGAGTCTTTCCACGACATTACGCGTTCCAGTTATGTGTCAGTAAATTTAATAATAATAATACCACTCAAGACAATGTGTTTGCATCGAGTTCTCCCCTCTTCGCCTGTGAGATGTTCCTCTCATGATATGTGCCGGGGTTTTTTGTTTTGTGCTGTGAAAGGTGGCAACCCTCACTGTTTGCACGGTGTCCAACATTCCGCTGCGTGCACTGGGAGCGGCCTCTTGGTAAGGAAGGTCTCAAGGGTGCGGAACGACACGTCGAACATCACACCGAGACAACGGGCGACACAACTCGAAACCACGTCGGAGAGTCGGTTTTTTTTTCTCTGCGGCCGTCTGGAACGTTCTTCCTCCCAAAATTAGGAAGTCACTGGGAGCTATGCATTTTTAAATCTAGATTGAAAACACATTTCGTTAGAACCGCTTTATGTATTTAGTATTGTTGGTGCCCCCCCCCATCCCCCCCCCACCACCACCAGCTCCGATTATCACGGTTGGCTACGCACGGCGCGAAAAAAACTCTGCGTACACACGCCGAGGTTGTCTGCCGCGGGGCGCTCGAGGCCACCACCGTTTTGTTGTCGTCCGGCGAATTTCCCCGAGAGTTTCGTGCGCGTCGGAGGGGCCCTGCGAATTCCCGGGCATGCGAGCACCGGCACGGCCGCCCTGGGGCCCGCGTCCGCCGGCTTCGCTTTGTTGTTTTATTTCTTTCGAGGTTTACGATTCCTGCGTCTTTATTTTATGAACTGAGAGGCCATTGCTTTTGTTTGTGCTCAAACGCCCCCCCCCCCCCCCGAGGTGGAGTATTGGCCGCGCGTTACATGCGTGTTAGTAAGAGTGGGTTCGGGGAGTCTGTGGCCTGTAAGGCATTAAGTGGAATCTCCAGCCATCTGCTCGTGAGGGTTCCATCTGTGCGCGCTTTTTGATGATGGATCGGGCTGCTCTGTAATGGGGCCCCAAATGAAGGTCACTTTATACGGTGAACATTTTTACTTTGCCTTTTTGTGTGTGTGTGTCGTACACCGAAATGTTACAGCTGTGTGGCTGTGAAACCTAAAGCCTCGTGCATCGGAACCCTCTGTAATTAACCATTTCTGTGATAGATAAACCGAAACTTTTTCAGACGATCTCCTGGAAAGGCACTATACATATGTCTTGTTTTATTGTATCGAATTGATTGACAAACTGTGGCTCGCGACCGGAAACTTGCTGCGACCGTTTGGATCGACGGTGTCTGTTGGGCGAACGTCTTTGCGTGAGCGAAATGTGACGAGCAAAATCCCGCCCCACCTATCTCGCTTTCATTCTATTCCCAGAGCGGGAGGAGATGTGAGGAAAGGAGTTCAATACTTCACTGCTGCCTTGGCTCGCGATCACTGCTTTACACTAGGCTGCTCTTCAAAACGGAGGGGAATATGCATTAGTTGAAAGTAAATATGCAAAGGGTAATTAATAAAGATATAACACCTGCGTACTGCAGACGTCTCCTACCTGCTTTAGGCCGGGATATCGGCACGGCGAGGCCCCAATTCGACGTGGACGTTTACATTTTATGCTGAGAAAACAGAAGAATCGTGGGGAGATGTGTGGTTGGAGTTACGTTTGAGAGACGTGAAGAGAAATGCGTGGGTTTCAGAACATGCGCAGGTTAATGACATCATTCAAATTAGTATGAAGGAAAGCGATTGCAATGTTATATTATTACATCACAGGATCGTGTATGCATGTTGAACTTCGTTCGCACCGTACGTAGCCAACCGTGCTCATCATGAGAAGTGGTGACAGCTTAGGACAGCCTTCATCCAGCAGTGGATATTCTATTCTGTTTTTGCATGTGCCAATATATGCAAGCGCGAAATGCTGATGTCGAGGTCTCCTCGCCAAGAGAGCGCTTCGAGCGAAAGTTAATGTATTTTTTGCTATTCCTCCTCCATTGGAGGAGTGCAAACTACAGTGGTGTACTATGTGATCCATAGGAAGTGTTTGGGTTGCATGGCCAAAATGACACTGCAGTCTGTGGCTTCTCTTTATTGTCCACTCATGAAGGAGACGTGCGCATCGGCCTGCTGATATTCTGATGGGGTTGATGATCACTCGAGTGTCTTTGAGGAACGTCAAAGCCAGGAGGTGTGCGATATTTGGGTTTTGAATGAAGCAGTGGGTTAGCCGTGGCTGGTGATGATGATGATGATGACGATTGGCCGTGGCTGGTGGTGATGATGATGATGATGACGATGATGACGATGTGGACTTGGGCGGGACGCGTCGCTAGAAGGGACGATGGTCAAGGGTAATGACGGAGTGGCAGTCAAGGAATGGAACGCATCTCGGAAGACGTGCACTGAGGAGATGGAGTGATGCATTCAGTTCGTGTGCAGTCGATGCTGGGTGGGATGTTATTTTTATTATTATTCTCATCAAGGAGCATAAATCATCATGCAAACTCCGATCATCCTCGCGAGGCATCGAACAAAAACGGTCACCACATGCTGCACTTTGATAAGCACGTCTACGGCTATCTGGAACGCTCTTTCTTTCTTTTCGATATTGGGAAGCCACTGGATCTGTGCACTTTCAAATCATCCAGATTGAAAACTAATTTCTTTCGAACTGCTTATTGTGTTCAGTTTGTTGTCCTTCCCTTCCACCCCGCACCTCCGATTAGCATGGCTGGTTACGTACGGTTTCGAAAGAAGTTCAACATACATACAGTGATACAGCGCAGGATTGTGAGAGGTGGCGGCGGTGGCTTGGGAAGGCATTCATCCAACAGTGGATTGGCCATGGTTGCTGCTGCTGATCATCATCATCATCATGAAACCCACATATATTGCAAAAAACAGATAGTGCTGAACACGTTTGTGCAGTAAGACTTGTTTTTACTTTATTTAATTCAAAACATTTTAATATTCAGAAATGTTCTTCTGCAAACTTTTTAAAAAATGGTAATGGTATTTTAGTATTAATAGGTGCTGGGAGAACTCTGTAAAAAAGCACTGTTCGCGACAATTAGCGTAATCGGACTCTGGGCAATTAAATTCAAATTATTTTCTTTTTATCAATTGCAATCGCTTTCTTTCAGGTGACAATTGCATTCTAATTTAGCAGTCCAGTGCATTTGCTGGTGGGTTGGGAGCTTGCCTAAACGTAGACTTTCCCTTACTTTCAGATAAATGTAATCATCAGTTTTATAGTAAATTTGCAGAAAGAGAGTGCATACACGTTGGTAAATGAAATAGCATGTTTACATTTATTGGAGTCGACAATGTCAGCAGCAAAAACCAAAAAAAAACAATGTTATGTACACACACATATCTGCAGTGGGATGAAAACAGTGAGAAGTATTGCGGCTTAAATGTTGGTTGACAATTCGCACGCAACAGAGAACACAAAATGTTCGCGAACTGACACTCGCGTTTGATAAATCTGCTGACTGAAAGGTAGTGATCCTATCAGCTGTTGGTGTAAGTGGTTAGGCTGTGTGCATGAGACACTCACATCAGAGCTGTATCATTGTGCCTGGCAAAATGTTCGAAGCTTGCAGGTGAGTGGCGTGGTAGCGCTTGTGTCCCGCAGAGAGAAGGGCCTCAGTTCCATTCACAACGCAGGCACCATTCTGTGTAGAGTTTTGCATCTTCTTCCCCCCTGTTCTGCATGGGTTCCCTCCGGCCTCTCCAGTTTGCCCTCGTGGCGAAGTCAGGTCGCTTCTGGGCCTTACCTGGTCAAATAAAAACATGTACATAGTTGTTTTAGTTAGAAAGCAATTGCGCGGCTGCGCGTTTTGTCACCAGGCGGCCAAACCATTGATTGCATCAGGAGACTGGGTCCTGAGACTCCCCGATGCCGGGGAGCGCCAGCTGCGGCTGTTTGATAGCCACGTGGCTCGCTTCCCAGAGGCTGGCCCAGCGGGGCGGCTGCTTCCGAATTGGGGTTCCTTGCTCGGCTGGCGGTGGAGGTGGGGGGGGGGGCAGGAGGAGGCCGAGGGGGAAGTTATTTTCATGGCTGCAGCAGCAGCAGAATGATCATCACCACAAGGAGTTGGTACTGGGTAGGGAGCCGGCCCTGGGGCTCACGGGCCGTTAGGGGCTCGAAGGGCCGGAGCCGGAGAGTGAACATAGCCACGTGCTACGTAGGCTTACGCCCCCCACATGTCACATGGCGGGAGAAAATTGTCATGCTTTCAGGTGCAACTCCCAGAATCGCATCTGGTGGGTGAAAATCCACTTTGGTTCATGATAATAACCATGACCTAAATCAACCCAAGAAAGCCCCACTGAGCCTCAAGACTCTTTTTTTTCTCGGAGGGTCCTGCATTGTAATATGTGACCAGTTCCTCCAGTGAGTGTTTGGGATATGGCAGAGAAATCCCACGCATACGAGAAGGAACACTCCAGGCTCCACACAGAGAGATTCGAGAATGCATTACTGTGCTGACATCTTCTGGCCACATCGCAGCCCAAGTGGGGTTTTTTTTTACATTTTATTGAATCAGGAATAAACCACATAGAGGACATAATTGTAGGGACTTGGGGACAGTATTTGGGGACAGGATTCCTCCAGTATAAATGCAGATTCTGACAGGAGATGAGGTGCACGTCAATGTCATGCGCGCGACGTTACAAGCACCGATCGGGCAGGGTCGAAGGTCGTCCTGGAATTCCCAAGTAAAAAATAACAATAATACAAAAAAATATCGTAAAAAAATCCGATATCAGTGGAGTCTTTTTTTTTTAACTGGCTAATGAACAAAAGTGTTGCAGCTGATGCCTGCCCAGATTTCCACAGGGCTTGGCTAACCAGCAGTGGCATAGTGATTTTTATGCCAGGACTGGAGAAGCATTAAGTAGCAGCTGTCGCCAAGTGACTCCCTGCAGATGGGTTCACGGAGGACACTCAGTGTGACCAAACGTATCTGTCGGGAGATGTCCGATAATAGGAGAGAAATTGCATGGTCTCCGAGAAGACAATTATCTCACTTCAGCTTGCTCAACGCTCATCAAATTATTCTGCTCATGCATACGTAAGTGGCGAGTACATCGTGTGTATACGTATGACGTGAGCCTCTCGTCATGTGCCCAGCATGGCTCAGTGAAATCATGCAACGTATCGCTTATGTATGTATCAATTTCCACCGAGTCATGTGTTCATTTCATGTTTTTTTGTCGACAAAGGCTCGAGATATCATGTTGACTGTTTAAAAAAAAAGTAATTGGGCTTGGGCAGGACTCATCGCTTGAAATTGATAATGGCCACCGCTTGAGGCCAATGATGGAGTGGGTAGCCAGAGCAGGTAACAGGTCCAAGAGGGAGACGGAGCAATGAAATCAGCTTGCGTGCAGGCGCTAGATGGATTGCTACTTACCAAAACTGAGATGGTGACTGCTTGGAGAGAGCCTTGAATCCAGCAGTAGATATGTCTTGACTATATATATATTCCCCCCCCCCCCCCCCGGGCCCTGTTGCACCAGCGATGCAAGAGCCCGGGTTTCGTTGACCGCTTTGCCACAAGGAGGGCGTTGCACGTGGCGACACCTTCGGGATGGGACGGCCGCATGGTGCTACCAGATCCTCACTCCTTGGGAATCGGCCCGCACAGGCTGGGGGCTGCGAATCACGTAAACAAACGTTCCGGACAAGAAAGGGAGAAAAAAATATTATTGGCCAAACATAATATTCGCTGTGAATGTTCCGGATAATGTTCCAGAGATTGCTTTTGCCTTCTGAGCTCAGTGGGGGGTGGGGGTTGTGGGAATTTGGTCACAGACCTTAACCCACCGCGACGTTTTGCACCCTTCATTCCAGAAATGGTATTAGGATCCCGTTACTTGTTGCCTTTGCCGGAACAAAACCGCTGTCTACGTGCGAATTCAAAGGCGCGGGCGCGGTGTGGCGTCTGCTAAAAGCGACTCGTGGGGCTTGGTGAACGTCTCCTCGGAGCGGCGGTGCTCAATGCGGACCAGCCATGGTGCAAGAGTAACTTGTGTAAACGTTTGCCGATGCGAACCAGAAAGTCGACACCGGCGCAGAGTTTACTTGCTAAAACAAATAAATGCCTCTGCATAATAATAATGCTAATACTTCGCAATGGAGTTTCATTTACATTTATTTGGACGCAAAATGCACCCAAACATTGCATTATTCAGGTTGTATTCAGAATTGCTTTTCGAATGACCTCGTTTGGCTGTGTCTGACAGTTTTTTTCCTCTGGAGAAATCAAATAACCTACATGAAACCAACGCAGAACAGGGGGGAGGACATACAAACTCCCCGCAGAAAGGCACCCGAGTCGGGAATTGAACCACAAGCCCTTCTTGCTGTAAAGCACGAATGCTGCCATTACCCCACCGCCCCACCGCCCTACTGCCCCACACTATCAGTCTGTAACCTCTTCTCCGAGCCATTGTCAATGTGCCTCAAGCGAAGCGTAAACATATGGTTGGTACTTGCACCCGTGCAGATACCATCCTAGCATGTGTCGTAGTTGTTTCATGGTAAAAACAAATTTTGAAATAAAACTGATTTCAAGCCGTGTCAATCCATAGCAGGATGAAGGTGTACCCATGCTGTGTCATTCACAGAGGCTTTTTTTTACCATACTTCACCAGTGTTAGTCGGTGTGGACTCGAGACTGATGGTAGCCATAGCTGGGAATAAAACTCAGGTACCTGTGTTTATAGTGCGATGTGTGAACCACTGTGCCACTGCACCATACAATTTCATGATAATTATACAATGCTCCCTTTTTTAAGCATGCAGCAAAAACCAGAAGGTTGTTTTTCGTGAAGGCGTGTGTCCTGATGTGTATTTGGCAATAATCCAACGGTTTCTCATACATACAGACATAAACCTAAAAGTAACATGTCATATGAAAAAAATATTGTTTATATGAAATACAAACAGATATCTGAAAACAATCGATACGTAAAGTACTGTTGTTTGTCACTGTTTTTTTCTGTACAATGTGGTACGATTTCTTTTCTGGAAAAAAAATACGTTCAAAAAATGTGAAACTATTAACAATCGAGGTAACATGGCATCCATTAGCTGTGGCGTAAAAAAGACCACCGCCTGTAAAGATTAAGGTGCCTCGGGAACACGAAGCAATTTGAAAGATGAGAATTTATTTTTGGACGAACATTATTGTTCCTTTTTCGGTACAAATTAAGGACACGGTGTGGTGAGTATGGGGGGCCTGGGTCAGGTGTTCCTGGGCGTGCGTTGCTCCACAGTAAAGGGTGACTATCTATGAGATACGGCACATCTCCTTGGAAATTTTCTCCATCATCAGTTTCGGAGGCAGCAGTAGCTTTCCTCCCAAAAAATCGGACGAAAACACCATTCGTCGAGAGGTTGAATCCGGATTTCATACCGCCTGTTTTTCCATTGGCACACCAGAGCCGTGCCAGCACGGGGCTTTCACAGTACAGGTGCTTTTCCACTGGCTATTTGCTTAGCGGAGCCAGAACCAGCCAGCGAAACTTTGGCCTCGCAAGGACATCATAATCCGGCTCAGTGCCAAGCGGAGCGAGGAGCATTGGTTGCTAACTTTCATCGCGCTTTGCCAATGCTCATTACGCGACCCGTGCTTGACCCGCGACGTCAGCGGCCGTGCCTCGGGGCTCTGCAGTAGAAGGGGAAAAAAACAACAACCTTGCATCCAATGAGCCGTGCCGGGCTGGCTCGGTACGGTCTTGGTATGGGTCAGTTATACACAGGCATCAATGATTCCCATGTCTTGAGATGGGCAGCAAGATGTGACCTCTGCCCCACACCCGAATGGAGTCGCTTGGCCGTGTGGTCCTCTGCGTCTCTCTGTCCCCTGGCAGGCACCAGGCAGACATCGCTATGCCGTGCCAGGCTTAACCGGCGTATACTCCACAGGCTGTTTGCGAAGTAAATCTAATCTATCACCCTAGCTTGAGGATTGCTTCAAGGTACAATAATATAATTTGTGAAATGCCAGGCAGGTGTTGCTATGTTAGATGTATAATTTAGTGTCTGTCGTTAATTACTCCTTTGGGAGATTCCAGGTTTTTTTTTTTTGCGCAGGAAAGTTACCAATAATAAAATGGTCGCGTTTATGACGAATAGGCCTGCTAGTCGTAACGCTGCGTTGCGTTTGTGCGCACAGACCGTGTTGCCTAACCTCTTAATCATCCCAATTAGCATTCCGTGTAAGCGTGTCAGCTCTTCGTTCGTCGTTGCTGGAAATGTGCGGGACGACCCCCTTCGCAATGAATTCGGTTCCAAGGAAATGTGTCTGCAAAAAAACACACATAGTGACACATTTACATAATTGTCTGCTGCGAGTTCTATTGGAAATCGTTAAAAAAAACGAGCTGCAAGCTTATCCCCCTGCAGTTAATTATAACAAGGTTCAATTGTAAGGGAATTTAAAGTGAGGTGTGCAAAAAAATCCAAGTTAGTCAATATTTCAGCCAGCGGCCTTTTTTCTTCTTCTTCTTTTAAAGAGCAGCGTACCGTAAACATGATTGTGTGTGTGCTGTTGTTGTGTGTGCGTGTGCACGCACGCATATCAAATATATTTCCCCAGAGGAGCGTTACGGCTGCATTGTCGCGACAATATACTCTTGAATGAGAGCGCTTTGTGTGTGTGTTGTGGCGTGAGTTGTTTGGGAACTGTACCCCGGGCCGAGTGTTGGTGGCAGACCCGTGTGGGGTTGTGTGCGTGTGTGCGTGCGTGTTGCTGCAAGTTTCGTTTGGCCACAACATCTCCCCGCTCACTTACACCCGGCCCCCCCCCCCAAAAAAAAGGTTCAGATGCCCAACTAATCTCATTAAGTGATTTAACTGCACGTTTGCGCATGTCCAGTAATATAATTTACCATAAAGTAGGCAGGTGGCGTGCGCGCGTTTAGGATTTTATAAAAAAAAAATTATACCGGACAAGTATTGCTCTTTAGGGGGACCGCAAGTAATGTAAAGTAGCGGCAGAAAAATAAAATACAATAAACCATCTGCTTTTACAGCTGATTGCATTACAGTTTAGATACTGTCAAATAACGCCGATTACCTTGCCCTAACGTCATTTGCCTGAATCGTGTAAACTAACGTCATTTGCCTGAATCGTGTAAACTTTACAAAAACGCAGACTTCTTTTAGGGCTTCCCTGCGCGGTCATTGCGCTGTTGATGCACCGTTGTTGCACTGTTGTTGCACTGTTTTGGCACCATGTCCAACGTTTCCCTCCATTTGCTGCGAGCCTCTCTCGGAAGGAGCTGAAGAGGCTCTTCACGCGGAGCGAGACTCTGGACCACCAAGACGGCGCAGCCCCAAAATACACCGGGGAGCTATTTTGAAGGCTGCTTTTGTCAACATCAATCGATGAATGCCCAAAATAATTACCAATTGGCTCTTATCACGGCTGTAAACTGAATCATTGACTCAGCCTCTCTGCGCTGACACTTCCACGTCTATGTTTATAATTGGAGAAAAAGTTTCGTGATGATCCTCGCCATCGCCTGGGTCATATCCAACCCTCCTTATCACCCCTGAGTGACATTTATTCAGGCCAAGTCAAATCACTGTCCTGCTGTCTCCTTGCGCTCTTAAACATATATATAACTTTAAATTAAATATCTAAATTAAGTTTCATATAAAGTGTCACTTAAATGACCACTTTCCCATCTGCTCGCTTGGCCTTCTCCCTGACATTAAAGGTCCCACACACTCCTTTTCGCTCCCGTCACGCTCTAATTATTTCGCGACAACGCAACCTCACGCGAATGGTACATCTCTACGGTTTGCACATTCTCCAAAGCGAGCTATTAATCGTTTTCGTTCGTGCGCGTATAAATCAAACAATTCTGCATTGTCAAACGGGCGCCAGCTGCGTGTGTAATTGGCGAAAACAACTGTGCTTCGCGTGTCCCCGTAGGGGAGGTGGGAACCCTTGTACCTCAAACCGCCTTATTTGCTCAATACTGGGGCCACATGCCGCTCAGACGCGTGACTCAATGGGTGATGCCTCTTCTCTGTCGGCTCGCCAAATATTCCATTGATCTGCGACTCTTTTTGAAATGAACAACCTCCTTAGCTCCCTTTCATTTCTTCTTACGTACTTTTTCGGGCGTGACCTCTCGCTGTGTTTAAGTCTTTGAGATCTGCCAATGTTGTGCATTCCCCCTGCCCGCTCCCTTCCCTCTGCTGATCCATTAGCCGCGAGCTCCGAAACACTCCGTCAGTCCGAGGCAACCGCTTCAAAGAAGAGTAGAGCCGCAGTCCTTACACTCGCAAAGTTTAATTCCATCGAGTTTTCCAAGCGAATCTGAAGACTCGGGGGAGAGGGAGAAAAAAAACAGTTGGAGTGAGTGCACTTTTTTGTTGTTGTTGTTGCTGAAAGAGAAGAGAGAGGGAACTTCACGTATGTTGCTGATCAAGAAAAGTAGTGCGTGTGAACTGATGATTCTCAATTATGTGAGTCACTTCTGGGTCCCTCGCTTCTTCTTTGCTTCAGCTTGCTTTTCCGTCCTGTGCCACGTCTCATTATCCATGGACATTCACCCCAAGTTGCAGGGATTTTTCATTATCGGCTCGTCAAGATGATTAACGAAAAACCCCTTCCCGCCCGAGGCCACGTTGTTAGGTGTAATTATTATTGCCTCGTATCATATATATACATTTCTTTTTCCCGATTGTGACCCCCGAAAAGTGCAAATGAGTATCATACAACAATTTAACTGGGATGCCTCTTTCTTATTAATATTAAATGAGACTAAACGTGCCTCTCATTGAAGCAAAAACCTTTCCCGTGTTCTTTTAAATGCTACTTTAAATTGCATAAATATTGAATGAATTGATGGCTAAAATTGGACCAGCTACGGAGATTAAAAGTTCATTCCAGGTCACGCGTGACCTCTTAGGTCACCGCAATTTCTGCTTCTTGCAGTATTCATATCAAGTAATAACATTCTAAATTTGAAGAATAACAAATCACTCGAGTTGAAAACACTTATGCGTGTTAACAGCTGCAAGTTGTGCCTTGCTGGCTACAATTCATCTATGCAATGAATAAATTGCATATTATTTCGTCGTAGCATTACATTAGGTTGGTAATTACTCATTACAGTTAACGTTTTTTTTAATTTTCTTATGTTTATCTCACGTTTTTTTTTGTGTAAACTAGTTCTGCAAACGGTTTACATGCCTCCTTTTTTTGTTCCGGTAAAATTATATAAAGAGAGCTGCAACCCCGCAATTATTTGCTCATGGCACTGCTGACAGAAGAGCCTCCACTATTGGTGGCTGGAGGCAGCCATTACACAGTGTATTTTGGCTGACTCTTCATACTGGCTTTTGAACATCACACTGTCAATACATTTCACAGTTCCTGGGGCCAGGTGAAGTCAGGATGAATAGCTGCTGATTCTGTATTTGGTTATCCCTGCAATGGCATGTCTGGGAACAATTAAAGGTAAAGGTTCTGACCTGCAATGACTTGCAGATGCATCCATTAGAGGGTGCTCTAGAAAGATCCTCTTAGAGGGTATTTGGGCCTATTCTTCCACGCTGGCCAAAGGATCTCGGAATAGGGGGGAGCGGGAGGTTGGATTTAATAAACTTGCTCCATTGAGATCGAACCAAACACCTCTGCACTCAGAGTCCAGTGTGCTAACCTTGACGTCACGGCTGCACAGTCACCAGAGCGACCACATCAAGGAGACGATAACATTCACAGCTCTGCACAGATATATTCAATTATCAATTGCTCGACTGCCATCTCTTAAAGCACCTCGCAGCCCAATCCTACCACACCTGATATTTCCGGGATGTCTTCTATCCAACTATCGTACGAACCAGGCTCAAGTTTGCTTAGCTTCTGAATCAAATCCGCATCGGTGGAGTTTGACTTCTATATTTGGGGGTGGGGGGGGGGCAGGGGTTTGCCTTGTCCCTCACATTAGGAATCGCAGGTGCATATAATTTATTTATTTAAAAAATTTGTTGCAGACTCCGCCTGTGCGGATCAAATTTTGTCGCACGTGGAATTTCAAATCAACGTAAACCTTCATACTTTACCCACAGGTCTTTACCAAGACTCGTTTGAGCACCACATTCAATAAGTTATCTCATTTTGGGAATGCAAATCTGCCGATTAAGCTCTCCCTGCATGCTTACAGGCAACGCAGATCCCGCGGAATGGATCACAGGGGGAGGCCATCGTGGCCCAATGTCACAAACAAATTGCCCCGGTTACATTAAAAATGCATAACATTCGTTGGGTAAAGGAGAGAGAAAAAAAAACAAAGGCCATCGTGTAAACAATCTGCTTGCGGCGCCTCAATTGAAGCCATCCTGGGCAACAACTCTCAAACGTGGCAAATTGGAAAACCATAATGTGCCAATCTTCACAGTCGTGGCGTCCATCGGCAAAACAAACCAAAATACCGATTCCATTTTTCGCTCGTACTTCCGGTTGTGCAAGATCACGGCGGCATCGCCATGGTAACCACGCAGGCCCAAGGCCAAGAAAGGGCCCTTTATTGAGGCTTGACGCCAACGTCAAACCCAAAAGTGTCCCACGGACGGGTGCTAACCGGTGCCTTATTCATTCAATCATCAACGTCAGCCACGATCAATCCGCTGCTGGACGAAGACCTCCCGACAAGCGCCACTATTTCGCACAATCTCACAGTGTGACGAGGTGCTTCGTCAGCCTTTCTTGACCGTTGTGCAAATGGGACGCGAGAGAATGATAAAAGAATAAAACGCGGAGCGTCGGGAGTGAGATCAAGGTAGTGTATCGGGCAGAATGCGAGCCTTTGAATTTTCTGGGGTTTTTTTTCAACTTAATTCAATACAGCAGGAAAAATATAGAATTTATAAGCAAGCCCCGTCTGTGTTCCAATTATAATTGAAAACGCCAAACTGTTGTTTCCATTGAAATAAATCAAAAACTGCAATAAAATGTTTTATTACGAGATTGAGTGGATTTAGTTTTCATGGATTGATGCCCCTCCGCCTTTGACTATAATAATGCCATAGCTGCTATTTGCCAACCTAAAAATAGATCTAAGGGCAGTATTATAGATTTTTTTATCTCAATTTTAAATTCCGAAATTTTCCTGGCTATTGCTATTTATTTGAAATGTGACCTTGTGAGACAGATAAAAAATATTTATTGCACCTAATGATGAACACGTTCGCAGCGCATTACACTTAACTTGGCTGAAGTGAATCAAGCGGCCTTTGAAGGATTTCATGACCATTTCGGTTAAATGTTCCCCCGTTGTTGATGGGTACGGATTGATTAAACAGTGAAACATTCCTCCCTGTTCTCAGAATACGCTAGAGTACAAACAACTTCAACCAATATATAAAAAAATAAGAATAGGTTTCACCCTTTCTGTTAATAAAACAGGTGCTAAGATGTCCAAACACCAAATATAAACTTTTTGGCAATCAGTTTCAAAGACAATGCAGATATTATCGGAGCATGTTTGTTTGCATGTTCACCACAAATACTGGTGTTTGAACATCTTAGCACTGTTTTATAAACAGAAAGGGTAAAACCTATTCTTATTTTTTGAATACTTTGAAACTGGTAAAAAAAAGTCCCATTTTGTAACTGCAATCAAACGAATATTACAATCTGGCTGGATGTGATACATTTCGCGAGGGTGCTACCGACAACTCCCCGAAACCCCAAAAAATCCCCCCCAAGAGCAACTAAAATGGGGGTAGGGGACGGGGAAAACAAGGCCCTCAGTTTGGGCCCCGTTATCGTCAGGATAAATCCGAACATCAGGTCCACGTCCAAGACTTAATTTAAATTGGAGCTGTCCATGGTTAAAAATACCCCCCTCTTCTCTCCCGCCACCTCGCCGTCAAGGTCCAGGAGTTTTGGGGGGGGGGGAAGACCCCAGAATATATTCCATGCAGACATTAATCCCTGGCCATGCACGCTACGCTGCCCCCCCCCCCCCCCCCCCGGTGTTTAGATGGCCCTGCCTGCCTGCGTGCGTGACTGCGAGCTCGCGTGTGAGCGCTAATCGCGACTGGCCACGTTGCCATCTGCGGGCGGCCAGGATCCCGTGCCCCCCCCCCCCCACCACCACCCAGAGCGACGGGAGGTCGTCGGTTGCCTTCTCAACGTCTTCCTCCGCCAAGGGCGCAGACCGCGCGGCCTCGAGCAATCCGCGCGCGGCACGCTGACGGGGCCGGGGTGGGGGAGGGGGTGTCGGGAGCGTGGCCACCGCTGATTAGCTCATTGCGCGGGGGGGGGGGGCGTTTAGGATTCTGCGGGGCTGGAGAGGTGAACGAGGGGCGCAGGTGGCAGTGGGCAGCCGGCGCGGGGCTTGCCTTTGCGTGACCGCGCAACAAACGCAGCTGGTGGATGCTACTGGCCATATGGCCTGGTTGACGGTGCAAAGAACAACAACAAAAAGAAAGCGTTGCACCAGCTTTGCGTAAAATAACTGAAGTGGTGGTGCCCAGGCGCTGGGCAGCGGGGTAGGTGGGGGGGGATTCCGGCGGGCAAGGGTCTCGTGCGTCGATGCTGCACTTTGGCTTTGACCCCGCTGCGTTAGAGACGTTGCCTGTCCGCACCTGCTGGATTGAACGGGGTGGTCACGTAGACAGCGGGGGAGCTATTGGATTCGTATCGGTTACTTGTTTAGATCGTATAGGATTTTTTTTAAACGAGATGTCCGATATGTTTTGTAAGGTTAGTTAATGTTTAGGTGAAAGACCTTTATCAGAGCGGAAAACCTGATTAAGTTCTATCGGCTTAAGCATTGACGACCCGTGTCTTTCATTCCCGGACGCAAATTGAATTCCAATTTTATTTTTGCCAGCCTATGACAAACGCTCACTCGCCTGCTGGAAACTTAACAAATAGTCTAAATATTGGAGCTTTACGGGTTTTTTTGCGCAGGAATTGGATTCAATCACTTGGCGGAGTGTGTAAGCTCTGGCATACAGAGGCACACCATTGAGAAACAACCGAGCCATTACAGACTAAACGCATCTCTGGAGAAAATGATCCAATTTTCAAGTAATGGGTACATTACTTCCAATGGGAAGCACTGTTACCATAACAGCCGCACAGATGCAGCATAAACACACCGCACATTTCGCAGAGATTCCCCGCGGTGTGTTCCAGCGTTAAGGCGGAATTTGCACGCACGCTGTTATTGCAGCGCAGAGCTTGTGGCCTTGAGGAGGAAAGCTGTTTCCCGCTGACTGCAAACAGCCTCTGCCCGGTGTTTCGTTTTGTAATCTCCGCTCGTACTCGACGATGGGTCCTGGAGTGGCTCTGAGACTCACGTTGATTGACAGCACCCCCCCCCCCCCCCCGCTAGGGCGGCGTGGGGCCCTCCTTGGGAACGTCAAAGCCTTTTAGGGGGGCGACGGAGGACGTGGCACGGACACCGTGCAGGATAAAAAAAAAATTGTACGCGTGGGAGATAAGTCACGGCGTCGTGTGTTCGGTGTCAATAAATGCTCTACGCTAATTACACACCATGAAACAAATGTCTTCATACCACGCAAAGCACACGACCGGAAAAACACACACGAATACAAAACAAGAAGAAGTTGTCTTACCAACACCGCGCGAGTGGCGTGGACATGTGGTCTCCCTTTCTTGCTCTTAGGAGAAAAGCGGAAAACGCGGAGGAAATCCATGCAGAACATGCAAACTCCACACAGTCGGGAATGGAACCCAGGTTTTTCCTGCTGTTACCACTGTGTCAGCCTGCCTCCCTCGCCGACCGTGAGAGAGCGAATACCGGGTATGTGTGCGGTTCATTCTAGATTTGATCCATACTCTTTGGTTCTTTCGGTAAAGTCACGTAGGTAAAAATAAAAAAAAATTAAGTTAATCAAATCACGACGTTTCGAAGGCAACACAAGCTTCCGTCATCAGGTGTAACTAGCTTTACAGTAATTTATTTATTTTACAGTAATTTAGCTGTGCTAGCTACACCTGATGATGGAAGCTTGTGTTGCCTCCGAAACTTCGTGATTTGATTAACTTTATTTTTTTTTATTTTTACCGACGTGAATTTACCGAGAGAACCAAAGAGTATGTGTGCGGTTTTTAACTGCCCACTTAAACTTGGGTTACCACCTGTCCTGGTATTCCCAGGATCGTCCTCTTATTGAGGTCGCCATCCTGGTAAATGTGTTAATTGTCTCGTGACACGAAAAGTCCTGCTTTTTGTCAGTTGCGTAATAATACACCACTCAAGACAATGGTTAAACGCGTGCGTAAGTCGAATGCAGTACCGTTCATTCACCGTACAACATTGAAGTAACACATTTTAGTCTATCAGCCTATTGGCAGACCAATGTTATCGAGCAGCATTTCTTTGACTAGGCAAACCCTGGGCTGGCTTCAGCCTCGCTCTGTGTCTCATCAACATCGTCAGGCTCGTTAAACAAATTCTGCGGTCCTTGCAAGGACGCTCTAGAAAGAAAAAAAAACCGTGTGAGACAAAAATGCATTTTCCTTAGAGTTCACCGCCCCCTCTCCAGAACTGTGACATTCTCCTCTTCCCGTGATGTGTCTCGGTTGTTGTTGTTGGACGTCCAAGGAGACGGTGGCCGCAACGCAGATAGGAAGACGAATATGAAGCGAGCGGCGTGGACCGGGGCTTCTCGTGCCATCTCGCAGTCTATTTTTGTGGCACCGATGCCAATTTTCGCTTCCTCTTCTCGCGTGCCCTTGCGAGTGGTTGTCTGCCATCGGCAGGATGCTCCGCTGTGAGTTCAACACTTGCCCCCCCCAACCAACAGCCTCTGATCAAGAGAGGGCAACGGACGAATGGTTCGGACTTTGTGATCGAGATCATAAGGACGGGCTTCGTTCCCTTGTTGGTTCTCCCGCTGCGCCTTTCGGGTCGTATACCGCCGACGTCGTTTCGGACCGCGTGCGATGTCTGACGTTTCTCTCTGCGTGCTGGGAGCGTCGTCAGGAACAGCACGCGGTACGAAATCCCCGAGAACACGCCGAAGGGGGCTGTGTAGAACGCCCGTGAAACACGTACGTGATAGTTTCATGACTACTATTATTATGATCCGATGTACAAAAAATTCGTCTCACCCGCTCAGAGCACCGCCGTCACGGTGTGACACCGGTTGGCCGATATAAACATTTGCTGCGCCTGTCATTCGCATTGTGCCAACAGCAAATCGAGCAGCGCCCAGGCGGCATTTAAAAGCTTATTGCCAAAAGTAAACGGCGAGACACCGCAGAGATGCGACCGGCAACACATCTCACTCCTCGCAGCAGCAGCAACAACAACAAAACAACTTTTAATAAGCGGCGGGCGAGAGCCGCAGGTTCAGGAACGTGTGGGACAAGCGCACAGCACAAGCATGTTAAGTCCACGGTCAATGCAGTCGATCGATTGGACCTGTCGGCGACCACCAGACCAGAATGATTTTTAATTGCTGTTTCTTGGGCCAGACTCCAACCTGGGTCTCGGAGGTAACAGCATTGATGGTGCGGGCACAAGCGCGCCAGACAGCTCCGAGCCATTATGCCCGAAATGAGGAACGGACGACCCCAAATGCTTTCGGACCTCTCTCCCTCTCTCGCAGAGCCCCCAACAGCCGCCGCTAACAACACGTTGTCATTGCGGAGGAGTTCGGAGGGCGCGCCCGCATGCTTTGTTAACCGTTTGCTCGGAGAGTCCCGTGCTGCACCTGGAACACGAGGGGATTGCGTCTGGTTTGCGCTCCCGTACGACTGTACTCGATGGATGTCGACACGTGCGGCGGTCAGGCTGATCGATGACCCCGCACTCGCGAGCGGTCAGTCGCATCCCGATCGCTCTGCTATCACTACTACCATGGTTACTGGTTCCGTGAACTTCACTTATTGATTCTCCCACCCCACCCCGCTCCATCCACCATGTTGAGAATTAGGTCTACTAGACTGACTGTTGTGTCTTGTTCACACTGTGTTCAAACACCAGGTCATTTCCTCGCACTCCTCCAATTTAGAATTCCTTCCTATTGTCTCTTTAACACAAGCTCTTCGAATAACCTTTCTCAATAAAAAAATGAAATGTATTAACTGTTATATGATAAAACATCAATCGTGCTTTTGGTTGATGGGCCGCTAGGATATGCTCAACAACCGTGGGATGTATCGACATCAGAAATGAAGACGACTCGCGAAGGCTTCATGAAAACCGTGCCAGTAGAAAAAGTCGGCTAGCACGCCGTCGGTTTTTTTTTTACCTCCACATGATTTGTGACTTGGACCGCATCACTCTGGTGCTTAACCTATGACTGTCGCTCCCTTCCCCCACCCCACCCCCTCCTGATTTATGCCTCCGATGAAGAGTACACACAGTCCCTGTGATCCGCCACGTGGCGCGGAGGACAGAGCGTGCGCGTTGGTGGCACGCGCACGCCACCGCAGCGTGGGGCCCCACCGGCCACGTGGATAGGAACAAGGCCCACAGCAAATGTTTAATAAGGGGGGGAGGGGGGCCCAGGGGCTGTTATAGCTTTTTTTGGGGCCCCCTCTTTGTAGATTATCTGTCTTTCCTGGACTGTTTTACTACCGTCCGTATATATAATAGGGTGCTTTTAAAAAAATGTTAACACTTTATTGGGACTATAGTTTTTTATGGAAAAAGAACGGATGATACACTGTAACATTTTGATTTAAAGCTTTCATGACTGCAGGGATTCATATTCTTGGTTCTTTCGGTAAAAGTCACGTAGAAGGCAAACAATACAATAATAAAAATATATAATACTGTAACATGCTAACAAATGTATTTTAATAGCTTCAAAAAGTCAAAGAGCCTCCACTCGTTCGCCATCGTTGTCAACGCGTGGCCTGGAATCTTCTCTAGGTGGTCTCCAGAGCTCGGAAGGTGACATTTCTTGTGGTGTTGTTGTAAATTCTCTGAAATGTTAACATCTTTTTGAAGCACCCTGTATATACGATGAAGCAACACACACCATCGTGGTTTACCTCGGTTTGCGCTGGTAAATGTGATTCAACGAATTGTCAATGCTGAATCAAAGTTAAAACGAACGAAAACTGGTTTGCATTTGGCACATCCCTGGCAGTCGTGCACATTGCGCTGCTACGGCTCTAAACGCCACGTTACCTGTTGGATTCATCACAGTGCTGCAGTATTGCATTTGAACCGTTATAAAGTAGTGCTTTTGTTCCTTGTGTTACGCCCTGGACTGCGAGCCCGGCCCCAGTTGCAACCACGCTCAGCGAGAGCGCCGGGCGGTGACCGCGCAGTGCAGAGGTTCTGCCATCTGTGCGGTTCCACCGCGGTGCGCGTCTTTCCGGGGTGGCGATTATCAGCTGAGGGATTTATGAGCGACCACACCGGACGCACCGCTACTCTCACCGTAATGTATTCTTTTACCACCAATTGGCAAGCGGGGTTTTTTTTTGTATATATATTTTCTTTCCTTTTCTTTCGGCGTAGTATAAACGTTCGCATCAAAGTTTACACGTGCAAGTGCGCCCCGGCCGCATCTTCTTTTTTGCGCTAGTGGTGCAGCAGTATTAAGCGATTGTTTTCGCAATAAAAGCGATGGACTTTAATCGGCGGTAAAACCTTTATCTTTTTTTTTTAAACCCCTCCGCGTGCCCCACTTACGGAGGCCGCGCGCACTTATTGCACAGTGTGGTCGCGATTCGTTTCAGCGCAAATCGAGTTGCCGCGAAGGGTTCACGAGTTCACGAGCCCGGGCGCACGGTGCGTGCCTGGGCTCTGGCCCCTTTAGCGCCCGCGCCGTTATTAACGCCGATCCAGCTGCGTGATTTGTTGCTTCATTTGAGGCTCACGGCGCAGCGCAGTGTCTCACTGAACCCCAGCTGCTAACTTTAGCACTAAACACCGCGGCAGGTGGGCAGTCTGTACTTAGTGGAGGAGGAGGGGGGGGGGGAGTTAATCCCCAGAGTTCTCTGGTGGCACTTTATGACCTCGACAAAGTAGCATAGCCGCCGCCGGAGCCCGGACGCAGTCGTGTCTCGGTGTTGACTTTGATTTCACCTGAGCCTGTGTCTGACTATAAATACTGCAGCTGAGCGGGGCAGGTGCGCGCATCAGGTATGCAGCCTCGGCCCCACTGCTGTTCATTGGAGTCGGGGGTCTAGGGCACCGTCTACCAAAAGGGAGAGGCCAATGTAGAAAGACCACGGGAGCCACTCCCGATGTCTCTTTTCAAAGGTCACCGCTATCTCCTGCCTCTGAACCCACGAGTGGCGACGCCTGCCAGCACCCGATGCAGTATTTATGCGGTGAGAATGATCGTAGGGTTTCTGGGTCCCCTTGATTCGAGGAGGCGGTGGAGGCGTTTGCTCGAACAGACCACGGACATTCGCGCCGGTTGATTATGCAAGTCGGGGGGGGGGGAACTCTGCACGAGACAAGGCGGCCGTGTCACCGAGGCCACTGTCGGCCGATTTAAAATTTAATGGAATGAGAGCGGACGCCTCGATGGGCACGCTGTGGGCCTGATGCAAAGCGGTGGAGAGTGATACATCAGAGTGAAGGGGGCTAATGAGCCTGTGGGAAGGTTATTTGGGTTCAGGGAGCGGAGGGACGGAGTGCGCGGCGTGACAGGGCGGAGGAGAGGGAGCAGCAGCAGCAGCAGGGGGAGGAGGAGGCGGCGGCAAGGGGACTTTGGTTCGTCATCTGTGAACTAACGGGCGGCCCCTGAGCGAGAATCGCGAGCGGCCAGCGTCGGCTTCGGATCTTCAGTGTGTCACAGTCGAGCGGAAGAGCAGTTGTCGCGGTGCGGGAAGTCAATGGCGATTGACCCCAGGAAACGCATGATTTTCAACATTGCACTTCCCACCACGGGAGGGGGGGAGTGGGGGGGGGGGTGATCGTCGATTGTAATGAGTCGCCCGTGATCGGTGCGGCAGAGAGGGGAAGAGAAAACCCCGTCACTTGTTGGTGCACGTGGTGTTAATGTAACACTTGTGGCGTTCCACTGCCAGATGAAGGCCTTCGCGTGAGCCGCGTCGGTCATGGGTAGGGGTGGCCACCTCTGAGTTACATGAAATTGGGACATATCATGGGGGGGGGGGGTGGAGATAATATATCACATTATTGGGGGAGGGGTGGGGGAGTGGGCAGAACTACATATCATACACAACTGGGACCTTTAATGGCCCGAGAAGACGTGCGGATTTCCCAGGAAAATCGCCTCGACAGGATGACGATCGTGGCACGCAAGCAAGGGCAAAAGGGTGGCAACCCTCGTCATGGGCTTGTTGGATCCACGTGCTCGGCCACGCCGGTCCGTGCGGGTTGGTGGCGAGCGAGAGAGGAAGGCCCCTCCCCCACTCCTCCTGTGTCGGTGTGGCCGTCACTGACTGCTCCGACGTTCGCACTGGCCAGGAAAGAGGCTCGCGCAGTCGAAGTGGCTCTGCCTTTCGCGCTAACCGCTGCTTCCACCGCTCCTCCTTTTGTGCCTTAAGCAGGGTTGGTCCAAAAGTCAGGAGGCGCAGGGTTGTAACATTTATTTTAGCGAAACACGTAGGGTCATTGGGTTTATGTTCAACAAATGTTGAGGCTGACCGCCATTAGCATTAGTGCGTGCATTCATTATCTTTTGAAATGAATGTAGGGCTGTAAAAAAAAAATCCACGTGTAATCTTCAATACATTTATCAATTATGTTTTGTCTCAAGCCGTTCAGGGTGGAGTTTTTGAGGTGACCTCACAGGAGAAAGAAGAAGAAGAAGACGTAAATATTAACAATGATAATATATAAAATATGAAGTTAAAGAATACAAATGTAAGTGTTTTAATGGCAGTGTTAAAATAAATAAAATAATGTTGACTTTTGACCACTCTGTATAACTGCACCAAAGTCAGTGGGGCTTTTGTTCGAGAGATTGGTGGGAGAGGAATTGAGTTTAGCTGTCCCCCGATTGTCCTGTTGTTGGTTCCGCCAAGACTAACACCTTGATTGTTATGCACTGCGCTGGGATCAGAGCAGAAGGTGAGTGGGGGTGAGGATGAGTGAAGAGAAGGGTAGAGGGCTGAATGAATATGCGAGTTGGAGGGTGGGAAAGCAAGGAAATCTCATGAAACGTTTTCCCACGGATCATCTTTGGAGCGTTCGACAATGGAAACAGCGGCCCCGCACGAAACAAACCCTGCAATTTTCCTCAATTCCCATCAGTCGTTGCAATTAAATCGCGCAACGTGCTTCGCACAAGAAGCTATACGGTGGAAGGGGTGGTGGGCCTGGCGTGTGGAGCGGGAGATAAAGCGAGGTGGTTATTTCACGTCTCGGAGCGAAGCTGGATGTTTGCTGGGATGCGAGGTTGGGGCACCGCGTGCGACTCCACGCTCGAGCGAAAGCCTCATGACGTTTCGCGCCGGGGAGAAATTCATACAGACTCACAACCTCTGACCTCCTCCCCCTCCCAAGCGCGATACGATGACGACGTCTTGTTAATAATTAAAATCCCAATTCATCATAAGTCAGCCACTGGCACGCTTGATGCTTGACTTTGTTAATTCAGATTCAACCTTTTGTCAGTAGTGCTGCATCAGCCGATATGTCTTGTTCGCCAAATGGAACTAAATCGACAGCCGAAAGTGCTGGAGATAAATGGACAGTGTTGGCGAGTTCTTTTCTTATTTATTCGATCACTCCATTGCACAGCTCACAGGACTGTTTACTGACATTCTCTAACCTTTATGCCTTCACTGTTGAAACTCGAGAGCACCTCAGTGCTCTCTCTCTTTCTCTTTCCAATCTGTCACGTTGCAACAACGGGCACGGAGGAGCGCTTTAACGCCACTAAGACATACTTTGGCATCGGCACACGGACGTGCAGTAAAGTATTTCTGTTGACTTTTGCAACTAAAATATTGAGACGCTGACTTCTTTTACGGCCAACGCTGTGGAATTTATGACATCACTACATCATGCTGCCCGGGACGGTGATCTGGCGCAGGATGTTTCCCCGTGAGTGATGGAAGCCGAGATTTGAGCTCAGGTCTTCATCCTCACTTCACTGAACAGTTTGATTGGATTTTACCCCCAAGCCGATCCAATCTTAACCCTTCCACCGACGTCCAGCGCCCAATTTACGGCCACAGTAAAATGTCCACTTAAAACGCGTGCCATTCAAATGATTCATTCGGGGACGTAAATTCACTTTTTCGCACCATTAGTTCATTTCTCCCCCCCCCCCCCCCCACTTCGAGGGGAGACAGCAGCACCGCTTGATTTCCGCAAATAGTGGCAGCCTCGGCACGGGAGAACGAGTGAACTTGTAAAATAGAAAATATTGTCTGTCGTGGAGTGCGCCGGGTATTGGAAGTGACAGGGTTATCCAGCATACATCTTATTTCCAAAGGTCAGCTGTAGCCTCCACAGCCACAGTTCAGAAGATGGTTTGAAAGGTGTGCAGTCTTCTGTGCCATGTTTGCGGGGCATTATATAAAGTTTTAACCCTGTGATGGCGATATTCCCCGTGTACAGGCGGAATGCGCAGTTTAAGACGACGTATAAGGCGTGAAATACTGCCGGCTTGTACGCACGATCCCGACCAACAACAAACGGTACAGCGACGTCATGTGTTGTTGTGTGTAGGCATGTCTGTATTTCACGTCGCCTATGGTGAATGCTTTCTTTTTAAGGCGGCGTTTTTTGACAATTTCGTTGAGTTGTTTTGTTGCTCGTGCACCACTGCCAACGTGGCACCGTCACCAAATAATTAGTTTCATGTAATAGAAGCGAGGGATGAGTTTGGAAATTAAAACGTTTCGATTTTTTTTAAATTGACAGTTCAAAAAAATTCCGATTCTTTTTAGATCACTTCCATTCTGTACCCATGTGAAATGCCTTCGTTGTAACAAAAGTTACGTCACCTGATGCCACGTGACACCGCCTTTGGAGGAAAACAAAAACCCACAAGTGACTTCCAGTGTTGGGATCAATCCGAAAAAAGCAAAACATTTGAATCATCCAAAATGTCGCATCTAGACCTAAGTTTTGTATTTTTTTTCGGATGAATTATAAAATAGGTGGCACATACCTAATCGCGATGTATAAATTGTATGGTGCAGTGGTGCCACAAAAGTTATCGGGCTGCGTGATGATCCTCGCAACTTGAGTTTGATTCCCGGACAGGGCTAACATCAGTGGCAAATGAAATCTTAACTGCTCCTTAGCCTCCACTTGTTTTCTTTTCATCACTAATTCACACTGATCAGCATAGTGGTGAAGTATTGCTAAACAACCTCTCTTGATACAGCTGGGGAAGCCTTCAGTCGGGGCTATAAAAAGCAGAAAAGGGTGCTGTGTATAGGAAGATTTAAGGAACGTTTTTCACATCAGGAGTAGCTTTGATATTGGAACTCCAGCCTCATCAAGAATGTTGTGTTCGTTACAAACGCGAGTTGATGTCCCAATTGAAAAGCCAAGGAAAACGAGCGAGAGCAAAGGAGCGTTATATAGGGCTCCATCGTGACAGCCTCAGACCAGTCATGCGGACACTTTATTTTCCAACTCTGTGGTCAGAAACAAAGCGATTATTGAACACCTTCAGCGTCACGGTGCTCACCGTGGGAGGCGCAGGACATTGGTTGGCAAGAGCTCTTCACGTCTCAAGTGACAGCATTCCAAACGTCGGCTCGGTAATTCACCACGAGTTTGTACAGTACGATGCAATGTCATCTCGGCCACCCGGTTAATTTAGGCAGTCGATTGCTCTAACGATTATCGGTTTGATTCCTCCACCGTTCGAATGAGATGTGCCGCCGGACGGGGGAATTGGTGGGGCAAGGGCTTGCTGAGGTAATTGGCATCATCAGCCGTGCAATGCTGGGCGTGCCTTTTAGGGGGGTTTCCCACCTTCGGGAGGCAGGATGTAGGGGCGTCTCTGATTTTAATGAGGCCCTGAGAAATCGATCAGAATAAAGTAGTCGAGGACGATGTTTTGATGGTATATCGACGAATCCATTCCGGCTCGAAGCGCAATCGTTGCGACCCGCATCTCAGTAAAAACGCTGCGCTGTCCAAATATCCCACGAGTGAGTGAGAACACTCTTTCACCAAACCATCTGTTTGCAGCATCAGCGTCGGCAACTTTTTTGTTGCGAAATATTCATCATTCCGCGAATACGAACGCGACCGTGGCCTGCTGTGTCGTTAGCCTCACGTCCTGCGTGTTTTCACCTCGCGCCGCATCATTTTCACTTGCCAGCGAATAATTGCGCGTAAAAAAATATACAGTTAGGGGTCAAAATGTCCTGCAAACACTCTCTTGTCTCCCTTATGTCCACACCATGCGCTCATTGATGAAGGGGAATTATTATTATTATTCAACACTTACAAAAAGCTCCGGCTGCCAGGTTTGCGCCAGCTCTGTTCGTTTCATCGTGGGTATTAAAGATGCAAAAAGTGCCCCCAAATGGGCCCTCTTCCCTCGAACCAAAGTGGGTTTCCAGAACACGTGTACGGACATGCAGTTGCCAAGGGTGGAAATGGTTCCGTGACATCTTAGTGACACCGCATGTCGCAAGCGGGCTAACGAGCGAGTGGCCGTGGGTTTCGAAGCGCCGCGGGAGGGCGCGCGGGCAATTCCTGCGACCGTCGGCGTTGCTACGCCGCCGTCGCCGAGCCGCGTCCCGAAACGACGGACTTCGTCGCGCGCGCGCGGGAGAGGCGGGGGTGGAAGGTGCAGCCACGCCGCTGCACTCAAAGCGGCACCCATGGCCGCAAGAGTGGACGACGTTGGTCAACCGCGACGCGATTTCGTTGCACAGGACGAGATATGGTAAGCACCATCTTTCTTCGTTTGGGGTTTGTTTTGTTACTTCTCATATGTATGTAGACAATTTGTACTGAAGGCAGAAAGGGGAACGCGTGCATACGCAGTTTTCGAAGACATGATGCAAACTGTTTAGAAGAAAGGTAAGTGGTTGCAAGGTGGATTACCGCATCGCAATGTCGTGGGAGGTGGCTAAGGGATGCTTTCATCCAGCAGTGGATTAACCGTGGCTAATGATGAAGAAGGGGGCTTGGGGAAGGCCCGTTGCTTACGAGGGATAATGACTGATCGTCAAGAATAATGATGGAGTGGCAGCCAAGGATTTGAACGTGTCTGAGATGGAACAATAGAATAATCTCTCGTGCAGATTCTTAGGCTAATTATTATATTGCAGAATCATGAGGAATCGTGGCAGCTTCGTGGATGTCTCCATTCAGCAGACCATGGCTGTTGCTGATGATGATAATGGCGTGCATAATATTGTATATATTCTTTATACTTCAAGAAGTGTGCTCTCATGCAATATTACACTGATCTCTTGAAAAAAATGTATAAATCCCCAGTGGGTTTAGTCTGATAGTAGAGTATAAGAAATGTCATGCCTGTTTTTAAATGTCATCTTAAATGACAAGGGCATTTAAAGATAGAAGCTGAACAAACCCACATCCCTTTTCAGTCCCAACCCATCAGCCTCTTTATATTTCATTACGCTTGCAAATTAATAATAAATATATGCGCAGCAGGGAGATCGGTTCATGTGCAGGCATCCGATGGATGAATTACATCGCAGGATCGAGAGAGATGGTGATAGCTTGTGGAGGCCTTCATCCAGCAGTGGATTGACCGCGTGGCTGATGATGACTGTGATGAGCAGTGAGATCATTGTTATGAGAATAGGTTTTACCCTTTCTGGCAATAAAACAGTTGTGTTAAGATGTTAAAACACCAAGCTGAAACCTTTTGCAACGATTCATGTCTGCATTAACCACATATACTTGTGAACATGCAAAAAAACATGCTCTGATTGTATATGATGCATTGTCTTCGAAACTGATTCGTTCAAACCAGAGACAGCTTTCTTTAGAGCCTCGTCTCAAACAGTGTTAGACCAGAGGATATCATTGTTACTGTGTACAAAATTGCCAGTGCGTATGATAAATTGTGACTCATTTTCAGCCCCGCAGTAACGGTTCGAGCCTCTGAGGTTTTTTTGCCTTTTACGCCGTCAATTAATTGAGCAATTTAAAACATTTAGCGAGAATCGCATGCCCAATAAACGACGGCTCCTTAATGCCTCAGTTCTCTTAATAAGCAAGGTAACTTTCTATGTAGGTTGCCATTAAAAACACGTATAAAAATAAATTAACCTTGATCTTACATTTTTAAGGGAACATGGTAAAACTATAAAACTAACCACCCAGAGCCACCGCAGAGTAGCCCACTTCTGAGAACACAGCTCCCGGAATTTAGAGCCTTTATTGCTTCGGTCTTAAAACACGAGTCACAAAAATAGTTTTCGTCTAAAACTACAGCCCTATAGTATATTGCTTGTTCATATCACTGCTGGCAGACGTTCCTAAAATTGCAGGCTTCTCTGGAAAGACCTTTCTAGAGGATACCTGGTCTACTCTTCTACACTGGCCAGATGTGATGAAAGAGGTGAAAGTACCCACACTATGACCCTACTGCGCCAGACTTCGCAAAATACTGCTGGGCGAACAGAGGGAAGGGCGATTTTGCGAAACCTGCACCGTTGTTTCAACTGGCGCGTCGCGACATCGAATGGCACAGGCCGGTCTCTGTTGCAGGTCCAGTGTACCAGAGCGTTACACCGCGACAGCATTCCCTTTTCTGCTAAAGGCTGTAATTTAAAAACCCCATGTGAGAAGAGTGTGCGACCACTCACTGCTCTAGCACTCAAAAAAACAACACCCGAATGTGCGTGGCGGTCCATTTACCTTGTGCCTCCACGCCGAATTATTTTTGCTAGATTCTTGTGGCATTTCTCAATCTCTTTGTTATTTTTTTTTTAAACCCGACTCTCTCCTTCAATTTCAGGAAACGTCACGTTAATGCCGAACTGGAAGCGGCAAAGAGGTGGCCGAACACGTGGGGCTTTCTGACTGCCTCTCCGCAGGAGGTTTGTGAATTGCTTGCTAAGTGAAATTTACAAGCTATTTCGCACGTTAAATTATAGGGGACGTTTTGCTCACAAGTGCTCATTTGTGATGCAATTTCCCCCAAATTATTTCAATTTCTGGAACATTACCTCAACCAAAAATTTGAGCCAATACATTTTGATGCAATTACCATATCTTGTTTCCTGGCCGAGTTCATTTGATCTCGGTGTGTGAATTATTTTACAGTTCCACACCCAAGGCGAGATTAAGATAAAAGACATTTAAATACAAAACACACGAGGGCTCTGTGATTCAAACAACTATCAAAAAATGTCACCGCAGCACAGATGAAAGCTTTCATAAAAACGTGCGAGGTGTCCGGAACCATGCGCATGTGGGGCTCGATGTACCGCGTATAGTTGCAATTCTCTGTATTTCATGGGCCATTAATGATGAAATATCGGCTTTATTAATATTTAATGTAAAAAAATAACATTTAAATTAGAATCGCATAAACAAGATTTCATGCATTTAAATTTTGACGATTCATCAATTCGTGCGTCTTCGCTGTATGTTTTGAGTTTTCGCGTTTTTTTTTCTTGTTGCGCTGAAGGTTGCGTGAATTTGGCATGTGGGACTGCCAAATTACGGTGAAGTTTATAACGCAATTCGTAATTTTATTACATATTTTTTTTATGCTCAAATTTGGCTAAGCCAAGTTGACTAGGGGATTGTTTACAACTCGCAGTAGGCTTAATGTGAGGGCGACATTGTCACGCCTCCGATTGGCACGGTTGGCTACTGTACGATGCGAAGGAAGTTCAACATACACGCAGTTGCCTGACCTCACAAATCACCCGCCTGCGGTGGTCATCATCGCAAGACTCCCTTTCGGGAGAGCCCTGGCAAGTTTTCGCAGTTTGGGGCCGATCTTCCAAATGCGTAATCCCGACGAAGTCATTTGCAGGTACATTTTCAGCATTGGGATGATTTTAGCCAATACCTTTATATTGCGTGTACGTGGGGGAGGGGGTGGGTTAGCTAAAGGAGGGAAAAAAAAACGAATCCTGGAGGAATTCCAGGTGGAACAGTGGGAGAACGTACATACTCCACACAGAAAGGGACCCACGTCGGAAATCAAACTCAGGTGCTTATTGCTGTGATGGCACAAGTCAAACTATTGTGTCACTTTGTCACGAGCATTATTGCAGAATGTGAATGGTCTGAAAATCTGCAAAAAAGTTCCGAAATTGTCCTTAAGAAATCCACTTATTGGCTGAGAGCGACCTCATGACTCCATGAGACCAGTGACAAAGTGTGGGGGTAGGGGCCACGATGGCATTGAGAGCGACCTTTGACACAAAAGCTGACCTGTACAGGCTCACCACAAACTCGAACTATGGGGCCTTACCCATTTTTTATGTTTCTAGCACACACAAAGAAGAAAGTGTGCCGAGAGGTTCAGTCGAATTCAACAACACGAACGCCGCTGTCTATTTGTACTTATGTGTGTTGAACTTATTTCGCACCGTACGTAGCCAACCGTGCTAATCTTAGGTGCGGGCTAAAGGGCAACATACTAAACACAAAATCGGTTCTAAAGAATTGCGTTCACAATCTAGATTCCAAAGCGTGGCTTCCTAATATCCACTGTGGCGCAGATGCGCTGCGATTGACAATTTTGCTTAAATCTATAAACTATTTTTTTTTATTCAATCAGGTCAGTCCCACTGAGGTATACAGCTATTTTTCAAAGGCGACCTGGCCACAAATTATAGCTCAAAGCACGTGGCTTATCACGTGGAAATTTATAGCAGCCAAATAATCTCACGTTGAGCACCGGGGGGGGGGGGGGGGGGAGGGGGGGGGGGCCGGGCGGCTTAGCGCCGGTGATCTCCTTCCCGCATTGTTGTGTGCGCGTTCCGTGACGGACCAGTCGCGGGTGACACGGAGCTGGACGGGGATCCGGTGGAGCTGTGACCGACAGCGCAGTGGCAGCCTCCTGCGCTTGCTGGCGAATATAAACGCGGGGGCCGCGAGAGCCGTCGCGTCGAGCGGCGGCGGCGGCGATAAAGGGAGCCTCGATGCATGCGCAGCCAAGACTCAATTCCCGTGACTTTTTATATTTATTTATTTGGTGCATCCCGCTGTGCTCTTAGCTCTCTCTTTCAGAGGCACTTCTGGCCACACGTGACGGCTCATTGAAGTGGCTTGTATCGTATGTGGGAATTTATAATAGCCAAATAATCTAAAAGGCATGTTTCGGGATAGAACCCACGACCTTATGCATGCCAGGGTAGGCAGATTACATATTCTCGTTTAATTGTAAATGTTTCTATTAGAAAACGGGATGCATGTGCAATCCACCAATGAGCGTTCTGACCAATTTTATACCTCCCATGTCATGCGTGTCAGATGAACATATTAAAAATACATAAAATGCAAAATATAATAATCCCATTGTGACATTTTTTCATGCGAATCAAATGAGATTCGTAAATAGTTTGCTGTATGGCCTTATCAATAATTCAATTTCGAATGCCCTATTAACCTCGACCAGTGTTATTCTTAATGTGCTTTTCATGTGTCGCTGCAGCTGCTTAAAGATGAAATCCCCCGTGTGGAGAGTAAGTCGAGAGATGAAATTCCAGGTGATGGCCATGCGACTCCTGCCACTCCAGCCAAATCAGCAGAGCAGCAGCGGGAGGTACGCTTGCTAGAACTCTTCCCCTTGTTGAGGAGAAAGTACAAGCCAAAGTAATTTCTTTCAGAAAATTAGCATCGGCGGTAAAAATTCCCATGTTTGTATGGCGGCGGGATGTCTTCGTCTATCGATAAGACAAGTATGGCAGCCGTGTTGGGCACCGCTCCCCCTTGCCCCTCCCCCCACCCCCGCCTCCTCCTTTCGCTCCCCCTGTTTCTTCCCTTCCACCCCCCGGCAGCACCGGCCCCCCTTGGCTGTCCCCCCACCCTCCCTAGGGGTTAATGGCCCCGGATGGATGATGGGCCACCTCATCCCTCAACTCGGATTTCAACTCGTGGGGCCTGCTCGCTCTACCGCTGAATAACCTGGCTTGTTTTTTCTTTCTCTCCAAAGTCTGATCCATCAAAAAAATCCATGAGCTACAAAACTCAGAACCGTCCGAAAAAAATGGCGCAATAATGTTGAACACAAAAAAACATCTATGCAGGGTGGCTCAGCAGTAGAGCGAGCGACTCGCAATCAGAAGGCTGCGAGCTCAGATCCCTGGTTGGGGGTTGACTCAGCACATCATCCCGCCGGAGTCAATGCAGTCGGTACCGCTTTGCGTGCAAGTCAAACGGTGCTTATCCTGCACGTAGCGGATACTCTCTTCACCAACACGCGGAGATGGTCCTTTAGTTCCACCTCTGCCACAGCTCCCTCCTTCATCCACGACTCTCTCCTCCCTTCACTCCGCAAGACGTTCCCTCTTATCCGCTCGGCCCCCGTCTCCCATTCCCTCCCCCCTCCACTCATCCTTGTCTACTCATTCCCAGCCACCAATCCCATATCTTCGCACCTCGGGGAACACGTCTCCTCATCTCCAGCCACAAATCCGATCTCTTTACACCTCAGGGTGCTCCCGGTAAACTCTGGTGTAGGGGGTGTAAGGTGGCAGGGAACGCCGATGTTGTGGGGACCGTTATGGAGGACTGTTACATATGGACAGACTGCTCCCGCCTAAGGAATGCGGACTTTCCACCACCGGTTCAGGGCTGTAAACGGGAGATAACCGGCACATTAATGGTCACTTTTTGCAGAAAATCACTTTGCCACGAGGGTATTTTGCCCGTTTGTAGCCAAGGAGCAGAAATTGCGCCCATACCCGTGGGCAACATTTGTTTGCACTCGTCCCTTTGTTGTCACCTCGTCGTCGTCGTCGTTGTTGTTGTCGTTGTTGACGTCTCGCCATGCAAGGTGGTGGACGCCGCCCCCGTGGACCTGCCACGCACCTCGCAGGGCGTCATCGGATGGCGGTTGGATGGGCCAGGCCCGTCCCTCGACCACTACGGCCCCCGCGCCCGCGGGAAACGCGACCTCTGCAAGATGCTCAAGTGGCCGCGGGAGGGCTTCGATTAGCCACGTGCACGCGGGCAAGTGGGTAGCACGAGGCCAAAGCATGTCGAGCAAAAGCTTAGCCGCCCCGAGTATCAGAGTATGTATTCATCCCGGGGGAATCCGATGAGCTATAGCGCTCTTTTTCACAGGTGTCCAGTAGTTTTCACAAATCCGAATAAACACAATTAACTAAATAACAGAAACAAGGCAATTCATCTCACCAGTGTCTGGCTTAACTGCAGCTCTGTTCACTTATTTCACTAAAGCTCTATTTTTGTGTCTCTATTTCTTATTGTTGGAAGGGCGACTGGCCTCCAACTGCCCAGTAGCGACGTCCTTTATGAGCTTCCTCTAAATATTACCCAGTGGCACACGCACACGCATCAAGCCTCCTGTACTGGTGGTCAGGGTCATGGGGTAAATCGGGCACGTGCCTCTTATCAACCAACATTTAGTTAAAGCCGAGTTGTTTTTTTATTGTCAATCATCGATAATAATCGTTTGACGAATCGATTAATGAGAAAAGTCATCGATTACTGGGAAAGCTCGTGCGATAATCGAAGCAAACGCCCATCCATAGTGCCGGCTTCTTCTCTTCACGAGTATCATCTGAGAGGTGTAGCCAACTGAATAGGCCCGAGGAAAATGAATATATCTTATCAGCTAACCTATTCATAAAGATGTGTTAAGTAGGAAGTCAATGTTTTCATTTTAGTGTCTTTTTGCCCTCATCTGCAATGCATAATCTGTGGAGGAACATTTTTGAGATCTTTTTTAACGATATTATTGCAGTGCAGCGTGCATTTTGAGATTTCAGTACAGATTCATGCATTAACTATCGTGTGATTTTACCACTCATTCGTGTTTTTCCTTGGGTTATTTTCTCTTTCAGAGGTGTAACGATGCATTGTCGACTCATACACTAACATTGGTCCTGCGCTTACAATAAACGATGGATTGCAGGTGTACAAATTCATCTTAGTATTCGTATATCTTATACATTTACTTCCTTGTGAGAAAGAATTTGTTCTCAACTGAAACTGCGATTACGGATGATGACAATTTATCGAATTGCCGCTGTGAAGAGAGCATCGGTGTGGTGAAGAGTTACAAGTCGACCTTAAAATGCTCATGGAAATGGAACGTTTGGCAATTGTGAATAACAAGAATGTGGATGCCACCTTTGCAATTGATATAATATCTGTGCTGATATCGCTTCGCACTTCGGGGCCTCCGACAAGCCTGTTAGGTTTTATTTGTTGTTGTTCGGCAAATCCTTTAATGGTGGACTTCTCTGTGGACCACTGGCTTGGCTCTTTGCGGTTTTGATCTTCATCTCTCGCGATGTGTTTTGTAGGCAGCGCGCGTAGCTGACCCTGCTAATCGGCGGTTCGGGGGAAGGACAACAAACTAAACACAAAAAGCAATCCTATAGTGTATGTATGTTGAACTTCTTTCGCACCGTGCGTAGCCGACCGTGCTAATTGGCGGTGCGGGGGGGACGTACTACCTTGAAATTTGCAGTAGTCCACCCACCAAACCTCTCTTGGGTGTCTCTTTGCAACCCATAAAAAAACGACAAGATTCATGTCCTTAGGAAAAGCTCCAAGCAAGCGGAGAGCGAAACGTCGGAGACATCACACTCCCCCCACTCCCCCCCCCCTCCTCCCAAAAAAAACACATTGAAAATCCGTCTCATTGTGTGCGTTTGTGATTTTTGTTTTTTTCACTTAACGCACAGCAGTTGGCCGGAGCGAAAATGTGAAATTGTTAAGGCCTCTTTTAGTGCGATTCTGCGATCCGTCTTCTGACCACTGTATGAAAAAAGGGCAGAGGGAGTTAACATCGTAGTCGAGGATTGCTGCTGCTGATGTTTAGTGACAAGGGGGGGGGGGGAGGGGGGGGGTGTCATTGCAGCCACTAGTACGCCTGCACGGCCGTCGCCCCCGCCGCAAGTAAAGTGTTTTGCGATCGTCGGGCTAACTGAGAACTAACGGAGTCCCACAGTCGCGAGCTTGTCACGTGATGTAAAAAGGTTAACTTGACATTTCGTTCCGGCGAAGTAGATCTTCTTTAAGAAAACTTATGTCGAGGATGATAGGAAAATTAGTTTTCTTTGGGTGGGGGGGGGGGAAATGAAAATCAATCCATCATTCCCCTTCCCACGAATAGATTGACTGGTTTGGTGATAAAATTGAAAGAAAGAAAAATGTAGTCTTTCATCGTGATTAAAGCTTGAAAGAACACTCAATACCAGTACAGATGCTGTTTGGCTCAACAAGTTGGAAATTACTTTATTGTTGTTGTTCAGCTGTGGGCTCAACTATGATAGAGACCCCCGCAACAAGGACACTTTCCAGTGGGAGGTTGCAATGTTCGGGTGAAAATCCAAAGGTAAAAACAAATTTGTGCGCGCTGGAACTGCTCACAAACGCCACTGCTGGCTTAAAAGGGTCTCCACGAGAGGGAGCTGTAGGAGGTTTTTATTTGTCATCATTTTTTTCTGGATTAGATCGCGTAAGTGTAAATGTGTCGTTTACTCGCCGCCACCCGACACAGCCAATTAGTACGGTTTTGTCACGGTAGAAAAAAACGTGACAATTTAGTTGCTACTTCAGCCCTCTGGTCGGTGTGTTTGGAGGGTAAATCTACAACATTTACAATTTGAGTTCCCTGGCGTTTCGCCGGTGATAACACCCCAGCATCGTCTGGCGATTTTGCCAGAATTGTGAACGTTACTTGGTCTGCCCTTCCAAGTTGGCCAGACACCGCCACACGTGACCTGTCGATCGACTAACTGCGGTGTCCCCATTTACACAATTTATATACGGTATATACTGCCAGCTAGAAACTTAGCCCCATGGGAGGTAACCATCAACGTGTTTTGTGAACAAAGAATGTCCCCTTAGAATGTCATTAAAAAAATGTCATTAAAAAAATGACATTCATACTGCGTGATACAAATCAATGAATGCTTCATTGTTATGCAGTAGCAGAAAATCTGTGCAATGATTTTCATCTCAATGATGTGGGAAAGGTAGGCCACATTTAATAGCTGCCCGTGCATGGGCAGCGGGTGCTATCTAAAGAGTTTGCTTCGGCATCGTGTGCCCAACACCAAAATTCAAAGACATCCCACGTAGCCTACACAGGCTCTTGGGGCAAGTACTGTTAGCGAACGCCCATGAAGGTCGGCACGGCGTGCAAGGGGGTTGTTGGTGTAAGCCACTGCACCAGGACCAGTTCAGATAATCACCACTCATGTGGCTGTTTCCTAGCGCCACTAACCACTACACCACCGCTCCACATTCTCCAAGTCCCGACCTTTGAATGACCTTTCATAGATACCAGTTGGCCACACCTTATGCACTTACTAATGACAATTTGGTAAATGTGGAATTTGTCATTCTCATTGTGCAGGGCTATCGCGAAGGCGCTATGTTTCACAGATTGGAAGGGAGGAGAGGGGGGGCAATGCAGCTGTGAGGTTTTATCCAAGACAGGAATTTGCGAGGAACTTTTCAACTTTGGACCGTGACGCCGGCAACATTTTGGTGCGTCACCTTTTCCGACGAACGTCACCGGGACCTTTAACATCTACTTTGAAGCAGACAATGAATACTCGTGCTCAGAGCACCCGCAGTGTTAACCAGGGGCGGCTGTTGGGTTCGAACCTTGAAACCTCTGCAAACGACGTTGCGGATACGCTATCGGCTCAGCCATGTCACCCGCAAAAAAAATTTACTTGACAACAAAGACATAAAAAACACACTTTTAGTTAAGTAGCACTTGGCAGGGTTACGTGTGTTTATTTAGAGACCAACTTGCCATTGCATCAGACTTCAGAGTTCTACAAACACGGCTATTTAAAAACCACAGTGTAAAGAACACGAATGCTGATCCTTGCCCACATGGCTCTGCCTGCCTGCCTGCTGGCCCAAGTTGAACCAAGGTGAGGCTGACAGACACTCTTACAGACAGACACTCTTACAGACAGACACTCAGACAGACACTCTTACAGACAGACACTCAGACAGACAGACACTCTTACAGACACACTTAAAGACAGACACTCTTACAGACAGACAATCTTACAGACAGACACTCTTACAGACAGAAACTCAGACACTCTTACAGACAGACACTTACAGACAGACACGCTTACAGATATACACTTACAGATAGACACCCTTACAGATGCACTCTTATGGCTCCGTTTTATTTTGTTCTGATGTCCCTGTGGCATTTGGGACAAAACAGCAACATCCCACATCTAGATTTACGCGACAATTTTTAAAAGAGAAAATCACTGCAACTGAAAATTAAACTATTTAAGGCATAACAGTATAGCACCGTAGCCACGCTTCACACAAAGAGAAAGATCCACTTGAAGCTCTTTTCAGGCTGCTGCAGCCAATGCTGTCTGTTGAGCACCTATGAAGGCCGGCACAGCACATGATGTAGCGGCACGAACAACGCCACACCCGACCACCTTTGTCTGCCAAGATAATGAAGGCTCAATCAACTTAGGGGAGGCCCAGGACTGGTTAACGTATTCACCGCCAATGTTTGCCATGGCCTGGAATCAAACTCCAGTTGCCGGTTTTGTAGTGTGGTGGGATAACCACGATGTTACCACTGTCCACATATGAAAGACAAAGATCCCCCGTATAAACTGTTGGGGCAAGTGCTGTTAGCGAGCACCGATGAAGGCCAGCATAGCACACGAGGGGGTGGGTGGCCAGCACAACGCCTTGCCACCTTTGTCTCCCTAGTGGTGATGTTTACACATCGCACCAGGTACTCATTTGAGGCCGAGTCAACCTTGGGGAGGCCCAAGACCAGTTCAAACATTCGCCACTGTTATTGGTCGTGAGCGGGAATTGAACGCGGATCACCAGATTCATGGTGAAGTGCGCGAACCACCACGCTACCGCTCCCCGCACACGCGCGCGCTTGCATGCACAGACATGCGCACGCGCAGACACATGCACCCACACATTCCCAACAGGCTTGTAACTCCCTTGAAGCCGCAGTCTGCAGACAGCACACGTCACACATGCAGCAACAGTCATTGCACATGGCCCGACTGATAACATCTCCAGCGGCAGGCTGTCTCAGTCCACCATCTAACACGGGTGCACGCGATCTAACGCAGTGACACACGACGCAACGCAGGAGCATGCAGGGCCGGATTTAGGTGTAGGGGAGGCACACGGGGCATTTGTCCCGCGGCCGACATCTCCAGAGAGGCTGACAGGGGGGAAAAAAAAACTAGGGACTGTGTATGATTATTATTGTTTTAGCATGATGATTATTGTTGCAGTATGACCAATATATGGACTCCACGAGTCCAGCGACCAAGGGGAAGACCTACGAACAGACGGTGGGATTCTGTTACGGCAAATCTTGGAGATCGCGTGTCGACTGTGTGGCAGCTGCGAGCTTTGGCGGAGATCGCTTGCGAGATGTGGTGACATCAACAGTTTTGGGCGTGATGACATCTTTATGAACAATATAAACGATCGCATTTTTTAATGCTGTTTATTAAGTTGTTTTGCATTTCATCCTTCAAGTCTTCCCCCCCCCAACTGGCATAGATTAAGCCTCTCCTATCGTGCTGACAACAAAAAAAAGATGAACACATGGACGCGAGAACACACGCGCAAGGTTGAACACATCATTCTAAGTGATAAGCAAACTAAGTGGGCTTGGGAGGGACACGTCGTTAGAAGGGATGATGACCGAAGGTCAACAACATTCATGGAGCTTGCATCTCGGTCATGGAACACATCCGAGAGAACGTCCACTCGTGTAGTTGGAGCGATTTAAAAGCTCGCGTGCGCGGACGCAAGGTGGATTGCCGCATCGAGGGACCACGAGGGACCACGAGGGACCACGAGGGACCACGAGGGACCACGAGGGACGTGTGTACGTCTCACTTCTTTCGCACCGTGCGTAACCGTGCCGACTTTTGGCGAAGCCGTCGACCAGCAGTGGGATCGATGACGTCCGGTGATAACGATGGTGCTCACAAGGAACTAGCTAAGGATAGAGCGAGGGACTCTTCGCGTTCTGCTCCGGCGTCCCCCAGGGGGAACAGACATCCTAAATCCGGCAGTGAGTGCGCGCGCGCGCGCCGAGGAGGAAAAACTCCGCTCGGGGAATTCCATGCGCCCGACCTACAAGGGGGGTTTCCAATCCCCTCCGCCGGTGGGGGTGGGAGCGGGGGGGGGGGGGGGGGGGGTTGGCTACTCGCAGGGGTCACTGCACGCGTGGCCGCAAGTGGTCTGGCAGCACTTCTGATCGTCGCTGCAGTCCCCGTCGTGCTCGCAGTACTCGGCGCACATCCCCGTCGTCTTGGGCTGGGGGCACTTCCCGGGCTTCACTGAAGAGGAAGAAGAAAAATGATCATAAAGAACAATATTTCATATTTTACCAGGTGTAAGGCCCAACTGAGCTATACAGATATTTTTCAGAAGCGACCTGCCCACAAATTGTAGCGCAACGAAGTGGCTTGTCACGTGGGCATTTAGAGCAGCCAAATATTCTGAACGCGCGCCGATTCGAAATGTGGAGGGGAAAACCGGAGGGGCCCGGAGAAAAATCCACACGACCACGGGGAGAGGCGAACACGCAAACTCCGAATATGCAAGCGTCGGTGGTCGGGATCGAACCCACGACCTCATGCATACCGGGCGAGGTTAGTTAACATCTCGCTAAAGGGCCGCCACCGCACACTGTCACCACACCCGCCACGTAACAATTGTCCACTTTATTTAGAATTGCATCCATAATAATAATAGTAATAGCTGTCCCATGTGTTTTTGCGGTGTAACGCGGGTTGCTCCGCGCGATGTCCGACGTTTTGCTCCACGTGCCGGGGAGCTCATTTGAACAGTGGCAGCCAAAAGTGGGGGGTGATAGCGAAGAGGATGTCCACCGCGGACATGGAGTGATGAAATCATGGGGCCAGTTTGACCATACTTCACCACGCCAATCAATAGGGGTTTGGTGAAGTGGTCCCAGGACCAGTTAAGATACCACTCGCCACGACCGGGAACTGAACTCAACTCAATGGTTTCATAGAGCAGCGGTCTAAAAATGTACGCCTCCACGCCACTCAAATGTTGTTCTGGTAGAGTATTAACAGTAGTAGTTAAATGATGCACCGACTCATATCTATTACAGTATTAAGCTCATGATATGTGACTGAATCACATGTTTGAGAATTGGTGTTTTTCCATTTGTACATGTTGCAGGTAGTGGGTTCATGTTACCACTGCAGCCACGACAGCGGGCTACCATTCTCAAGTACTAATAAAAAAATCAATTCTGAAATTTAATATTGATCCTGGATTGTGAAAATTCTCTGTAAAGTTCCAGCTAGGTGTGGATCGTTCCACCGCTGATAATTAAAACAAATTCCTCCAAACAAATGAAGGGCGTGTGAGTTGCAACTGAGATTCCCCTCCGGGAAGGTTGTGTTGTAATTGTCAACAATATTTGTGTTTAACCAATGCTGACAGCACAAACCAAAAATAAGACATTTCATTCCAGCGGCACGGACCGTGCATGGAAAAATTACCGCACTAAAAGACCCGGAGGTGGCATTCCTCCAATGGGCAGTCTCAGAACATTAATTAGCGGCCGAGCTTCTGGTGCGGACGCCACACTGAGTTATTCAAGCGCTGGGGCCAACGGGCTGCCAGATGCAATTTGGCGCGTGGCACGGCCACGAATTCTCTAGCCCATCGTGGAGCATAATCAGCAAACTGGTGGGGGGAAATGGTTCTTTTTATATACATTCTCTCCATTAGCCGCTTGAACATCCTTCCCTGCTCACGTCAACCAAAACCACCGCAAAGCGGCAGCTTCGCAGATCACAAAGGCGGCTATTGTCAGCGCAACGTGCGTGGGCGAGCGGGCGGGCGGGCGGGCGGGCGGGGCGCTGGCACCGCGTTTAGAAATAGCACCTGTTGTTGCCCGGCGCGTGCCGTGCCGCTGCTGCACCCCGTGCGTGGATTTCGCAGTAGCGGCAGGGTTCGGTATCGAGCTCACCCGCCACCCGCCACCCGCCACCCACCCCAAACTGGTCGTGTCCGAGGTCGGCCGCTACTTTTTTTATTTGGTATTCTTTGTCTTTTTCTTTTTTTACTTTTACCCAAGCTCTAGAGACCAACAACCTCGAGGGGTGGGCTCTGGTGACTCCCTCTGTTGGAGGCCCCTTTCGCCAGCAGTGGCACCAGCGGGAAATTGCAGGGCTGCACCCTTTACAGAATGTTATCCCAACTTTTGCTGTCAAGTTGCCCCGTCTCGCAGACGAATTGCAACCCGCGTCCCCCACGGTCACGGGCCGGAGGGGGCCAGATGAGGGTATTTGGACAGAGGTCCCGTTGTCATTGCTGGTCGCAATGGCCAATGCCAACCACGATACATCACTGCCGCGAGGATTTAACAACACGCAGAGATTAAAATCTGTAAAAGTGGAGGAAACCCATCAAAACAGAATAATAAGTGCAGAATGGAAAAAACAAACAGAAAAGATTTAACAACACACGAACATGGGGAGCATTGCATGTGCAAAATATCTCCGCATATCCAGAACACCAGCTCAAATGAACTGAACGTCTGGCCAATTGCCGTTTATAACCACGGACTCAGAGAGTTGGGGAAATGTTGCCATCCCAAAAGACACTGCTGCTTGTTGGGATAGCCACATTTTCTCAACTCGTTGAGATGGCCACAAATTCAGTTATTTTGAGCCTGTGAGCTGGATAAGGCTGTTCAATGGCTCTCCTAGTGACGTTAAAGTTCCACAACCTACAACACCCAGCAAGCACTGCTGGTCACCCATCCAAGTTTAAACTCGGCTCAACCCCGTTCCCCTTCTGATATACGATGACATCAGGTGAATTCAGGGTGGCTTGGTCTCAAGCAGCCGGTCTCTCACCAGCATTTCTCACCGTAAGTAGTGACACCCAGGAGGAGGTCTCATTCCCATTGATGGGGGGGGGGGGGGGGGGGGGTTGGGGAAATGTGGCGTTCCCAAGCCTGCATTTGTTTTCCCCGCAGCCACCGTTGAGACCGGCTCACCGGCCAATGGACGTTAGGGGGCAGCCTTACTTACCCGAGTGGGCCTTCATGCACTCGTGACCACAGCCATTGCTGCAGCACTTCTCATCACCGGGGCACTCCACATCATCCGTGCAGTACTCGGCGCACATGCCCATTCCGTGGCGCACCGGGCACACGCCAAACTTCACTGCGGCGACAACACAGGACACACAACATGCGGCCGTGAAGCCTCGCAACACGAACAGCAAGGGGCTTTCCTCGAGGCGCCCCAGTGGCGAGATGTTATCTCCCTCGCCGGGTAGGAAGGAGGTGACCGGTTCGAACCCCTACGCCTGTATATATTTGGAGTTTGCGTGTCTCTCTCTCTCTCTCCGTGGTTATGTGGATTTTGCTCCAGGTCCCTCGGTTTTGACCCTCCACATTAAAGAGACATGCGTGTTTGGATTACTTGGCTACTATGAATTCCCACTTCGATGAGCCGTCATGCGTGGCTAGGTCACCTTTAATAAGGCGCTAATGCAGCTCAGTGGGTTGTACCCAATTGATAAGATATCCTTCAGTTTAGTCCCTCGCTCTGTGCTCGTGTGTTTGAGAGTCGCGCCACGTGCTGCTCTCCATAAAGTCTGCCGTTGTCGTGTCCACGCGCGAGAAAACGATCGTCATGAGCTCAAATCGCTCTCCGGATTTCAATTCCTGGATTCAGCACAACTGTGAAAAAAAAAACCTACGCTGGAGTGAGGGAGCTTCGTTTGATTCGTCCAAGGGGAGGTCAATGTTTTGGACGAGGGGACGGGGGGGGGGAGGGTAGAGAGGTGCAACAAGGTAAAGATGTTACTTGGTTTTTTTTGTTTTTTAAACCCCTTCTCAGCCACATTTGAACTCCACAATGATCTCCTTGGCTCACGCACGCCTGTCGTAATAACGATGACACAGCCTACCGCCTATTTGCCTGCAGCATCGTTCGGCCCCCGTGATGGTCAATGACAATTGTAATTAGGTGAGAATGTGTACCCATTAAAAAGGGATGTCGATGGCGGTGTTTTCTTCTTTCCCCCGTTCCATGTCACGTTCCAGGTCATACCAATCAATTTTGTTCCTTTAGACGGTCTCATCATAAACAAGCTGCTGGCCCTAACAAGGCACGCTACATAAAGATTGTTGTTAATAGGTTTCGTTTTTGTTTCACGCTGGTGAAAATAACGCACATAAACGTGCACGATATTATCCACCTTATCACCGTGTATTTTTTTGTGCGTGTGTGTGCAGGCAGGTCAAAGGTTCGCCGTGATAGAGGCCAATTAGCGCCTTTCGGACATCACCCTGTTACCCACGAAGAGGATGACACACACCCAGCCGCCACGACCAAATCAACGTGCCCGACCTTCGGATGTCGGAAAGCTAAGCAGGTTTGATTGAGCCTGCTTAGTACTTTGATTGTAGACTGCCTGGGAATACGAAGTGCTGCGGGCTCGGGTAGCGAGGTGGCCGGGAAACAACTGCACGGTCAAAGGGATTCTTGAATCTATGTACGCAGACATTTGAGTGTTACCACCTCCTCGTACGCATGGTGAATTTTCTCTCGGTATTACAGTTTCTTAAAACATGCCATACACCTATTACTGGAATTGGGCAAAGCATTCCAATGTATCAGGGCCACCCCGAAAAAAATTCTTAAGACTCAGGATTTCCTGGCTTAAAGAGAATTATTATAAGGGCTTTTTTCACATGGCCGTGACAGCATGCCCGTCAACCTTCGTCTCTCAGTGGCTCAGTGAGCTGGGTCACTGAGATCACAGGGGAGCGCCATGAGAAAGCAGCTGACTCGAGCAGAATGACCCTTACGGCGGCTAGAAGATGGAAACAAAAGGTTGATTAGACTCCATATTGTAGCAATCAAGTGGATGAGTAATAATGTTGCTGATGCGTATGTTTCCGTGGTTGTGCTGCATAGCTCTCCGAGGTGTCTGTCTTTTTTTGTCTTTTTCTATTACTTCTTTCGCACCGTACGTAGCCCAACCGAAGCGCGTACCTACGACGGGGGTGACACACACGGGCCCGCAGTCGAAGACGCAGCACTTGTGCAGTGAAGAAGGACAATCCTGGTCGTTGGCGCAGCCCCTCTGGAACGGCTTCTCGAGCAGCTTCTTGGGGCAACTCTTGTAGCCATCTGTCACAGACGCTCACGCAGAGACCCACGTCGGCCGCCGCACTAGCGGAGTGGCACCAGCGGGGTGCCACAGCCTCCTGCTGGAAAATAATACGACCTGTCTTCCACATACTCCCCCTCCACCCCCACATGCTTCCACTCTGCATCAACGCTGGAGACATTGTCTGTAGTGTTTACTACCCAAGAGGGAGATGCCCTCACGCTCCCCCACGCCCCCGTCTCTCGGAATCACTCACTCCGCCAGTAAAATTATGACCGTTCCCAACAGCTGCCCCCCCCCATACCCCCCCCCCCATCCCCACTTCCCCCACCACCCGGCCCCACAGACTCATTTGGAATTCGCTGTGTGCCCGGTGCCTTCCATCAATTAGAGGCACGTGCACGCCTCATTAGAGCCACCACACCGCCTGCACGTGGGGGCTCTGCGCGATATCGCACCCTGACAGCGTGGATTTCTTCTTTTTGGGGGAGGGGGAGATTTTATGCGCCGATCACAGCTAAAGAGCGTTAAAAATAAAAAAACCCTCCAGGTCTAACAGCGCATCGATTCACAGGTTTTTTTATCTCGCGCCGTGATTCGTTATAACATTGTGGAGGTGGTGGTGGTGGTGGTGATGGTGGTGGTGGTGGTTGTGGTGGTGGTGGTTGTGGTGGTGATGGTGGTGGTGGTGGTGGTTCCATTGCCTCGAATCGTATGCGTATCAGGCATTGAGGCATATCACTGATGGCTGCCCAATAACAACGGGTGCATTCTGATGGGACTAGCAGACTCCACTCAGCTACGCTGATGACATGGAATGGCTTACAACATTAAAAGTACAGTTGTAGCCTGTTGCTTTGTTTTAAAACACCATAGATGAAGACGTGAATATTAATTTAAGGGGTTTTTTTTTCTTTTCGTATATCACGTATTTAACGGGGTCAGTCATGTCACCCCTGCCAGCCACTAGAGGAATTCTCCATTAGCCGCTATGTTAAACGACTCACACCGTGGTGCTCAACTCCGACAATTCATCGTGTTATCGGGGACGAGAGGCGGTGTGAGTGAGTTACCGTCTCTCTTAAAAAGATTTCCCTTGCCCCTCCAACAAAATCTTTATCATCGTTTGGAGTGGAAGACGGCAACTTTCGCGTGGCCCACTACTCTGTTAAAATGAAAAATCACCACTAATGCCATCAACCCGGCGACCTGACATTGATCAACGATCTCCCGGTCTCCAGAGCAACAGCTCAAATCACAGTCAACAGGGCTTGCATTCCCTCACGGAATATTTCCCGTGACTAAGTAGCCCCAGCGATAGCGAGAGGCAACACTGGATCCCAAGTAAACGTGCCAATGCTGCTGGGCCAACATTGGCACGTTGGCCCAGCGTTCCGTATTGGAATTCCAGGCTCGGGGGCAGACGCAGCTGAAATAAAGCAACGGTCATCGCCGTGTGCTGTCCAGGATGCAATGAAAATTTCGGGACGGATAAAAATAAAGAAAACGAATCCCAGTTGACGATCCTTGCCGCAGGTTTCAACAACTTTGGGATAATGAATGGAAAAGCACGCGTGATGAAAATGTGCGAGGAGACAGCGTGACGTACGGCGGTTACAACATATGTAATTACAGTTTTAAAATAACACACCTAACCTTAACCTTAATGGGATTTTTTTTTTACTCAACACGAAGCCTCAACCTTAATTCTATAAGTAGCGGCAGCCAAAACCTCTTATTAACCTTAATGTTTGAGAGTAATGGTATAATGTGTACCATTCAACCGCACACCACTGTTCCGGCTATTAGCTACAATGAGGAAGTTATAACCCATAGCCTGGTCCAACTTAAGTAGTTTTACCAATTACCGGGCAGGCTATTACTGGATAATTGATAACAGAATTGTTTAGTTAGTATTTCAACCGAATAATTAAGACACTGGTGGAGATGATTTTTTTTGTTATGAATTTTAACTGCGTTTCAATTTGCACCCCGGTAATGATTTGTGTTCTCAGACACCATCAATAAATGTAGCATTTCCAACTTCCCGCCTAACCAAACGGAGCGCAACCAGCACGGTGGCATTTTGTTCGAATTCCTTGTGGAAGCCGTGTCAAGCCGTGCAACGCAGAGGGTTATTCTGAAGCCTGGCAAATATTTTTTTGAAAGGGTGGCCGGTCGGTTAGATTTTTTTTTATGTTTTTCTTTCTCAAACCAGGAAAGACACCGAGTCCCGCGATTTTATTTCAGGAGACTCTGCCAAATTTTCGGAGGCGACGTCGCTATGTTTAATTCCATATGCGTGATTTGCAGGTAACTGTTAAGCATTTGGGATATTTGGCCAATACAAATGACATTGAATGTTACAGGCGGTGAGGGGGGGGGGCGGGGTGGCGTTTCTGTGGGAGGAAACCAGAGAACCCAGAGAGAACCCACGCAGCACAGGCGAACATGCAAACTTCACGATGAAAGGCGCCCGAGTCAGGAGTCAAACCCAGGATTTTGCTGCTGTGAGGCACACGTGTTACCACTGCACCACCCCGCCGTGGCGATGTGCAGAGATGGCGAAAGACATGGCGGTAGTATTGCATAGTAGCGTGATAAGAGGTTGCCGACTCAGTACTCTTGATTTAATGAGGGGATGTAAATTTAAACGAGTGAATTGTAATGAATTATAATGTACAGCCCTCTGTCCATTCACTGCTGATTAAAGGCCTCCAACGTGCCGTATGAAACATGGGGCTTGCTTCAGCATACTTCACCATGCTGGTCGGTGTGGTTTAGTGGACAGGGGGTGTTGAGGGTCAATTCTGGTTCAGCTTGCCACTGAAGTTAGCCGTGACCCAGAATCAATGTCTATAAAAGGTAAAAGTGCAAGGTTGCACTTTTACCTTTTTACCCATCTGGGCTGTTATATTCCCCCGCTGCCACTGGAAACCACATTTAATTTCCATACCCGCCGGTGCTCAAATAAAATCTGACCTGCAACACTTTTGGAAGACACCTCATTCAACCAACGTTGCAGTTTTTCCATTTTAAGTCCTCCACCACCACCACCACCACAACCACCACAACCACCAACAAAACAAGCAAGCCAACGCTTCACTCACCAGGGCCGGACACATAGCCGAAGGCTTTCACGTAGCCGACCGCTAGCAGCAGGACCGCGCAGACGGCAAGACGGATCTCCATTATCGTTCGGCCGGACGGGCGGCCGGGCTGGCTGGGTTCGGGCGAGCAGTAGCTTCGGGCGGCAGGGTTGCGGCCGCTGTGGTGTCCGTGGCAGCTGTGGTACAACTTTGTCCCCGCTCGGACGTTGTGTGCCGCCGCTCCAGTATCGCTGACGTTGACGCCTTCCCTATTGGGTTTCAGTGCAGCTGCCCTCTGTTACAAACTGGGGGGGGGGGGGGGGACTTTTACTTTTGTTCGTCTTTTTTTCGGGTTGTTCGTGTGCCCATTAACAGGCCGAAGCATGCGTTGCATTAAACCCAGTGAAAGCAACGCATTGTTGACGACTCGGGAGCGCGGATTTTGATATCCGTTATTCTGGGAAGCAGAAAATATCAAATAGCTTTTCCAGACAGGTTGGCCGTGGTGTCGCTGGCAATCGAGTGGGGGAGGCTCGAACGGGGCAGCAGTAACACGAGTGACAGGGCACCATCACTGAAAGCATAATGGAGGCAGCAATGACCAGCAACTCGGTGACCAGTTAAGATCTGTCGAGTCATGTCCTCATTGTTAAAGTGCACCAAGATAAGTTTTACAAAAAGTCCATCAATAAGTAAGACACCGCCACATTCAGGAACTCAACAACAAAACTCCACATTGTGTAAAGCTGCAACATTATTCTGATTTCACGATCTTTCCTACTTCACCGCTGTTTTGCACCCAATATCGTGTGATGTGATGCGTTATCCTGTGATATCATGTGACGATGCGTGTGATGCATTATCCTAACCTTGTGATTTTTGTGCCGGTAGTAGTGTTGATGCACATTCTTGCCATTCGAAACTTGACCACTGTGTACAATTGTTTTTGGTTGTGTTCACGCTTTTTTTGTAAATCGGGTCCCTATCAAAATGTATTGTCCAATGGGTTGTATCTGTGCCAAAACAAACCAAAAACCATACCAAGCTAAGAAACAACTTACTTTTATCATATTAAATATATGCAGCTACTGAATAGTGACTACATACTGTGCCTGTTTGTGCACTCTGCGCATTCAGCATAATCAGCGTTTATGTCACGGTGTTAAATAGACAAAAATGCAGTCAATTATGCCACGATTTTGTCGGGAATGTTGAGCGTTTCTTAGCCATGTATGCAAATGTTTGGAGGTGTCCAAACACTCACGACCCCCACAGTAGCTGCTGCTCCTTGGTACATTTTTACCGCATACCTGGATACGCAGCTGAACAACCCTGCCATTTCTACAATTAAATACAAGCACGTTGTTTATAATAAATGTTTTTATTAGATTACGTAAGTATAAATGTGTCGTTAACCCGCCACCACCCGACACGGCCAATTAGTCAGGTTTGTTATGTAAACAAAAAACGTGCCAATTAATTACTGCAGCCCACCAGTGTGATGGAAAGTAAATCCACAACATTTACAATTTCAGTACCGTTACGTTTTCGCAGGTAATCAATTACATCGTCGGGCGATTTTGCCAGAATTGTGAATTGTGAACACAACCGGTAGGCTGAAGTAGTAACTCATTGGCATGTTTTGTTTAAGTGACAAACCTTAGTAATTGGCTGTGTCGGGTGGTGGCAGGTTAACGCCACATTATCCTTACACGATCTAACCCAAAAAAACCTTTATCATGAATAACATTGGTCGTGAAAGCCTACGGTGTCAAACAGGCAAATTGTTATTAAATTAAGACTCTGTCCTCCGATCTGCAAAAAAGCAGAGATATGTCTTTCTTGATGTCGCCTTTTATTAATGAGCATGGTTTGTGCATTCACGGCATGCCGTGACACAACACTGCCCTCCGCTGGACTGCGCTACCACTTTCATCTCTGCCAGAAAAAGAACATTCACTCGGAGCATCTGCGACCGTTTACACACATTGTTGACTGGCCACCGGTCAATTGGGAAGATACAAAATAATGTATGCATAGCCATCACGCTCACACAAGCATGCACGTTGCGCAAGGTGGTCCTCCTTTACCAGGAAGTGGGAATTGATACAAAAAGCCAAATTCTGGTCACGATGCTTAAAATGACTCTCCGCTGTGTTTTTGTTGCTGTCGCTGTTGGGTTGTGCCGCACGTTGCCCTCGTATCGTGTCGGTAGTACAACTCGAAAGCACATGGGAGAGCCGTACAGCACAACGACGCAAACCTAGACAGCAGCAAAGCTGAACAAGCAGTGAGCATCCGCAAACATCTTCAAAATGATTGACACCAGTCATGGTAATCTCCCAATATAACTTTATTTTTACATCGTAAAATGATTGTTTCTTTTTGGCGTCAAGTACGCATTCGCTACACGATGCTCATAACTCAGTACAGTCGTAGAATGTAATGTACATTATTTAAAGTGTATTGCAAAGACCATTGCTCTCAAACGCAAACGACGTGCGTCAAAATCACCCACCCAGGAACCTTCAAGATCGTCGACCCCAATTCCGAATGTTTAACCGATGGCGTAAACAGCATGACAACACGAAACCCGGGTTTATAACGTACAGTATTATTATTTCACGATTTACAGCTTTTCTTTGTTTAAGATTTCTAACGGTTACCATTTAACCAGACCACACACACACAGACCGGCCCCCACAGCCACCCCCCCCCCAACCACACCCCCACCACCGCGTTTTCAAGCAGAGTTACAACGGCGGCGGTAACGATAGACGATGATTAGCAGAGCACTGGGGCAGCAAATTCATACATCAGTCATTGAGATCAGGTTGTGTTCGAGAAACATGCGATCCTTTTCTAAAGTTACGGATCAAAGCTAATCCAAATGCATGTCCAAAAAAAAGAGGCTTTACATCAACAATTAAAACGTTGGCATCGAGAGATGAATGGACTGCCGGACGCCCGAGCTGGAGAAGGGGTTGTGGTGGCTGCTCTAAATTGTCAGTCGCTACGAGCCGTTTAAACCTGAGCCACGCTCCGCTGCTCAATAAGCAGCGGCCCACCACCAATGAGAAGAATAAACACAGCAACGTCCAGGATTGAGTGCAACGCGTTTCTGTTGGGTAAAACAAGAGCGGCGGTGACAAACATGGGAGTCGGCAATAAAGGCCACGCAGCACCATGACACCGATTCTGCGACAGTGGCGCTTGCACGGCGCTCCCCCGTCAAGTGGCAAACAGGCACGGGCTCCCCGCGGCCGCGATCCGAAGGGGCGAGAGTTTGGCGGGCGACGGTCGCCGCGGCGTTTCCGCTCGTAGACATCTCGTCGCCCAACATCCGAACAAATCTGATCGCAGCAACCTCCAACCAAAATCGCAGGCCTCGCATCGCGGCCCGATGTCGAGCACTCTCGCCTCGTTTGAAAAGAACGGCGGCCTCAAGTCCCTCGCACGAGTGGGACGTGGAACAGTACGGTGCGGACGGTTGGTGCGATGGGGTGGTGGTGGTGGTCGTGTGGTCTGACGCTATTGGACACAAAGGTTTGATGGCGGTATGATTGTGTAGAGCAGTGGTTCTTAACCTTTACGGCAGCCTCGCACCCTTTTTGGTTCTCAGTCGTAAAACAATGTATAATGTTAATAAATACATAGGGTTTAATTTGTGTTTCGATTTACCTTCTAAAAAAGTCTGGTATGTCCCGCATCTCCAGAACGGGCATCTCACACCATCAGGGGGTGCATGTACCCCAGGTTAAGAACTACTGGTGTAGAGAGATAGTGTGGTGGTGTGTTATGATTGGAGGGGGGGGGGGGATGATGTGGGGTGAAGTGGTATGATGGTGTAGTGAGATGTGTGGAGAGATGTGGTGTGCATAGATGGTGTGAAGTGGTATGATGGTGTGGTGAGATGTGTGGAGAAATGTGGTATGATGGGCATGACGGGCCTCCTGAGTAGACTCAGCCGATCAATTTCAGCTGCACACTGCTGTGGGTTGCAGGAGAGAGAACTCTGTCCCATCATTCAGTTGCCCACCAAGCTACCGAAGTCGGCTCATGGTTCATGCGTTGCAAGCAACGGTTGCCAATTATGGTTGCCCACAAGGATTGCCCTAAAATGCCGCTGCTGGCTCCATGGCCTTTGCATTCACGCGAGTGTCCGCGGTCTTTCAAACGTGCTTAAGTTGGAGAAAGAAAAAAGTTTTCGTTGTTGAAAGGATGAATTAAATTAGAACAGCTTGGACATTTAGTAACTTGGTGATGCATTTACAATGCCGTCACAAAAAAAAAACCTTTCACAAACCGTGTGAAAGTGAAGAGCCATTATTTACGCCCGTCCGTTTTATCAACTTTAAACCTCCCACTCGCACAAAGGAAAGCAATTCATCCGTGTGTCAATAAAAATATATATCTGGCACATTCCATTATGTAGAGTTATAATGACGAAAAGAATGACGAACCAACTCCAGTCTGGATCCACACAACTGTATAATTATATTACTGCCCAAGCTTGCCTATTCATATTTAAGACTCAGCCAGACAAGCAGTGCTGAGAATACATATTCATTGTCTCACACACACACTTGTACCTCGATGTACATTTCAGCATGAGCAGTGTTTACATATTACATATCAAGGAATTTATGAGGACAAAAAAGGTGAAGAAATAACAAATGTATAGCTTCAAAAGCCTTTCATACTTGAGAATCTCATAGAACCTTGTCTCAATAGGGCCATGAGTTAAGCGACATGATTACATGAAAAAATATGAACACATGTAACATTGTGGAAGATACAAATGCTAACCTTCAGCCCATTTTTATCAATCAGGTTATGTGATGGCTAGAGGATGCGGCTCGCAATCAGAAGGTTATCAGTTCAAATTCAGGGTCAACAAGATGCATACTGCTGCTTTCTGGGGAAATCAACAGTGGTTGTATTTTGGAAATAATTTTTAGTTTTTACAAACGCTGACATTCCTGCTTAGTCAGCATTATTTTCACTGCTATGCAAATTACATCATACAAATTTAAAGTGTGTAGAAATGTATATACATGCACACTGTGCACTTCCATGCGTACCTCAAAGTGCACCTAGCCTGGCACAAGTGCCATGGTGACATTACCAACCACTTAGTGACGGACGGTAGTTATTATTCGTCACTAAGTGATGGCAGTTGTTATTATACACGCACAACAATTATAGGCACGTGTATATATAAACTAATTTCTATACACAACATAGACTAATTATAAATGTGTGCGCATGTATAATTACACTCTAATATAAACCCACACACACGCATGTGTGTACGTGGGTATATATGTAATCTTACAAAACAGACACTGAAAATCAATAGGGCCGTGGAACAGGTGGGTTTTATTCCCAGTCAGTACTCTCACCCAGGGGATTTTAATTATTTCCAACCAACTGTCCTCAGTGTCTGCCTGCGCAGGAATCCTAACTTGGACTTGCCACAAATTGTCGTCTCATTGAGTGGAGCCATCGGCAATTCCGGGGGAGAGAGAGAGGAGCGAGGTGTACGTAATGTGCAAACACCAGAAAAAATTGCCATTAGTGCTACCTTTTTTTTTACTAAAAAATAACATCCGTAACCTTCACTATCCATGCGAAATCATATTTAACAAGCTGACAGACCAGTTCATTAACCATTTCACCAATGGCATTATTATAATTTTAGCAACACTCCAATTTATTCAGACAAAAAAACCGTGTTATAATTGGGCTAGCAGCCAGTGCGGGTCAGAGGGCCTGGGAGCCAAAACAACCGCTGGTTTTGCACACCGTCAAATGTTTGGAGTGCCGACGCAGGCTGAAGTTTAATTGTTTTTCACTTTACTTTGGGATATTTGTTTTTGCCGACGTCCAAGCGAGAGGGACATCATATCGCAGACGGCTCCTCGCTGGAAGGGGAGAGCAGCAGTCTGAAGAGAGGAACGCCCACGTGCTGACCGTGGGGCATGCATCTCGTCGGGCAAACTGTTCCCATCCAACTTGCCAACATCCCGCCCCCAAGCTTGCCTTCATCTCCCCCCATTCCAGTGGAATTACAATAATAATAACAACCATAATCATTTAAAGCCCTTTGTCAATCCACTGTTGGCTCAAATGTGCCTGCACCATGTCGTGTGTGAAAGGGGGGATATCTGAACATGGTTCATCAGCGTGGGATGAAGTACAGTATGGTCAAACAGCGGGTCGGTGAAGGGGAGGTCCAGAAATCGTTCAGATCCCACTCACCACCGATATTAATCAAACTCAGGTTGCCAGGTTCATTGCATGGTGCGCCAACCACTGTACTAACACTCCACCCCTCCCTGTGCAATGCCCTCTCCAACGAGGCTCCTTGACAAGCACGCATTCCTGACACTGTTAAGCACGAGGCGCAGCGCTCGCACCACCCTGAAAGACTCTTCCACACCAAACCGCAAGCTGCGCCAAGCTTATACCACGATGCCGCGCGGCTTCGCTGGAGCGCAAAACGGGTGCGCGTGGGCGAGTTTTCTCGATCACAGCGGGTCTCCAAAGCAAGCGCAACTTTTGATTCGGAGATCGTTGAGCGGGACTTTCATTTGTAGCGTGTGTGCGCGTCTGTATTGGGAAATCCATGTGGTCGCGATTACTTGCATCATGATTGACTGCGCATCCCCACAACACACGCTCTCTTGTGTTACTCCCGGCAGACGGGGTCTGCATTGGAAACAGATTGGCCCATCTGATGTTTCCACGCCCATTGCTTTCGCAACCCCGGAATATGACCTTCATGTGGCGCCGGCTGGATTTGCATTACGGACCATGGATCTGTGACCTATTGCGCATGTGACATATTAAACTTAGCGATTTCTTCATTCAGAATCCAGAGATCAGCACAACCATCAAATTACATCGAGCAAGGGGTGCAATTATGCGTCATAGCGCTCAAGTTTCATTCTGACAAACGTACGAGCTTATTATTGGACGTTACAAAGTTTTTCAATCACCCCCACATCAGGTATGAATGTCTACAAAAGATCACCAGCTTTAAATATGCATATTACCCGCGCCTTGGCTCCTTCAGCTGAGCATCAATAACTTAGGAACACAACACTCTCTGCCAGGCCATTGAACATCAGTAAGAACGGCGGGAGTAGCTTTACAAATCTCACGGCTGTCTGTCAAGGCATCAGATTATTTAATTCCGTTACGCCACTTTCTGACACTGCATTAGACTTGTATTTCTTCGCGCACTGACCCATGCAGTCTCGTTCTACTCAAATGTGCACGTGAGAAAAAAAAATAGCCCGAACGACACGAGTTATTATTATGAACATGATGTACAAAAAAAAGGTGTAAGGCTTAAATGATTGCTACAGGATGTCGGTGATCTGATACCCAGCATAAGGGCGATTCAACCGTCATGATATTGTCGAAGTCCAATGGAAATAACCAGAAACACAGAATTGGCATGAGCTTCACACTATCATTTTGCCGCATAATTTGAAAGGGGCTGATACACATCCTCCGCCATTTGGTCCACGAGAGAAAGGACAGAAGGAAAAAGAACAGAACAGGCCATACGGGATTTTCAGCTGCCATGTAAGCGTACGAGCAGCTGCGCACAACAACAAACGAGCAACACTGTGAATCGCATGACGTTGCAATGAACAGTCACTTCAGAGCCAAATTAATCAATCACCCGCCCGCAACCCCAAAATCAAACACGCCTGATAAACAAAGTTCGTGCGCGTTAACACCGCTACCCTGTTTATATTTATAATAAACTCAACTGTGAAATTTACCAGGTTTTTTGCCAACGTTAACGCTGCAATGTTTTGCTGTTGGGTTTTTTCTTTCCCCCTTTTTTTCCAAAAGAGGAACTCGTAACCGCGCAAGGCATTCTCGCAGTTTACACTCAGCTCGGGAGCTTTTACATCGTGTGGAAGAGACTCAGCGCTTCCGCCGCCTTCGCTCTCACCGAGGCGGATGGATCCTTGAGCAAAATAATCACAGCTGGGAAAACACAAGGCGGTCATACACAGCGCTGCGTCAATAAAGGCACGGGTTGAACTACGGCTACAAATTAGACGGTCATAAAAAAAATTATAACTGCCAGGCAGCGACGAAACCGGCTTTTAGGAGGGGAATGTTGGTCCGCAGGGAAAAGCCTAGGTCTTATTTTATGCATGCACAGACACACGATACATTAATTTACGTTCACATTCAACACGAGCAATGTGAATCTATATATTGCATACATAAATTACGCGTTCGGTGCTAATGTGGTTGCGGCTGGTTTTTAACGTGGAAGCAGGAGAAATTCGTTAAATGCTTAAGTTTCGGTCCGATCTTTGTCAACAGTACACATTTTTTTGATTTGCTAGAGCAGTGGTCGAAACATGTGCCTGACACTACCCGAGCTTCCTCTCTCTACCTCTGCCACCCTGGCACCAAAATTGGTCCCCGTACCCTGTTGCCGTGCAGAGGCCGACACTCCCAACCCGGCCCGCCAGAGCTCAGGCGGACAAAATTTTATAGCGCGATGGCGGCCGCACAGCGCAGCGTATGAGATGGATTGCGCAGACGGAACGCTGTGTGCCAGCGCTTGATGTGGCATCGGCACGGGCGGCACTCACCCCCGCACACGTGCTCCAGCGAGATGCTCTGCAGTGTCTCATTCGCCACGTTGCCCAGGAAGAAGCCTGCAGGCACACACGAAGACAAAGATCCCACCCCACCCCGTGTAACCTACGCAGATTCGGGGCGAGTGCTAAGAGCGAACACCAATGAGAGCTTGTGGAGGAGAGGGTTGGTGGATCCCAAAGAGTTAGGAAACTTAAAATCCTACTTTGAGTTGGTCAGGAGATGTCAGTACCACAGGAGGGTCCATAGACCCACGTTGAAGAATAAAGTTTGGTTTACATAGCGTCGTTCATGAAAATTGCATCTCAGATCGGTGTGGAACCACGGACTTGGACAATTGCCCAAGCTCTGCAATTCTCTATATATTAAAATATTTTCAGGCAATTAATGAGTGTGTTCACATGCGGAAAGAAAGGGGAGCACCAGAAGAATCCCACACGTGTGAGAGGGGGTAACACTATCCCATACAGAAGGGAGAGATAATATTAGTCCACACTTTTCCATCCCACCATCTCCTGTCAAGCCAGGGCTACGGCCTGGACGCCGCAGGGAAGAGAGTTCTGCAACATTTGTGCAATCCACAAACCCTCGTCTCCACAGTGCTGGATGACAGGCGTGCGACACACCTACCCAGCTATGTGTGGCATTTTGAGAGTTAACCGTTTGTTTGCGTTTTCGTCGGGTAGTCCAGATGCCACCCACGTAGAGTAAAAAAAAACACCCTTAGATGAGGAATTTTGAGAAACATCAGAATGCAGGATCCTACTGAAAAAGAGTGTTGAGACTCATCGTCATCATTCACTCCGTTCCCAGCAGCACACACTGTCCACTCACCGACGAGCATCACAGCGTTGCCCCGGATTTCCGCCCACGTGCTTTTGAAGAACGACACACAGCTCATCAAGTAGAAATTCACCTTGTCGGGAAAATCCTTGATCTGCAAAAAAACAAAATAAGGAAATTTATGCGGACAATTAAATGAGACACCCAACTCAACGAGTCACGGAGAAGTGCACGTTTGGTGGGAGTTTGCACGAAGCCACTGAGCTTTTATAAGGGACATTCAGAAGGAAACGCACGGGAATGAGTCTTCAGTCGTTTGGAGTTTATATCCACATATTGCCGATTGGGATCAACAGCCACCACTACAGGTGTTGGCACAACCATAAATGAAGTTGTAATCGACTTTGTGCTCACTGCATTAAATGTTTGATTTTGTCTTTCTCCCCACTTGTGCCGCTGGCTCCATGCCCAGAGAAGTGTCCATTCAGAAGTTTTGCAGGGAAGTATAAATCATTGTGTGTTGTGCGAGCAGTATGCAGAAGGAAATATTCACAGAACTATTTCTGAGAACCATTCATGTGACCATTTACATCCACATGTTATGGGGCAGCGCCATTACTTAACCTGCCCGAGCTGAGTTGCACTGCAGGGAGTTTAATATTTGACAGTGGTTTGTGCTTGTGCAGTGTTTTCAATTTCTCATGTGACACGGTTGCTTTTGCTTTGCTTTCTGTTTGCTTCATTGCTGTACATCATTCTGTCTGTTTTTCTTTCGTCACTTTTGGTGACCCAGGTCACGCCTACAAAAGAGATTTATCTTGGCCACTTGAGCCGTCTCCTGGTTAAACAAAATAAACTTAAAACTTGAACGTGGTCGCACACCACGCTGCAGACGTGTGTGTAGCATGCCTGTAAACCCGACATTGATCATTCTCAGAGCTGGAATTTAGGCAAATTAAGTGAAAACCCAAATTTTCTGTCACGATTTTTTTTTTGTGCAGTCATTACCCTTAGTGACTGTACTGAGACCATCAACTCACTACACTTGAGATCCCGGGGAATAATCTCGGGCAAAGTGCTCCGATTCAAACCCAGGGTTAGTGCTCTGACAAATGAGCCACGAGCTAGATCAACATTGCATGCAAGATTAACGGGTGCATGACGTTCCTATTAAAAATTCTGGCCTCATCCTCACAGCGAGCACCGTGTTTATTTTCATGTGAAGCCGGCAGTATAGTTGCAGGCTGCCCCGGCACTGCCTTACAATGTACTTGGCCAGGTCGTTCATGAATTCCCCGTAGTGCAGGTTGGCATCCTCCAGCAGGTGCTTCTGGAACATGGTGCCAATGGCCTCGGAGCCCAGCAAGGAGCCGATCGTGCGCAGGGCAAACTTGCACGCCTGCATGGCACAGGAACCGCGTCAAGTCCACGGGCACACAACCATCAAATCGTTAGTACAGTCGCTGTTAGCGCCATTCTCATAGCGCGATGTTATCAAGAAAGTGTGCCATGTTTCATCAGGCGATTATAGTCTGCAGAAGGTTCACTGTAGGGGGGGAAAGGGGGGCGATGTTGCTTCGTGGCTTTACCAAATTATCAGAATCTGAATATTTATTTATACTGGAGGAATCTGATTAGATGCAGAGCTCCGTTTCACGGATGTCAAGGAGGTCATTTGCGAGTAGAACCTTCGCACATTCCGCACGTGACGCCGGCGGACATGGCCGTCTATTTCTCTAAAAACTTTGCGGGATCTTTAGCGTCCACTGTGAAGCAAACTGCGTGTATTTTTGGTTTAATACACCCGTGGTATTAACCAGGACAGCCGCCGTGAAACTTGAACCGTGAACATCCTCTGCAACAAAGCGGAAAACGGGCTCTCGCTCGGCCACTTTCACAAGGGTGGTAGTTCTCAACGAAATCATACGACATGGCAATGCTTAAAATACAAGGCAAAAATATTTGTCATCCTCATCATTATACAATGTTTTACAAGGTGAAATTCTATATTGTTTTTGGGAAACTGTTATTTTTGGCACAAAGCGATAGCAACCAGCCATTCTGCATTTACAGGAGATGACAATTTACAACGCACGTTGCCTTGACAACACTGGCAAACATGACAGTCTCAACTGTGCTTGTGAAATGGCTTAAGAGGAGTCCCTGCATTTACATTTCAAGGTTCTCATAAATTACTGCTTTATAATCCAAGATTCAAAAAGCAATCACTACTCTGTTCATCATACCACTTTGGATTGCCATCGGATTTTACCCTTCTTTTAGTCCTGCGAGATATTTTGTTCTACAAAGTTAAGACCTATACTCTTTGGCTCTATTCTACGTGACTTTACCGAATAGAACCAAAGAGTATGGATCCTTGCAGTCACGAAAGCTTTAAATCTAGAAAAGTTAAGACCTGACCACTGGACTAGTAGGTTTTGCTTTTCCCACTTGAATCAAAAGAGACGGGAGCAGAAATGAATGGTGGGGCACTGTAGGGAAAATCACGAGCGAACAGGGGAGCAGGCGAGAGGGACGGGGGCGACGACGTTCGCGTAACCGCCTCTCACCTTGCGTACGTCGGGGTGCTCGTCGTTGAGGTGCAGCAGGATGCTCACCAGGTTGGTGTGCACCTGCTCCAAGAACTGCCCGCGGGACTCACCGTCACCGAACTTGGACAGGTTCCCGAACAGCACGAACGCGGCGGCGCGAACGGTCTCCTTCTCCTGCGCAACCGCACGCCGCGCGTTGGGACACCATCTCGTTTCTATTTGCTTCATTTCCGTGATTTAATTTTAATTAGTTTTACTTTTGTCATTTTTGGCGAGCAAGGCAACTGTTGCAAGTGGACACCATCCTGGTCCCCTTGAGTTCTCACCGGGCTAAACAAATAAAACTGACTTGACACGCAGCACGTTACGCACGGCACATTTACATGTAGCACATCACACGTTGCACACCGCGTTACGAAACTATGCAACATCATACAGCGCACACTGCACAACAAGCCAAGCATCACGCACAGCGTGCCACGTCAAACACAACACATCTCGCACACCACGTATTACACACCGCGCAGCAGGAATTACACACACAAACAGAAGCTGCATGGATCCAACATCACACAGTACACGCATCATGTCACACGTCAAACACAATACTCTCGCAGCACACACATCAATGACATCGCACACAGCACACCACATGCCCTGCGCCCCACACTCCGCACATCAAACACTCAACACACCCCACAGATTCCACATAGCATCAATGCACCTGTAATGTTTTTTTTTTATCCACTATTAATCTAAGCCAACACTTGTTGTAGCAGTCTTGAAATGGCTTCAGATACACACACACAGACTCCTAGAGTGCTTCTCACTATTATATCCTATCTCACCCTGAGTGCATTTGCAGGCATGTTTTGCGTGGCACACATTGAACACAATTACGCACATTGCTTTAGCAGCTGCCTAATGCCCAGATGCCAGAGCTAATTTTCCTTTTTTAAATTCCAATCTCGCCGAGGACTTAATTGGCTCTATTGACATTTAACGCTGTGATTTCACTCCAATTGTTTTAATCATTCGAGCGATTTCAGCAAGCGGAGAGGTCACACGAAGAGGCAAGACGCAAGAACAAACAAGCAGCGACAGCCGGCTACCAGCCATTTCGTCAGAAAACAAAGCAATCAATTGGCCAATAAATCAAACCAACTTGATCAATGTTTTAATCTTGTTACTCCCTTGCATTGTTTTTGAATGCTCTTTAAAAACCGAAGGAGTAACCAAAAAGCGTGCACGAGTCACGCCTTCGCTGCGCAATGCCGCACACAATATCCCTATCACTTCCCACCCCACGCCCGTAGGGGATGTCAAAAACCAGAACGTTCATTATAAACAAAACACAAAAACCCCTAATCCGTAGCCGCCCTAATTAACACGATTAACCCCTGACCTTTTCGAAGAAGGGACGGATGCGCAGAGCGATGTTGATGAGGATTCCACGCACGTTGCTCTCATCGACGCGCGCCAGAACCTTGGACAGGCCGGACATGGCCTCCAGGGTGATGAGGTCATCCGGGTCTTCCTTATCGTCCATCCCGGCGATCAGCGCCGACAGCACTGTCGTCGAGTACCTGTGAACCTGACGTGCATGGACCCCCATAGTGTCGCGCGTGTGAGGAGTGAAGCCATTATGTCGGGGTTTCCATTTTCTTTTTAAGTATAAGAATTAAAAAAATGCATCCCTGCAATTGCTTGCTCATCCCCACCGCTGGCAGAAGGATCTCCCTGTCGAGAGCTTATTTTGGCACATTCTTCCACACCAACCTGATGTGTTGGAAGAGGTAACAGTACTTACCCCACCACATGCAAGCTGCCAATCGACAAACTGTGCCGAACCCATTTATGCCGCTGGGTGAACAGAGGCGGGGAGGGCAGTTGTTTAAGAACATTGCTCCATTTGTCTCAACTGCAAAGCCGGGAGGTGGAATTGAACCGGTGGTCTCTGGATTCCAATTCCAGCGTGTTAATAATGATACCACGGCAGCATCCCCCTAGATAATTGACTTACTCGAACAAAAACATTGCACTGCCACATTATTTAAATAAGTTGAATAACTCAACCATTTTGCAAACCGGAACGGTTTCCCTTTAACAGGTGCTGGCATAATGCTCTATAATGAACACACTGTTCGAATGCCAGCCACAGCTGACATCAGTGACGAGTGATATCTGAACCGGTCCTGGATCTCCACTAGGCTGATTTATTCCTAAAACGAGTACCCCCCGTGCCATGAGTAAAACATCAGCACTGGTGGAGATGGAGGCGGCCAAACATGGTGGTGGCCAAACCACCTCCTTTGCACGCAATTCCAGCCTCAATACGTGCTCGCGAACAACTTTCCCCAAGAGCCTTTTACAGGCTTTGCAGGGATCTTTGTCTTTGCCGAAGGTTCCCTGTGCCCGTGGCCCCCGCCTGGTGGCCCACGTACCTTGTGCGCAGCGCCCGTCGCAATGTTGCCGAGGCCACGGATGCACAGCATGCGCACTACATGCGAGTTGTCCACCAGTCGTCCCAGCAGGTTGTTCATCAACACGTCCACCAGCAGCAGATCGGACACCGCCTGGTGGTTCAGCAGCTGGAACAGCAATGGAGAAGTCGAATTGTCTTTGGATTTTTTAATTGCACTGAGAATTGCAGCGGGCTTCCATCGATGATTACGGTTGGCTACGTACAGTGCGAAAGAAGTTAAACATCAATACAAACACTGCTTCCTAAAAAAAACTTAGCCATCGTGAATGTGCCAAAACAAACCAAAAGACATCCCAAGTAACTTAAAACGTAGATATCCATAGCACACACAGTGATCTATATCTGTGTTTTGGGTACGATCAACATGGTAGTTTAATGCCAAAATCATTGTCGTTTACCCTCCACGGCCCGCCGACAAGATTGTCACGAAGCTCAAGGCATTTTCTGTGAATCGTCATTACGTGCCGATGGCGAATTCGGTCGTGAAAAGTCTTAAGCCACCAGTGCGAAGCTTTACAGCTCAGAATATGCGTGTAAATACTATATCTGTAAAAGTGACAATCTTGTCGGGTGGTGGAGGGTGAATGTCAATACATTTTTGCATCAAACTACCACGTAGCCTAACCCAAAACAGAGAGCCATGTGTTGAGCTGTGCAGTGTTGGTAATATGATGGGCATCCAAAAATGAAGGAGATTTTTGATATATATTATTTTCTTTTTGGTTATTCACAAATACATTTCAATTATGTTACAGGCATTGAGTCAGAAGGCAAAACTAAATCTATTTGGAGCCATGCAGCTAGCAGTGCACCATCCTGCGTGAGAAAACAGGGCTAGAAAATGTAGTCGCAAAACATCTTCGGAAGTCACCTTAGCAGGCCTCTAATTTTTTATGGCCTGAAAAAATTGGTCATAACATTTCAAGCAAGCCAAAATTGTTACATCTGAAAGCTGTAATTTAACTAAATTAAGAAGAAAAAACCAACAAATTGAATCATGTTATTTTTGTGCAATCATTGCTGGCCCAGCTGAGAATATTAACTCACTTCACTTAAGAATCCAGTTTATTCATGGGCAGCTGTCCAGATTCAAATTCAGGGTCTTGGCATTGCTGGCTCTGTGCTCCAACCTCAGACCCATTCAGCCACCTCCGAGTAAATTTCATACATTTGTTTCTATATATAGAAGTTATTCGATCCGATCTGCAGGCCCCATCTGGTGGGGTAAAGTGTGGTAACTTCCATCTCTTGAGAGAGGTTTGGCCAGCGTGGAAGACCCTAACATACCCTCTAGAGAGGAGTGCCTCACAGAGAAGTCCCAGGTGCACTGCGGAATTTTCCAAAGTGTAGGAAAGTAAGAACCTTGCTGTTCACACGCCAGGAAGAGACGAACTCGACATGTCGGTCAGTGGCCAGTCAAGCTCCCCCTCCCCAGCCCTCTGAACTCCCTCGGTCGCTCGTGCACAGTTGGGTAAACAGCCACTTACAAGCGGCGTGTATCGTCAAGATCGAGCAAGCTCAAAAAGTGTGCCGTGGAATGATAAAGGTTGAGAAACAGCACTGCTCTAGAAGCCCTTCCACCAACAGTGACATGAGCAGGACATATGCAGGGCTGCACCTTCACCTTTGAAATGAAGCTATTTGGGTCAAGACTACAGACAATGACAGGAGCTGTCTCTCTGGCGGGGTCATGCTGCTGCGACCGGCTGCAGTTAATAAGGAGCCTCTGTTGGCTTGGCGAGCCCGCCGTGGCTTGATGGAGACTGGCGGTGACGGCACCTCTGCGAAGAAGGCCACCACCGTGATCCGCTGTCGGTCGTAGACGCTGGAGAGGACGGGCGCCAGGCTCTCGGTGATGAGTGTGAGGCGAGGCCCCGCGTACGTGGCCATTGCACTGATCACGCACGCAAACACGCGCGCACGCTCCAAAACGGTCCAGCGCGCAAGCCCTTATCAGACTGCTGGGGAGAATGCTGTTAGCGAGCACTAATTTAGCATCACATATATATACACACACACACAAAGACAATATGATAAAGACCACTAAATATAATTCACTAATACACAGCTGCTGGCAACTGTAGTATTAAGTGTCCAGCTTGAATTGTTAAGACAGCTGGTATTGTCACGGAAGGCCCATGCATGTCATTGAAAGCTGCCCATCTGCTGCATAATACGCTCTCTAGAATGTGGAAACGACAGACAGCTCCAGTTCTCCTAATGACCAGCACTGCTGTCCTCTGCTTCACAGTTATATGCCTCACAGTCTAGTGTGGCACTCACCCAGCCACCGAATCACCCACCTCCTCCCATAGCCACCAAACTAGTCACCCAACCACCCACCAAGCCACTAAGCCATCCAGCCACCAAATTACTCAGTCATCCAACTACTCACCCAGCCACCCACTCAGCGAGCCGTCCAACCAACCAGCCACCTAGCCATCCACCTGCCCGCCAACCTACTCATACAGTCGCCCACCCACCCACTCACCCAGCCACCCACCTCCCCGGGGTACTCACCGTGCCAGGGCAGCCACCCCCTGGTGGTGCCTCTCCTCGTCGATGATGAGCTCCCATTCCTGCTGGCTCTCCATTGCCTGCACCACGTCGGCATTGCCAGCGCGGCTCAGCATCAGCTCCAGGGCTTCGATGCTGCACCTGCAGTGCGGCAGGGTTAAGTACTATGTCGGCTTCAGCCCTGGCAACAGTGGCGGCACGTGCGGTGTCTCGTAGACGGCTGTGCATGATGGCACATCACGACGAACATTACTCTCAGTGGCTGATTGGATGCCCCTGACTATTTGCAGCAGAGGTCACTTGAAGGGATCTCTGACAGGGCACTGCAGTATCCACTTCAGTGGACTGCTCCCGACAGTGATTGTTTTGTGTACTGCTCTGCGAGAGATCAAAATGGATACTTGGTCTAAGCAAGATTGGGATAAAATTGGTGAAAAAATTAAAACGTGTATTTTTTTTTAAAGGGAAAACATTAAAAGGGTTTTAAAATGTGAAAGAAAAGATCAATTAAAAAACCCTGCCTTCTCATAATGTTAAAATGTATAAAAAATATAATACGTGTCACTGGGTCTCCATTAACATGGAGGGAAAATTACTTCACCTATTCAAATATAAATTGCCCTGTTTGTATTCTTTTAAACCGTTTTGTAAAATAGAATTATTTCTCCTCAACAGCCGCTACTGAAGTTGTGTGCCGTGATTTACACCTTGTTTACATAGTAATGTCCTGATTATAACTATTTGATTGGATTTAATCTATCACGGGCAGCTCATTTCTGCATCCATTTGTATCCTGTTCATGAGGATACATTTATTTTCAAGGATGTATATACATAACCAGCAAATTAAATACATGAGCAATTTTAACAATTTGATGCAACGGAGGGTATCCATGCCAAAGTTCTAAAAGTAATATCATGGACAGAGATAAATGGAAAGACATAATTGCCGATGTCTTTGTGGAAAGGGCCTGGCAGAGGGTGATATATATTAATTATGATTTATGTGAAAAAATTTAAACAAATAAATAATAACTTATAAAACCAAAATGTGAACTGTAAACCCAGCATCTACTGGTATAGTGCAATTAAATTGATTTATTGTACATTTACAGCCATTTTGTCAATCCTCTGCTTGATGAGGGCCTCCCCATGACATGGGTATTATTCGGCCATACTTCACCACGCTGGTAAGTACGAGTTGGTGAAGATGGGAAGCATACCTCATGGGAGCATAATCCAGCCCAGTACAATGCATTTTCCTGCACTGTCTTCTGTTGCCCACAACAAAGCCGCACAGGAAAACTCTAACAACCAGGTATTGCCATAACGCAACGTTCAACACGTGGACATATTTATTGTTTTACTTATAGATATTTACGCGTGATTACCCGGGAAAGCGTCACTGTGCCTCAAGAAGCTATTTTTCAGGAGGGTCCTGCCACGTTTTTGCAGTCGAGGGCCATGTTACTGCTGTGTGTAGACCCAATTTGAGTAATTTAAAGAAACATTTTCAGCATGTGGATGTTTTGGACAATACCAGTTACACTATATTTTTTTTTGTTAAATCTACATTGCAAAATGGACCGTTTATTTTCTAGAGATTGAAAAGAGAAGTTGGTATTTTCTCTCTTTGTCGCCAGGCCACGTTGATATCCCCATCGACCACCCCCGGTTACCCACGTACTGGCAGGCGTCCATGGGCTTGGCCACTCTGGGCAGCCCGTTGGACTTCTGGTTCGCCGTGAGCTCCTTGGGCAGCTGCAGGCCAACGGAGGAGCCCAGCCGCACGAGGAGGGTGGCGAACAGCTGCGGGTAGACGCCGCCCATGACGGCCGCGCACTCGGGGATCGCGAGCACGCCCTTTATCGCGCACGTTATCTGAGACACGACCGCAGACACAAACGCGCGCACGCGCACACAAACGGGCACGGTTGGCTAGAGACGGCAAAAGGGCTTAGGCTGATGGCGGGGACGGCTCCGAGGCCCGGCGGGGTGCCACTTTGGCTGCAAATAGAAGGCCATCGAGCACAGCAGGAGGTCTCTTTGCGAAAAATGCACAATAAGTGGATTAACGTTAAAAGGAGTTAAACTGACGTGGTCACAGACGTTATTTTTTTTGGTTAACAATGCACAGAGCCGACACTGGGTCGTCGTGAGGTTCAGACGAGGGTTGCTACATCTGAGCTACAAATAAAATATATCATTAGGAAGAAGATCTCACAACAGCAAAACAGGGGAGAACTGCATGTTAATGCATTGCTTTGAGCGGTTGGTCATTACACAGCCGACAAAAACTGGCACGTTTAAGGTCCCGGTGGCAAGACTTACAGATTTCCACAGCTACCTCAAAAAGAGGACGATCCTGGGAAAACCAGGACAGGTGGCAACCCTAGTTGAGAGGCAAGAGCGGCACCCCACCCCCCACTCATCCACTGGCTCCCCGCTCACCGCTAGCGACGGAAGTGTGGCGAATCGCAGTGACAGCTTCTTGTTCCGAGGGTCAGGCTTCTCCTGGTAGGGCAGCTGCCGACTCAGAGCTTCAATGAAGTTGGAGAAGATCTTGGCAATGGTCGCCGCATCCGATCCCAGGCACCGCCACAGCTCCTGGGCGTGCCTGCGCGACCGCCAACCGGGGCACAATCTCGTCAGATCAACGCATTACAGAGAGAGAAGCAGCCACTGAAGGTTGCCACCATCCCTGGCTTTCCCAGGAGCACCCTCTTTTCAAGGTTAACTGGTTCTAGGAAATCTCGGAAGTCTTCCCGGCCATTAAACGTCTCAATTTTGTGACAAAACGCATCGTAATACTTCCGTAATCGTAATAGCAAACAATTCAGAACAAAGCGTTCACATGCAGTCGTCCCCGCTTCTGGTGTTGTGGAATGTTCTTTTCCAATGATATGATTAGGTTTATTTGTTGCCTCACCAGGTTGCAACCCCAAGCGGTTACTTGCCAAGTTGTATGCACGGCCGCCCGCAGAATAAACACATCCTGACACATGCATGTGAAACAAAACAGCGGCTGAGCAATACAAATATTTAATTAGTTGATAATTGTGTTGACAGTTTATTGTGCTCGGGTGACCGTAAAAAGTTATTCTCGTGACTGTACTGTGTTCAAAGGCACCGAAGTGTGCGTGGTCTTATCAAACCTTGAAAGCTAAGCAGGGCTCAGTATACACAGTGCTTGGACGGGCAATCACCATGCACAAACAGGCCGTCATTAGTTGTAGGGGTAAACAGTGGGCGGTGGAGGCAGTGCAACAAATTACATTGCTCTTCTGTACTTCTTCGCTCCAAAAGCTATGCTTCCTAGCTTAATGAATCCATACCAAGCAGCATTGTGAAGCGGGGCAAGAAAAAGTTAAGAAAAATTAATAATAACTGCAGTAGTTATGGCTGAGAGGGTTATTGTAAGCGAACTTTCAGGGCACCCGACTTCCTGGATCACTGGATCCTCACGTTTGATGCTTAGGGGGGATTTGAACGAAACCAGATCTCCCAATCCTCCTGCTGCTTGTGCTGCCCTATTAAAAGCTCGATGATGAACGGGACGATGCAAACCAAAACCCTGCGCACGAGCGGGCAACAGGTGTGACAGCAAGGCATGCATGTACGCGTGGCACGTGACGTGCGTGTGTGGCATGTGGCGTGTGTGCGACATGTGGCGCGCGCGTGCGTGTCACGTGATGTGTATGTACAGTGTGATGTGTGCAATGTGACACGTGGCATGTGCATGTATCACTTGACTTGTGTGTGATGCCTGAGTGCGAGTGGCATGCAACGTGGCGGAGAAGGGGTAACACATTGCGCTTCGAGTGACATCAGAACTTGCCGTGTTTGTGTGTGTGGCATGCAAGGTGTGTATGTCACGTAATGCTGGTGTGTGTTATTTGACATGTGTGCGCGGCATGTGACACTTGACGTGTGCGTGCGAGGCATCTAACGTGCGTGTGTCACTTGCCATCTGTGACATACGAACCACATGCAACTACACGCTCAGGTGCGGACCCAGCTCTACACACGCAGAGTGTTTCGTCACGTGACGCGCGCGTCGCCTGACACGTGTATCACTTGGGCACGTCACTCGACGTGCGTGGCAATTGACAGGTCACAATTGGCGTGTGTGTGTGTGTCGCTTGACGTGTGTGTGCGTGTGTCATGCAACGCACTCGTCATAGGGCAGGGGGTAGGTGAGCAGGACGGCGATCGCAGCTTGCAGGTGGTGCTGCGCCAGCAGTTGTGCGGCCTGCAGGGCCCCGTGGCGCACGGGCTCGGCTGACACCTGCTGCAGGTGGAGGTGCAGCGTCGCCAGTATGCTGCCAACCTGCGCCCAGTGCGCACGCGCGCGCCACGCGCCACGCGCCACGCACAAACGCAGTCGCGTAAACAACCGCCATCATGACCTCGACCGCAGGCTCAAACACGGTGGCCACAAACACGGGTGGCCACAAACGCGACGGCCACAAAACACGACAGCCACAAATGCGGGCTCGTGCACACCGACAAACACGGCCACAAACGCAGCCACAAACGTATCCTCAAAGTCATTAATATATCAGAAACAGAATATGTATTTATACAGGATGAATCGGATGAACTACAAAGGTACTTTTCACAGATGTCCAGTAGGGGAGGGTAAGAACGTTACAACAACAAACAATACAACAAACAACGGTATGTGTACAAAGTACAAGAAAGGTAAATAAATCACCCAAACACATACAAATAAAACTAAACAATCCCCATCCTACCAGGCAAAGCCCACTGAAGTATTAACTCATTTTTTTTTAAAGTGACCTGGCCACAAATGATAGCTCAAGCACAGCCACAAACATAACCGCGCTCACCACGTTTCAGGAAATAAAAGCCAAAGCAAAAATTGAATTGGGAGAGTAAAAAAAAAAACTGCATAAGGTAAAAATGATAATTTCTCAATATACACAGGGCCCCACATTGCATTCGGATGCCCTCACACACGCTTAAAAACGTGACGTTAAAATATATAAAAGAAAGTGTTTTGAGTGGCGTGGATAGTGATGGATTTTAATCCCGAGAAAGAAGAAGCCTCTCCATGTCTATTCTTTGATTTCACTTTAAAGCATTAACTGCCTCAAAAAGTTAAACTGTGATTGCTTTTATTGCATTGAAAAACGCAAACAGCCACAAAAGTAGCCAAATATTCCAATATGTCACCACTCGCAAGCCATCAAATTCTGACATTTCATTATCACCATTGGTGGTAAGCATCCGCATAATTTGGCGAAAAATTAATTTCATCCAATTAAAAATAATAACTTTCCATAACAAAAATCTAGCAAACCTATAAACACTCCAGAGAAGTGATAGGGTGCTTCATGCATGACTGCTGGTAAGATAATCTGATTGTGCAAGAGCTGAGGAGCAATACATCATCCATTATAAATGCACACTGTATCATTTGAAGGAGGAGAGCGGTGGCACACTGCACAATGAACCCAGTGACCTGAGTTCAATTCCCGGCCACAGCTAACATCAGTGGCAAATTATATCTAAAGTCATCCTGCTCAATCCCAACATGTATTAAGGGCTTATCAGCACCCCCTGTAATTACTCGCCATGTTAGAGTGCTATAGAAATTGTCGCTATTATGTTAAGCAGAGATGAGCCTGGACAGTGCCTGGATGGGCAACCACCATGGCATGATAGGTGTTACAGGCAATGGGGCTATGAGATGGGCAATAGAAGGTAGTGCAGCACAATCCATTGTTGTCGTGCTGTACTTCGACACTCCGACAGCACCACACCTCCACCGACCCGCGTGGTGAAGTATCGTCTAACGACCTCCACAACTCACATGGCACGGGAGAGGGGAATGGCAAAACAGGGTTGTTGCGAGGATTCGGTCGGCTCATCCAGAACAGCCGCCACACCCATGAAGGTCCAGACACCTGGCCCCATAGGCTCCAGGTACTGACCAGGCAGAGGCACCACAGCGGCGCGCACGCGCGCGCGCGCATGCCACAAGCGGAGAATTAAACGCGGGAACACACGGCGCGCGGCCCGGGCGAGGGACCGCGCCGAACCCACCTGATCGACCAGGACCGCCCCTCGCGTGCGGATGAGGCCGTTGAGCACGACGCTGGCCCCCGTGGCCGAGCTGACCTGGTGGTCACCCAGGCTGCTGAGCAGCGTCGTGAGCAGCGGCACCAGCTGGTCCTGCGGCATGCGCTTGCCCAGCACCTGCACAGGGGGGGGGGGGGGGGGGGGGGGTGGGGGGAAGGCAAGGCGCACAAGCACCACTCGCTCGATAAGTGGCAGGGATTCAGCAATATTATGTTTTTCATGATGGCACAAAGCGGTGAAGGTGTGGATATGCAATTGCCGGTACATGTCCATGCTGGTGGAGAGCCTCAATGAAAAAGAGCTCTAGAGAGCCCTTTCCATAGGGTATTTTGGCCTATCCTTTCACTGGCCAGACATCTCGGAAGAGGTGCGAGTACCCCACACTTTACCCCACCACATGCAGCCTGCCGAGAAATTTACTCTTGTGTACCCATATATTCTACTGGGTGGACAGCACACTAAAAACTATTTTTATTTCATCAGGTAAGACTCACTAAACTATATATCTCTGTTTCAGAAGCGACCTGACCACAATTGATAGCCCACCAAAGCAGCTTATCACGTGGAAATTTATAGCCGCCAAAAACTCTAAACGAACATTTCTAAATGTGGAGGGAAAAACGAGAGGACCCGGAGAAAAATCCACACGATCACCAGAGCATGTAGACTCCAAATATACAGCAGGCATCATGGTCGGGGTCATACCCGCGACCTCCTGTATACCAGGCGTAGGTAGTTAACATCTCCCAGCCACCGTGGCGCCCAGAGATAGAGAATTTACCACAATTTCCCATTGCTTAATCTGACGCGCTAGGAGATGGAAACGAACCTGCGACATCATCTAGATTGCAAGTGCAGTGCGCTAATCGTTACACCATGGCAGTGTACGCCAGCTTTGTAAGCTCTTCCAATTATTCGGAAACATTAGACTGTGCTGGATCCCCCCCTACTGACATTTCTGAATAATAAATTGCTGAGCGAGATGCTTGAACTTTCTGGTATACGACAAGCAATGTTTTTACCAGACGGGGTCATGATACATTTGTATTCAATTTGGCTGCAATGACACTTGCATTATAATGTTGGTTGTGAAGGAAAGGTCAGAGATCTCCACACAAAACCTTTCCACAATGCTTAAAATAAAACAACGGTAAATCGTACACAATCACCCTTTTCTAAACGCTAATGGATCATTCAATAGTACCAATGTTCATCACGAACGTGCAAAACCATACTCCAGAGAGGAATGGGTGAAACCAAAGACATGCTTTTTTTCATAACTAAAATGTTAACTCAAGAATAAAACATTGTACAATAAAAAAATATATTACGAAAATATGCAACAACAAAAAATTCCAATTCCAAAACACTATTTTTGTCGAGATGGCATGAACCTAACCTAGATGGAATTTAGTTTTTAATCAAGTAACGACCTCAGCAACCACCACCTCATTGCCATATGCGACTCCAAAGCAACAGACATTGAGCGAACAGCAGTGTGTGCACAACAGTGTATGATTGGATAAGGCAAAGAGAGAGTTGGCAATGCATGCCATTCATCATCCACACAGTGTGGTTAACAGAAAGCTGAGGACAGGGTCGTGGTAGCGAGATGAATCCCAAAGCACCGCCAAAGCTAATCAACATTTTTTATACTTTTGGTGAGATGTCGCGGCTGGTGGAAAATGTTACTTTGCACGCTCTGAAAAACATTAGCAAGACTGACAATCCTTACACCACATCAAGCAGAGTACTGTCACGGGCTTACCTTGGCGATGTCGGAGCCGGCCTGCTGGAGTGCTTGCTGGTTCAACTGCTCCAGTCTTTGGTTCAGAGTGAGGATCCCTTCCACCATATCGTCCTTGTAGTCAGGGGAAAATCCTGGCACACACAGCCACACGGGTTTCCACATGGTAGGAGTGGTGGAGGGGACTCTTGTGCGAGGGCCAACTGCGCTAATCGCACCCCCGATTAGCACGGTTGGCTATGTACGGTGCAAAAGAAGTTCACCATCCACAAATACATGGAAGCGAACATCACAGAGCTGCATCTGAGGTCTTGTCAAGTGACCTCTGGTTCCACTGATCAAATTGACAATTAAATCAATATATAGTATTCTAAGAGCTGGAGTTGAGCCAAAGGGAAGTCAAAACCAAACATAAGTTGGTGGGGTTTTTGGGTGTATGATCTCAGCAGTGCCAGCTGAATGCTCTGCCCTCTGAGCTGTGAGCACATCCACTCGCCAGACCACAACGAACAACAAGTTCACCAAAAGTGTGGAGACAAAACATCTGAGAGTTGGGAAATATAAGTTTACGTAAAAAAAAAATAAGATTTTAATCGGTCGCTTATTTATGGATGCTAAAATCAAGGGGAGTTTTTTTTTTTAATTGCCTCATAACAACATTCACAGTCGTTACAGCTAACAAATTCCATCGTTAAGACTGCACGTTCCGTGCAGTGCTCCACCCGTATCCCAACGGCTCCTGCTCATAGCTCCTCACGGTGCCGTATATGCACAGGTTTAATGAGAAACCAAATGCGTAAAAAACATTCACTACGCGATAAAAAGTGAGTCATTTGGTGAACCTCGACGCTGAGAAAAGCGGAAGCAAGTGTACACGTATTTTTCCTTCTGGAGCTATAATTGCGCGTCTTTTGTCCTGACAATTCATTGGATAACAATTAATATCAATTTCGCATGTTAAAAAAAGCACTCAAATGCAGACAACTGGAATGATTAGGAAGTGTAAAAAAAAAAATCATAAACATCACGGGTGGCAGTGCTAGATTCTCACTAAGATAATCATTAAACAACGCGTGTTGACGCTCTTGCAGTGGTAAGTATACACCCTGGGGGCTGCGATTATAACTTCCCACATTCGGACAGCCATCACGCTGCCGCACATATCCACTACGTGAATGCAATGAAGAGAAATAAAACTTACGCTCACGCCCGCGGCAGTCGCGACGGGGCGAGGCGCTTACCTTCGTACTTAAGATGGATCCGCAGGACGGCGTACAAGGCCTGAATAGCGCAGCGGCGCACCGACAGCACGGGGTCAGTGCAGCGTGGCACCAGCCGCCCCATCATCGTGCCCAGGTTGCTCAGCGACACCATGCTCTGTGCGGGCACACATTCCGCACGAACCGTGTAAAGGTGGCCCAGACGGAGGCATACCGATGCGTTCCCTATTCATCACGGCATTTCAGGACGTGCGTGTCGAGCCGCGCTGCCCGGATGAAGGCCTCGCCACATTGGTCAAAGGGCTCGTTTAACCGTAATTCATCACGTGGGTCAGTGCAGGTTGGGTAGGGGAGGGTCGGGATGAGGACCGGATCGGATATCACTCATAACCGACGTCAGCTGTGATGGTTAATAGAAACTCAGGTCGCCGCCGGGTTCAAGGCGCAGTGAGTGTGCGCAACCGCCGCACAACAAAACATGACGCGGGGCGAACAAGGGGAAGGACTTGAACGAGGGTTTAGGATTGACTCCGATGGCACAATTGCCGTGCGCCCGGTTTTTGGAAGATGGTCGGCGTACGCCACCGGCGCTCACCGTGACGCGGACGCCGCTGTAGTAGCAGCGCAGCAGGGCGTGTACGGTGAAAAGCGCTCGCTCCCGCTCGTGGTCGCGGACCGACTCGATCCAGCCATCGACCTGCTACTCGCACGGTAGAGACGCACGGCGCACACGGTAAAGAGCCAGGGAACCGAGCGCACAAGCAGTTTCACCACGACCGCTTCGCAATTTTGCTCAGCAATCGGGTTTGTTTGTCATGGTGGCTGAGGTTAGTAGTAAAAAGTGATTTCCTTCCCCCCCCCACAATCCGTTTTTTCCAAATCGTTTGAGATAAATGCAATAAACAGTACAATAAACCGTTCAAACATTTTCGCATCAAATTACTAACTTTTATTTTTCGTGTTTCGATTCTGTTATACTCGCCCCTGATATGGACGGCCGACGAAAATTTAACAGCCAATCCAATTACTCATGTAAGCAGGCAGACACTTTTGACTTGGGAGAGATACTGCGAAACGCCTGGCATCATGACCAGTTGCTGTTGTGTGTTCATCACAAGCACAGTGCCCTGGCAGGTGACCAAGACTTGGGCCAGCGTGAATCCCAGCAAAACCCAGACACGTTACAAAGGTCTTCATGATCACCTCTCGAGCCGTGCTCATGTAACGTTATTGCGAATAATCCTCACAACGGAAAGGCAGGACGCCAGGCGTACACCGAACACATCTGCCACGTGTGACACAGGCGTCATCTAACGCAACGCTTCGGTCTCGTTACCAGCGCACGCTGCACTCTAATAAGACCCTTATTGGTTCCGTCTGCCACCATCGAGTGCGCGGGGGAGTGGGGGGGCTCACACAGTCCCATCTCGAGCTTACACAAAGCTGCCCCCCTGCACACCAGCGAAGGGCTGATAATTAACGAGCACCCATATCCCACAGCCCCCCCCCCCCCCCCCGCTCGCGGCTGTAATGAGCGGAGCCCCGTCGACTGCGTACCTTGAAGACTGTCTGCAGGCCACCGGGGGTGAGGTCCCGGCGGAGGATCTCGACGAGCAGCTCGTGCAGCGCCGAAACTGTGTCCTTCATGAGAGCCTGACGGCGCGAGCGACCGCACGGGCATGCGGGGACAGGAGCACACGAGTCACCACGTGCTGTCCCTGTGGAACCCCACTGACTCAAGGTGGGGGGCAGAACTCTCACCGAGTCCGGAGGGGATTTGACCGGATCTGGCTTTCATATTCACGAAATAAGCCCGACACGAACCGAGTGGTTAAATGTAAATTTTTAAAACTGTTCATACAATTTGGATGTATGTTTGTACTGTATGTCGAACTTCTTTCGCACCGTATGTAGCCAACCGTGCTAATTGGACGGTGTGGGAATGCTTCCACAGTGTTGCAATGGTTAACACACAGGACTTGCATTCCAGAGGTGGTCAGTTCGATTCCATCTCAAGGCGCAGCATTTAAAAGGGTGCAGGTTTCTTAAATGCCCCTAGCCTCAATCCAACACGCATTATAAAGGTGTACACCAGGATTGGCAGTCGTGTGCGATGGAATAAAGTGTGGGTACTGCCACTTATTCCAAGATGTCTGGCTAGTACCATCTAGCAGGTTTCTCAAGGGTTCCCTCTAGTAGAGGCTCAGAGGCGGTCAGAAGATTTGTTTTAAATTATTACCGTCATTAATAAATAAAAATATATTTCTATTCCGTTGTAAACCCACTGCTCAATGAAGTTCTCCCAACACCGTGTAATTCATTGGGGCTGTTTGACCATCCTTCACAAGTCTGGCCAACGCCAGTAGGTCAAGACAACTTTAGATGTCACTCGCCCCCGATGATTAGTCGTCACCAGTATTCAAACTCAAGTTGTGATCATAGCGCAGTGCACTAAACACAGCTATTTACGTAAACTAATAAATGATAAAATCAACATTACTCTTCAACCAATCCCAAAATTATAAAACTTTCGGCACGCAAAAGGCCGGGCCAGATTCCGTGTTCCGCCCTCCGACGTCTCCACCATCCACATGTCACCACCATGCACCACCATGCACTGGTCAACCTACCTCTTTCTTCTCCCCGTCGGGCACGGCGTCGTCCCTAGAGCGATCGGAGGGGAGCGGAGGCAGGATGTACACGCTGTACAAGCAGGTTTTCATCAGCTCCACCGAGTCAACTTCCGCCAGCGGGGGGTCCAGCTTACTGCCCCGCTGTCAAGGTATGAACCCAACCATCGCCGCGACACTTATTCACTTTCGCTCCGCGGATACGGCGCTCTCACAGAGAGAACACGGGAGCAGAGACGCCTTCTGCCGAGGCCACCATTTGGACCGATTAATGGAATGGAGTGCTGCTCAAGCGGGGGGTCCACCGAGGAGATGAAGCGATGGGATCGGTTCACGTGCAAGCGTTGGACGGATTGTTGTTAGAGGTGGTGGCGGCTTGGTGAAGCCTTCATCCAGCAGTGGATTGATCGCGGCTGACGACGATGATGATGATAATGATGATGAATGTGGAAGGCACAAACTTAATGCGAGCGGCTTACTTGGCTGCACCGTCCAAATACAATGGGGCCCCTGTAATGAAAAGCGCCGGGTGCAAATTTGCAGCCGGTTGAACATGCCATTACAAAAGCAGAAATGACAGCCCTAATACTGGGTTAGTAAAAAGAAAAACCTTTGATCCTGGAATCTGCGTGCTACTCTTTAGCCCAACTGTGCTCTATGCACTCACTGAGAAATAAGTATACGTTGCTGCAACACAATTTAACAATATAAAGGGGGCTCTGCCATCAAGAAATCTTCTCTCCCGATTGCACGTGCGCTGCTACTGTGACTCGCTGTGGTTCAGTTTCCAGAACCTGCAGAGTTTGCTCTGCAATAGAGGAGCCGGGCCCTAAGCAGACGTCGTAGCAAAGGACCTTCAGAAGTGGCTCCGTGCGCCAAACTTTTTCAGGCGACGGGTGCAACGGGTGCTTGGCCGCGTGCGTGCAAAGGATACACCAGGTGAGAGCACGCCGTGAGCGCGGTCTGCCTGACTAGCGTGGACAGGGAGCTGCTCGGCTCAGCTTTGATCATCTCCTGCACATGGAAGAAACCGGGGGTGGGAGGGGGTTAAAGGAGAACAGGGTCGCATTGAACCACGATTGTTGCGAGCTCAACGCTACACCCACTGCGTAGGTTTTCACGGTTGCGCTGTATAGCTCAGTTTTATGGTGTCGTGGTTTCCAGTGCAGCAAGGGTTTTTATTTTTATTTACCCGTGTGATTTTCAAGCCCATCGTAAGCTCCTCTTCCTCCATCCAGGCATGCGACTGGCATGACTCATTCAACAAAAAACGGCTATAGCAAAGGTGTAACCTTCCTAATAAGGGCTCGACGTTGGGAGGTGCTTTACGGAGCCATGGACAGGAACAAGCGGCGACGTTGGACTGCCCGATGTGCAGATGTGCACAGGACGGACTATGCACCAAGCGGTTGCAATGCACATTGTTTGGCATGACAGCTCCATATGCTGGGAGCTTATTTCGGAAATGGACCTTCTGAAGCGTAGTTTTGGGTAATAGTAGGGAATGAAGATTCTCAAATCTTTTCAACGGAAAAAATAAAAACCCTTTTGTGCGGCAATAAAAAAAAACTCTCAATTGCTCGTGCAGGAAAGGCCCAGGGAAGGTGTAAATGTTACTGCGATACAAGAGAGCGTAGCCTTGAGACTTGAAAGGTCTGCCAATCGATGTACGTAACATTATTTTATTGCAGCGTTCAAATAGTAGCCGTATCTCTTTATTTATTTATTGCTGACCCGAGTCGTGAACCCCTCAATGGGAATGAAACCTCCTCCTGGGTGTCACTACTCATGGTGAGAAATTCTGGTTAGAGACCGGCTGCTCAAGACCAAGCCACCCTGAATGCAACTGATGTCGTCGTTTATCAGAAGGGAAACAGGGTTGAGTCAAATTTTGATTTAAAGCTTTCGTGACTGCAGGGATTCATAAAATAATATTATTTTATTGTTTCACTTCTAGGTGACTTTACTGAAAGAACCAAAAATAGGGTTGAGTCAAGTTTAAACTTGGATGGGTAACCAGCAGTGCTTGCTAGGTGTTGTAGGTTGGAGGACTGTCACGTGCCCAGGTAATACACTGAACAGCCTTATTCGGCCCACCAGCTCAAAAGAACTGAATGTGTGGCCATCTCAATGGGTTGAGAATGCGGCTATCCCGGCAGGCAGCTGTGTCTGCTGGGATGGCAACATTATCTCGACTCTGTGAGTCGGTGGCCTAGATGACAACATCGCCACACATTCAATCATCTTGAACTGGTGGTTCGGATAAGGCCGAGAGCTTTGATACATGCAATACTGCCAACCTCTCTGTGTTGTTCAATCTATTTGCATTACTTTTCATTTTATTTTTTTCTTCATCATTTACAAAATTGAATTACTGTGTCCTTTAGGCAATGCTTCCCAATTTGGCTAGTGTTCTAAAGGGCAAGCCCGTAATCGCAACATAGCATTACGCTAAAGTGTAATTTGGAATGCATCATCTAAGTGAGAGCCGACTCCACGTCATACAGACAGGCAGACGGATGGACAGCGCTCGTGCATTATCCTGCGATGGAATCACACCGATCTTGCTGATATTAGTCAATCAATTTAAGGGGGCGTGTCAGATTACTCGATCCATGGACCAATCGGTCGGTAATGAATTGACACAGCGATTAACCCGCAAATTACGATTAAGCCGGTATTTTTGATACTTGCTTATTTTGGATCGACTGTGCAGAATCGATGCAAATTAATCTCGATTAATAATCCACAATACCATATACAGTAAAAGCTTGGATTGCGAGCATAATTCGTTCCAGAAACGTGCTTGTAATCCAAAACACTCGTATATCAAAGCACTCGTATATCAGTTGTGATCACGTGACGCTCGGCAGACAAAGTGTATATACGTACTACTACTCGTATTGCAAGACCCTTGCTCGTTTATCAAATTCATATTTATTTAAAATTTTTGCTCGTCTTGCAAAACACTCGCAGACCAAGTTACTCGCAATCCAAGGTTTTACTGTATGGGCAAATTTCTGATCGTCGATTTTTTTTTAGGCGTACGATATCACCACTTCAAAGCGCCGCTGCCCACCTGCATGAGGTGAAGCAGTTCGAGCTTCTTGGCGAATTGGAAGGCGGTGTGCAGGTTGGATGGGTGCACGGCCTGGGCGATGAGCGACACCGTCTTGATGAGACTCAGCTTCACCGTCAGGTCCTTTGGCACACGGGCACTCGCGTCAAGCGACCGCCGGTGTTGAAAAGGAGGATGCGAACAAAATAGAATGGAACGCTTTTCGGAGTTACACCACCGCGTAGATTTTTTTTTGCGGTTGTGCTGTAGAGCTGTCGCGATAAGCCACTTTGTTGAGCTGTGATTTGTGGCCAGGTCGCTTCTGAAAAAGCTAATAGCTTGGTGGATTTCACCTGGTAAAACATTAAAAGTTTACTTATAAAATTGTTTATTTTAATATTTTGTGATTACCTTACCTCCTATCGTGTTTTTGTATTGTTTGTTGTTGTAATTTTCTTACCCGCCTCTACTGGACATCTTTGAAAAATAGCTGTATAGCTCAACGTATTCCGGCAATATACATAAAGATTCTGATCCGATCCTATCCAATATGTTTTCGGGGTTGTACTGCCGCGTGTTGTTCGGCACAAAGTCCGACGTTTCGCTCGACGTGCTGGAAGCTTCAGCACACATCGCACCGAACAGCATGCGGGAACAAGCCGACAACACATCGGAGAGCTTTTGCACATTGTTGCAAGTTTCTGCCGATTAAAAATTACAATTTGTCCTATTGGCGTTGTGACGTGAAAATTTCCATTTGGAACTCGTGCAGCCAGCAGGCGCTACCACTCTGCGTCACAGATTAGCCCTGGAAGCAGACCACAAGGCTCAGAATATTACAGTTTCCTGAAGCTACTCTAAAAGTCATCTTTATCCACAATAGGACGACACATCTCTCCGTGCTATGCAAAGTGTTTGTCGTACGAGCTGGAACAAGCCAAATTGAAAAAACTAATTTCAATATGGTGGTTTTTGTTGGCAGTCACTGGTGACCGGGATGGGCAACATCCAACTCCCAGCACTTGAGGAGAACCTGGATTTGAACCCGGGTTCTCAAGTTGTGCTAACACAGTGCACCGAATACTGGTTCAACCCCTGCCCCCCCTGACTTTTGCCAAAAGTCTCTCCTCTTGCATAAATGTACCAGGGCTGTTAATGCTGGGCCATCCGACATAAGTTTGAAACTCCATTCATGAATAAACAGATATTGAATGAACAGATAAAAATGTTGACGGTGATTACGGAACTCCAGTCCGCATCGCTGTGACATCACGAACTAACATGCCAATGAAATTAGGTCTCTACTGTGCTACGGTGACGCATATGACAATGATATAGAGCCGTTATTAGCATTAAGGAATATTAAAACTTGCGTCATACAGCCTGGTAGACAGCCTAGGTTTGTATCTACAATAGATGTTTGTTTGATTGGCCATGTCTTCCTTCAAGCAGACAAACTTCATCGCCGCAACGTCAATCAACTTGAAGGACATCTCCACTGAGGTTTGAGAGCTTCAGTGAAAGGACGTGGGGGAGGCCCCTCGATGACGGTAGCCCTCAAGAGCAGTTCTGTGAACGCAAGCTCACAAAAGGTCGCCACGCCGTCAAAGAGCCGCTAGAGAAAATGGTAATTGGGGACCAGCGGTGGCAACGGTGCTCGATTCCCGGGCCACGGCTAACATCAGCGGTGAGTGATATCTGCAGCGGTCTCGCAAAGCGTCCAATACGTCAACCCCGCATTGACCAGCCTCGTGAAGTATGGTTAAATTATCCATCCCGCATGGCATGTGAGGACTTCATCCAGCAGTGAATTGTCAAGGGGCTATAAGTTCTTGACTTAAAGCTTTCGTGACTGCAGGAATTCATATTCTTGGGTCTTTCGGTAAAATCACGTAGATAAGTTAAAATCATGTTATTTTTGTTATTTTCTTTGAACCTAAGTGAATTTACCGAAAGACCCAAGAATATGGACTATAAGTTATTGTTATAATATATACAGTTATACCGTGTAATGAAATGTACCATGTTTGAGCCTGCACTGCTTTCGCAATACCATTTATAAAACAGCGCAGTTAATTTGCAAAAACTTAAATTCACCAACATTGTACCTTTGGCCCCCAAATTTTTTTTCAAGTTATTTACAGGCCCTGTTCATTTTAAGAAAACCAGTTGCAATTTGAGTTTCTTTTTTATCTCTCCAAATTTGTTCTATAGAAATAGCAACCGCAGAGAGGCAAACATCATGCTCCCTCCAAAACATTACATTATACGTAAGTGATGTACATCGATGGTGTCGATACAACAATGCCTGGGCCAGTGATGTGCCTCTCGATTGGTCTCATGAGCAGGACCTTAAACCACCTCCTTGAATTTTTATGATTGTGCTGCTTCATTTGCTCTCCGATGTGTTTTCTGGTTTGTGCCACATGTTGTTCGGCGTGACGTCTTCTTTACCTTTCGCTCCACGCTGCTGGGAGATTCTTCCTGAAGACATCAGGGCTAACAACGCGCGGCGCAAACCGAAAACACTTGGGAGAGCCGGGCCTTAAAACCCATGAGGTGGGGACCAGGTCAAACCAAGCCACGCTTCCCAGACCTTCTTTAAAAAAAAAATTACAAACATTTTAATTTGAAATTCACCAGCAAGACCAATCGAGAGATACTCAAACATAAAAACCAGGACCAACACCCTCATTTAAGATTTCAAGATTTTAAAATGATTGCGAGCAACCCAAATTTCCCAACCAAAAGTTCCCAAAAGCAGGGAGCGCTTTTCTGAAGTTTTGCAGCTCTGCATCGCACGCTCCTCAGCCTGTGGCGACTTTGTGCGACGGACCATCCGGCTCGACAGGCACGAGGGGAGATTGTTGTAAAAGGAGACGGACAGGTACTCGGCAATCTCTTGCCCAAACCTTTGACGGCAATTGCCCTGCCACACCCTTGGTGAATTCGTTGCAAAAGTTCAGATATGCATGTGTGTGAAACAGCTGTTTGACAATGTGGCTTTTACAGCCTTTCAATCAAATACTCGAAGAAGAAAAATGTCAAGTTTGGCCTGAATACTTTTACATTATTCTCGAATTGGTTCCATGGTCAGAGCTCTATCAAGTTTTAAAGTAAGTTTTAAAACATGCGCGTACATAAGCGTGATGCATAACAGAAAACGGATGAGAAAAAAGACATTTCCCCTGTGTATAGATATGGCAGGCATTTGTGTAACCAGAAAGCTCAGAATGTTTGAGCGAGGACCTTAGATAACCTTTGACCAGTTTAAAAAAATACAAGGCTGGGTGTTTCATGGAGACAAATGTATTTCATTTTGCTAAAATATTTCTAAGCAGTGGGTGGCTTAGTTAACATCATATAAACTCACTATCACTGTAGGCACCCTACACAATGATTGAATGAATGAAAGACGCCATGCAGTGCATTCATTATTAATTGGTGGACAGCACTGCGGTGACCTACAAAGTAACGCAGTACCATACGGTAAACATTTCCATTGCAACAACGGAACGCAGGGCCTTTAGTTCTCGTGTAATAATCCCATTCGGGTGCCGTCATTTAACATTCAAAGCGTCTGTAACTTGCGCACCCAACGCTAATATGCGTGCGTGGAATGAACAGCCAGCCTTGTTAATTTTTTAAATGTCAAAGCAGCGAAGCGCTCGCGGCCCGCAATTCACTGCTGCAGCGGAGAGGACAGGACAGACCCATAGCGCCCCCTGCTGCGCCAGGAGGAGAGCACCCAGGGACGAACGCAATGCAGTACCGTACCTTCACGGCCACACCAATCCCGAGAATCTGGTTACAAGGCGATAAAGCATCGCGTTATCTCACACAAAACGTGCTTCACACCTGCGCCGTCAACATCGAGGCACGCGACACCGAGACGGGGGTGTTTTTCATTGTACCTGTTGGAGAACTCAACGGTTTCACAGCCGCCCTTCTACTCTTGACTGCCCTCTGCGTCGTGCGTTTCATTCTCGCGTTCACCCCTTGGTACTTTGTTTGACCCTTGCCTCCGAGCACTATCCCATAATATTCCACCACTATCTTTGTCCAATGGTGTGTTCATCTGCCTGGTAAATGCAAAGTGTTATGCCATTTCACCTTCTAGCCACGGGGGAGAAACAAGGAAAAACAACCCCTAGTCTTATTAAACTTTTTTTTCCCCCGTGATGCTCGCCTCTGGGATTCCCTGCCCCATCGTCTCTTTTTGCAAGTTCTTATAACCTTGTTAAAATTGAAAAAAAAAAACCGTGTTACCTCTTAAACCCCCAATAGGGGCTGTGTATTGATGGACGCTTGGCAATTTGGGCCTTTGAGCCTGTGCTCGGTAACCATGATATAAAAACAAGGGGGGGGGGGGGGGAATCCGACATCATCCGTAACTTTAAATGAAATTCAGTGATTGAGAAACAACGTTTGCTAGTCCAAGGGGCAGCTTCTGATGCAATTGCTCCCCTTACACTGGAGGACGAATCAGGTGGCGTGAAGCTGTCATCTGACACAATTCAACAGGGTGGGCGCAGCAGTAGCACTTGTGCCTCACAGCAATTAGGAGCCTGAATTCCATACCAAACTCGGGCGCCGTTCTGCGTGGCGTTTGTATGTTCTTAGCCTGTTCAAAGTGGGTTTCCTCCAGGTTTCCCCATATCATCGCATAAACCAAAACAATTGCAATGCAAGTGGTAATGGCCAAACAACACAATGGTAAAAATAAAATTTTAATTATACAAAGCAATATCGCCCCCCCCGACTGCGGAGTCTTGTCAAGACCCTCGTAAAAACAACAAAAAAAAGAGTCAAGAGACTCTTGAGTGAGGGGCTTACCTGCCTAAACAAGTATAACAAATATTAATCGTCAATCAGAACAACAAAATGCAGTCACGCAAATCGCGAGCTCGACTAACCACAGCTCCCCGAGCGACGCCGCAATTTCCCGGCAGACGGCGGGGGCTGGGCCCCCTTCGGCGCGTGCCCTCGGTACCTTGGAGGTGTAGAGGACGGTCACATTCTTGATAATGGTGGCCTCGAGCCTCGAGGGCAGCAGGGATGCCGGCGCGTACATGCTCACGTAGCCGTAGCAGAGGATGATGGTGCTCCTCACCTTCTCACCGTCCACCTCAGACTTGTCCTTCAAAAACGATTAAAAAAATATCGTGGTTGGTTCCGTTTGGTTTGCTTCCTTACATGTAAAACTATATTTTAGTAAGAGTTGCTGACAATGTAATGTTTTATCGAGGACAGTCTCGCCGAGTATCAAGGCTGTGTTTTTTTTTTTACTGCCAGGTAAGGCCCACTGAGCCTATTTAGTTCTTTTTCAGAAGCGACCTGGATACAAATGAGAGCTCAACTAAGTGGTTTATCATGTGGAAATGTATAGTAGCCAGTTACTCAGAAGGTCCCCTCATCGGAAAGATTTAAAGAAGTATTTTGCATTGAGAAAAACTGGGGTAGCCAGAGAAAACCTACAAGGATAGGTTCATGAACCCACTTGTTGCACTGCCATCTCCTGGCCATTATTGCAGTCCAGTGGATTTGGGGAATTTGACAAATCTGGGTGAATCCACCAATCCTGACCTCCAAAACACTGGACCGCAAGCATGCAATCCCGGCATGGTATGATTTGACACCGCAGCCTTGCAAATAGAAACCAGGTGGGAAGACGGAAGTAGGTCACATAAGGTCCACAGTGGGGCAGTACAGGGCATGATGATTGTGGAAAAGTGATTTGTGAAGTCGGCAAGAAAAGACAATTTACACTTTTGTTTAAAGTATTCATTTGTAAAAATGCACTTGTGACAATATGCATGACTTATTTATTATCGTAGTGATAATGTTACTACTATTAATAACCATTTTATCATAGTTCTATGCAGCTCGCTCTAATGACCAATGATATATGTATATTTTAAAAATCATTACATGGGCGATTTCCTTGCTCAGTTTCATGCAGGGACTTGCTCATTATGCAATTACACTTAGGTGCTCAGAGACCCTGAGACCAGCACATTTGGACAGGAAAATATCCTTTAATACTACTTGCAAGATTACACAAGTGGATAAAAGGCTGATTGAATGAAATAATTTCAATTACACCCTAATTTTCTTACAACTAAACCAGGTTGGAGCTTAGTACGGCAAAATACCTCCTTTGCAAGGTAACCCCGGTAACCATACAAAACAAAATTTCCGTGGCAGATAATTTTCAATGTCAATGACTTGCAATCACACCGGTACACAATAGCCAAAGTCTTATGAACAATAATAATATGAGTGCGAAGAGTATAACCAAAAACATTTTCATTATGATTCTAACGGTGAGAAAATATGAAAGATACTGGGGGAGCAGGATTGATCTGGCGTCAGTCAGCCGACAACCTGGACAACCTTGCAAGAGTAATTCCAGGCGAAATATTATCATAAATCATTAATAATGAACACTGATGGATCCCTGGGGAGTATCGAGACTCCAAATAATAAAAAATACAAAACACGAAAAAATTTGACAATTTATTTTACTCTCGGCCAGCAGGACACTGTGATGCAAAAGATAAAGACAGGTTTATTTGGTGTTGATGTGCGAAGACAATGGGGGCAAACACGCGTGAGTATGTATAATATAGGTTTTCAAATGTTGTGGATTTGCTCTCCAACACACCGGTGTGCTGTACTAGTAACGATTTGGCACGTTCTGTTCACGTGACAAACCTTATTAATTGGCTGTGCCGGGTGGTGGCGGATTTAACGATACATTTATATTTACGTGATCTAACCCACAAATAAAACCTATATCATTGATGATATTGGTTGCGAAAGCCTACGTGTGAATGTACGTTGAACTTTTTTCCCATCGTATGTAGCCAACCATCCTAATCATGGGTACGGGGGAAGGACAATAAACAAAACGCAAAAAAAGTGGGTGGACGGAGCAAGAAGCACGGTCGTCCATGCAAGACGTGGACTGATGGTATAAAGGACTAAAACAGAGAAACGTAGGTCTACATTAAGTTCATCCAGCCTCTAAAGCACCGCACTATGTGACAACTGACAGAAGAAAAGAGCAAGAGATTATAATGGCATTCCCGACGTTGTACCTTGAGAAGGTTGAAAATGTTGATCGTTTTCTTAAGGACTTCATTCTTGGCCACTTCCTCCAGCTTAGAAATCGTGTCATCGAGGTGAGCAGAGGCACTGAACCCAATGCCAACAGCCAGACCCTGCCGCACACACAACCAGGTCGCGCGACGCGGTCGGCACAACTCGCGCGACGCGGACGGCACAACAACACGCGGCCACCGCTGAACACGCCCCTTCTAGCGGCGACCAACAACAGCGCTCACCTCTCTCTCCATGGTATCCGTGTGCTTGACGTCGCTCAGCATCGTGTGCAGCTGCGTCTTTACGAAAGTCTTGTTGGTCGACTGCCTGAGCACCACGCCTATGCACTTGTAGAGGAAGCCCTGTGCGCACGGGGTCACAATTAAATAAGAGTCATCATGCCTTCTGCGCAGCTGCCAGCGTCAAACGTGGGCACAATGTAGCCCTCTCCGGAAACCTGCGGGGCATTGCTTCGGTGTCACGCATGTCTCTAGAACAGTGATGTTATAATAATGAATCATAATAATTATAATGTCAAGTGTCAATGTTTAAGACACTTTTTATTCAGGAAGGACGTTCCTGCAATGGGAGGTTTGGTCAATTCACTGAATGAGTGTTTGGAAACCTGAGATAAAATGAGTAATTTAAAATACTTTTTTTTTAAACACGCTTTAATGAAATGTACCGTACTCGTAATGGCAAAACTCCACGACTTCAGGAAGTGGCCCTGAAGCTTGCCATAACGTAAGGGACTGTAGTGATTTACAGCCAACGTCAGTTGACCGTGGACAATTAGACAAAAGCCGAAACATAAGATATAAAAAAAGATTGCTTAAAAATGTATATGTTTTTATTTTTAATGATAGTATATATTATTGTCATCAGTATGACATAGGTATACCAACTTTGCAGTCGATACCACATTGAGAAGTGGGTAAAAGTTGAGTTACAAGATTTGAGGATACAACAGACAGAGCGAGTTAAATAAAAGCGTGTATAATCCAAACGCATAAGGGGGTGACGCCGAGAGCTCCACACTGAAGTATTCAACCCACTGCTCTAACTGTCAACTCCTGACCACCGCACAGCCCAAGCCTACGACACCTGGTATTCACCTGGCAATCTCCCATCCAAGTACTAACCAGGCTCAGCTCTCCTTAGCTTCAGAGGTGCAACGAAATTGGATGGACATGAGGCAGCAGAGAGATGCGATTTTTGTATACAAACCAAATACACCATACATCTCCACCATACACCTTCCCTCACACACCCCCCACCCCCCCCCCCCCCCCCCGCATGTTTTCAATTCTCTTAATTTAAATCTCGTTTTGCGGTCCCCTAAAGAGGCCGTAACGAGAGCAGGCGCGAGGACGAGGCGGCTCCGGCGGCACGGCGCGTGTTGAGATCGAGCACAAGCACGGTGCATTGGTAACGGTGCATTGGGCACGGGGCACCGTGCAAGTGGGCAAGCCGTGGGATGAAAAAACCACGACGGTGGTCGCCGAGCAGATCAGAGCCGCAAGAAAATCTGGCGATATTGGATCGCCCCCCAGCCCCCCCCCCCTCCCCGGGTTGGCGTGTCCACTGACCCCGACTCACCTTCTCTCTGGGGACGCTGCTGTAGTTGGGCAGCTGCTTGGACATCTCCTCCCCAAGGCGACAGGTCCATCCATCGTCGGCAATCGCCTCCAGGGTGCTGGAGAGAAACTACGACCGATGCAATGAAAGCAATAACGTGTTAATAGCAATAATAAAAATAGGGCATCTATAATATCGCATTACACGAGCGCAATACCAATAACAGTGAGAACTGTGAATGCAGCGGCGGTGTTAACCGGGTACCTTGAGAAGCAGGTCTTCCCACTTCTTCTGTGACCATTGCTCCTCAGACTCTGCCAATAGCAAAAGCACCTTTGCATTGAGTAGCCACGGCTTAAATCCCAGCATTGCAGTGCCTTGCTCTTCCCCCCCTTCCTTGGCCAGAGCTCAGATGCCAGGTGCAACATGCATCCACACCACTGACCATCACAAGTACGTATAACATTTGTCTATAGCACTGCCATAAAAGTAAAACTATTAAATCCGTGACATGTTGGGCAATAGCCCTTCTTCATAGCATGTAAATTGCGAGATCAGAGACATAGAAACCCTGTGTTTATGCGCTGTGAAGAAAGGACATTCGCCGACACGTCTCGTATTATACACTTTTTCTTGTAAGGCAGCATAATTGATGAGTGCGCTGGGTGTTTAACTTGTGTTTGTGCGCCGCTGTCAAAGAAGTATCGCCAAATAATTTGTTTAAATTGTGTGAACAACACCACCACCGGCACTCGCTACCGGCACATTCGCCAGCAGCAGCCCGTCCTCAGGCCAACGGTGGTGGCCGGTACATGGATCACAAAATATTTTTTTGTGCAATTATTTTCGCACCAACCGATGGCATTATAAAATCTCCCGTCTGAGACTAAGGCATCATACATTAAAAAAAGATGTTCTACCAGTGGATAGAACTAGTCCATTATGTCTAATTTATTTTACAGGGTTAAAGCCAGCTAATTGTTGATCCATAGGGTTATGGTGGATTGGGAAGCTCCTTGAGATTGACAAGAGTAGATCGCTGTGCTTGGGGTCCCAGCCACCACTGATGTAGACTGTACGGGGGATACGTTTTTGTGCGTGTGTGCGTGTGTGTGTTCCTGTGTTACTTATGTAACTTTGCTCACAGTCTAAGGCTATACATCTTTGTCTTTGTTCCTGTGGGGCACGGTGGTACGCTGTGCTATGAACCCGGCAACCCGAGTTCCCGCCATCAGCCAACAACAATGCTGATTATTTTAAGCGATCCTGGGCCTCTGTTAGGTACCGAGTGAGCCTCCAATGAGTACCTGGTGCAGCGTGTAAACATCACTAATAGGGAAACAATGGCAGCCGGATGTGGCGTTGGCCACCCAACCCCCTCGCGTGCAGTGCCACCCTTCATGGTGCTCGCTAACAGAACTTGCCCCAACAGTCTGTTAGAGGCTATACGGAGGAATCTTTGTCTTTGCGTGTGCAAGTGCTCGTGGAGGCAAAACCTTCCAGGTGCTGGACGAGCGTGGGCACGTGCAGGTCCCACGCCGCGCGTGCCGACGGGTGCACATTGTCGGCCATGACCTGCAGCAGCCGGAGAGCTGGGACCCCCCGGTCCGGTCCCTCCCACGGCATCGACGACACCACCTGCATCACCGCCACCACCACCAGCACCACGATCAGAGCAACGCGAGCACACTTGCGGTATTTTAAGTTGCTGTTTCGATAAATGTAAATAAAGAATTTAAATATTTTTGGAGGGAGTAACACAATAATTTCGGGAATACAATAACCTCAATTTATCGCAGTGTGTGACTTGACCTTTCTCAAAGACATCGGCGATCATGGCCTTCCTTCCATTTACCTCTCTCTGTGATATTACTCAAGAACTCCGCTGAGTTGCACACAACTGTTCAAGTTGCTTATGTAACTTTGCTCACCGTCTTCCCCGGCTTCTTGTACCTACAAGTTTTCCGGACAAAGCATTATATACAGTCTCCTGTTTTCTCATTACATGTCCATGAAATCTAATTTGCATTTCTCTACTTTTGTTGTACCTGCTATCCATAATACATTTCTTACATTACTCCTTTGCCTGTCTGTGAAATTTTAGTACATTCTCCTTCTTAAAGAACACATTTCTGTTGTTTGTAGGGCATTTGTAATTGTTCGGATTTCACATCCATACAGGAGAACGAACCAGCACATGTAGCCCTGCAATATTTAAATTCTTGTTGTCGTAATTATTGTTTGATTTTTCGATACATTAATCACTGCAAAAGAAGAACAGAACTACAGTGACGGCCACTTCCTTCTGGGAAAGACGTGTTTTGTTTATTTATTCGCAAAAAACTAAATTCACAACTACAGCACAAATAAACCCCACTGCGTTTAGCACCTATGCTGTCTATTTCCAGGAAGGACTGAGCCAAAAAACTTGGGGATATATGTATGATTAACTTATTTCGCACCGTACGTATCCAACCGTGCTAATCAGAGGTGCGGGGGAGGACAACTAAACACAAAGAGCAGTTTTAAAGAAATTAGTTTTCAATCTAGATTTAAAAGTGCGTAGATCCAGTGGCTTCCTAATATCGGAAGGAAGAGCCTTCCAGATGGCCACAGAAGCACACCTGAACGCGCGTGATGCTGTGACCATCCTTGTTCGATCACTTGCCAAAAGCCGTTGCGAGGATGACCAGAGCTCGCGTGATGGTTTATGTTCCTTGACGACATCATCAAGGTATTGTGGTTCATTTGTGGCAAGCACTTTGTGTGTAATGAGCGAGACCTCATAATGTATTCGTTCAGCAACCGGAAGCCAATAAAGTTTCGCGAGCACTCAACGGACATCGTCGGATCTTGCAAATCTGGAAGCGAAACTCGATTGAAACGCAAGAGAACTCCGCCCCCTATGCCCTTCCCTTGGGGGAAGGCAGTGGTTTGAGTCGGGACAGTGCCTCACCAGCAATCGAGTGAGCAGGGCAGGCGGTTTCGGCAAATTTGCTGGAAAAAAAACAACAAGAAACAGCAAACAAATAATGAAATGGATCAGAGCAAACTGCTGCAACAATGCGGTTGGCTAAGATCCAAACACACACAAACTACAACAAGTTTCCGGCTATCATAATAAATGTGTTTTCTCCATTTGGCTCTTCTCCGCAGATGCTAGGTTGTGCCCATTGCATGCTGTTTGCTGTCAAATCAAGTGTCCACTCTTCGTGCGTACCTAAAATGTTACGAACATATGTTGTGAAGCGCAACAGTACTGGATCAAAGTGTTGAGCTTTTAAAATGCTGTAACTATACCAGCGATGCAATGAATCGCCCCCACAGCTATTCAATGAAATTCATTCAGGGCCTCAATGAGATTTCAGGAATGGATTCTCTCCACGGTGGCTTTATGTTAGTTATTTATTTTTCTATTTTTCAGTTTCATTTTGTGCCATTCTGTTGGTTCAATTAGTATACATGCAAACATCAGTGATGAGTTTGCAATGTATAATAAACATAACATTATCACGCGCATGATTCTATACATATACCGTGCATGCAATAAAGTATTTCAATCGGTTCATTTTTGCAGTAGTACTTGCCTATTAACTACACTTGCGCAAGACAATAGATCACTATACTACTCGGCTGCCAAATGCCTATTGTTCATCGTCACCCTGGCGATATCGCTGCAATCCGTAAAGCATCGACTGCCCCCTTGGATTGGTTGAAGGACGTTAACATTCAACTATGACATCTATACAAACTGCTGCTTACATGCCAAACGAAAGAAGATCATCAGACATGATCTATCCACTGCCGGATGAAGGTATCCCCAATCCGTCACACTAAGTTAAGATCTCACAGTCTTATTCTTGGTTCTTTTGGTAAAGTCACGTAGAAGGGAAACAATAAAATAATTGTTTCCCTTCTACGTGACTTTACCGAAAGAACCATGAATATGAATCCCTGCAGTCACGAAAGCTTTAAATCAAAATCTCACAGTCTTGTTGCCTACTGCTCTCGCTGCATCTCCATTCGCCTAGGAATTCCCTGGGGGGTGTGCAGTGTACATTTATTCCGACCTTGCATCTCGTAGTTGAGGAGGTAGTCGGGTGCCTGACTGTCGCGTTTCTTGAAAGCCAGGAAAGCCGCGTTGCGACACACGGTGGCCAGCGCCCCCGAGTATTGCGGCGGACACACGAACCCGAGCAGGTACGGCCACAGCACCTGCCACGAGACGCCACCCGATTCACCGGTGCGCCGTGGTGGCAGCGCCCAGCACTGCAAACAGCCACGGGGGCTCTAACAACCACGTGATGCTTCGTGTTTAGATCAGTGGTTCCCAACCCACTGCTTGCTGTGCAACCCTCAACAGAACTATCCATTGTTCTTTGCTCCCACGACCAGCATATATATAGGTTTAATGTATTAACAAGCGAGATTTTAAATATATATTTTTGCACACATATTAATGCCATGTACACGTAAATAACAAATGAGACAGTTAATTAAGATTTTATAACATAATAACAAACAGGTCCCTGCAGGGTGGGCTGGTAGGAATATTGGCAAAGTAATGTCACGGTGCCTTCGAACTTCGCCTCGCAAATGGTATTCGGCTGTGGGCTGTGTGTGAATTTGCCACATCCCCAAAAGCGAAGTTCGCAAATGAGATAATGTGACTTCCAAATGTTGGGTGCAATAAGACATATCAAGTCTCTGCGCTGTCTATTGCTGATTTTACACCCAACAGCACGAGATTTCACTTCGTTAAAGTATTGAAAGGGGACGGACGGACACATTAATCTATTGCAGGCTGGTACACTCAGTTTACAACTTAGTTCCTACCAGTATAACATTTCAAATGATATATCATAATACTTCTAATCGCACTTTTTTTAATCATCACTTTACTGCAAAGTTTATGCAAAGTAACCTACCATCATGGTGAGTACATCAACCACAGGGAAACACTGGTTTAGAGCAGAAGAATGTTAATTTTAAGCAAAAATAAAATGCTGATATCCCATTTACAGCTGCGAGCCTATGGTAGAAATTCGACATTCCTGTGTTGGAGACTAGTTTCTCCACATGACACTTTCAACAAAGTGGTACTTCTATTCCGGTCCCCAAAGGGGAAGGAAGGGCCGAGTTGACCCCAAATTTAAATAAATAAATAATACCTTCCCTTTATTGTATCCTCCCACTCCGTGCTGATCGCGGGCCAAATAGCAAAAGGGGTAAATTCCACTCAAGGAGTTCCGTGCTACGGACCACCGCGCTCGGAGCGGTGCAGCACCAGCCGGGTGGCGTCGCACCGGCCCAGACCAGGGTCCGGCTTGCTCACCCCGTGTATGTTGTCGATGGTGGTGGTGACGAGGTGCAGGATGTTCTCGGACATTCCCCGCAGCGCTTCATCCGTCACCTCCTCGGGGTCCGGCGGCCGCGGCTTGCCCTGCACCTTCACGGCAGCATCACGGTCACCCACCGACAGATGTTTTAGTACAACTGGAACTGAGGATGCGATATACATACCCGTAATTTTTCAATAATACAATTATATATTTTGACGTAATGATTTCAATCGAGTGCTTAAACACGGAGCATATCAGAAAGTATTTTATAACCTACACGGAGACATTATGAAGATAAAGAAAAGGGTGTAATGGAGGCGCAGTGGTTAGCACACTACACTATGAACCCAGTTACCCGAGTTTGATACCCAGTCATAACTAACATCGGTAGGGTCCCCAACTTCACCAACCACAACTGTCCAGCATAGTGATGGATTTGGTCAAAATACTCATCATGGAAAGCGTCATCAAGTACCAACATTTTGGGGGAGTTGTGCATCGGAACGTTTAGAAAATTTAAATTTTAGGAAATGTTTTGGGAGGAAACCGGTGTGCCTGGAGAAAAGCGACACCTCAATCAAGGAGACAACAATGAAAGGTTCCACATGGATAGGTTCGCATACCCATTTCCAGTGCTGCCATTTCCTGACCACATTGTAAAGCCCAGGGGGTTCAGAAGTTTTACAAGTCTCTGATCCACCAACCCTTGCTTCCAGAGCAATGCGTTATTGCTGGTGTGTGTGTGTCACCACACACACACCAGCAATAAACAGAAACTGCATGCACAGTTATTTAAACACAGGCAGAATGTCATCCCTTTCATACATTTGCTTGCTATAGTATAAGCATTCTGCCATTTTTACTGGTTTGTTCATAAAAAATGTATATGAGTCATAAATGTATAGGTTGTACAGTAATTGTTTATGTAAAATTAAGCTTTGGCTCTGTATACATATGCAAATTACACTTATTATAAACCTTCATTCCAGGTTTTATGATTAAAATGCAAGTTATTGTATTTGAGTACTTGTGTTCATGACACAGGGTCACATGCCGCATGCAAGCCTACAAAAAAGCAAATGCACAAGATGTGATGTAATCTAGTTAGCTAGCAAACAAAATGGTTTAGCTCTTTCCCAATGTTTTGATGTGCATCACAAGTTCTCTTACAGCATAGCAAGCAGCACGATAGCATCAGCTGACGGTCTATCTTACACAATATTGCACAACCACAAAACTCACTAGAGGTAAAACCTCTGTCCTGACTCTACATATCAAGAGGTAAAACCTCTGACCTGACGAGAGAGATCTAGAGGTAAAACCTCTGACCTGACACTAAATATCTATAAGTGTATATATGTGCCGTGTACATATATAAGCGTATAAAGCTGCTGTGTGTATATATATGCGCTTGACAGAAAACGTATTCTTAACATGCGCACTCTTGAATGGCACGGTACGATGTTATTAGTACTACCAACGTGATGTATTTTAAACATCGAGAAGGTAAAACTCACAAAATCATACCAGAGTGAACACAAAAGACCTTGCAAAATACACAGGGCAATACATTTACGTTAGAAAATTAACAGTAGCACTCAACAAAATCAACAGCTGTCCGACTGTTATTTCGCTTGTTGTTTTAATGGCATCTCAAGACTCTTTTTCAGGAGTGGCCCTGCCAAGCATACACAGTAGGGGGTTGATTTTGCTACTTGGAATCCCAATTGCGTTATTTTAATTTCAGCATTGAGATGTTTTGGGTTTTGAGCTATGGGAAGGAACCAGAGAACCCAGAGGAAACCCATGAAGATCGGTGGAAGAACACACAGAAAATGTGCCCGAGTTTGAAATTTAACCCAGGTCCTTGCTTTGAGGTACAATGGTTACTCACTGCGCCACCGTGCCACCCCCTAGGTGCAATCCACATCATTTATGGTTGTTTATAAATGGGCAAGTAGGAAAAGTAGAAAATGCCAGTGAATATGAGGCTTTGGACGTATACATGTGAACTTTCGCACCGTACTTAGCCAGTAAAAGACTGTGTCATGTGCTGTGGGCAGTGTTGTGCAATGCATTTCCTGGGGAAGGAAAATGTCAAACTGCCAGACATTTATAGGTTAGCTGTACAGTTTGGTGATATGTGTATCACTCAGAAGCATGTGTGATAGGACTATTGCACTAGGCTTATTGCGCCATGGAATGGTCAATGAATGATTGGGCACACAGAAGACGTAGAGACTGAATGGTCAATTAATGATCGGATAAGCCAAAGGAGGAATGAAGGACCTACGAATGAATAACCACACCAACGGTGAAGATATTTAAGTGAACAAACGAATGGACACGCCTATGAGGAGACCGAATATCGAATGGTGACGTCGAATCAAAAAGGAGATGCTAAAAAGTCAATGAATGAAATGGATATGGCAAAGGAGGAAAGACTGAAAAGTCAAGGAATGAATGGACATGCCCATGGACCTGACACTGCGGTCAAGACACAGCGCGCACACCCGGAGCAGCCTCACCGGTGCCGTTTCCCCCGTGTTCGCGCACTGTTTGATGATAAACTCCACCATCTGGTCGCCGCCCTCCAGCTCCAGGTATCCCCTGTGAGCCATCGTGATCACTACCTGTGCCAGGGCCCTCTTCACCTGCACGAACATTCAAGCGGCTTGCTGGAAACAAGCAGCGGGGCATCGCAATACAGCACTCCCGACATTTTCCCATGACACACGTTAGCCCTGTGACTAAATCACCCAAAATTCATGTAGAGTAGATCATAGATAATTTTCCAACGGCTTCAGCGGGAAGGGGGGCGCCGGATTTTCAGAAACGCCAGATAATCACGTCATTATTTAAAATAGCTTATTTTTGCACATTCTTGCAAAACATTATGTTTTAGCTGCTGTGTGTATGTTTTTTTGAGCTTTAAATGTTTACTCCATGAAATTGGCATGAATATACAAATAGACAACCGAACCTCGAAGACTCTGCATGGGGTGATGTACGTACTATGCTCTTGTTTCAACAACATGATGTGTTTGACGATCGCCGTTTTGCCGGTTTCGCCGGATCGGCCCGGGACCACCGGATATTGTTGGAAGCCGGATAATCGCGTGCCGGATAAACGATGATCGACTGGATATAGGTATTCTTCATTTAACCAGGAGATGAAATAAACCGATTGAGCAGCCTCGAATATTGTTGTCCAATTGTTAAGATCCCGTTTGTATTGTTTCTCAATTGCTCCATGTGGTGTGTACATTGTTGTTTGCTCCATCAGCCAAAATGTAAACACTAGAAAATCATAACTGAAATTAACGCATTCTCGTACGCTTATTGCGAGTGCAAGAAGCACTTAATTTGTTTTATCGAGATTCTACGGTGCGACACGTACATTTATAGACAAAAAATACAGTAACAATTTGAACAGTCAATTCTAGACCATGCCGGTTCATTGGCCACTACAAACTAAAATAACACGGGGGGGGGGGGGGGGGGGAATGGTGGGGGGGGTGCGTTTACACAGCTTTAAACCTAAAATAATCAGTGTCTGCTTTGTGCACTTACCTTATTGCTCTGCTCGAGCAAGAGGAGTTTGATTCCAGAGAGAATGACAGGCTTTTTGTCCTCGATCTGAGGGGCTGAGCGAGACAAAGAGAAAACCTCTGACCGCTTGCAGACATGTTTGCGTCTGCACGGTAAAAATGAGGCTCGGGAAATCTCAGCCCTTACTTGGGGGAGAAGAGTTAAGATATTGGCACTCCAAAATGTATTGCTACAGAAGGATACTGCATCTGAGCTGGACCCAAAGAGTGACCAACGTAAGGAGTAATAAAAAGGTTGCACGTAGAAGAGGACCTCATGATGCAGGTAGTGATGAGGAGGAAACTGGCACAATTTGGACATATATGTTGGATGGACAACAACAACAAAAAATTGTTGTTTGGAAAAATGGAAGGAACAGGAAAGCAGAAACCCTAACAGAGAATGAGTTGACGACGAAATAAGAGATTGGTGCCAGAAAGATGTGGCACGACTTGAGCATGTAGACACAAGACAGAGGAAAGTGGAAACAAATGGCGAAATGTGCAGTGGACACCTACAGGCTATCTCCTCCCATGCATTGTGGTGATGATGATGATGATTGGGGAGCAGGAATTACACAGAAGAGCTGCCCGGGCCGATGCTCTTTACCCGCAGAGTTGATGAGGTGCTTGAGGATGATGAGCGTTCCGATGCGGTTGCGCTCGTTGTTGTGCTCCAGCTTCTGAAGCAGGTACGTCAGCAGGCGGTCGGGGATTACCCTGCCTGTTGGGCGGAAAGGTCGCCGCAACAAGAGCACAAGAAAAAGGATGAAGGGGAACCGGAGTACGCATGGTTGGTGATCATTGTTATTATGGATAGCAGGCTGCGTCCAACCGCTCTTGTCATTCAAATTAGATGTTGCCGTGTCTGTTTGCTGGCCGAGACACCCTTGAAAAAGATGGGTAACTTAATCGGATAATAAACTCCTGATTCTGATTATATTTATTTATATTTGAGGAATCCGATGAGCTATAAAGCTCTTTTTCTCAGATGTCCAGTAGGGGCAGGTCAGAACATTACAACATGTGCAGCACTTATGTTAATCTACCGCAGGATATGGGCCTCCAAAAAAACATACCTGTCAACCCATACGGTTTACCGTATTTTCCCGCATATAGCCCGCATACGCATATAACTCGCAGACGCATATACCCCGCAAAAACAGCGCTTGGTGTAAAACAAATTTCAGATAGTCCGCATCGTCATATACCCCGCATGCATTCATATCTTTAACGTCGTTACCGCAGCTTAATTCCATCATATTAATGCAAAGTTTACATTTGTAATACATTCCACTATCAATTGTTAACATTAAAATCATAACGTGCACAAAGAAAACAAACTACTTAAAACAGTAAATAAGTAACAAAAGTAAATATCCAATAAATAAGTAACACATAACTGGTAGATAAGTAAGCGTACTGTTAGGCTTACCAGCATTCGACCTCATTATATAACAGCTACTGGACCGGTCGTTACCCCTGTACAGTTTTAGCACTGGTAGATTGCGCACTGCGCAGACAATAGCGGCACTACGGTAACGCCATTGCCTCCTGGAAACAAAGCCATTGGAAGTTTGAAACAAAGCTCATGGTCGCGACTGTATAGTGCTCAGCCAATCGCAGCGGCCTAAGGGACTCGGCAATTTTGATTCCGCGTCTACCAGACGCTTGTTAAGGCCCTTACCATTGTGCAATCCATAGCCTCAGCTGAAACCGTAGCTTACAGGCAAATGTAAACATTGTACAAATAATTTGAATAATTTAAAACGTGATAACATGTGCAATTTTAGTGCGAGTGGTTTAATCAGCAGTGCTTTAGTCAAAGGTAAGTGTTGCACAGTGGATAGTCCTACCATGAAAAAATTAAACGAGTTATGACATGTCACACGTGTAAAATATTTTTGGGATAGCCCGCACCTCCATATACCCCGCAGGGTCTTGTTTTGTTTGTAAAAAGTGGTATACACCGCGGGTTATATGCGGGAAAATACGGTACCCATATTTTTGTACAGGGGAATTGAGTTTTCAGGCGTACACAGCCGTTTCAATATGGGCATAAAAATGTTGGCTATTTGTTTGTGTTTCTCCCTTCTGATGGGACTTACTAGGATTAATGTTGAGATTTATAAGGGCACGGTGTGACCAATAAGGTCTGAATTGTTCATCTGAATTGGTCTGTAATAAGGTAGGCACTGATAAGGGGTTGACACGTATGAAAAAACCACGCGGGTCGTTGGGGTTACTTGACCATACTTCAGCACGCCGGTCAGATTTGATGAATTTGGACAAAGATGCCGGCGGCAGACATGACTCACTCTTCATCAAAATAACGTTTATGGACCTCCGATGTCTCCCAATAAGCAGGGCGGCGCAGATTTTACGGTTGATACACCCGCCGGAATCTCAAGACGCAGCGCAGAAACAGCGGCGTGCACTCGCTTACTTATGACAGTGAAGCAGCGAAGAATCTCATTGTGATTTTTCATCGCCAGGTTGTTTGAGAAATCGACCGGGATGCACACCTGTGGCAGCAGCAACAGCAACAGCCACACTGTTCAACAAACTCCTCACTGACCAAGCACAATCATTTCAGCTCAATGCAGAAACATAATGCGGGCTCAATGTGAACCACTTGGGGGGTGGGGGGGAAAGATATCTGTCGGGGTAACACCCCGCTAGAAGAAATGTCAGAGCTTGAATACCTCGGGCATCTGTTGAGGGTGGACCGGAAACAAATAATTACATTAAGAGAAGGAAGACGGCATGTTTAGTGTGCTTTTGAAAAACTTAACGTAATGTTGAAGTTGCAAAATACCAGTCTGCCTACAGAAGACGTTTAAATCAGGGTGTATTCCTCTGTTATAAGGTATGGATTGGGAAAAATGGGACATGCACAAAGAAAATGGAACAAATTGCTGAAAAGCGAGGAGAGGTGCGCGATTGGTGTGGTGGCGAGCGCAGGGATAGGATTGCCTGGCAGCATCTTGTGGGGACCACCATGCCCCGAGGGGTTTGCGACTCATGATGATAATGACAGGAAGAAAACCACATGCATTAGACAAAGATCCCCCAATATAGCCTTAACAGACTATTGGGGAAAGTGCTGTTAGCGAGCACCTATGAAGGCCGGCACAGCACACGAGGGGGTGGAGTAGCCAGCACTGCCCCCGGCCGCCTTCGTCTCTCTAGTGGCGAAATTTCAACACATCGCAACCAGGATACTTATTTGAGGCCGAGTCTACCTAAGGGAGGCCCAGGACCGGTTTAGATAATCGTCACTGGTGATGGCCGTGAGCGGAAATCGAACTCGGGTCGCAAGGTTCGTAGCGCAGCCCGCTAACTGCTATACGACCACTCCCCACACATGTGTAAGAGAACACACACATGTATGAAGGCATACTATTTACCCCGAAAGAAAAGTTGGTGTGCTTTAGGCCAGACATGTCGCTATAAGGGATGATAGCCGGTGGCTGCGACTCATGGTGAAGGGAATATTTGCACTGCAGAGCAGGAGCGATTAAATCAGCTCGTGTGCTGCAGGTGCTTGTACGAATGTACTAATTTTTCCCACCGTACGTAGCCAATAATGCTAATCGGAGATGCGAGGGGAAGGACAACAAACAAAAAAAATATATATTTTCTAAAGAAATGAGTTTTCAGTCTATATTTAATGAACTGTTACATCGTGAGACCGTGGGAAATGGCAACGACCTTGGAAGGCCTTCACCAAGCTATGGCAGGGGGTCATAGCTAATGATGATGATGATGACGATCAATGTGAACCAGAGAGGGACCTTCTTCTTTCGTATGGCCATGTACGCAAAAGTTTGTACAGATGTCACAGTTGAATGTTAAGGTCCTTCGACCAAACCATGGCGGCATTGGACGCCGTACGGATTGCAGCAATAACGCCAGGGTGTGCATGGTTGGCGCACTCGTAGGCGATGCGTTTGAGAGGGATGCTGTTGTGCTTCATTACCTGATGGTGGAGCGTGTTAAACAGTACATCCACTTGGGGTTCAGGAACACGGCGGCCCACATTCGCTGACGCGTCCAGCACTTGGCACAGACCCTGTTGTCAAAAAAGGCATTTGAAATGTATTCTTCAACGCGCAAAAACACACCGGTGGTGTTGGAGATACTTGACAAAAAATGGGCTTATTACATACGTTTCCAATCTTTCTATGATTGGCTAATAGTTTCCTGGTATCTAACCGGATGTTACAAATTATTTCCTATGAATTACATCAGCAATTATAGAGCTAATGCTAAAATAGAGTTATAAGATGAGAAGACTTATGGATATACAACGCTTCTGGATGTTTAAACATAAACAAAATTACTTGTAAGTAACATTCATATATATATAATTTTAAATGAAATACCCAACGTAATGCTAATTGGGCTTTCGGTGTTACGTCAGGAGACAATCCATTCAGATCCCACACAGAGCAGAAAAACATTTCCATCTCAGAGAATGGACCCCAGGAAGTGGATATCCCAGAGCTATCTCTGAAATCCCTTCATGTGAGCTCTGGTCCACACAACGGGAACACTTTCCCACCCACTTCTGCCAAATAAGAGTACCACTTCCCACATTACAGTGAAAAATCTGTATTTAAATTCGCAGGACCGTAACTTAGCAAAATTACGTGTGGACCCAAATTTTTATGCGGTGATTTATTTTTTGGTGCACTCATTGTTGTACACGTTGAGATAATAAAATAACACTCCACTTGAGGTTCCACTTAATTCACGGGCGGCTACCCGGATTTTAACCCAGGAACTTAGTGGTGTCACCTCAGCGCTACGAGCTCTGTGGCCCCCGGTCCAACTCTGACGGTCGCTCATTACAATTCACACAACCCCCCACGACAGCACAATGAGCCCAGATCTAATCGGACCTGAAGCAGGACCCAAGATACGGACCCCGCACCTCCGATTAGCCCGGTTGGCTACGTACAGTGCGAAAGAAGTTCAACATGCATACGTACATACCTTCTGGCCCAGCTGAGTGACCCGTTCAGGCCGTGCCCGCTCTATCGCCTTACCTGTGTGATGTAGAAAGGCTCCGAGTGCTTTTTGTACAGCATCATGAAGCCGGTCAGCAGGCGTGGAAGCTGCTCGTCCAGCTTCTCCCAGGTGAGTAGGTGCGCCATGTGGCCTAGCGCCTCCACTATCATCAGGCGAAGCTGCGGCAGAAAATCCAGAGCGTCTGGTGTCTTGGCGGCGGCAGCATTACAGCACGTCCTCGAAATTCCAGGATTCATCAGGGGTGGGGTGGGGTCACCGCCCCCCCCCCCCCCACTGCATCCATCATCTTAATGAAACCATGTTATTTCCATGCATACAATGAAGGCCGTCTGTAGCTTGCAATGTTAGCCGTATAGTTGTTTTTTCATTATAAATATATTATGGAAAGCAACCGCATAAGAAAAATACTTTTTACACAATCAAACGCTCAAGTTGCTACTGTACAGCAGTAAACCGGTTGCTACATGGCTGTGAACATGAATGAAGAAGCAGCTGGCAACAAGTCAGCTTTGCATCACGCGCTGTTCAGTCTTGGAAGTGTGATTTTCTATTCTTTCCTTTTTATGTTCAAATTTTAGAAGTCCTCCAAAAAAAACCTCTCGTTTTACGCAGGACACGAAATAGCTGCCCCCGTTATTTCCAGGACACGATATATTAGCTGCCCACGTTATTTCCAGGTATTTCCAGAGACCCATTGATTAAAAAAGTGAACGCTATGAATTCCCAACAGTGTTTCACTCATTTAGTTTTACCTGAAAAATCTGCGAGGCACAAAACAACAGACGTGGCCTCTGCTGAATACAAATATGTATGTACTTCTATATCCAACACATTAAACAAAACTACTGCAATAAAATTGTCATTTACAACAATGCGTAGGGATATAAAATGAGCACTTTGGAGAGTTCAAGCAGTGCACGAGACAGTTGGGGTGATTGCTCAATTTCCAACAGACTGACCAACGTGTTTTACTGTCAGCAGTGCCATTTCATCTTGAGAAATTGACTTGCCAAATCATAACACGATCCTAAATCTTAACCGAATACCAACATGAACCTCAACCCCTATTTTAACCCTACCCTAAACTCTATCTACACCCCAACCATTTAAAAGATAGAAACGCTTGCGCGTCGGTATTTCTCATGGAATCAGGCAGCCGGATGATCTGGCCGTGGAATTTATGTCTCCACTGACGGGGCGAACGGGGAAGATCGTCGCTCATGTTTCCCATGGAGGCTGTCTCACAGCATAGAAAATCTAATCTTGTGACGTAACACTATAACTGCAGAGGTTTTGGCCACATGGGTCATGGAGTGGTAATTTGGATTTAACTAAAGTAGCGATGTATTTTTCAATGAGCATCAAGTGTGACAATGACTAGGACTGCCCAACACAGACCAAGGCATGCATAACTGTTAATTAATTTATAGACTACGCGATAATGTATTAATGTTACGAGTGACAGAACTGCACTCAGAAAGACCAAACATGGTCATTGGCTATATATGTATAAAAAAAACGTACTGAATTCACAGAAATTTGTTTGACCTAATAATACTGGGAGGGCGAAGGGTGTGAGGAGAGGGGGGAAATGACACGCTCTTCACAACAATATTTAATGACCGAGATTGGACTAAACCTTTTACTGCTTTCCTCGACGAGACTGAATGAATGACCAAATTGAATCCACAGACTACTTTCCCCGCAGGCTGTCGTCGCCTCGACTGAGACCAACGACTAAAATTCAAATGTTGGCTCAAGAACAGTGCGCAAGAGAGCCCAGCCCAACCTTGGCCTCCTTGCTCTGCAGCCAGACGTTGAAGAGGACGTCGTAGGCAGAGTAGATTTCATTTTGGAAGGCCTCCTTCCGAACCGTGGGGTCGGGGGCCTTGTCCAGATTAGCCACGTACTCCAAGATGCTCTCGCTGAAATGGCTCAGCGCTGCACGGAGAAGGCCCACAGTGAACGTCAAGATGCATTCCTCCACAAACAGGGGGCAGCGCAGTGGGAACCAAACAAAAACTAAACTATTTTTTAACTATGAAGAAAAAATAATAGATATTACCCTTTGTGGCAATTTCTTTTTAAATGTATTACGTGCAGTTTTAATTCACTCTCAGAGCGATGAGAATAATCTAGAGGCATGGGAAACCACAATTACACATGACAGCCAGAACTGGTACCAACAATTGCCCAAGCTTATTTCTTAGATGTTGGGGTATGGTCAACTCCATCAATGAGTGTTTATACGAGCATGAGGAAACCGAAGTACACGGAGAAAATCCACGTGCGCGGGGAGGGTAACACCCAATCCCCGTACAGATAAAAAATAATCCTTTTACTTTACTGCCAAATCCAAGCAATCCAAGAGATGGCGACCTCGACTGCCACTGGTAGGGAGTTTCAGGAATCTGCGATTCATCAACCCACAACTACAAAGCACTCGATTATAGGTCAGTGCCACCGGCACATACGTGTGATATTATGTTCTCAATGCACAAGTAAATTATTGTAACATGCAAAGTATATATATTTTTTATAAGTGAGCATGTCAGTCACTCAATCCAATGCTGGAGGAAATCACATCACCATACAGTTGTGGCCATGGGGGTTGCTTGACCATGATTTAACCATGCTGGTCAGTGCGGGTGGGTGAAGGTGGGGGCAGGACCAGCAGAGAAATCAGTCGCCGCTGATGTTAGTCACGGCAGGGAATCGAACTCAGGTGGTCGGCTTCAGAGCACGGAGCGGGAAGCACTCAACGGCGGTATAAATTAACAACTAAAAAGTATAGGAAAATTTGTATTTATGCATAAAGAAATAAGGGACTGTGTTGTCAATGGTGCACAGGAACATGGAAATAAACAACTAACCACTTTCATCATAAGCACTACCCCATTTCGAAAAAAAAAAGTTTCCAAAAGTGGCTTTTCAAAATGATTACCCCACAAAGTAGTCACTAGGCCACAAGAAGGAAACCACCAGAGCATCGACTCCTCTGCACACAGGTTTCTCCTATGTGCACGGATTAACCACAAGTGTAGAACATGACTCGGTAGGTCCTCGCCATTTGGGCCATACGGCTCTCCCACAAGCTTTCAGGTCATACCGCTTGTTGTTCAACGAGATGTCTGACGTTTCGCACCAAGCGCTGGGGAGACTCTTCTTTAGCAAGCTCACCCGCACACGGAGCGAAACGTGGAGCAAAAAAGTCGGACATCGTGCCAAACAACACGCTGCACGACCCGAAAACACTTGGCAGGGCTACGAGGCAAGAAGCTTTACCCCAAGTAAAGTCTTCAACCGCAGTGAAATTGCACAACTGATGAAGCGACGCTCGTGCTGGCCAATAGTAGAAGTGGCAACAACAAAAAAGGGGAAAAATAAACCAAAGTCAAGTGGTGGTGACAAGCTGTCGGTACCAAACGTGAAGACCCATCTCATGTTGTCCTGTTTTGTCACTCCAAGCATGGGCAGCATGATGCCCATTGTGGCGGTCAGGAAGGGCACCATCCCGTACACTGGCAGAGCAACACAGCGACAGCCGACGCACACAGGAGGGAAACTGTAAATCAAACTCTTCTGTCAAAATGTTTTTCCAAGGAACTCTTGAGGATACGATCGAGGTGGCCGCGTGGCTCAGATGGATCCAGCGCCGAGGCCGGCATTGCTGAAATTCCAGGTTTGAATCAGGGTTTCAACAATCCGTGATTAACCTGGGCTCTCAAGTGTAGCAAGTTGATGGTCTCAGCCTGATCACAAGCAAACTAACAAATACTCACAATGTCAAATTTGGTCGTTCACTGCATTTAACCAATTCCAGTTCTGAGACCTAAATATATTAGTTTAATTGGCATACGACAAACGATCTTTGAAGGGAAAATAAAATGTGTCGCTCAACCCCAGGTAATGAAGTCTATTCGAGTCAGTTCAGAAGTAGTTCTAAAGGATCATCTTCTGGGACTATTCTTTGACACAAATTGATGCAATTCAAGATGCACAATTCTAAATGGAAAACATCTCATGCCATGACACCGTTAGCTTATTTCACATGTAGACAGTAAACAAAGTAAGACGTATAAAAAAACACTGCAAAAACTCATGCAGTAGGTCAATGAAGTGTTACCATTGGCAGTGGCCAAATTAGCCAGCGTCTTCATGGTAAAGAAGTGCGGTATCATTCCTGGCTGAAACTTCTGCAGCAGCTCCTCCATGACCACACGGACGAAGCCACTACCAATGGCCACGAGCACGTTGCTGGCCGCCTGCTGCCACTCCGGGAGCACCTCCTGCAATGCGCCACACGCACATGGGTTCCAAGCCACTTCTTCACGCAGTGCAATGGAAAAGCATGTTGTAGCTTGCTGGCCTGTCCATGCTGGACATCTGTGAAAAAGAGCTTCATAGCTCATCGGATTCCTCCGGGTCTAAATCAAAATTCTGATTCTGCCTCCCATTCTATCAGTGGCCTTTACTAACTGTGCAGAGTTATTGTGCAGGTGACTTAATTGTATTATTATTAAATATTTATTGCTAGCTTGTATTTATTTCTGCAGGAAGGGCCCAATAAGGCTCTTTGTCATGCGCATCCTGCGACAGTACAGATGATACACAGTACAGATCTCGGTTACATTCAGGGTTACGTAGGTCGCAATACAAACAGCAAGTATTACTCTTTGGTTTTTTCGGTAAAGTCACGTATAAATAAGAAATAATAATAAAATAAAATTACATAATAGTATAAATACGACGTTTCGATTGCAACGCAAGCAATCATCATCAGCTATAGAAGAGCTAAATTTAAGAGAGAGAGGAAACACAGAGAGATGGTGAAGCACATTAAATTAAAACAAGATTCAGTAAAATTTGGAAACAATATAATGCAGCACAGAGGGTCGGTCAAAACACAATAAACGCATGGTTGGCTGATTACGTTATTTCAAAGATTGCTAAATTAAAGGTTAAGAGTGATAGAGTACCTATAATTTAGCAATCTTTGAAATAACGTAATCAGCCAGACCATGCGTTAATTATGTTTTGACCGACCCTCTGTGCTGCATTATATTGTTTCCACATTTTACTAAATCTTGTTTCAATCTAATGTGCTTCTTCATCTCTCTGTGTTTCCTCTCTCTCGTAAATTTAGCTCTTCTATAGCTGATGATTGCTTGCGTTGCAATCGAAACGTCCTATGTATACTATTATGTAATTTTATTTATTATTATTTCTTATTTATACGTGACTTTACCGAAAAAACCAACGAGTAATTCCTGCAGTCACGAAAGCACCAAATCAAGTTAAACAGCAAGTATATTACAGTAATAGGGATGTGGTCCAAAATATAAAAAAATACATAATTTTCAGCCAAAAATAACTGAAGGAATTTTTTTTATTGAAAAAAGTAGAGAATCATTTACCGATAACTTAATTATTATTATGATTACAACTGTTTACCCAGGAATGGCTCACTGAGTCTCAAGAACCTTTTTCAGGAAGATCCTGCCAACTTTAAGCACTCGGTGGTGATGTTGCTCTGCAGCTGCTGTGTGTAATCCCAATTAATTAATTTGCTTAATTGGGATTTTTGGCCAAAACCAGTTACAATTTAGTTTTTTTTTATCTTTGGGAGGAAAACGGAGAACCCGAAGGCCACCCCATACCTAATAGTGAGAGAGAATACAGCACACTCGCTGGCCAGTACACTATACTTCGTCATCATATCAATGATTGCCAGCTTTGCTACAAGTGGTTATACAGATTTTAGCACAATATAAATTACCACAGCAAATGTTCAAGGATTAAAAGAGTGTCATATTTTATCTTTGAGAAAGCAATAAATGTAGTGATCAACTCCACAAAAAGGAGTATGACTCAATTCAGGGCAACAAAGTTGAACAGTGTGTTTTAAAAAAAAAACTACTACCTAATTAAGGTAGGTGGCTTTTTTATATCCAACATTGGAAAAACTTAATAACTATAACCTGGTTTTACATGATTTTTTTAGTCAAACAGAGCCCCGTTATGTGTCCACATATAAAAATATATTCTTAAGCCTATCGCCACCCTATTGACGTTCCAAACTAATACTAACCAGCAACATTTGTTTAAGCGAGCAACCAAACATTGGACTGGTTTTGACCTTCTGGCTGTCATCAGCAGAGTTACACAAAAGCTAGTGGGCTGAGCGGGCACCTTGGAGCGAGTCATCTCCTCGGAGGCGAGCGCCACAATACTGCGCGCCAGCGGCTCCGACAGCTGGTGCAGCGTGTCCTTGATGATGAGCTCCATGCTGAGCAGGATTACCACGCGGTGGCCCTGGGGGAGCTTGCCGGGCGACAAAGATCCCCCGGATAGCCTTTAACAGACTGTTGGGGCAAGCGCTGTTAACGAACACCGATGAAGGGCGGCACGGCACACGAGAGGGTGGGTGGCCAGCACCACACCTGGCTGCCTTTGTCTCCCCAGTGGCGATGTTTACACACCACACCAGGTACTCATTTGAGACTAAGTCAACCCAGGGGAGGCCCAGGACCAGTTCGGATAATCGTCACTGGTGTTGGCCGTGAGAGCGAATCCAACTCGGTCACCGGGTTCGTAGCGCAGCGCGCTAACCGCGACACTACCACTCCCCAGGCCACAGACACAGCAACACGCACACACAAAGATCCCCCCTCAAGCCTTTACAGACTGTTTGGGCAAGTGCTGTTCACGAACACCTATTAAGGCCGGCACACGAAGGGGTGGTGGCCAACAACTGTGCCCTGCCACCTTTGTCTGCCCGACACCAATGTTTACAGGGCTGAGTTGACCTAGGTGAGGCCCAGGACTGGTTCAGACATTCGTCACTAATTTTAGCTATAAGCAGGAACCTAACTCCGAAGTCGTGATTGCAGCGTGGCACGCAAACCAGTCCCAAAATACTCATCGCAAACCTGCAGCATACACCATCTCGGCTGTGCCCATACACTCTGTGAGCATCTGCACGCGGGCCAGTTGTCTCAGCCGTGTCAGGGGGCGGCCCGCAATCGAAAAGATTGCGCGTTCAAATCCCTGGCCGGGGGGGCCAACTCGGCCCATCATCCTGCAATGGTCAATAAAAACCGTGCCGCTCTGTGTTTAAGTCAACAGCGGTCGCCCCGTGGATAAAGTCGACCATACCATAGGCACGCAGAATTTCAATCACTGGCTCAGAGCTGTAAAGAGGCGATGATTGAACACTAATTTCTTTAAAATTGCATTATAAGGTCGCACTCATTACACACAAAGTGCTTACCACAAATGAACCACAATACCTTGATGATGTCAAGGAACACAAACCATCACGCGAGCTCTGGTCATCCTCGCAGCGGTTTTTGGCAAGTGATCGAACAAGGACGGTCACTGCATCACGCGCGTTCAGGTGTGCTTCTGTGGCCATCTGGAACGCTCTTCCTTCCGATATTAGGAAGCCACTGGATCTACGCACTTTTAAATCTAGATTGAAAACTAATTTCTTTAAAACTCCTTTTTGTGTTTAGCTGTCCTCCCCAGCACCTCCGAATAGCACGATTGGCTACGTACGGATTCACAAAAAAAGAATAACCTACATACGAGCACCAAAGCATCAATGCTCATTTCATCAGGAAATCACTTTGATTTGCACTTCTGAATTAAGGTACCCCTTCCCCCCGTCCCTCCTTCCATGTAGAGAACGGCACCTTGCTGTGCTTGGTGAGGTAGGAGAGGCAGCACTCGAGCACCGGTTCTGGATGGCGGCATCCAAGCTCGTTGAGGGAGCGAGCGATCCTCTCCCGCACCGCCTCGTCCTTGTCGAACGCCGCGTCTGCCAGCGCAAGGGCTACCACTGCCCAACGCAAACGGAACATCAATAGTCACGCGTCGCCGCCGCCACCACCAGAACACACACTGGGCTGGAACAGCGGCACCCATTGTTTCACTGTGCCTCTATGCTCCCCGTTCGTATTCTCCCTGTATGCATCCCCCACCCAGTGATCAGCGGCGATGATAAATAAGGTCCAACAACCCCCCCCCCCCACCCATTGGCCTCCTGTGATCCAGCACTTTGGGAGGTACAAATTGGCTGCAAGGAGGACAGGGGATCAAAATTATATTAAACGTAATCGTAAAATAATTTGTAAAGAGCATGCATTTCTCGAAACAGAAAGATTGGTGTTTCACTGTGAACTCAGCAGAGCAAATATGTTTCTTCAATATATTTGTGTGGAGATTTCTGAGTGTCATCACCTATTTGTGTGCCGGGTTTTAACTGCTATTCTGGTTTCCTCATTCTTGCTATAAGCTTGCTAAACAGCCTGATGCAAGACCCGCGAGAGAAAAAATAATTTTTCTCAAGACTTAGTGAGGTTTTCATGGCTAAACGGCATTATTATTATTAGACCACCATCAAACTACATAAACCACCACCCACCACTACCATCACACACCACAAGTTAAGCACACACCACAAGCAAACACCACTCACCACATACAATCATCCACAAAATGCACTCCCCCCCCCATACCATAGATTCCTCGTGTAAAAGTGTTTTTGGGTTTATGCTGATTGCTTTACTTCTTTCTTTCTTTGTATGGAATTTGTCATTCACTCATGCAAATGTGCCTCATCCCCAGTCTCTCAAGTTGTATGTATCACCTGGTTAAACAAAGTCAACTTGAACATGACCCACCACACCGAATCCCACAATAGAAACTCTGGAGCCAGCACACACCTTAACCCACGATCACACCACGCAAAGATGACACAATTACCCAAACAACATCCACTTTCACACGCTGCAAAATCAAAAATGCATCACGCCGTCCAAAAGCATCACCTACGACACACGCACCACGACTCATCACCACACCGCTGCGCATGACACATTTCTAAAAGCCTCATAAACATTGTTCCCTCTCAATATATTGCAGTGAAAAGCTGCCGTGACTCCTGCAGCAATCATTCACCTGGGACTTGCTGAAACGCGTTCACTCTCGGTTCTCACGTGTAAACTAAAGCCGCCGCCCCCCCCCCCCCCGAAGGGATGATGTATATACAAGCCTGTGTACGAGTGCATTTGTTTGTTTTATCCTGCTCCAACAACTGAGAAAACCTCAGAACATTTCAGACTTAAGATTGTAATCGTTCGCCATGACTGAACAAGAAATCGTCAGTATCATTGCTGTTTACAGACGGTGAGTTTTTTTTTATAAGAGAGGCTTAATGTTTCAAGCTCTCATTGGCAACGAGTGCATTTTAATCCCAGATCATCGTTTGTTATATTTATAACACTGGGGACGTGTAGTAAGAACCGGATATTTAGCAGAGCAAACAGTAATACAAGCAATCACATGCGCACATTGCGAAAAAAAAACCCAAAATAACAGAAAATAGCGCAGGGCGGACAAGCATAATTTTTCAAACAAAATAAAGACAAACGTGTAAAAATCATCAGGAGTTCCTGAACCAGAAGATACCAACAACGCACCTCTTCGGTAAATGCTCGTGTTTTTTTTTTTGCATCGTGCACACGTGTTGAGTGTTTGTGTCCGTTTGACGCATAGGCTTTCGCGACCAATATTAGCCATGCGTTTTTTTTTGGGGTGAGATCGCGAAGTTACTTGATACAATGTGTGTGTGTGTGTAAAATAAGGAGCAAATGGATAAGGGGCCGTCCATAAATGACGTCACGCGATTTTTGACCCCACCCCCATCGTCACACGACGTCACAAAAAGTCAGACCCCCCCCTCAAATAGACGTCACTAAGCTCCGCCCCCCCCCCCCCGAAAAAAATATAAAACATGCTTCAAATCGCTTTAAACTAGTGTCATTGTAGTAGTGCGTATTTAATGTGCCGCAGCACTCTGATGTTGTACGAGAAAACATTTATTTAAAAAAAGTATATTTAATTAAGTAGAACGTGTTGTCTATATTTATTTAAAGTTGCGCGCAATTTTGACGTGACGTCACATTTCTCAAACCCCGCCCCCCTCCTCGTCACGCATCGTCACAAATGTCTGACCCCACCCCCCTAGGTGCGTGACGTCATTTATGGACGGCCCCTAAGACACAACACTAAGCACTGAATTTGAGACCATATAACCAGACCAGCACACTGCACTGTATTGTACGAGAGTGCAACGGGTCATTAACAGAGGAATGTTGGCAAAGAATTTCCTTTCAAGCACATGACATTACTATGTAAACACTGCCATTTCCTTATGTTTTAAAGTGTGCACTTACTACTTCTTTGATTCTTTCGGTAAAGTCACGTAGGTATAAAATAAAATAAATCACGTTTCCATTGCAACACAATCAATCGTCATCACGTGGGAAACCACAGCAATAAACATTTCTTTTGCTTAAGTGGGGGGAAAAAAATGTTCTTGCTGTGGTTTCCCGCCTGATGATGATTGCTTGTGTTGCAATCGAAACGTCGTGATAATTTTTTTTATTTTCTACCTACGTGACTTTACCGAAAGAACCAAAGAGTGTGGATTCCTGCAGTCACGAAAGCTTCAAATCAAGATTGTAAGGCACTTACTGTATACAGCTGCGCTCAGGCATAACTCAAGTACAGGATCGTTATATTCTGCAGTCACGAAAGCTTTAAATAAAAATTTACAGGATCGTTGTTTACAACAAGATGAGAGCCCATTGAGACAAAGGTATTTTTTTTTCGCAAGGGAAACCGGACGTGCAAAGTTACGAATTTGAAATATCAGTGATGACAAACAAAGCCAAACAACTTAAACAGCTGAATTGGTGAACACAAAAACGAATTCTCTCTAGAAAAAAAATACATGTGAACGTGAAAAAAACAATGTACGCTACACGTTCAAGAACATTCGCACACAAAAACAAACAAACCCCCATTGAGCTTCACAAATTACACATCACAGCTCTGCTGAAAAGGTAAACCTACCGATATAGCACCAGCCACCAAGAGCCATCGGCCAGATGGTTACGCGACTGCATTCAGAAGGTTACAATTTCAAATCCTAGTTGAGAGTTTGGCTCGGCCCATCATCACTTCGGCGTCGACAAAATGAGTACCACTTGTCGGGGGGAAGCTAAGAGTTGTTTTGTTTTTTTGTTGCCATATGGATAGACTTAGCCCTGTCAAAGGAATGTGTAAATTCTACAATTGGCTCACATCTGTAAGCTGGAGACGAGTACCACTTCGATGCTCGTTTGAGCAGAACTATCGGATTTATATTTTTTTTAACAAACATGAATCGACTACCAATGAGTTCACTGAAAAACAGGTCCCTGCAGGGTGGGCTGGTAGGAACATTGGAATTTTTCACTTCGTTAAAGTATTGAAAGGGGACGGACGGACACATTAATCTATTGCAGGCTGGTACACTCAGTTTACAACTTCGTTCCTACCAGTAAAAAGTGTTCTTAGAGTTAATGCTTAGGCCATCCGGGTTGGAGATTAGCTGCACTTGAGGAAAAAAACAAGGTAGACTAAAGGGACAAATAGGGGTATTCCACTCTCATTGTGACTTTAGTGTGGACGCCGTTTCAATTATTATCCACTCCTAATTAAAACTCAGTAACCCATTATTTAAGGATAAAGAAAAACACACTGGCAGAACGTACGAAGTGTTGGTGAGTTATGGCTTTGTCATCTTGATCTTGAAACAGACGTTATACGTCTTCAACGTACTCCAAGTAAACAATACATGTTTTTATAGCCGAATTTACGCATGTATTACACTCCCCATGGTTTTGTTTAACTCATAGCCCAAAAGTTAGTTTACCGAGATAGACACGCATTTGTTATTTACATTTTGTTTTTCATGTACATCAAAATTACATTGTTGGATGCCTGCATTATTGAATCATAAAAACCACCATACATTCGTCAAAATGTCAAGGTTTTGCTCTTTCTAAAACAGATTAAAAGCACAGGCGTTTGACAACTTTAACGCCACAACGACAATGCTGAGTTCGAAGAGCAATTAAAAACTTCTGTTCGAGGCCTCCCTGCGACTATGAACAATTACAAAGTGTGAAAAACGCATTTCTCAGGAGCCGTGTTTTGTGTTCAGCCTGTTGTCCTCCACCCCGCACCTCCGATTAGCACGGTCTGACAGCGTACGGTGCGCGAAAGAAGTTTCACACAAATACAAATTGCATTTGAATTATTTCAACGAGTAGTTTGAGCAACCCTAGCTAGCTAGCTACTACAGAGGTGGTGCCGCTAAGAGGGTCCCGGCTGGTGGCGAGCTGTTAACTCCCTCGCCCGGTGTACAGGAGGAGGAGGAGGTCGTGGATTCCATCCCGACCTCTGCTGTATATTTGGAGTTTGCATGTCTCTCTCAGTAGACCTTACCTGGTAAGATAAAAAATATATATATAGCTTAGTAAAAGAGAGAGCGTTGTTGCGCTATGAGGAGTATGAGCCTGGATACCTGAGTTCCGAGTCCCGGCAAAAACATCAGTGGCGTCTGATATGCGAACTGGTCCGGTACTCAACGTCACCAACCCGCACTGACCGGCATGGTGAAGTATGGCGAAATAATCCCCCCCATCCACTCACAACCAGCACGGCGTGAGGAGCCTTTCAGTCAGCCAATCTCTCTCTCTGCTCTCTACTGTACTCTGAAGGCACGTTGCCCGAAACGTCAGTCTGCTGAATACCATCCTCGTAGTGCGGTGACGATGACAAACCGTGGCAAGTAGACGATTGATAAATCTCTCGGGATAAACAAAAAAAGACCAAGAGGCGTGTGTGACACGTCCCGCTTGACGACGATAAACATTCACTGCCGCTGTTTGACCGGGCAGTCCGTCCGTGGACACTGGCAGTGCGCACGAGAGGCGACCGAGGAAACCTCTTCCCCGCGTGCACCCCGTGGGGCCTAGCTCACTCGACCCGGCAAAACGGCGCGCCCTTCCCGACTGCGATCTAGCCGAGGGTCGGCGAGTGCGACAACAAACGAGGCGGGTGCTGGGTGGCGACGGATTACCTTCGACTTGCGCAGGCGACATTGCGAGAGGGTCTTCGGTCGAACGGGTCGGCAGCGATGTGGTCAAATGTCACCTCTCGGCATCGTTGTTGTTGTTGTTGCTGTTTCTGCCGCTGCTCTAAAGAATATCGGAGACAAGAGTTTGGAGTTCGATGCGGCGTAGAAGCGATGCCGTCATATGATGACACACGTGAGCGGTGGCCACCGCCTCTGCGTGAAATGAGACAGAGGCGTGTGTTTTCACAGCCGGGAGTCACTCAGACAGAGGCGTCTGTTTTCACAGCCGGGAGTCACTCAGACAGAGGCGTGTGTTTTCACAGCCGGGAGTCACTCAGACAGAGGCGTGTGTTTTCACAGCCGGGAGTCACTCAGACAGAGGCGTGTGTTTTCACTGCCGGGAGTCACTCAGACAGAGGCGTGTGTTTTCACTGCCGGGAGTCACTCAGACAGAGGCGTGTGTTTTCACTGCCGGGAGTCACTGAGGCACAGGGGCCTAGAGACCTATCGGCACGAGGACAGGCATAGAGACACAGGGACATGGTCTCTGGGACAGAGGCACAAACACATGGGGACATCGATATGGGATCAGACACAGAGACGTGGGTGGGGGGGGGCAGAAACATATACGTAGAGACGTGGACATGTACACACAGAGACGTGTGTTTACACAAACGGAGATACATTTTTATTATTGTTATTTCTGTTCTTGTTTACTCAGTGGAGTCTCAATACTCGTTTTTTCACAAGAGTCCAGCAAAGGCTGTCGCTACGTGTAATCCCTACAGGTACTGTTTCAAGTTTTCAAGTTTCATTTATTAGGTATAGCCCTATGAGCCATGCGGCTCTTAAGTCGGGTGCACGCAACAAACAAAATTTGAACACAACATCTAAAGCGACAACGCGTAACAGAAACATCCTGGAATAAACCAGCAAATATTCCACACACACAAAAAACGTATTAATACGCTGTGTGCAAAAATCAATGTGGTGCAAGCCAACAACAACAACCATAAGACAATTTAGATTAACCATATGTTTTCGAATCAACAAAATAAAGCTATAAAAACAATGTAACAGTAATCATAGGAACTGTGATTTTAAATTTAACAATAAACGATATACATAACACGTACGACAAAACCTGCAGCCATAGCTGGCAGCACGACACTCCCAGTATATGATGTGTGAGTGAGTCAGCGGCAGTGTGAGTGAGTGTATGATGTGTGAGTCAGCGTATGATGAGTGAGTCAGTGTATGATGTGTGAGTCAGTATTAGGTTGAGTGAGTGTATGATGTGCGAGTCAGCGTATGATGAGTGAGTTAGCGTATGATGTGTTAGCGCATGATGAGTGAGTCAGTGTATGATGTGTGAGTGAGTGTATGATGTGCGAGTGAGCCAGCACACGATGAGTGAACCTGTGTATGATGAGTGAATGGGTCAGTGGATGTGCGAGTGTATGATGTGTGAGTAAGCGCATGATGAGCGAGTCTGTGCATAGTGTGTGAGCGAGTCAGTGTATGATGTGTGAGTGAGTCAGTGCATGGTGTGTGAGTGAGTCAGTGTATGATGTGTGAGTGAGTCAGTGCATGATGTGTGAGTGAGTCAGTGTATGATGTGTGAGTGAGTCAGTGCATGGTGTGAGTGAGTCAGTGTATTATGAGCGAGTCAGTGCATGGTGTGTGAGTGAGTCAGTGTATGATGTGTGAGTGAGTCAGTGTGTGAGTGAGTGAGTCAGCGTATGATGTGTGAGTGAGTCAGTGTATGATGTGTGAGTGAGTCAGTGTATGATGTGTGAGTGAGTCAGTGTATGATGTTGGAGTGAGTCAGTGCATGGTGTGAGTGAGTCAGTGTGTGAGTGAGTCAGCGTATGATGTGTGAGTGAGTCAGTGCATGGTGTGAGGGAGTCAGTGTATGATGTGTGAGTGAGTCAGTGCATGGTGTGAGTCAGTGCATGATGTGTGAGTGAGTCAGTGCATGGTGTGAGGGAGTCAGTGTATGATGTGTGAGTGAGTCAGTGTATGATGTGTGAGTGAGTCAGTGCATGGTGTGTGAGTGAGTCAGTGCATGGTGTGTGAGTGAGTCAGTGCATGGTGTGAGTGAGTCAGAGCATGGTGTGTGAGTGAGTCAGTGTATGTGTGAGTGAGTCAGTGTATGATGTGTGAGTGAGTCAGTGCATGGTGTGAGTCAGTGCATGATGTGTGAGTGAGTCAGTGCATGGTGTGAGTGAGTCAGTGTATGATGTGTGAGTGAGTCAGTGTATGATGTGTGAGTGAGTCAGTGCATGGTGTGTGAGTCAGTGCATGGTGTGTGAGTGAGTCAGTGCATGGTGTGTGAGTGAGTCAGTGTATGATGTGTGAGTGAGTCAGTGTATGATGTGTGAGTGAGTCAGTGTATGATGTGTGAGTGAGTCAGTGTATGATGTGTGAGTGAGTCAGTGTATGATGTGAGAAAGTCAGTGTCGGCTCCCTCAGCTCGCGCCGTCGCCCCCCCCCCCCCCCCCCACGTTTTGGACCACAACGCCGTTGCCGGAGGGGTTGGTGGTGGTGGTGGTGGAGTTGGTGGTGGTGGAGTTGGTGGTGGTCGAGTTGGTGGTGGTGGAGTTGGTGGTGGTGATGGTGGAGTTTCTACCGGAGCGCGTGGGTCGCGAGGCAATGAACGCACCAGTTGGCTTATGCACTTTTAAATCTTAAGTTGAAAACTCATTTTGTTTCCAATTGCTTTTTGTGTTTCGCTTGTTGTCCATCCTCCGCATAGCGCGGTTGGCTACGTACGGTGCGAACGAAGTTCAACCTACAAACGGCACGGCCGTGCGCAACTCTGATTGGCCAGCGGCAGCAGCCTTACAGCACCTGCACCAGCCGCATTGAATCCCACGTGGCGCGTTCGGTTCTCAGTTACGGTAAAGGTGCAGCCCTGCAATTCCTCCCGTCACTGGTGGTGGATGGGCCACCAGTGGCGTAGGCGGTGTCTGTTCGTCTCTTCCCAAGCAGAGCAATCACCCACCACCACCACACGAAACGTTCCGATCGACTCACGGCGTGCGCGCCCATATTCCACAATACGATATCACATTTCACAATTAAGGATCGTCACGATATCCGTGTCGCATAACGTCATTTGTACATATTTATGGTGCAGTATCGTTGTTGCACTTCTCATGCACAAATATTGCCTAAAAGTTTTTCAATTTCAGTTCACTAAAGTCTGTCCATTCTTATTGCAATATATAACCCTTATGACCCAAACCATTGGTGCACTATGAATAATTTAATATTGAACCAGATCATGACATAACAATAGCCGCTGTGCCATCAATTATGCCAAACATGTTTTTGCAAAGTATTAAAACGTAAATGAATTACCATTTTTCAACTATGCACACATTGAAACTCACGATTTAAAATATTGCATTTTTTTTACACGAAACAAAGCACTAAAAAAAGAGGCAATCACACGGTGTTAATTCCCAAATCCACGTGTCACTGTTAGGGTCTACCAGAGCCGAAATAATAATTCATAAACACAGACGATGTCTTAAAAAAATCAAGACTTTATTCAATAAAAATAACATTTAAGTAATGACAACGCTTACAATTATAACTCAAGATACAACCTCAACTAAAAGAGCACCACCAATGTTAAAACAACTATTTTTTTTAAAAAAGATCAACACAAATAACGTTAACGAATGATTACATCCTTAAGAAGAGACGCTTCAACTGAAATTACAGGATACGGATTGTTTTCACGTGATTTATTGGTAGGTATACACTTTGAAGGGGGAAAACAATTATTTCCCACTTGTATTTCCCATCTGTTATAGAAGCATTTTTAGAGAACAACGAATTTCCAGGGAAGAAAATCACTTTTTTTGCACAAAACAAAGGCACTTGGTTAAGCAGGAAAGGATGTAATTGCACGTAACACAGTGACGTTTTAAGCTTCTGCAACTGGGCAAAATAACACAAACACCCGGAAGACATCTGCCTAAATTAAACACTCAAAAATTAACAGCGTGTTAAATAGCGAACCCATCACACCAAAGAACAATCTTGGAAATTATTCAAATGTTATATGCTGATAACAAAATAAATAATACCCACTTTCCATATTCTCTACTCACAACGACTGAATTACTGTGTTATGTATTACTTAATTTCGTGTTGAACAGGGACAATTTCTTACATTCAGTGACCAGTACTGAATTGGTTCAAGCAAGCGTAACTGCTAATGGGACGTCGAACCCTTGGAACCAGTGGAGTTTTATTGTTTTGAACCAATACAGTGCTGCCAAGATGCACTCAGAAAGTCGAGCAGCTGGTGGCATGTGTAAAAACATATTTTCATTTTATTTTCATTTTTTACGTGGAGACACAAAAATGGAGGCGTTGTGTGTTATTATTGTTACCCCTCTCCGCAATGACGCTTAACGATTATTCTGTTATAGATACAAACACATCATCATACTTGGGTTATGTAAAACCCATTGGGACGGTGCTTACAGTGACTTTACACAGACGCCAAGCGCAACAACGTCCAACATTCAGTAGGTTGCATTCAGGTTTGTGCTGTAAATATAACTGTAAGCTCACATGCGAAAGTCACAACTAGAATTAAAAGCTTGTTCATACACGGGGAATCTGTCATACTTATTACAAAGCCTCCCAGTAAGCAAGGAACTTTGGGCCAATGTTGGCACCTTTACCGAGCTCTCACAACATATGGTTATCCCGAAGAACAGGTATACAACGATATGCAGTGTAGATTTTAAATTGGAAACTTCCATAGCCCTGAAATCTCCGATTATTAATGCTAGCAAGTGGATAAAATACCAGAGCCACACGCTTATAGGTAGGTCCTAAGCACCCCCTTTCCTCGAGAATGCACATGACCTGGGTGCGAATGGCATACGTACAATGCCCAAACACGAGTTATCACACGGTGGAAATTAAAGCGTGAAAAACATCTCAAACGGACGCCCACTTAATGTAGGAGTATCGTGTTAAGTGGAGTGAAGACTTCAAAAATCTTAAAACATGTGGTACTTAAAAATTCTGAAGTACCGTGATGTAAACAAAGCCCAACATAAATGTTGCATTATTTGAAATGCACCACTGACCTAAGCTTTACATATTTTTCTTCACACATTTCAAGCAGTAAAAAAAATAATTTGCATAAAAGCAAAGGTTTGCCGTACACATCCACCACATTACAATCTTAAATTATTTAGACTCTTAAAAAAGCAATGAGACTGTACCTTCACCAAGCCGAATTGAGATAATTGTGAATTAAGGTAAAAAAACCCTCATGACTATTATTGTTGTATTATTTTAGATGGTAATTGTTCCGATATTGCAAGCTGCCCCAATTTGGTGGTGTACAACAAAACCTCCCCCCCATCCAAATTCCCAACATAATCCCGACGTCGCAGGATCGTGTGAAATTACGAGAACTGCGTGGGCGGGAGGGGCTTCATCCAGCGGTGGATTGATCACGACTCAAGCGTCGCGAAGTGAAGAGCGCAGAGTGTGGTCGAAATGACTCGGGACGGTTCGATTAAACGTTGACAATTCAACTCGGCAATCCAGTTTCTCACGAGGTGGACGGCAGCGGCTCTCGCGGCTGCACGAGTGACACTAATACGCCTTTTAATCCGACGCACCGACGTCCACGCACGCGCAATTCCGTGCATGTATCATGAGGTCAAGAATCGACGTTGATAAAAGAATCAACGCATTGTTTCCACCCCCCCCCCCCCCAAGTGCATAGCATTAAACATAACAGACACACCGGGAGGTACGCAAAGTTTTACCCGTAATAATCTCAACCTACCTTATCCGAGTATGAACACAATCAGCACTGAAACCCACTTCAGTAGTATCAATCATTTGCATGCAACCCTATCACTAAGTGAGAAACACACAACTCTGCATGCCATTAGGCGCTTGCACGGTATAAACGTGCAAGCGAGATTCACTTAATAAAAGGCCACGTTTAATTATTGTTACAAAGCGGGGAAAAAAGCTGCAAGAGCTGCCCCGATGCGTTTTCAGGTTGTATCGCGTGTTTGTCCGGCACGAAGAGCAGCAAAATTGTCAGATATCGTGCCAAACAACAACACGCGGTACAACTCGCAAGCACAGCGGAGAGATGTACAGCGTAACCTGGGAAACATCTGCGTAGCAATAAGGCAACAAGAGTGCTTCAGAAAAAAAGTAAAAGGTTTTAAATGCAGTTAAATTCCGACCACAATTTAAAAACCATACGTAAAATTAAGTGGGTGCTTTTTTTACACGGGCATATCATTTGGTGTTTTCATTCAAGAAAAGTTTCCTTTGGCATTCTTTGGCTCCTTGTCGCACTCTCTCGTCGGAGTTGGCGTCAGCGTTTCGCTTCCAGCTCTCTTTGAATGGAGTCAGCCCTGGGGCCACCACTTCTCCATCCTGTAACAACATCAACTCAGTTGCACGATTCGTACGTAGTTTGTTGTCCTCCCCGCCCCCCCCCCCCACCCCCACCTCTGATTAGCACGGTTGGCTACGTATGGTGCAAAATAAGTTCAACATACATACAAATACGGGACGAAAACATAGGTCTATCATTTTATTGGCATGACTTGTATTCCATTTGGTGCGGAGGTGACGAGATGTTAACTAACTCGCCAGGTATACAGGAGGTCTTGTGTTCGATCCCAAATCTGACACCACCTGCTGTATATTTGGAGTTTGAATCTTGTCCCCGTGGTCATGTGGATTTTTCTCCGAGTCCTCCGGTTTTTCGCTCCAAATTTAGAAACACGCATTTAGAGTATTGGGCTGCTATAAATTTAAATATGATAAGCAACTACCATTGGGCTATCATTTGTGGCCAGATCGCTTATGAAAAAAAACTGTATAAAATAAGAAATTGTTTAGTAAAGAGCATTGTTGCGCTATGATAGTTTTCTTTATAAAAGTCTAATGAGTGTCCCTCGTGTATGCGGAGGCATCAGACCTGAGGCATGATGAACTTCTTGTCCAGACACCACTGCACGAAGTACTGCTTGGCAGCTTTGAGGTATTCCGGCTCCAGTTTCCTGATGTAAACGCGAATGTGCTGCTCCTGAAATATTTCCGGCAGCATCTTTGACACCTGCAGGGAAAAAAAGGCCATGACCTTGTTTGGTTCTATTCGGTACGTAGGTAAAAAAATAAAACAACAAAATCACGACGTTTCGGCCACAACCAAAGCGGCCTTCATCAGGTGAAGGGACCAGACTGTCTCGAGGACAGCGCTGGAGTGTCCTCGACACAGTCTGGTCCCTTCACCTGATGAAGGCCGCTTGTGTTGTGGCCGAAACGTCGTGATTTTTGTTGTTTTATTTTTTTATCCACGTGACTTTACCGAATAGAACCAAAGAGTATGGATCCTTGCAGTCACGAAAGCTTCAAATCTAGAAATGACCTTAAATTTTGATTTAAAGCTTTCGTGACTGCAGCAATTCATATTCTTAGCTCTTTCGGTAAAGTCACGTTGAAGGGAAACAATAAAATAATAAAATATATATAAAACAATAAAAATTCTCACGACGTTTCGACCATAACACAAACGGTCGTCATCAGGTGTGAAAAAACCAACGGCAAGGAACATTTGTTGTTTTTATTGTTTTATATATATTTTATTATTTTATTGTTTCCCTTCAACGTGACTTTACCGAAAGAGCTAAGAATAGAAATGACCTTGTTTGTTTGTTTGTACCGGTTCCGTATCGTTAATCGCACAAGTTCTCTCTCGTCATCGTCGTGCAAGGAGCGACTGCTCTCAAGGCAACAACAATGTCAGTTGCGTAGCTTCTGCGGCTCCCAGCTATTAAGATTATCTGGCTGCCATAATTTTCCACGCGCCACTTCGTTGAGCTATCACTTGTGGCCAGGTCGCTTCCTAAAAAAAAAAGCTATATAGTTCAGGGGAGCCTTACCTGGTAAAATAAAAAATAAAAACAGTTCAATACTTTAGTACTACCGTCGCAAATAAACTGTACATTAGGTCAATCTATATTAATAGCAAGGGACAAAGAGTTACTTATTTAAGTCTGAGCAGAGCTTGAGAGAGCCAATGCAGTTGACCACAGTGTTATGATGACGTAACGTTCTGCCCCTTTGTCAATCCACTGCTGGAATAAAGGCATCTGCCCCATGCAGTGCCGCCCATGGGAATTCGTTTGCTTGTACTTCACCATGAGCATCGGTGCCGGTTGGCGAACGGTTCACGATTTAAGGTTATTCTACCTAACCAGGTTGATAACTCAAGAGACCAGGATCGGTCTCACTTGTAACAATGACCTGGGTATTTGCAAAGTTCTGGGAGAACACACAAACTCCAAATATACCGCAGGGATCGTCCGGGTCGCGATCGAACCCACGACCTCCTGCATAGCAGGCGAGGGAGACAACACCTGGCCGTCACTGTGCTAATGCTCGCACTCGCCTGTGTCCTGCAGATTCTGAACGGCTTGTCGGGATCCTCCTTGCAGTAGAACCACACATTGTTGATGGGGTTCTTCTCCTTCATTCCGTAGTCCAAGTTAATAACCTGCAAGGGCACAACGTCACAACGCTCGCTCTCGCTTCAGCCGAGATTCAAATGTGACGACGCAGCACAAAAATGAAACACTCAACGCAACACCTAGTGAATAATAGTTAAAAAAAGCAAAAAGCGATTTATCGCAGTAATTTAATCATTTCACAACTTTGTAACGCGCCGCTCAGTTATTCGCTCATTTTCGTAGCGAGAGAACGACTCTAGCGGCGCGAGGGGGAGCGGCCACAGACAAGCAAGACGGCAGCCACACAATGAGCTGGCACCAACCATTGCCCAAGCTCTGCTGCGGTCCCTCTATACATCAAGGTGTTATCGGCCACTTGATGAGTGTTTACATGCGGGATAAAACCACAGCAGCCGGAGAAAACCCACGTGTGCTCTGGGGAAACGATCTCATACAGGCGATACGGGTGGAGTTCACATTTCTGCTGTACTGCCTTCTCCTGGCGGGCCAGGGTATGGCACACCTCAATACCCCACGGGCAAGGGCGTTGGATAAAACTTCTTCAATCCACCAACCCTGACCCACCCACAGCGCGAGATTAGAGGCGTGCGGCACCACCGCCCAGCTAATCTACTGCTGGATGAAGGCCTCCCCCAGGATATCTCAATCATGGGTTTCATTTGTTTGTGGGGGGGGGGGGGTTATCAAACTTCAACGTGCTGGTGAATGCAAGTCGGCCGGGGGTGGAGAGGGGAGGACTGGTTCCGATATGGCTCGGCAATGATGAAGCCGTGGCCAGGAATTTAAATCGATTTGTCAGGTTTGTAGCATAGTGTGCTAACCACTGCATCACCACTCCACCCCAATACATAATATAATAACATTATATGGACCGAAACAGGAGGATTTCTCCACAACTCTGGCTTTCGCCTGATGAGGCTGGTTGTAATTACGGGCGAAACGTCATGGTAATCGATTTGTAAATGTTGTGCATTTACTCTCCAACACACCGTGCGCTGAACCAGTTAAGAATTAGCATGTTTTATTTACGTGACAAACCTTGCTAACTGGCTGTGTCGGGTGGTGGCGGGTTTAACGACACATTTATATTTACGCAATATAACCCAAAAACCTCTATTATGGATTATATTGGTTGCGAAAGCTTACGTGTTAAACTCATAAAAGCCTCACTAAGATTCACATTTATATTTTAAGAGAATCCTGCATCAGGATGTTAGCCAATACCATTACTGAATGTTTGGTGTGGGACGAAATTAGAGTAACCAAAGATAACCCACACATGATAAATGACACTCAAATCTCCAAACAAACAGATCAATCCATTGCCGTACTGCCAACTTCTAGCCACCTGCAATGGACATGTGTAATGATTAACAACGGTGGTCTCAATACAATGGCAATACAACAAAGTATAAACCCACTCACATTTTCATCATCATTACTAGAATACCATTATAACCAATAGAGTAATCATTACTGGAGTAACCATCACCATTATTAAAGAAAGTGAGCCACTTACATGCACCACAAAGTCCTCTGGGTTTAACTTGACATTGAGTGGCATCTCCGGTTCCGAGTTAGCAATCTCCTTCGCCAGTTTGACCTCATCCTGCAAGGACGAGGTCACCAACACAGGCGCGTCAGACCAGACGATTAAACCCACATGTACACAAACGATGCACAATTCAAGTCCACGCGTCGCAACAATACCCACAATTCGACGATATTTAGCAATCCAAGAGATACAATTAAACGTGAACATCATAGGCTCACAGAATATATTGAAGCGTATAACATTATTAATACATTTAATATTGTTTCACTGGGAAATATTTTCTTTATGGTACTTAAAAAAAATCGTCTCTACGCAGACAATGGATCACTCTTTTTTATAAGATACCACCACACTGTAACATGGTTACCCAGAATGCAATGTGGCAGAATTACTTGTTTTATTTAACTTTTAACAGATGGGTTTGTGCAGGAATACATTGTGTATTTTTTTTAAAGGTTCGTATGTTACTCATTATGTACTCAGAAGTAACTAATTGTGAACCAATTTAACCGCTCATCTGGATATTGTTTTAACAATTAAATTCTTATCGGAGCCCCATTGTGGAACAGTGCGGTCTCAAACTCGTAGTCTGTCGCTCTGGGCCTCTGTTGTGATATGAAAAAAGGGCACTGCATGATACATCACCTATATATTTTTTTCCCCTCCTTTCAAGGCATTGTAATTGACAAATGTACTCCCTTCCCTCTCAGCCTCCGGCTGGTTACCCCCTGGTATTTAAAGGACTAATTCCTTGTTGATTATTTGAGTCAACCTCCTTTACAATCCATAGTCTATCCACTTTTAGGTTACGTACAATTCAGCTCAGTCAAAAAAACAAATCACAAAACTCTTGACGTCTCTGCAAAGCAACAAATATACCTGATCTGTAGTCTGGCTGCTTCAGGAAGAGGGCGCTGGATTTTCAAAAAAGCCGGATAATTAATTACATCATTATTTAAAATTGGTTATTTTTGCACATTATTGCATGACATTGTGCTTTTTGGGTGGTGTTATATATATTTTTAGTATACTCTGGTTCTTTCGGTAAAGTCGGTAAAAAAATATTTCTTAGTGTTTTAAATTTGTTTACTCGATGAAATTGGCACAGATAAATATACAAACGTACAAAAATGAATATCCTGTAAAAAGTTACTGATTTACTGTACCATAATTACTACTCCAATCTCGAAGACTCGGCATGGGGTGATGCATGTCGTGCAGTATTTTTATTGTTTAAGTTGTATGTAGTGTATAATGTACTGCATATAATATTTTACGCTAAATGTAAGTATTAGCTACTTTTATTGTCACGCACATGGTTCCAACCGTGGGCCTGGTAACGGCCTTTGGAGCGGTTTCGCCGGATCGGCCCGAGACTGCCGGATAATGTTGGAAGCAGCCGGATAATCGCGTGCCTGATTATCGATGATCAGTCCAGTTAATCTTTAAGTCAAATCTCAAGCGCATTTCATCACATGGGTCCGCAGGGGGCCCTTTCTTGCGCACTTACAAGAGGGTTCTTCCCTTCCCCGGGCTGCGTGTGATTCACAAACTTGTAGAGGCGCCGGCAAACCACGTTCTCCAGGATGACCCTGGCCTCCTTCAAATTGGGGTCGCGCGAGTGCAGGATCTCGTAAAAAATCAGGTCTGAAACGCACGGACACCAAAAAAGAAATCGCCCTTTTTAAATCAGCCCAAGTGATTAACGCCGAGAAAATTACACCAGAGATATTTTTGGTCAGCAATGCGAGTGAAGCTTGTTTATTTTGTTGCTAAGTTTACAAGGGGGGAGATGTGTGGTGCGTGAGCACAGCAACAACACATTTGGTAAAAAAAAAAAAATTCAATGCTCACACAAAAGTAGAAAAAAATGTATTTTGACCCCAGAATTAATACAATTTGATGTGCTGAATAAAAGTGGGTGGCTTGCATAAAAGCAAATGAAACATCGAAAGGAAAAATAAATAATGAAACATTTTCAAGTGGGTGGATTGCTTCCAGAAAATGTAACGTACCGAAAGGAAACCACCCACTTTTATTCAGCACGTCAAATGTGATTTATTCTGGGCTCCAAAGAATGTATTCCTACTTTTGAGTACAAATAAAAGTGCGTGCATTGAAAAACTAGTTTTTACCTAATTTATCTTCACGTTAATGTTGTCAAAATTATGTGTACATGTACATATTCATTCGAAGATCTCAATACAGACAATAACAAAAGTTCATTATTTTCTGGATAATTCTAATATATTTGAAATGGTGCAATAAAAAAATTAGAAAAAAAGCTTTGAGGCTCAGTATTCATGCGAGAATATGACGGGTCTGTGTCTACAACATTTCAGCTCATTAGGATTCATAGATCTGAAGATATTAAGTGTCCAATATTTAAAAGAATATAAACGGACAATGGGGCAAGTTAAAATAAAAGTGTGTAATAATAAAAACAAAGACAAGCACGTCAATATTGCACATAACACGCACAGGGTGCCCTAATAAACATTTCACAACTAACAATCGATCGCCAGCAGCCACCGCTGTGTGCGGCCCCAACCTGTGAGCTTTGTGTAGGCCACCATGTCGTCAATCGCCCCGGAAATGGAGAACATCTTGCCGCCAGATCCCTCGATCTTGATGTACTTATCTGCCTTGAGGAAAGCCTCCTTGATCCTTGGAGGGAGCATACCGACGAAAGAGCACGCAATTAACGGAAGTAAAAAATATATATATACATGTATTAATAAATCATGCGTCGAGTCGCGTTTGGCCTGTAGTCTTTCACTTGCGCTGAATGCGCAGCACCTTATCTTTAGTCCGGATTGCGAGTGCTCGTGATTTGACATTGGCGAGTGATATCTAAACGGGTCCCTGACCCTCCCCACTTCACCAACCAGCATTGACCAGCGTGGTGAAGTCTGGTCAAATAACATCCGTGATCAATATGGCGTGGGCAAACCTTCATGAAGCAGTGAACTGGACAAAGGGTTGAATATTTTATTTTACTCGACAATATATTACTGTTCTTAGTTTTTTTGGTAAAGTCACGTTGAAGGGAAACAACAAAATAATAAAATATATATATAACAATAAAATTTCTCACGACGTTTCGACCATAACTCAAACGGTCGTCTTCAGGTGTGTTGGTTTGCATAAATTTATTTTTAAACGGCGCATTTATTTATTTATAAAAACGTTAGCACCACGTGCAACGATTTGGCAGTTTATTTAGGACTAGTCCATCTATATTCTGAAAAGAGGAGGGGGGAGACAAAATTTTTATAATGTATGCTGTCTGAAAGCCACTGTAAGCGTGAACAATCAATTAAGACCTGAAATGGTTTATCAAATCTTTCCAATGATTGCTAAGATAGAATCCATCTTCTCGGTTGAAATTGTCTCTGTGCTTGTATATGTGGATAGCCTCATGAACGAATCTCTCATGGAAGCCAGATGGCTTACAAAGAACCTCTTTCTTGGAAAAGTCAATGGCATGTGAGCCTACTGAATTAGAACAATGATCTGCCACGGCCGAGGTGTTGGTCCTACCGTGTTTAAGGTCTGCTTTGTGTTCACGAATGCGGTCCGAGACATGGCGTTTGGTTTCTCCAATGTAACTACTACCAGAGGCAACTTAGTTTGTAGACACCAGGGTATTGTATGTCCGGAATCATGAGGCTATCCACATATCCACATATACAAGCACAGAGAAAATTTCAACCGAGAAGATGGATTCTATCTTAGCAATCATTGGAAAGATTTGATAAACCATTTCAGGTCTTAATTGATTGTTCACACTTACAGTGGCTTTCAGACAGCATACATTATAAAAAAATTTAGTCTCCCCCCTCCTCTTTTCAGAATATAGATGGACTAGTCCTAAATAAACTGCCAAATCGTTGCGCGTGGCGCTAACGTTTTTATAAATAAATAAATGCGCCGTTTCAAAATACATTTATGCAAACCAACACACCTGAAGACGACCGTTTGAGTTATGGTCGAAACGTCGTGAGAAATTTTATTGTTTTATATATATTTTATTATTTTGTTGTTTCCCTTCAACGTGACTTTACCGAAAAAACTAAGAATATGAATTACTGCAGTCACGAAAGCTTTAAATCAAAATATATTACTGGTTTAACCATTTCATTTGTAAAGAGTAAAGTTAGTCTTTAAATAATTTTCTGGTGTTCCCATCCTCAAACAAGCAATAGAGTAATGGGAATGATCTATGTTATCAATTTTGAGCCAATGGGGGGAAAATTCATATTCCTGCAGTGGACACAGGTTGCTGCATAGGTGGGACCACTATGGACCTTTCCAAAAAGTGGTACGAATTTTATTGACCCTGGAATATTTGACCCGCCCCCCTCCTGCCCCACGAAGTTGAAAACTATGATACGACCCAAGTGCTGTGCAGCGAGTTTCCGCTGATGTGTCAGGCACGAGTCAGAGGCACGCAAGTACACGTGTGTGTGAAGAGTGCGTTTGAGCAAGTCAGTGATGCGCGAGTAATAGTGCGTGCGTGCGCGCAAGTACTGGTGCGTGTGTGTGCACGAGTGGGCTGCAGGGGGCGCTGCGTACATGAGTTCGATGATGTTGCCCACTCGGTGCTGGTACGCGCGGCGGTGCAGGCAGTTGCGCGTGTGGAACATGTCGTAGAGGTTGCCCACCTCCTGCGGTGGCGAGCACAACAAAGTCGGCGTGGGTAAGTCACGCGGAGCCCAACCCCTCTCACCGCACTCACCCCCCCTCACGTCTCCAACGCACATCCCTGCATCTCTCCACGTGGCTAGCAAACGCTTGCTAAGCTGTCGCCGCTCTGAGTGTTGCCGCGGGAAGGCAGAAGTGTGAGTGTGGCAGAGAAGTCGTTTGTGCATGTAAAGGGTGCGTGTTTGTGATGCGCCGTCCTCCCACCGTATATATATATATTTTTTTATCACAGCTAAAAAGCACAGCTCCGACAGAAAAACTCCCACCTCGTCCGAGACGTATGACCAACGTGGAAGAGTAGACACACTGCCCTCAAGAGCACGGGTCGACAAACCGGCAGCTCCAGAGCCACATGCAGTTCTTTGGCTCCCCCGTGACAGGGCAGCTGTTTTTTTTTACTTCATCTACTTTATTCGTTTTTTTTACACTATAAACCAGGGGTCGGCAACTTGCGGCTTCGGACCTGCATGCGGCGGGCTCTTTCGGGACTTGCTTCGTGACGTTATTTATGAAGGACCCACCGTCTCGTATTCACGTGCATTGCGGCTCTTGAAAATTTTATTTTTTCCGAATTAGAACAAAAATGGCTCTTCTTGTTATTTTGGTTGCTGACCTCCCCCTCCCCCCCCCCCATGCTCTAGAGCGTCCTGTAACGGAGGCCCGTCGGCCAGCAGCAGTGATGAGCAAGTAATTTTACACGTAGGCTTTGACGTCGGGCATCTCACCTTGTTTCGGAAGCAAATCACTTTTTTCGTCCTTTCATTTTCGACCTCACAGACGCGCACAAACTCGATGAAGCGCCTGTGGTCGAAGTTGTTCTGAATTCCGAGGTGGTGGCAGTCCCTGTGGAGGGAAATAAACGTTCCTGGGTTACACAATTGGCAAATGAATGTAAATTGCCACCTCGGGCATGGCCTTATCATATGAGTTATAAAGAAAAGCGAAATTACTAAGTGGGGTGGAGTGGTGGCGCAGTGGTTATCAAATGCTAACATCTATGATCTGTTTTGGGATTTTTGGCCACGGCTAACCATCAGTGATGGGTGATATCCAAACTGGTTCTGAAGAGTACCACTCCTCACAAATCCGCAGTGACTATGGTGGTGAAGTAAAGCCAAACAACCCCGATCAGTGATAAGGGCACGGGAAGGCGTTAACCAGCAGTGGATTGAGGGACCACTGTAAATTTATCTCGTAATTGCATTCACGACTGAGTTAAGTTCCCAAGAACGAGAGTTGTCAAATAGCGTCAGGGAAAGAATGTTACTCAAATATGAGCCTCTAACAATTTTCTCCCCTAAAAATGCAAAAAGAATGTACCAATTGAGGTTTAAAATACAAATCCTCGCAGCCTCTCGTGGTTGGAGGGGTCACGTGAACGCATTTCATACAATGGTACGTGAATTTAAAAGCGTCAATTCTCAGACGAGTGATTCGATGCATGTATCCTTAAGTTAGGAATCGATATTGTTGGATCGATGCATTCTCACGCCCCTAGCAACACGCAGCAGAAACGCAAGTTAATTATTTGGCATTGCTGCCGCTGCTGCTGCTACTTTGGCAGTGGCCCACTAAGCACAAATCGACACATTCGTCATGAACACTGTGTGGCCTTAAGAACGACTACATCATAGGCGACGTTTAGGGCAATAGCCCTTCTTCACAGCACAGTGAGAGGCCAGAGAGGCAGAGTTGAAGAAACGTACATGAATCCATGTTTTTTTATGCTTTCCAACAAATATTGTGATTGTGATTATTACACTTTCTTAAGCCTCACCGAGCCTCATGACTATTGTCGAGGGGCATCTTGCCAAGTTTTCAGACTCAAGTTGAAAGTGTCTCAAGGTGGCTTCATGCCGGTGAAGACAACAAGGATGCGGCGTCGAATTAAACTCGAGTCGAAAAGCGTTACGCAATTCGTGCGCATTCATTTTTCCTCACTTGTGTAAGGTAGCAAGCGTAATAACAGAGAGTTTGTGGATTCGCTGCCCACCAATTACCCACAAAAGAACGTATTTCAACGTAAACAGTCGCTAAATTACGTGTTAAAAAATCTCAAATTGCCACGCCGCGCAACGGAAGGTTAGGATGCGACATGAGCACCTGGCAAAGTAGTCCCACTTGTCCACATCTATGCCATTGCTCTTGTTTGCAACAATCTCGTACAGGAATCCCTTGTCCTTGGTCCTGCCCTTGTACGGCCACTTTTGGAAAAACAAAAAACAGGATTTGTAAACCATTCAACATGGGGAGGGGGCAGGTGTACAGAGATTTTGCATCGTTTGAAGAATACAGCTCGAGGCAACGTTATCCCACAAAATGCCTATGAGACAATCACCCCAAATGGATCTGACCTTGTAGGATTTTTAGAAGCTAAGGCGGGAGAGCCTGGTTAGTCGTTGGGCGGGAGACCATCAGTGCCCAACGGGTGTTGTGGGCATCGGGCCGTGGAGTGGCCAGAATGTGGCTCAGCAGCAACTCGACGGGGTAATTAGGGTCACTTGAAGGTTTTTGGAGAATACCTGTACACATCTTATCCACAGCCACTCTCTTTTTCAAGGGCCACACTTCTCTGCAAGACTTCCCAATGGATTATATTATCTGTCGAATGGCTCAATGTCGATGGCACAAATTGGGAGTAAATGGTGCAACAAAAAAAGACACGGAAAAATACATCGTACAAAATTGTATACTTTCATTAACCAACGTAAAAAGTTTCTCCCTGCTCAGGCAATCAATGAGGAGGTATTCACCTCTATTGGTGGTTCTGAGCCAATGGTGGAAATGCCACATTCCATGGTGGGCGTCAGTCTCCCAACATAACCAATCAATGTTGACTTCCAAAGCAAATATCACTAATCTTAAGCTACTCAATGAAACAAGAATTTGTGAACTCTGATGCTGAAGCAGACTACTGCACACCCCGTGGACGGCAAGAAGCACCAATTAAAGTGAACTACGACAGGAGGCTGTTGAAAGAGCTAGACCGTACACCGGAATAAATGAAGGAGACTAAAGTGTATTGGATGCCTGGCTACAGGCGTATTGGATAACACTTGGGAGAAACTGCCGATTGGCAAAGTGGAAGAAAAGGTTGAGAAAGACTAAGATGGACAGATGGTCTTTGACACAATCAGAGGAAGCCCTTCATGCGAGTGTGGAAATTCAGCGGAGGCCAGTGAAGACATCATTCAGCTCGCCCTAGGGCTATACATGTTCACTACTTTGTGCACAAAGCTATATGTGCAAGAAGAACAGGGCGTTATAGCAAAGATGAAAATCACGGCAAAGTAGTTTCATAATCGAGGTTTCAAATACGCCACAATGAGTAGCAGAACAGAGTGAGAGGAAGCATGGATATAGGCCGAGTCATCCCTCGACCAGAATTTTCAATCGCAACCCTCCGATTACGGGCTGAGCACTTGAACCAAAGCGCCACTACACAAACCCTTCGATATCGACTCACGTCTTCTTTTGCCTGCACCTGCTGGCCACCCTCCCGGTCTACGTGCGGCGATTTGGCAAAGCAGTTATTGACGCCACTACCAGGCCCCGAGCTATCGGCGATGTCAGCCAGGGGCCCAGCAATCTGCTCTTTGATGAAGTCCAGGTCTTCCGGCAACTTAAGGCCATACTCCTTGCTCAGAACCTCCTCCAGGCCGTTGGCCTGGACTAGGTGGTCAAACATCTGCACGGAGGCCACCTCGTGCTGAAGGAGACACGGACAAGCAATGAGTTGTGTGCGGCCGTGGTAAACCAGGCGATGATTAACAATCGGTACAGATGTGTGTGATTAATATGTTTAGGCTTCACGTCAGTATGATTAGATGGATGTCCATAACCATTAGGCTTACAATCAGTACAATAAAATGTATTATCAGTAAAACTGATTAATTATCAGTATAACTAAGACATTTCCTAAAGGCCATTCAGCTGAAATGTTAAGATCTTCCTTTTTTGCTTTTATTGACAGTAAAAATACAATTTGATCTGTTATTTGACAGATGAGTTCACAAACGAAGCAATACTATAAGTACAGACTTATGAACAGCCCACTTACTCATCACCAGCAATAATATGGATCGATACTAGTTATAATGAGTTACAGATTTACGATTAGTGAAATTAAACGAACGACCACAATTAACTCATTACGAGTGCTGATGGGGTTCTAAGTGACAGTCCTCTTGTCACAGAAAATAATCTGATGGTATTACAAATTCTAGCACATTGGGAGACACCAGTTGCATGAGTTATGCTACCATAAAGCATCTAAATATTATAACAATACTGCACGTGAGGTGTCACTGACAACAAGAATATTGAAAACTTGTCAAAGGTATCACCTTCCATTTGCATCCGGGGCGAGCAGCAGGGATGAAGCTGTTATCAAACATGTGGGAAAATGGGCCGTGTCCTAAACAAAGACAAAGGTAAAGATACCCCGTAAGCCCCTGACAGAATGTTGGGGTGAGTGCTGTTATGAAGGCCGGCATGGGCACATGAGGGGGTGGGTGGCCAGCACCATGCCCGACCTCCAATTGGTGATGTGTACACACAGCACCATGTACTCATTTCAGGCTGCTTAACCTAGAGGAGGCCTAGGATCGGTTCAAATATCTGCCACTGTTAGTTAATCGTGAGTGAGATATCGAAATGTTAAGATCTTCCTTTTTGCTTTTGTTGACAGTAAAAATACAATTTGATCTGTTATTTGACAGATGAGTTCACAAACGAAGCAATACTATAAGTACAGACTTATGAACAGCCCACTTACTCATCACCAGCAATAATATGGATCGATACTAGTTATAATGAGTTACAGATTTACGATTAGTGAAATTAAACGAACGACCTGTTTGCCAGGTTCGTAGCGTGCTAACCACTATACTACCACTCCTCACTACCCTAAACACACAACAGCACATCAAACATTAAACCGGATTCTGCGGCAGCTGCGAGGGCATTGCAACACACTATTTCCGAGTCTCATGAATATTCTTCAGCAGGTTTCACCGAGTTGTCGCTGGAAGGGCCGATGATTGTTATCTAGATTTTTACTGAGTAATTTACAGATACAGTTTTCAAATTTGGATCATGACGCTAGCACACAATGGCCGACAGTCTGCGAACAATGTCAAAGAATCATTAGCATCCCCTGTGATGCAGACCCCTCGTATTTTGAACATTAATTCACTCACTATTAACCAGGGCAGCTGCTGGATACGAAACCGTGAGTCTTTGTAACACAAGCAGCGGACGTAATAATCATGACAATAACCTAAAGCCGAACAAAGGTGTCCCTTTGGCAAAGATAAAAAATGTTGTATCCACAGCCAGAGTCATTTCACTGCTGTAAGGATTTGTTGCCGGTCATGGAGTACGTGTGACCGTTCCCACCAAACTGGTCAGTCTGGGTTTGCGAGGGTGGGGGAGGGGAGGCCAGGATGGGTTCAATGTCACTCGCCATTGTCCTCGGCTATGGGCAGGAATTGAACTCGGACCGTTGGGTTTACAGTGCAGTGAACAAAATCAGAATATGTATTTACACTGGAGGATTCCGATGAGCTATGAAGCTTTTTTTCAAAGATATCGAGTTGGGGCGGGTAAGAACGTTACAACAAGAAACAATACAAAAACATAAGAGTATTGCAAAGTACAAGATCGGTAAATAAATCGCCCAAACACATACAGATAAAACTAAACAATCCCCATCCTACCAGGCAAAGCTCACCGAGGTATTAACTTATTTTTCAGAAACGACCTGGCCACAAATAATAGCTCAACACAGTGGCCCATCATTTGGACATTTATAGCAGCCAAAATAATCGAAATAATCTCAATGCACGTTTCCAAATGTGGAGGGAAAAAACCGGAGGACCCGGAGGAAAAAAATCCACACGACCACGGGGGGTAGAACAGCCACTGAAACACCAACCGCTCTTCCGCGTGCGTCCCTTTAAGGAGCCGCTTTCGTGACGTTATTCATTGAGGGCCGTCTCGTATTCACGTGTATCGCAGCTTTTGAAATGCTGATTTTTTTTGTTTTACCGAATAAAAAAAAAAGACGACTCCTCTTTTTATTTTGCTTGCCGACTCCTGGTCTACTCAATGACAAACCGTGGAATGTTCGCCAACTCTTAGACTGTGCCTATAATGTAGTCATTCTCTTTGTCTAAAGCATGAAAACATTTTGTCACTCTTAATTCAATTTTGGTGAGAAAATGTTGCGCACACAAATGAAGCGAATTACCGCCCTTGGTAATCGACACGCTTCACGATTTCCATCCACCCGCCAGTCATCGACGTTTGCTGGCGAAAACTCAAACACGGCCGTGGGCAGACGCGCCTCCTCACCCAGGTCGTGGCAGAGTCCCGCAATCTGCACACACAGCACGTCCCTCTCGTTGATGCCCAGCTCGGGCTGCCTGCTCTGGATGGCCGTGGCGAGCTGCCCCGCCAGGTAACCCACCCTGCCGGCGCACAACGCGGGGGGGGGGGGGGGGGGGGGAGGGGCAACACAATGCACCACGGACCCGGCGGTGTTTTGCAGGGGGCCAAACGTTCGCGTGCACGCGTGGTCGGAGCTCTCGGTGATACCACGACCGACAGCCCCGAAGCGACTGCGCAGTAAACCTCCCCCCCCCCCCCACGAGTTACCGATGGAGAAAGAGCGACTCAGCGTTTCGGGCGCGGGACGTAAATTGGACACATTCATGCTGGGGGCTGTGCCGAGCCAGCCCGGCACGGCTCGGGAGGTGCCAGGAAGTTTGAGCTGTACCCTGGACGTGAGACGCAATGGACGAGTCGAGACACGTCAAGATGACACGGTGTCCTCAAAGCACACCTATCCAATGTCAAGTGCAACTAAAGTGTTACTGTAGCCTCACTCCTGAGCCCTGCTTTGCACCAGAACCAGTTTCATACGCCGGGGCAGTGGTGGCTGTGCATGTCGGTGGATCGCACGAAAGTCATTAAACTCCCTTCCCATCTGAACGGGGATAGAGTGTTGCCCCCTCGTACGCGTGTGAGTTTTCTCAAGGTTTTCCAGTTATCTCCCACATGTATACACGCACATGAATTTCCCTCCACCTCGGTGTGGCTTTCCTGGTTAAATAAGTACATTTAAATTTTCAAAGTCTCGTGAGGCCAGAGTTTCCTAGTTTGTTTCGGCTCTGCATGGCATGTAGACAAGTGGAATACCATCGTACCACGAGGGCCCTCCATTGGCTCGGCTCAGATGTGCCAGTGGAAAATGTTCTATGAGCATCCAGCTCTGCTGTATGTATGTTGAACTTATTTTCCACCTTATGTAGCCAACCGTGCTAATCGGAGTTGTGGGGGAAGGACAACAAACTAAACACAAAAAGCAGTTCTACAGAAATTAGTTTTAAATCTAGATTTAAAAGTGCATAGCTCCAGCGGCTTGATAATATGGTGATAATGATGAGATTGTGATGATGATATGGTAATGATGATGATGTGGTAATGGTATATATGTACGTATGTTGAACTTCTTTCGCACCATACGTAGCCAACCGTGCTAACCGGAGGTGTGGCGGAAGGACCCGTAAAGGGACAACCCACCCCATGGAGTGCTCGAAGCGGTTGTGCGAGGCTCCAGGGAACACCCAGTAGGTGCCACCCAGCTGCTTGATGTTGCGGAGGCGCTGGAACTGCGGGGTGTCGATGATTCTCACGAGCAAGGGGTGCATCACAATGTGCCCGTGGATGGGGTCATTGAACACCTGTCGAAGGTGAACGTGCGCACAGGCGTCCCCCGCGTTAATGACGCGAGTACCAACGCTTGCGTTACAGAGTTTGGAGTAAGAATGGAAATTGGTGAGAAGACAACGATGATGATGATGACGATGCATGAAAAAAAACGGTTGTACTTGCCTTCATGTTTTGCTTGGAATCCTGGCACATGATCTTCAAAACTTGAAAAACTTTCAGCTGATTTCCCAGTTTCCTGCCAGTGGAAATAAGGAGGATTGCAATTTCACATTATTATTTTTTTATTACGGTCGGGATGATGGCGCTAATCCTGCAGAACTTCCAATACCCAATTCGGCTTGCTTGCAACATACATTTTACATGATACGAGTCCAACTTCACAATACGTGTATTATCGCGATATGAGTATCGCATAACTTGTTATTTCATAAAAATTCGAATTAGAAAATACAATTTCTTAAATGAGTAACGACAATCACAATATGACAACATATTTAAAAACGAGACGACCTGATAATCGTGAATATTATATCGTAGTATTGCCATGACCAACGGAAGCGAATTCTGCCATTTGGAACCAATGTGGTTTCCGATGAGCACGGTTGGCTTCGTAACAGTGTGAAAGAAGTTCAACATACATACGTACGTAACATATATACAAAATAAGGACCATGCCTAAGAGTCCGTTCACAGTGGGAACAGAGCGATGTAATCAGCTCGTGTGCAGAAGCCAGATGGATGACTATCTCCCGAGACCATGGGGTGGCAACAACAGGAAAGTCTTTATTCAAGCAGATCGTGGCCGATTACAAGGGCTTTTGCCATTGGCCGTCGTTTACATGCGTGTGCTGCAAGTCGAAACACGTGCACAAAACCGTCTGCACATTTTTCTTCACCGAGTCCACACTGTGAACCGACTGTCGCGTAGCAAATGTTGATATTGAAACAGATTCCTAAGAACTAATATCACTGCCAACGGCTATTTGGGGCCTCGAATATATGAAATGCATTTTATAGCAACGACGTGTACAAACGTCTTCTTTTTACTGCACGTATGCAAAGCACAATACAGTTCCTGTGCAGTATGTATACTGGCCAACTATGTACTGCTGAACGAATACTTGGTTAGGATACAACTATTCGACGTTTACCGAGTGGTGTGCAGTCAGCTTGAAAATAACGGACACCTCAACTCCTAATTTGTAGTCTATGTTGTATGCGCTGTATGCTGTATGTATGTAGCCAACCGTGCTAATCGGTGGTGCAGGAGAAGGACCACAAACTAAACTCAAGAAGCAGTTCTAAATAAATTCGTTTTCAATTTAGATTTAAAAGTGCATCGCCTACTGGTGCGTTCATTCCTAACGTCCCAGCATTACCTGTAGGTAATGCTGCAAGCGACGACACCCCATATACTGTGAACAATTTAACTTTGCAGGAACAGTCTGAAAAAGGTTGAGACCCCGTGAGACTTTGGTGAAAGATGATCTCAAACAGCCCTTAGCTTCGGCACCTTGAGAGGCACCACATGGGAGACAGCGCCGCCTTGGCTGCGGGGGGGGGGGGCGGGCGGGGAGGGGTGGTGCTGGGGAGGGCCCTGCGCAGCCGTCCACTCAAGTTCACTCTCCTGTCACGATGGCCCCCCACTCAACAGCTGTTCTGCCCCCCCCCCCACTACCCTGATCAGAGAGGAGCCGGAGCCGGGCATGATGGCAAGCACGGTAAAAAAAAAACAATACTTGATGACGAGAGATGTTGATTTGTGATGAATCGGTCATCTCTGCTTTGAACCGCGAATGAGAAGCAATCAGCAGTTGCTAGCAAAAAAAAACACTTCCCCTTTGTTAGCTGTTGCCGATGCCAAAATGCACAACCGCATCCCCCACCCCCACCAGCCAACAATACATTTCGGACAAACAAAAAACAATTTCAACACTTTCTGTAAATTATAATATATAGTAATTATAGTAAACATCACCATTACTTAATATATACCGCGCCTCCCATGTGCGACAGGGAACCCCCAGTGGTAGCAGTCTCTGTGTGGCTCAAAATGAATGCAGCGCCGGCCAGCAATTGGAAATTAGTCTGCCACTGATTAAAAATAGTAATATGCGCAAAAATGTATTTCGAGACAGCAAGAGGCATCATTGTGACCATGCAGTGGTTTAGACAACCAATAGCGGGACAATTGTACATCATTTTTTTTTTACAGTATATTCTTCAGCACATTAAAGCCATAATTGCTAACGGCTGCCTTGTGGAAGAGGCTAGTGAAGGACGCTACTGGGCAGTTTGAGGCAGACGCCCTCCAGCAATAGAGGGCAGAGGAGCAACGCTCACAACAACGAGTGGAGCGCCAGGCGGCTAAAACACAGCAATTTGGCACAGTACGGGGCACAGGTGGTGCATCGGCCACTCATCTCAGTCAACCCAAGGCAACCCAGGGCTGTCCCATGACCTCCTGTCAGTGGGCGTTCGACACTTCACATGGCCTTAAAGTGCACATAGCCTGGCACAAGCGACATAGTGACGTCACCGCCACTTCGTGGCAAATGGCAGTTGTTGTTGTGTGATCAGGCCATCCCTTCTGCATATATATCGTTACTGAATTATGACGAGATAATACAATACTGAATTTCACTCATCAATGAATCACTAACATTGGGTCTACAAGTATCAATCACAAAAGAATAGAAGCTTCAAATACAAATTCAAATACGCATGGATCTGCGTGAGGGTGAAGTGTGACCCTGTGGCAAGTTTGGAGGTTGAGGAAGTTTTGATTTAAAGCTTTCGTGATTGCAGTAATTCATATTCTTAGTTTTTTCGGTAAAGTCACGTTGAAGGAAAACAACAAAATAATAAAATATATATTATATTATTGCTTATATATATTTTATTATTTTGTTGTTTCCCTTCAACGTGACTTTACCAAAAAAACTAAGAATATGTTGAGGAAGTTGTTAAAATGTTACCGTGCTGTACTTACTTTACACCAATTGTTTTCAGGTGGTCTTCTGTGATGTCCGGTAGCACTGTGCCCGTGATGTTGTGCTCTGTGAAAAACAAAAGTAAAATCTATTCATAACCTGACACCCAGCAGATGTTTTTTTCTCATGGCCTCCCTTGCAAAAATAGACCAACCTTGGCTACTCGGCAGTGATATCATGTTTTCCTTCTGTTTTCTCCACCAAGTTTTAAACGCCCTCCGTCAACATTTTATTGCGTTAATTATCTTTTGCCCGATTAAAACAAATCATCTGAAAGAGACTGGTTGTGCTTAAAAAGATACGGCCTATTCCGTAAGTTTTCCCATTTTCCGGTTGTGTTATATTTCTCTACGGTGGGTGTTTGGGCTGGACCAGGCATGTTCAGCTCCTTAAGATCCTGCAGAAGGCCTCATCACATGCAGCGAAAAGTAGAACACCATGCCAAATAACACACGGGTACGATCCGAACGCCCATCATAAGGCAAAGCCTTGTTGCAAATGTTGTGACGAATTGGCATGTTCTGTTTACGTGCAAACCCCTTAATAGTTGGCTGTGCCGGGTGGTGACAGGTTTTAACGACACATTTATATATTTACACGATGTAACCGAAAAAAACCCCTCTATTACGGATGATATTGGTCACGAAAGCCTACGTGTTAAACTACATTTGTGTATATTCTTTAAAGCCAGTTGCATATATGGTATTAGGTCACGAGATTAACTTCCTTCACACGGTGGCCCTATTGCATGTTGCTGAGGTGCGGTTTGTTGGGATGTGTTGGCAACCGGCTCAAGCCCCGCTTGACAGTGTTTGCAAGTGATCCAGCCCATTGCTTTGTATTCTATTCAGTGATGAACGAGATTGGACAAATTAGGCACTGCCGTGTTTGGTTTTCCAAGCTCTCACTTTAAAAGGCAACAAACTGCTTTATTTGCGTTTGTTAACGATACTGCACCAAATTCAAATACCATTAGGTTTGGCCCGTTGTTATTTTTAGCTTTTTTTGACCAACACAGTACAACTACATAAAAGGTTAAATACGTCAAACTGTCTAGATGTCGCTGGAAGGGACGTGGCCGAAGGTCAGCAAATAATGACGGAGTGACGGGAAAGTAATGGAACGCGGCCACAAGTACATTCAGCGAGGAGATGGAGCGATTGAAACACCACAATCAACATAATCTAATAGCTGTCAACCCATACGGTTTACCCGTATTCTTGTACGGGGAAATTTAGTTTTCAGGTCCAAACTACGTACAGCCGTTTCAATACGCGCAAAAAATGTTTTGTCTATTTATTTGTGTTTCTCCCTAGTGATGGGACTTTGTAGGATGAACGTTGAGATTTATAAGGGGGGCACGGGGTGACCAATGAGGTCTGAATGGGTCTGTAACAAGGTAGAGGCGCTGATAAGGGGTTGACATGTATGCAATCTTAATGACATTTATAAAGCTTTAACCAAAGCGCTGTGCAGTGAATTAACGATGGTGCAAAAACACAAGTGTGGCATGGAGCGAGATGGGGCGGTGAACGTTGTAAATGAGGACGGCGACGACGACGATGATGATGCGTGAGAGGAAACGGGAAGTGAAGTTGACGTAGATGAACGAGTCGATGGAGAAGGCGGGGAGGTTATCAGCAACGCCGCGGGGGAAGGGGTAGACGAGGATGGGGTAGGCGACTGCGAACAGATGGGTCTTTAAGAAGGAGGGGAAGATAGAGGCGTCGTTCATCTCTAAGTAGATGATCTTGGCTGACGTTGATGGTGATCCCCCCCCACCACCACCCCGGGGGTTTTGTATGCCAAGATCTCATCAAGGTCGTGCTCGAGTTACCCAACCAACATCTGGTCAAAGTTCCCAGCCTGCCGAGCCTCACGCCAGGTCGTTTGTTGTCCTTCGCTCCATGGCACCTGCGATTAGCACGGTTGGCAACGCACGGTGCGAAAGTTCAATATGCACAACGTATACGCAGTGATAAGCGCACTGCGCTACGATCCCGGCGAGCTGAATCGAGTCCCACGAAGGGCCAAAAATCAAGTGAAAAATATCTGAACCCGTACCGGACCTCCTCTGGGTGGCCTCCGCTTTGATTGCGTACCCTTGGTTCGGGGTGCCTCCTAACACCAACACCAGGGGGGGGACATACAAACGCAGCCGGGCGGCGTGCTGGCCACGCCACCCACCCGTTCGCGCGCCGTGCCGGCCTCCATAGGCATCCTACGGCGGATGATTCTCCACGGCGTGAGAGCCGCGCCGCGTGTGAGCGTTACGCACTTCTGAAGGCGCCGCAGACCTCGTCCGGCACATCCATCTTCCCCAGCCACTTGGCCACCGTCTCCGCGTCCCAACGCCGCCACGATTCCGCGCCGGGCGCCCGGCTCGCCGCGTCGGCGAGTTCCCGCTCGAGCGCCGTGGCCTCGGAGGGCGGCCCCCCCTCGTCTCCGTCGCCGTTCCCGTCGGCGTCTCCGTCCACGAACCGCGCGCGCTTGCGGTCGGGATCCATGGCTGGCTGGCCCGCGTGTGCGAAGTCGCCTGCCGCGAGCGCCGTGACCAGGCAGCGGTGTCGTCAACAAGGACGGACGGACGAGAGTTCTGCGCGGGGTTGGGGGTGGGTGGGTGGGTGGGCGGGCACGGCGGTCTTCGTATCCGCAGGGCGGGTGGGCAGCTTTGCCCTTCAGCCCAGCACACGCTCGATTGTATTGTCGGCAGCGCGGAGAGATTCCTGCAGGAACAGGGCTGCTGCTGCTGCCGCCTGAGTGGACGCGCAGAGGATGAGTCTGCTTGCTGCTGTTGTTGCTGCTGCTGCTGCCTGCTACGTGCCCGCTGTTGCTGCCTGCAACTGCCTGCCGTTGCCTGCCGATGCCTGCCACTGCCTGCCCACTGCCTGCCGTTGCCTGCCGTTGCCTGCCGATGCCTGCCACTGCCTGCCCACTGCCTGCCGTTGCCTGCCGTTGCCTGCCGATGCCTGCCACTGCCTGCCCACTGCCTGCCCACTGCCTGCCACTGCCTACCGTTGCCGCTCGCCACGTGCGGCGCGGCGATCAGCTGTGGGTACAGCGCTCCACCGGCTGCTGACGGCTTCTCGCGCCAAAATCCTTCGACGTCACGCGTCGCTCCGACCAATCGCAGAAGAGCCGCAGTCGGCGTCATCATCATGTCGCTATACAGTACGATATATCGTACGATATACAACGCGATATATCGTACGATATACAACGCGATATATCGTACGATATACAACGCGATATATCGTACGATATACAACGCGATATATCGTACGATAGACAGTACGATATATCGTACGATATACGACGCGACATATCGTACGATATATAACACCGTACGATATATCGTACGATATGTTCGACTGTTTATACCTTGCAATATATCGTACGATATCGTACGATATATATGATTATATACACGATTATATCGTACTGTAAACAATATCGTACGATATCCGCGATAATCGTTTCGTCCTCTAACTCTTTATAAACAGTCTGCCTCAGCAGATTCCCCCTCTTTTTTCACCTGAAGAAGGTTGCTTGTGTTGCGATCGAAACGTCGTGATGTATTATTGATTTCTACCTGCGTGACTTTACCGAAAGAACCAAATAGTATTTTAATAAGCACCCCTAAAGGCTCATCACCCGTTCACTCGGTACTGAAGTGACCGAGAGGGAGATCAAACGTGGCCCCGTGCACGTAAACATTAATATAATTAACTTTTAAAAAATGTTGATTTAAAGCTTTCATGACTGCAGGGATTCATTAAAATCTTTTTGCAGATGACACGATACTGATTACTGCTGGCCGCTCTCCGGATGACGTGATTGCTAAGCTCCAGGGTGATTTCAACAAACTACAACATCAGCTAGTTGCTCGTAAACTAGTCCTGAATACCTCCAAAACCAAGGTGCTATGCTTCTCACCAGGACTAAAGCAGGAAGTTATTTTTCCCCAATTACATTCCTTGAATAATTATCAAATAGAGCAAGTCAAGATCTATAAGTATCTTGGGGTCATCCTGGATTCAAAACTTAGTTTTGAAGATCACATTGATTGTATTGGTAAAAAGACAAAAATAAAAATAGTTTTTCTGTATCGACACAAGCACTGCTTCCCCCCTATGTTCCGTTTGGAATTGATAAAAGCTACCATACTGCCTCTACTTGACTACTGTGACATCGTGTATAAATCAGCCCCAAGTACTGTACTGAAGATGCTATCACTCGGCCTTAAGATTTACATTGAACTGCCCATATAGGACTCATCACTGTGATCTCTACATTGGGTCAAACTTAACATCTCTTAATGTTTGACGGCTTGTGCACCAGATCTTATTCATTCACGATGTACTTAAAAAAAATTCCACAGACTACCTACTGGATCTCCTCTCTATTTCAAAGAACAAATTTGACCTCAGGTCTTCGTTCATTTACCAGCTTCACATTCCCTATTGCCGTACAAAAACTGGAGGAAGGGCCTTTGCTATTGATGCCCCCAGGGTCTGGAATGCTATTGCCAATAAACTGCAACTTGAATCACTACCTATGAGATATTCGCTCAAAACTGCTCTAGAGGAGTTGTACAACCCTAGCTGCCACTGCTATTCAGTGGCCTAAAATATGGCTCTAGATTTTGGTGTTATAATTTATTTATTGTAGTTTATTGTAAAAAAATCGGTCACAGTCCCTATGATCACTGTTACATTGGATTTATGGCTTTTATTTTGGTGATTTTCGAAAAGGTTTTTTTGTTTTGGCCATGTTTTTGTTTATTGTAGTACGGAGTTAGACTGACGGCCTTAATCTTAGTTGTCTTGTGGTTGTTGTTGGTGTTGTTATTTGACTTGCATCCCACTGGGATTTTTGCACACAGCGTTGGTGTACGGTGCTATTTCAGGAATATTTTGATATTTTTTTTTCCTGTATTTTCTGTTTGCACAGTCACATAGTCACTTTAAGATGTTTTCTTGTTCATGTTTTTTTGTTTGTTGTGGTTGCACCCGATTCAAGAGCCGAATGGCTCACAGGGCTACACCAAAATAAATGAACTATGAACTATATTGTTGGTTCTTTCGGTAAAGTCACGTAGACGGGAAACAATAAAATAATAAAACATATAAAACAATAATTTTTGTTTTATATTTTTTTTAAAAAATAATAAAAATATAAAACGATCATTGTTGTTTTATATTTGTATTATTTTATTGTTTCCCTTCTATGTGACTTTACAGACATAACCAAGAATATAACTTTAAAATGTTTTTTTTTATCCCGTGCGGTGGGGTTGTTTGACCATACTTCACCACGCTGGTCAGTGTGGGCTGGTGAAGAAACCAACGAATTCAAATGTCTGTAGAAGGATCGCTGTCTCGAGCGCCTCTTCATGGCCATTGACCGAGCAACGTTGGGTTGCTCGGTCAATGGCCAGGGTCAACGGCGGCACCACGTGGTGTATTCCGCAAATATGCCCGACTGTGAGGGCGGGCACAAGCCGGCGTGAGTAGGTTAAACGTTGAGTTTTATAAGGGCACCACGGGGTGACCAGCCCCTCCCCACCCTCCCCCCAACCAGCCCCACCCTCCCCACCCAGCGCCTCCCCACCCTCCCCACCTAGCCCCTCCCCACCCAGCCCCTCCCCCACCTAGCCCCACCCCTCCCACCCCCCACCCAGCCCCTCCCCACGCTCCCCTCCCCACCCTCCCCACCAAGCCCCTCCCGACCCAGCCCCTCCCTCCCCACCCGGCCCCTCCCCACCCTCCCCTCTCCACCCAGCCCCTCCCCACCCTCCCCTCTCCACCCAGCCCCACCCCTCCCATTTTTGGATACACGACGGACGGACGGACACAATAATCCCCTGTGGGCTGGTGTAACCAGGAGGTTCCAACCAGTATAATTTGTCTGTTCTCGGTGTCCTTTGCGGTGTTGTTCGCTCAAATAGTTGATTCTTACGGCAGAGGGCAGTATAAGCGTACGGTTGAGAGAGAGCGAGAGCTAAATAAGATGACTTTAATTGTATAATTATCCCAATTATCACAACACTCTCGGCTCGAAGTCAACATACACCCGCGCCTCCGATTAGTACGGGTGGCTACGTACGGTGCGAAAGAAGGTCAAAACTAATACATAGACTCACACAGAGACCCACAGACTCACACAGGGACCCACAAACACACAGACTGACAGACTCACACAGAGACCCGTAGACCCACACAGAGACCAGTAGACCCACACAGAGACCCGTAGACTCACACAGAGACCTGTTGACTCACACAGAGACCCGTAGACTCACACAGAGACCCACAGACTCAAACAGAGACCCGGAGACTCACACAGAGACCCACAGACTCACACAGAGACCCGTAGACCCACACATAGACCCACAGACTCACACAGAGACCCATAGACTCACGCAGAGACCCGTTGACCCACACAGAGACCCGTAGACTCACACAGAGACCCGTAGACCCACACAGAGACCCGTAGACCCATATGGAGACCCGTAGTCCCACACAGAGACCCATAGACTCATACAGAGTCCCGTAGACTCACACAAAGACCCGTAGACCCACATAGAGACCCGTAGACCCACACAGAAACCCATAACCCCACACAGAGACCCATAGACTGACACAGAGACCCGTAGATCCACACAGAGACCGGTAGACCCACACAGAGAACCGTAGACTCACACAGAAACCCGTAGACTCACACAGAGACCCGTAGACCTACACAAAGACCAGTAGACTGACACGGAGACCCGTAGACTCACACGGAGAACCGTAGACCCACACAGAGACCCACAGACTCACACAGAGATCCATAGCCTCACACAGAGACCCACAGACTCACACAGAGAACTGTAGACTCACACATAGACCCGTAGACTCACACAGAGACCCGTAGATCCACACAGAGACCAGTAGACCCATACAGAGACGTGTAGACTCACACAGAGACCTGTAGACTCACACAGAGACCCGTAGACTCACACAGAGACCCACAGACTCACACAGAGACCCGTAGACCCACACAGAGACCCATAGACTCACACAGAGACCCACAGACTCACACAGAGACCCGTAGACCCACACAGAGACCCGTAGACCCACACAGAGACCCGTTGACCCATACAGAGACCCGTAGTCCCACACAGAGACCCATAGACTCATACAGAGACCCATAGACTCATACAGAGACCCGTAGACTCACACAAAGACCCGTAGACCCACACAGAGACCCATAGACTGACACAGAGACCCGTAGACTCACAGAGAGACTCATAGACTCACACAAAGACGAGTAGACTGACATAGAGACCCGTAGACCCACACGGAGACCCGTAGACTCACACGGAGACCCGTAGACCCACACAGAGACCCGTAGACCCACACAGAGACCCATAGACTCACACAGAGACCCGTAGACCCACACAGAGACCCGTAGACTGACACAGAGACCCGTAGACTCACACAGAGACCCGTAGACCCACACAGAGACGCGTGGACTCACACAGAGACCCGTAGACCCACACAGAGACCCGTAGACCCACACAGAGACCCGTAGACTCACACAGAGACCCGTAGACCCACACAGAGACTCGCAGACTCACACAAAGACCCGTAGACTCACACAGAGACCTGTAGACTCACACAGAGACCCATAGACCCACACAGATACCCGTAGACTCACACAGAGTCCTGTAGACCTACACAGACCCGTAGACCCACACAGAGACCCGTAGACTCACACAGAGACCCGTAGACTCACATAGAGACCCGTAGACTCACACAGACACCCGTAGACCCACACAGAGACCCGTAGACCCACGCAGAAACCCGTAGACTCATACAGAGACCTGTAGACTCACACATAGACCCGTAGACCCACACAGAGACCCGTAGACCCACACAGAGACCCGTAGACTCATACACAGACCCGTATACTCACACAGAGACCCGCAGACTCACACAGAGACCCGAATTCTCACACAGAGACCCGTAGACACACACAGAGACCCGTAGACTCACACAGAGACCCGTAGACCCACACAGAGAACTGTAGACTCACACATAGACCCGTAGACTCACACAGAGACCCGTAGACCAACACAGAGACTAGTAGACCCACACAGAGACCTGTAGACTCACACAGAGACCTGTAGACTCACACAGAGACCCGTAGACTCACACAGAGACCCATAGACTCATACAGAGACCCGTAGACCCACACAGAGACCCGTAGACCCATACAGAGACCCGTAGTCCCACACAGAGACCCATAGACTCATACAGAGACCCGGAGACTCACACAAAGACCCGTAGACCCACACAGAGACCCATAGACTGACACAGAGACCCGTAGACTCACAGAGAGACTCGTAGACTCACACAAAGACGAGTAGACTGACACAGACCCGTAGACCCACACGGAGACCCGGAGAGTCACACGGAGACCCGTAGACCCACACAGAGACCCGTAGACCCACACAGAGACCCGTAGACTCACACAGACACCCGTAGACCCACACAGAGACCCGTAGACTCACACAGAGACCCGTAGACTCACACAGAGACCCGTAGACCCACATAGAGACCCGCAGATTCACACAGAGACCCGTAGACCCACACAGAGACCCCTAGACTCACACAGAGACCCGTAGACCCACACAGAGACTCGCAGACTCACACAGAGACCCGTAGACTCACACAAAGACCCGTAGACTCACACAGAGACCCGTAGACTCACACAGAGACCCATAGACCCACACAGATACCCGTAGACTCACACAGAGACCTGTAGACCTACACAGAACCGTAGACCCACACAGAGACCCGTAGACTCACACAGAGACCCGTAGACTCACATAGAGACCCGTAGACCCACACAGACACCCGTAGACCCACACAGAGACCCGTAGACTCACACATAGACCCGTAGACCCACACAGAGACCCGTAGACCCACACAGAGACCCGTAGACTCATACACAGACCCGTATACTCACACAGAGACCCGCAGACTCACACAGAGACCCGAATTCTCACACAGAGACCCGTAGACACACACAGAGACCCGTAGACTCACACAGAGACCCGTAGACCCACACAGAGAACTGTAGACTCACACATAGACCCGTAGACTCACACAGAGACCCGTAGACCAACACAGAGACTAGTAGACCCACACAGAGACCTGTAGACTCACACAGAGACCTGTAGACTCACACAGAGACCCGTAGACTCACACAGAGACCCATAGACTCATACAGAGACCCGTAGACCCACACAGAGACCCGTAGACCCATACAGAGACCCGTAGTCCCACACAGAGACCCATAGACTCATACAGAGACCCGGAGACTCACACAAAGACCCGTAGACCCACACAGAGACCCATAGACTGACACAGACACCCGTAGACCCACACAGACACCCGTAGACCCACACAGAGACCCGTAGACTCACACATAGACCCGTAGACCCACACAGAGACCCGTAGACCCACACAGAGACCCGTAGACTCATACACAGACCCGTATACTCACACAGAGACCCGCAGACTCACACAGAGACCCGAATTCTCACACAGAGACCCGTAGACACACACAGAGACCCGTAGACTCACACAGAGACCCGTAGACCCACACAGAGAACTGTAGACTCACACATAGACCCGTAGACTCACACAGAGACCCGTAGACCAACACAGAGACTAGTAGACCCACACAGAGACCTGTAGACTCACACAGAGACCTGTAGACTCACACAGAGACCCGTAGACTCACACAGAGACCCATAGACTCATACAGAGACCCGTAGACCCACACAGAGACCCGTAGACCCATACAGAGACCCGTAGTCCCACACAGAGACCCATAGACTCATACAGAGACCCGGAGACTCACACAAAGACCCGTAGACCCACACAGAGACCCATAGACTGACACAGAGACCCGTAGACTCACAGAGAGACTCGTAGACTCACACAAAGACGAGTAGACTGACACAGACCCGTAGACCCACACGGAGACCCGGAGAGTCACACGGAGACCCGTAGACCCACACAGAGACCCGTAGACCCACACAGAGACCCGTAGACTCACACAGACACCCGTAGACCCACACAGAGACCCGTAGACTCACACAGAGACCCGTAGACTCACACAGAGACCCGTAGACCCACATAGAGACCCGCAGATTCACACAGAGACCCGTAGACCCACACAGAGACCCCTAGACTCACACAGAGACCCGTAGACCCACACAGAGACTCGCAGACTCACACAGAGACCCGTAGACTCACACAAAGACCCGTAGACTCACACAGAGACCCGTAGACTCACACAGAGACCCATAGACCCACACAGATACCCGTAGACTCACACAGAGACCTGTAGACCTACACAGAACCGTAGACCCACACAGAGACCCGTAGACTCACACAGAGACCCGTAGACTCACATAGAGACCCGTAGACCCACACAGACACCCGTAGACCCACACAGAGACCCGTAGACCCACACAGAAACCCGTAGACCCACACAGAGACCCGTAGACTCATACGGAGACCTGTATACTCACACAGAGACCCGTAGACCCACACAGAGACCCGTAGACTCACACAGAGACCCGTAGACTCACACAGAGACCCGAATACTCACACAGAGACTCGTAGACTAATACAGAGAACCACAGACTCACACATAGACCCGTAGACTCACACAGAAAACCACAGACTCACACAGAGACCCATAAACTCACACAGAGACTCATAGACTCACACAGAGACCCATAAACTCACACAGAGACCCACAGACTCACACAGAGATCCATAAACTCACACAGAGACCCGTATACTCACACAGAGACTCATAGACTCACATAAGAGACTCATAGATTCACACAGAAACCTGTAGACTCACATAGAGACCCACAAACTCACATAGAGACCCACAAACTCACATAGAGACCCAGAGACTCACACAGAGGCCTATTGTTTGTTGTGTCCCCCCCCCCCCCGCACCTGCCATTATAACGGATAGCCATGTACGGTGCGAAAGAAGTCCAACATACATAAATACACGCAGACTAAAATACACACTCCCATAACACTTGCTCCTGCACGTGAGTTACAGCACTAAGATGTAAATGACCCCAGCGTTGCTTTCTTTGGGTCAACGCTGATTTTATTTTGTATGGCTTACCACACGGTCCTGCGATGTCTATGGCTCTATGTTATCCCTTCAATCCCCGTGGTGGCCACTCCTCTCGGGCGTATTTTCTTTTTTCACCCATTTGGCTGCCATTCTGTCACCAGTCTAGTTCATCTACCATCGTCCCTGACTTTAAGGGGCCAGACAGCGGCGGAGAGGTTAACTCCCTCGGCTGGTACACAGGGGGGCCGTGGGTTCGAACCCCATCCCGACCCTGACGCCTGCTGTATATTTAGAGTTTGTGGTGTCTCTATTCCCCCGTGGCCACGTGGATTTTTCTTCGGGTCCTCCTATTTTTCCCCCTCCACATTTAGAATCAACATTGACGCGTTTAGAGTATTTGGATACGATAAATCTCCACATGGATAAGCCACTTCGTTGACCTATCATTTGTGGCCAGGTCGCTTCTGAAAAGAGCTATATATAGCTCAGTGGGCTTTACCTGGTAATATAAAAAAAAAATAGTTTAAACATGTACACGTGCACAACACTACCCTCTCTCTATAAGTCAATTACAGTACAATAGTTACATTATAACGTCATTGCCTGTTTACAAGCTACGCGAGAGCTCATGTTAACGGTGGGTAAAGAAAGCATTCTCGGTAAAAAAAAATTGTGACCAAAAAAATATTGCTCAGTTTTGCCTGAAATGAGCCCGTTTTTTTTCGTCGAATATTGTAACGCAATGTAACACTGCCGATCAAAAAAGCCAGCCTTTCGTCAAGATAACGTACACAACAGGTCCACTAATCGACGTGTTGTCGTGCTTCAACGCTGGTACTTGTCTGCCTCTGCAAAAGGGCGTCGCTGCACGCGATGACTCCACCTATTGGTGTGACCCACGAATCCGACATCCACATTGCACAATACAGATGGGATTTTTTTTGGTTTGGTCGTCAGCTCAAGAGACTTTCCATTAACAACGGCGAAGGGCACGCGTAATTACATCGATTTGAACAGTTTAAAATACATCAATGAGACATGGAGATTATTTGTATTGTGCAAAAAAGACAAATTTATCCTCTCCAATTATAAAGCACACATGGACGCAACGCTTTAACGATGATTAAAAAAATAATGTGAATAAGCGTACTTTTTAAGGATTAAGCAACACCAAAGTGTATATATTCTGGCTTATAAGAGTACATCAGAAGAAAATGTGATTAAGTATTGTAAATTGTGAATGTCTTAATGCTTTATTCGTTCGGATAAATACATTTCATTCCAAATAGAAGATTGTTTTCAATCATTTATAAACGGATTTAAAGAAAGCATTGACACACGTAATTTATTTTACAATTATTTCAATAAATGAATATTAAAAACATAATAGCTTGCATATCCGACCAGGAACACATAGCCAGTGAACTCAAGCACGTACACCAAGCTCTTAAGGCTAATGGTTACTCCGACTACACAATCCGCAAAGCTATCACTCCAACCATGAAGAAGGACCCTCTTGAGGAGCCTTTCAAAACCATCACTTTACCCTACATTGCGGGGATCACAAAAAACATCTGCAAAATCTTGAATAAACACAAGATCCAGGTCCGTTTCAACACATTACATAAAATCCGTCATCTGGTTCCGTCTGTAAAATATGTGATTCCGGACATACAGTACCCTGGCGTCTACAAACTAAGTTGCCTCTGTGGTAGTAGTTACATTGGAGAAACCAAACGACATGTCTCGGACCGCATTCGTGAACACAAAGCAGACCTGAAACACGGTAGGGCCAACACCTCGGCCGTGGCAGATCACTGTTATAATTCAGTAGGTTCACATGACATTGACTTCTCCAAGACAGTGGATCTTTGCAAGCCATCTGGCTACCATGAAAGATTCGTTCATGAGGCTATCCACATATACAAACACAGAGACAATTTCAACCGAGAAGATGGATTCTGGCTTAGCAATCATTGGAAGGATTCGATAAACCATTTCGGGTCTTAATTGATTGTTCACGCTTACGGTGGCTTTCAGACCGCATCCATTTTTTTCGTCTCCCCCCTCCTCTTTTCCGAACATAGATGGACTCGTCCATCTGAACAAACTGTCAAATCGCTCTCCGTGGTGCTAACGTTACAAAAAACCGCCCCTTTTTTCAAATTTTCTTGCTGTGGTTTTCACACCTGATGATGATTGCTTGTGTTGCAGTCGAAACGTCGTGAGAATTTTATTGTTTTATATTTTTATTATTTTATTGTTTCCCTTCTACGTGACTTTACCGAAAGAACCAAGAATATGAATCCCTGCAGTCACGAAAGCTTTAAATCAAAATTACATTGTTGGTTACGTCTTGCATCTATAGTTCTGCACGTGAGTGTAAAATTAAGGTCCTTATTCAAATCATCTTAAGAGCCCTATTCAGACAAAGGTCTATTGGAAGAGGGACCTGGGATGCAAGCCAAAAAACATGTACAGTAAAAGCGGCAAAATATTTCAGCATACGATGAACAAAAATGTTTACAAAACATTCAAACAGAAAAAAAAACAATCGTTAAACCTCTCAGCTCCACAATTCACACAAATGACATATATTGCGGTGCATCCATGCTGTGAAATAAAAAAAACTCACAACACGAGAGTACACGCGTGACTGAATGCGCATGCAAGCAATTTGTGGCGCACCGGCTTATTCTTTAACACGTGAAATGTGTACCGTTTGTATGAGAGTCGCAGCGCCTTTAGATAATTGTTGCAATAATTACGTAGCCAACGGTGAGGAAATGATACAAACCGCATATACAATAAAACAATGTATACATACAGTATTATCCAAAGTGGATTTACAAATGAGTCGATGAAGCCACACGTGGATTATCATATATTTCAAGACACCCCTCACTTTGCTTGCATTGTGAATTTCAATGCCTCTATATATATTGCCTACGACCAATGATTTGGAATGCACACGATTTCATCAGATCTCAGAGGCTAAGCAGGCTTAATCCTGGATAGTGCTTGGATGGGTGACTACCATGCACAGCAGGTTGATATCTACTTCGGTGCAAAATCAGAGGGCAGTGCACCAACATCCATTGTTATATATTGTACTTGTATACACCCCGGCTTCACCAACCCACAAGGACCAGAGTGGTGAAGTATGGTCAAATAACACCCACAATCCACAAGGTGTGGGAGAGGCCCTCATCCAGCAGAGGATTGACAAAATAGGCTGCACGTGTACTCTGGGCGTAATTTATCACTGAATATTGTCTGGGTCGCTGGTATACCAGGAGGTGACACATGCCTAGTAGGCACCGCCATAAGGAGAGGTATAATGGATTGTTGTGTGTTTGGTGCCACGGATGTATTTCCCAGGTCGCCAAACCGCTCACGTCTGGTGAACGTGGAAGAGTAGGCTGAGAGAGAGAGAGAGAGGGAGAGAGCGCACTGTAGAGCTCTCACTCTCTAGTGGAGGCCCTTTCAACAGCGGTGGTGACGTGGGCGAGGGGATTGCATTCGCAGGGCTGCACCGGTAACCTCTCAGTTTTCGCCCGTGTGCATGCACCAACGCACAGCACGCGCACACATGCATATTGCTATCTGTGCGACATGAATGAAGATGCACGCCTTACACGTGGTTGCCAGGTGAATGTCATTTGACCGGGGAGTTCAGCCCTCTCATGCGCTCCTCCTCCTCATCCTCCCTGTGCAGATCTCGCGATTCCAATCTCTGACGAGCACACGGGGATGCATTCGATAAAAAGGGACGCGCAATGCGTGCCAGTACCTCGCGTCCCATCCCTCATCCTCGTACACCCTCAATCCTAGGTCTCCCTCCAAAATACTCCCCTTTAGTCACCGTTTAGTAGCACGTGGAGTTTCCACTCTTGTACCACGCTGCGCTCCAGCCCGGTGAGTGAATGGGATGATAGGGGCACTGCTGATAAGTATCCTTTAAAAACAACAAAAGTCGTGTTTTTTGTATGTCAGTGGGGTTTCTGATGTTGCTAAGGACACGGCTATTTTTTGCCCAAAAATAATTATAAGGCGACGATAACGAGTTTGATCTGGTAAGATATCGCCGCACATGCCCGCGGAAATCGTGTCAGTACCCGTATAGCTAAATACAGTAAACAAATTGACTGCAATTCGTGCGTTGTACATTTTTACGCGTTTCTTTGTGTCGATGTCTAATTTTATGTTGATCGTCTTTCACAGTTGTAAAATTACAGCCGCAAAACATCGTCGACAGAAGCACCAACGTGGAGGGAATTTTCATCCAGAAATGAATCGCGGTGCAATAAGCGAGTGATGACAATGACGACAACGATAATGAGGATGTTAAAACATTAGCTTGCACGGAGCTAGCCGATCCCATTGGTCCGGTGCGTAAAACATTGCCAGTGGTGACGATGATTACGACGGTAATGAAGATGATTCGGTAAAACGCATGTTTGCGTAATAAATCATCTCGGTGCCTGTCACATCAGTTTAGGCTTGAAGAACAACCAGCTGCCTGATCCGCTGTTATCAAACCAGCGACCGTAGAATTCGATGTATGCATGCTGAACTTCTTTTGCACCGTACGGAGACAACCGAGCTCATCGGAGATAGGCCATCGCTTTTCAACGCAAACCCTTCATGCCTGATGTCGCACACCCGTGCCTGATCCCAAGTAATGAATGCACCGGGCACCACAGAACTCACTGCCTGCCCGCAAGATCGGCTCACTCCCTCCGGAAGAAAAAGGAGCCCTCCCCCCCCACCCCACCACCACACCAGCAATATATCCCCGACTGCAGGTGCCTTCCTCAACAAACGAAACCATGTGCACGGCCAATGCCAGTCGGCTATGCGGCGTTGGGCTCGAGGAAGACGACGCCCCGTCGCTCCAGTGCGCCCTGCAGCACAAGCGCCTGCTCGTGTCCATGGTCGCCACCGCCGGCGTGACCGCTCTCCTCCTCAACGCCGCTCACCTGTACGCGGCCCTGCGCGTCTCGAGCTCGCACAAGGAGAGCAAGGTGCTCGCGGTGCTCCTGGCGCTCTGCGACATCACCTCCACGCTCGCCTCCGCCCCGGTGCTGCTCGCCAACCTCCTGACGGAGACGCAGGTGCTGGGCCGGACAGCGTGCGCGCTGCAGGTGCTGCTGTTGTCCTTCACCTACCTCGCGCGTCTCTGCCTCCTGCTGCTCAAGTCCGCGCTCACCATGCTGGCCGTGCTGCGCCCCTGGCTCTTCGCTCACCGCGTGTCCAACTCGGCCGTCGCCTCGCTGTCGGCGGCGCTCGCGCTGCTGGCTCTGGGCGCGTCGCTGCCCTTCGCGCTTGACGTGCTGATGAGCACCGAGGCGGAGCTGGCACTCGGCTCGCAGCTGCTGTGCGCGTCGGCTCTGCTGCGCCCGGCCATGCGCGAGTCGGCGGCGCGCAGCGGGGGCACCACGGGCGCGCTCACCGCGTGCGTGTGCGCCCTCTCGCTCCTGTTCGGCGCGCCCAACCTCTGCCTCCTGCCTCGAATCGGCGGAGCGAGACCCAGGACAGCCCCGGAGCCGCTCCACGTAGAGGCGGTGGACTCCGCCGCGGCGTGGGCGATCACCAGAGCCCAGCCGCAGCAGCAGCCGCAGCAGCAGCGGCAGCCGTCTTCGCGCGGGCGCACGCGTTGGCGCGCGGTGGTCGCCTTGGTCACTCACGTAGCGCACGTGGTGCTGTGCGTGGCGCCCGCCGCCGCCGTGTTGACCTTGCACTACCTGGCCGGCGGAGCGACGGGGCGGCTCGGCGTGGCGCTCTGTCTCTTCGGCCTCGGGTACCCGGCGTGCGTCACCCCGCTGGTGCACGGCCTCGCGTTCCGGCGCGCCTTGAGGGGCGTCGTGGCGCGGCGCGTGGTGATGCGACGCCTGGAGGCCGTCGTCCCGGAGGAGCGAGTCCTCGTGCGTCCGGCCTGACACACCACCCCCACCCCACCCACTCGCAGGGGGTCGCAGAGCGCAGCCCCTCTGGGGCTGTGGCCAGCCAAGCATGGCAAGCCGGCCAGCCGAGCCTAGTGGGTAAGCTGAGCTCGCTAGAAGAGGAATAGGGGTCAGGTTAGACTCCGGGCAGGTAACGTGTGCTCAGTTGGTTTGCAACAACAAAACTGGGCGGAGTGGTGGAAGATGTAAAAGAAAGGAAAAAACACGTGTGAAGGTTCAGCCCCTGCAATTGCTTGATCGCTCCACTTGTGGCGAAAGGGCTTCTCCTGTCGGGAGTCCTAGACCTCCGTCTAGTGGGTATCTTATGCCTTCCCCCCTTCCACGTTGGACAGACGTCTTGGAAGATGTGGGAGCATCCACACTTTACTCCACCACGCGCGACCTACCGATTGTATATCTGTGGTGTAAGCGTCGTTACGCCACATTTGTTACACTGCACATTGTTTCAACTGCCGCACAAGGAGATCGAAACGGTGACCTCGGAATTGCAAGTCCCGGGTTACTGGCAGTCGTTCCACGGCAGCGTCCCTTAAAAATAAAAGTCCAGCGAAAAGTGAAAACGGGACGAGGCGAAATTGATAACGTGGTGCGAGGGGGGGCAGGGTACCATCTGGGTATCATGAGTGTCTGGACACCCGAACATATTTTAGATATGGCTGAGAAACGCACATATTTTATTTTTTCCGTCAAAAGTCACGGTGTCGCGAGTTATTTCAAACAATGCGACGAAAAATGCTGATTATACTGAAGAGGGAACCTTTGGCTACACAGGTAGCGCACGAACTGTCGACTCGGTAACCGGGTGGGTATCCAGTGGTGTTGTGTGGATTGAATGTGCCGTCATTATATTGCAGTAGAACGCCTCTATTCCTTGTGTGGCTGGGTGGGTGGGGGATGAATCCGGTGAGATGTGCGGTATACGTGGGGTCAGCAAGTTATCGACAATCACCGGGAACCCACTCACTCGTAGGACGCACCCCAACTGAGTGTGCGCCTCGTGGCAGGGTAGCGTTGGGCTGGAATCTGGTTGCTCGGTTCGGATGGCCGGTAGTCTGCTCAGACTCTGATAGCAGTTGTCAAGTGTGGCAATTTTCGGTGGTTTCTCTTTTTTTTGTGTGGACGTGTTGTGTGTACGTGTTGCGTGTACCTGTTGTGTGTACGTGTTGTGTGTACGTGTTGCGTGAACGTGTTGTGTGTACGTGTTGTGTGTACGTGTTGTGTGTACGTGTTGTGTGCGCACGCATGTATCTGTCGCCACTTTAAAAAGGTGGGGTTGGTGGTGGATCACGCCGATGAGATTCCCAAAACTATGAGATTCTCAATACCCAATGGACATGTAATGTGACCAGTACAGAAAGTGGCATTGTGATTCGTCTGTGCAGACTTGCAAAGTCTTCCCTCGCATTTTGCGGATGACATGCGGGCATTCTGGTTTCCTCCCATATGCAAAAGAAGCAACACATTTCTAAAAAAAAGCATTGCCCGAACAACACGATGACCCTTCTGAAAGAGTATCGACGCTCTGAGGCGGGGATGGCTGTAGAGAGCACAGTATTGTCGTGTTGTTATTTAAGTGACTGATGCTGCTAATGCTGCTGCAAGGAGCCGATTGCACTTTGCTCCTGTCACATTGCTCTCAAGTCAAATGAACGCCGTGCCTGATTTCCTGCACTCCCCGTCATTAGACCAGAAGGCATTGTAAAAAATTCGGCAGTGATTTCATGGGTTTACAGCGTTAACAAAAGCTTCTGAATACAAACCACACTCGCTGCGTGGCTCCTAGGCCCAAGTGACCAGACATTACACATATGTAGCCTGCTTGCGGTAGGTTTTCGTATGTGCGTGTATTTGCACAGCTGTCTGATGCGCTTTCGGGTCGTTACTGCGTGTTCCACGGCGTTGACATTTGGACATTTGCTCCACATGCTGGAAGCTTCTTAAGAAATTGAACTCAGTGCTTGAAGGTCTCGGAACGTCGAGTGAAAAGAAAAGTCAAACATCGTGCTGAGCAACAAGCGGCGAATATCCCAAAACACATCAGAAACAAATTGCAAATGTGCTTGCACAAGGTCAGTGGCAAGATAGTTTTGCACTTCACACAGTCGTGCCAAACAGAGTCGAACTGGGGACTACAGTTGTCTTCATGTGTGTTTTGATAAAATAATGGTGCTAAAAAAAATCTCAATCTTTCATTATAGCTCACTTGCAATCGTTTTCTTTCGTATGGTTGATGTAGATACAGAGCAACGTCTACAATTTCACATTTAACCAGACAACCGCGGAGTGCATCGCTGCGAAAGAAGGCTTGCAATTATCTCGCTGCGAGCAAATTATTTTTTTCGGGATTTCCACGTCATATATATAGCTCATGGATTAAACATTGAAATCAACAGAGCTTATTGCACATGAAGATGATGAAAGAGGCATTATATTTCAAAAAGGTAGGAGATGTTTCAGATTAATAACCTTGAGATCAAACGACAACGGTAGCGTCTCCAGTGCAATGAGTTGATGGTGTACGCAGCCGTGGTCACCATCACTATTCAAAATCAAACCGACATGAACATAAATTGTGTACTTCATTTGTCCATATTTAATCTCCTGAGAATGAACAAAAAAATATTGGTTTGAATGTCATGTGATGGACAACACTCTGTAGCGGGGTCGGTGGACAGTGCCACTCCCTGGTATGTGGATCACAAGTTATTGCAGGATTTCCATCATTTCCGTGATATCTGCTTCTGTGCGCTGTCCACTAACACGGGAGGGGGAGTTTCACTTTTCTGCGAGAGATCTGAATGGATTCGTTGTCTTACGGCATGATGCTGAGAGCACAATTGAGCGAAATTACTCAATGACATGGGGGATGGTGCTTTTTATAACCTATGGCTTTGCGTGCTTGGGTATCTGACCTTTTACTCAAAGCATCTGCCTGACATCGGCATGGATTAGATGCTTGATACTTAATTGGAAAGCCGATAAACTTGCCCTTTAAGCAGTCGGGTAACCCACAACATAAGTAATTGTCATGCACACACCTAACCCTTGACATGCGTTTATGTAAGCTGTTACATATAATGTTTAGCAGTATGCTGTTTACATTCATGATTATTGCATGAGGTTGTGATGTACTGCGTATGTAGTAGTATTGTCCAAACGTGTTCAACGTAAACTGACCGGCATTACCACTGACGGAAAACTGGGGTGAAATGATTCCTAAAATAAAACTTGAAAGGAATCAAATTGCCAGATATGAGGATGCATTGCTGTTTGGTACCTTGGATTAAACAAGTTTTGCACAGCGGTAGCAGCCTATGACTAAACCACATGGAATGGGCCCGATTTCATCAGATCTTGAAAGCTTAAGCAGACGTGAGCCTGGATAGAATTGGATGGGTGACCACCTTGCATAACAGGTTGTTGTACAGGGTTGTCCAGATGTCTTGTGACCCCCCCCCCTCCTCCATTTAGTCCTCCAAAACGTAATATTCTTTAAATCAAGGTTTCATTTCGAACAGAAATGAATATGCAAAGGGATAAAAAAAAATTGCTAAGTGTCAATTAATTGAGGGTTAAGATATATTTACCACTCTGTAGGTTGCCGTGGGGCTATGTTGTGAGCAGTAAAGAGCAGTGTAGCAAAATCCATCATTCTACTGTACATGTCATGCTCGGACATCTGTGCGCAATGCCACCGTCACCAACCCCGTACTGCTGTCCGGCGTGGTGAAGTATTTATTTATTTTTTGGTGAATTCGAAAAGTTTTTTGGTATGGACATGTTTATTTTGTTACAGTACGGAGTTAGACTGATGGCCTTAATCTAAGTTTTCTTGTGGTTGTTGTTGTTTGACTTGCATCCCACTGGGATTTTTTTGCACGCAGCGTTGCTGTACGGTGCTATTTCAGGAATATTTTTGCTGGTTTTTTCATGGATTTTCTGTTTGCACAGTCACACATAGTCACTTTAAGATGTTTTCTTGTTCGTGTTTTTGTTTTTTTGTGTGTTGTGGTTGCACCCGATTCAAGAGCCGAATGGCTCACAGGGCTATACCAAATAAATAAACTGAAACTGAAATGGTCAAACAACCCCCACGACTCGCACGGCCCGGAATTTCCCCTATCCAGCAGTGGATTGGCACAAGGTGTGTGGGGGGGGGTTGAGGCGCTCCATGTGTTTGAATATCGTGCATCCTTATCCATGGGATGCTTTATCACGCAAGAAGCAGGGCCTTCGAATGACCGGTGAGACGAAATGCCCGATCGATTCGCAGCGCTCACCAAGGCAGATCTATTTCTGTGGGGATCCTGGGAGAGCCGTTCTTAGGAAAGATTGCACCGCTCTTTGTTTTTTAAGTGTCTCCGGAGGACTCAGCCTTTTATGTTATTATCATTATATGTGTAGTGTACTAATTCACAGACACTAGAAGGAGGTACTCTCTCTCTTTCTTTTATTCCGGCCTTCACAGCCTTAGGGGATAACCGCACACCGAGTCGGGACAGCCAACATGCTGCCAGACCCACAGCTTGAAGAGGGCCAAGGTCACGATGACGACGGCACGACGAGTTCCATTCCAGACTGCAGCAGCCCCGACTGTGAGTCGGAGCTCGCCTTTTATCCAGCCCAGCGTGGCCAGGCTCCGCCCTCGGCCACGCCCCCTTCTGGATCCCCCAGAAGGCTCCACGCCTTGCCCACAGGTCCAAGTGTTAGAACGGACTGCTACCCATAATTCCATTGTCTACCAATATCCCAGCGGCACGCGCTACAGTGACTCATTCAATGTAACCTTTGGGTTACATTGGATGTGCAGTAGTTTAGCACCCATGCAACACTGTCCCTATTTGGGAGTGGTGGCGTTAGTGGTTAGCGCACTGCGTTATCATCCACCCACCACCCCTGAGTGCGGCAAAGCAAGTGACGACAGGTTTGCGAAACAACGTACAAAAAGAGGGGGAAGACATACATCTGGGTGTTGCTGTACTGCATCACAAACTGTGAAAGTCTGTGCTCGCTAAAATGGGGCAAAATTTCATAATAAAGGTTTTTTTTAATGGAGTAGATCGCGTAAATATAAATGTGTTGTAACCAGCTAATTAGTTAAGGGATTTGTCACGTAAACAAAACGCCAATTAGTTACTACATCAGCCCAACGGCGTGTTGGAGAATAAGTCTACAATATTTACAATTTGAGTAGTCCGACGTTTCGCTGGTAATTACATCAACCAGCATCATCGGGCGATTTGCCAGAACAGTGAAGCAATCCACCTGCTTCCGATCTGCCATTGAACATACATAATTACCATTGAACATACATAATTACCATTGAACATAGGTAGTTTCTGCTATAGCTGCTGCTCAATGCAGCAGGCGTGGCATAGGGTGTAGATTCATGTTGCAGGGTTCTGTACGTTCATACGTCTTGTATCATTGCAACTTTGAGATTTGCAACGGTAATGTAAAAAAAAAATACAATAATAATTTTAACGTTCATATTTTTCGTGCAGTAATCACCTCGGCACCACGTCAAACCGCAACATCCGCACGAGCCTCGGTGGTGCTGTTGCCAAGACTATCGGGACATTTTTTTGATACCGCGTAAGGGGCCGTCCATAAATGACGTCACGCGATTTTGGACGATTTTTTACCACCCCCGCCCTTCGTCACACGACGTCACACAAAGTCAGACCCCCCCCCCTCAAATATGACGTCACAAAGCTCTGCCCCCCCCCCGCCCCCCCGCTAAAAATAAAACATGCTTCAAATCGCTTTAAACTATTGTCATTGTAGTGCGTATTTAATGTGGCGCTGCACTCTGATGTTGTTGGAGAATACATTTATTAAAAAGTCTGTTTAATTAAGTAGAACGTGTTGTCTATATTTATTTAAAGTTGCGCATTTTGATGTGACGTCACATTTCTCAAACTCCCCCCCCCCTCGTCACGCATCGTCACAAATATCTGACCCACCCCCGCTAGGTGCGTGACGTCATTTATGGACGGCCCCTCACCTATCCTTGAGCAAAGATTCGGAGCACAAAACACAGTCGGCTGTACGGTGAGCCCCTAGTTATAGAGTGCCGATTGCACGACGCCATTGCTGGAAAGTTGATTCCTTCCAATTAGTGGTGCTCCCACATTAAATAATGTTGGGGGGGGGGAGTGGAAGGGGTGCACATCATATACCTACTATAATCACCCAGCAATGTCATTAACGCTCGTGACGTCACTCCACATAGACCAGCCACCCTCATTAATATTCATGAGCAGGTGACGTCACTCAAGATGGAGTGCTCCCCCCCATCATTATGCGGCGCAAGTGACGTCACTCCACATCGAACAGCCCACCTCATTAATAATCATTCACAGGTGACGTCCTCCACATGGACCCCTCCCCCTCATTAATAATCATTCACAGGTGACGTCCTCCAAATGGACACCCCCCCCCCCCCCCATTATTATTACGTAATATGAGCCAAGAATGTCTGCGTGCAACGCTCGTGACGTCACTCCACGTCGACCAGCCCCCCTCATTAATAATCATAAACAGGTTACGTCCCCCAGATGGACCCCTCATTAATAATCATGAGCGGGTGACGTCACTCCACATCGAACAGCCCCCCTCATTAATAATCGTGAATGGGTGACGTCCTCCAAATGGACACCCCCCACACCATTCATAATAATTAGCGGCTGACGTCACTCCACATGGGGGGCGAGGCGCCTCCTCTCCCCTCCTCGGCGTCAACTCACAACCCTCACTACAAAGGCAGAACCCTCACGTCACGTGATCTCCGTAACGCTGTTGAGACATCAAAGTAAAAAGGACGTCATGATGATGAACAAGGGATTATAACCTTCAAATAAAATAGCTCTGCGTCACCGCGGCCTTACAAATTGCACACGAATTGATGCAATGAATATATCACGTCGCGGTCTGATTTTCGCTTGCAAGTTTCAGATTTACTGCAATACACCGGTCCTTGGACAGGGAAAGGGCGAGTTGAGGAGGTTTGCTTCACGTCTGTTTAACCAGGTGAAGAATTCGGAGGACCGCAATATTCTCATTTGCAAGAGAAATCTAGGTCACCAAATTGACAATAAAAAAGGAACAACATTAAACACAGCAATGAAGATTTAAAACAACAAAAAAACGTACGGTAGAAATAAAATTTACTGCAACAAAAAGAATACTCTACGAGAGTAACAAAAATTTTCTTGTAACTTGAGTTGTCTAAATCTCAAATTTCTCGAAAAACATCGTAAAATTAAGTTTGTTGACACATTACATAGCACTCATTGCACTATTAGGCAAACAAAAACACATTTTCACTGTGTAATAAGGAGCATATCTAAACTGAAACGCACAATGATATGTTTATATGTTTACAATGTTAAACTTCTGAAAACCTCAAAAATCCTCTGTGGCATATAACGTCTATATACAATTTTGGAGGTGGGGTCAACAACTTCCCAGTGTCCCCCCCCCCCCCCCTGGATTTACCTTTGTCTAATGAACATTATCCATCCACTGTATCCTTCCTCTTATCTACTACAAAGAAGGCCCTTTAAAACCTTTTTTTTCTTTAAGGCCACATTGTTATTGGCGAACATGTTGAATCATTTGCCAATTCGCCTTAGTTGAACACTACACATCTGCGCTCAAGCATGATCACGGCATTACACAGTATTGGTATCTTAAGGAGTAGGTGTGGTCTCTTTGTTAATGCGAGAGCACACGAGTCCTCGTTCGATTCTTAGTTGCCGTATGTGTGTTATTTGTATTTAAAACGTCAAACCCTCCTGAATAATATTCCCGAGGAAGGGCGCGCGCACATCACTTGTCCATGATCATTGTCAGCGTCGAATTTCACAATTCACCGCGGTGCAAAAGACAGCCCATCTTGACTTGCACATGCAAAGCCATTTTTAAAATATATAAATCCACTGCTGGATGAAGGCCTCCCCATGCCGTGCGGGTTGTGAGGATAATGTGATCACACTCCATTGCACTGGTCAGGACGCAGTGGTGAAGGCGGGGCACACAGACGTGGGAACGTAGTGCAGTACAACTATTCACTTTGCTGCACGATTCAGCTGCCCGCAATGTAACCCCGAAGCAGCCTATGACACCGGTTGTATACACACGGCGAAAGCCCACTCAAGTGCTCCCCAGGATCGGACCTGCTTTAAGCTTCCGAGATCTGATGAGATGGGTCGGATGCGTTCGCGAGTGACTTGCTCACGTCATCCCAAAAGATTACGGGCAGCATATAAAAGCAACACGTGTCCGCTTCGGTCATCGTGACACGAGGAGACCACAACGTCGTCGATCCATTAGCGCAACCAATAAGTGTTTTATTGACAAGGCTGGCGGTTAACATATGAATGGCCGAGTGGGCGAGACTTGTGTATGATTGGACGTTACTGCACGTTGGACTTATATCGCACCGCACGTGGGTGAGGACGAAAAGCAGACGTTTTAAGACGAAAACAAAACGCAGGCATGAAGACCACGCGATGAGACTGGGCTCCTGCAACACTTTGCAAAACGCGTCTATACTCGGGATTATTTCATCAGCGGTATGAAGCTGACGGTATCTGTTAGGGTAAAAACGCATTTGCTTAATTTGTTAAAAAACTGGAGACACTTTTTTTTGCTTAGTGCTGGAATGGGTCTGGAAAAATGTTGGGTAAAGCTTTGACATACTTGGCTGGTTTTCCAGAGGGTAAATGTCCCGTCCGCGCCACCGACAGGTGGCGAATAGAAAGAGAGACGGACAGAGCTCAGGAAAAGTAAAACTGTGGCAGGAGAGAGAGACTCATGAGGCCCTGGAGACACAGGCGTAGGTCTACATATTGCTGCAGCAGAGATGCGCCGTCAAGGCGATGGTTAACAATCGGACATTGTTAGGATATACAGCAAGCCGGCTGTAGACGAGTATTAGGAAGATGTTGATCTGTGATTTAAAAAAAAACCTACATCTATTCCTTCCTTAAAACCCATCTCTTCTTACCTAGCCCAGGAATCGGCCACCAAAATAACAAGAATTCTGGATATTTAAAAAAAACCCGAAATCTTTCAAGAGCCGCAATGCACTGTGTGGTGAATACGAGACGGTGGTGGTCCTTCATAAATAACTGCACGAAGTGGTCCTTAAAGAGCCGCAGGTTGACGACCCCTGCCCTCGCCCATAATGCACTGCTACTCCTTGCCCCCACCCCCAGCTACGACCAGACCTACCCCAACCCCAGCCCCTATCACTATCACTACCCCTATCACTACCCCTATCACTACCTCTATCACTACCCCTATCACTACCCCTATCACTACCCCTATCACTACCTCTATCACTACCCCAACCCCAGCCCCTACCCCTATCACTACCCCTATCACTACCCCAACCCTATCACTACCCCTATCACTACCCCTATCACTACCCCAACCCCTATCACTACCCCAACCCCTATCACTATCCCTATCACTACCCCAACCCCTACCCCTATCACTACCCCAACCCCTATCACTACCCCAACCCCTATCACTATCCCTATCACTACCCCAACCCCTACCCCAACCCCTACCCCAACCCCTATCACTACCCCAACCCCTATCATTACCCCAACCCTATCACTACCCCAACCCCTATCACTACCCCAACCCCTATCACTACCCCAACCCCTATCCCTATCACTACCCCAACCCCTATCACTACCCCAACCCCTATCACTACCTCTATCACTACCCCAACCCCTATCACTACCCCAACCCCTATCACTACCCCTATCACTACCCCAACCCCTATCACTACCCCAACCCCTATTACTACCCCAACCCCTATCACTACTCCTATCACTACCCCAATCACTACCCCAACTCCTATCACTACCCCTACCCCAACCCCTATCACTACCTCAATCCTACCTAAACCCCATTCACTACCCCGATCACTACCCCTACCCTAACCCCTTTTTACCCTCTCCGCCTGTTCTCCTGTTACCATAACTACACCACCACTTTTAATAACAACCCGACTCTTTATCTCAACCACTGCCATCTTATATACAATTTTATACTTTCTGTAAAGCATCTTGGGGCTATATGTTACTAATATAATGAGCCAAGAATGTGTGTGTGTGTCCCGCGCGTGACGCCACTCCACATGAGGCCCCCCTCCCCAATAACCATTAGCGCGTGACGTCACTCCACATGGGGCAACCCCCCCCCCCCCTCATTAATAATCATGAGCTGAACAATTTTTCTATTGAATATTTAAGATTTACTGCAATACACCCGTCCTTGGACGGGCAAACAAGCTAGTAAGAAGATAATCAGGAACTAGGCAGACGGAAGGTGCCGAGGCAGATAGAAGTGCTAGCTTGATCCGGACGCACCGGCCAGCAGCCTTTCCCAATTCACAGGGCAGTGTAGCGTACCCCGTGGAGAGTGGGTGTGGGGGCACGGCCAGGATTGAGTGTAGCGGATGGGGGGGGTCACGCAAAGGTCAAGGGACCACAACCCAGAGACGTAAGTGAAGAAGGGCGTTGGAAAGGTGGGCACACTAATAGGTGATCGGGGATTTTGCGGGGGGGGGGGGGGCAAAAATTACTAATTGACGGGAAAGAAGAGGGGAGGAAGACACGGTTATACAGAGTGCTTCAAAGAAATGTTAACACTTACATGGTACTATCGTTTTTAATGGAAAAGGAACGGATAATACACTGTAACATGCTAACAAATGTAACGTTAATAGCTTCAAAAAGTCAGAGTCTCCATGTGTTCGCCATCGTTTCTCAACACGTGGCCTGGAATCTTCTCCCAGTGATCTCCAGAGGCCCGTAGGCAGCACATTTCTCGTGGTATTGTTGCGAATTCTCGGAAGTGTTCAAAAATGTTTGAAGCACCCTGTATAAGGAGGTGGAGGGGAGATAGGGGATATACAGAGGAGAGGAGGAAAGATGATATGTAAATAAGGAGGTGGGAGACACAGGCTCGGCCCTCCAGGAAAGAAATAGGCTGGTCATCAATAACAGTGACCGCGCCCTACACGTCTTGGTGTTGATCGCAACAATGAAATGCCCTTGCCAGGATGACTCACGTGGATTCCCGTTCACCCGTATTGTTTTGGGGGAATGTGCATTCTTATTGCAATAAATTCAGTAAGTAACCAACATATTAACAATACCCACAGGCTTGTACAATTCCCTGCATTGAACGTACCAAGGAATGAGACATCAATAACATTGTCCGTGAGATACCGCGTTGATTTCTAAATTCTCAATCTGGACTCCTCCACATCAATGTTCTGGATTTATCTTATACGTCAAATGAAGAAGGACCATTTCCCAAAACGTGGCCTATGATAAGTTTAATTTTAAGGCAACCTTATTGATGAATGTGAGTTTTTTGTTATTTGTGCTTGTAAATCACTGTCAACGCAGGGTAACTAAATATTTTGTTGAATTAAAGTGCTCGTTGTCAGGTGTTGGCTGCATCACCTAACAGATGTCCCCCTCTCTTATTCATCTCTGCCTTGCCAAATTTACCAATTACCCTCTCATCTCCGCTCCTTTATCTACCTTTGCATGGAGGTCTCCCTCTATGATGGTTTACTATGCCCCTATTTAGTAAGTGGTATTCCCCCCCCCCCCCATATAATTTACATAATTCTACATCCTCATGCTTTGTTGTTGGAGTACTTATTTGAAATAACCGAAAAATCGTGGTGGTTCAAGTGCCTTTACGTTAGCTGCCCATCCTAAACCCACTCTGAGATTTTATTGGAGGGGAGATTAGAATTTTCCTGGCTCCGCTATTTTCTTTCTATCCCTGAGACTGCACTTTCAAGGCAGGGGAATTCATTTATCTCCCCTTATAAAAGACGTTAAATGGAGATTGGAAGGGTAGAGCCTGGTCAGTATTTTAGTGAACAGCCTGAATCGGAATAGTACGTACTGTAGAGTTAAATTAAACTACTTAAATTCCCCAGGCAATGCCCGCTGAGCTGTACAGCTCTTTTCCAGAAGCGACCTGGCCACAAATGAAATCTCAACTATGTGGCTTATCACGTGGAAATGTGAGGCAGCCAAATACTCTAAACGCATGTTTCTAAATGTGGAAGGGAAAAAATCGGAGGACCCGGAGAAAAATCTCCGCAATCACGAGGAGAACACGCACACTTCAAATATACAGAAGGCGTCAGAGTCGTGATCGAACCCACGACCTGCTGTATTCCAGACGAGGTAGTTAACATCTCGCCACCGTAGCTGAGTTGGCGCTGGCTGAGGTCGGCAGGAGATGGAAGCACAGCAATGTATTCTTTAAACTCTCAATGCATGAAGCTGAGGGTCACCCCTCCTATGTGTGGTGGGGTTTCCCCAAGCACTCTGATTTCTTCCGAGAAGAAACCAATCACTAATATTTGTGTCAGGAGCCTCCTACAAAAGAGGCCTGAAGTAAAATGGAATGTAAAGTGTAACAATATTCCTTGTATTACTGTATTTCGGGGGGGGGGGACCTTTTTTCTGCCAAGGGCCATTTGGATATTTATAACATCATTCGCGGGCCATACAAAATTATCAACTTAAAAATTAGTCTGTTATATCTGGTCAAACATTTAATTAACCCACCCCTAATGCGATGGCTGGAACTGCTTCTCTTTGGTGAGGCGTGTGATGTTAGCTGGTATTGACGATGTTGCTACTCGCTCCTAGATTTATTGAATTTCGAGTCCCGCCTACGGTTGCCTTGGCGGGGCCAGAGACCAAATGATTTTGTGAGCCTTATACGGCCCGCGGGCCGGACATTCCCCACCCCTGCTGCATTTGAAAGTGAATTGTACACATGAAGGCAATATAACCTGTTATATAATACATTCGACTCTATATCCTCACAATGAGTATTTATTAGTCGAGGTGATCACTATGTTTTATATTATGATCTACACGATCACGGATTTGATATTATGGTCTATTTTACCTATATGATTGTATATAATAGTCTAATCTTAATTTGAAGCTTTTGTGACTGCAGGAATCCATACTCTTTGGTTCTTTCGGTAAAGTCACGTAGGTATAAAATAAAATAAATCACGACGTTTCGGACGCAACACAAGCATCCGTCATCAGGTGGGAAAGCATGGCCTGCTGCTGATGCAGACTGTTAAAGGTTTGAAATGGGTGTAGCCCAAGGGTTATAAAGGAGTGGCTGGGTCTAGTGATGTTAAAGTGAGAAATTAGCATGTAACTGGTTACGGAAGTGGCTATGTTAATGTAAGAGATTAGCATGATGTTAAAGTGAGAAATTAGCATGTAACTGGGCACAGAAGTAGCTATGATAATGTGAGAGATTAGCATGATGTTAAAGTGAGGAATTAGCACGTAACTGAGCACGGAAGTAGCTATGATAATGTGAGAGATTAGCATGATGTTAAAGTGAGGAATTAGCATGTAACTGGGCACGGAAGTGGCTATATTAAAGTGAGAGAATAGCATGAAATAACAGCTGACATAAACAGGTAGGATGGAAACATCACAGTTAGTTAAGACTTTACCTGGTTAATAACGTCCTTACAATGATTGCTCAGTTTGCACCCATCATCTCGGTTGAAGTTGTGTCTGTGTTTATAAATCTGGATGGCTTCATGAACAAATCTCTGAAGGTAGCCGGTAGGTTTGCAGAGTACCTCCGTCTTGGAAAAATAAATTTCGTGTGAGCCCACAGCGTTAAAACAATGATCGGCAACGGCCGATGCATTGGTCCTACCATGTTTCAGATCTGCCTTGTGTTCACGAACGCGGTCCGAGATATGTCGTTTCGTTTCCCCAATGTAACTGCTTCCACAACCACAATTCAGTTTGTAGACACCAGGGTACAGCATGGCAGGAATCACATCCTTTACAGATAGGATTAAATCACGGATTTTGTGTACTGTGTTGAAACGAACCTGGATCCTGTGTTTGTTCAATATTTTGGAAATCTTTTTGGTAACGCCTGCTATGTATGGCAAAGTGATGGTTTTTGTTGGCTCTTCAGAAGGTTGTCTCCCCATAGCTGGGGAGGCAGCTTTGCGGATTGTACGGTCTGAGTATCCGTTCATCCTGAGGGCTTTGTGTACGTGTGTAGTGGGTTCACGGGACACGGAGACGGTGCAGTAGAGGCAGCACTATGTATTCAAAGCTTGGCAAGGTTACACTGAGAAGGGGTACCGGCCCCTTTACCCATATACACACTGGGACACCCTCTAGGCTAACAGCCTAACCACTATGCTCCCAGTTCCTCCGCTACAGGCGCTAGAGGACCTGACCCTGGTTATGGCACGGGTCATGGCACCCAACCAAACAGACCGACCCTTAAAAGGGCTCTGGCTCTGAGGCTCTGGGGCCTCACCACCGGCTTGCCCTGCCAGCCCTGAAAAGGGCAGCGGTCAGGGTAGTTCCAGGGTCTATCTAGCTGGTCACCCTTCTTCACTGGTTCTTCACTCTTGGCTTACCCCAACACTCTGCCCCGAGCTCTCTGGCTCTCCGCCCTTTATACCCAGACACCACTGAGGGGCGGGGCTGTAGCGGACGTGTTTGTAGCCACCACTTTGTGACCGTGTGTTCCCTTCCCGCAACACCCCTACACGTGCTCCAACTCACTAGCTAGGTGGTGCTGGTCGGAGATGAAATGGGCCCTATGGTGTAGTGTTTTGATGAGAGATTTGTTCATGAAGCCATCCAGATTTATAAACACAGACACAACTTCAACCGAGATGATGGGTACAAATTGAGCAATCATTGGAAGGACGTTATTAACCAGGTAAAATCTTACCTAACTGTGATGTTTCTATCCTACCTGTTTGTCAGCAGATATTTCATGCGAATCTCTCACATTATCAAAGCTACTGCCGTGCCTAGTTACATGCTAATTTCTCACTTCAACATCATGCTAATCTCTCATATTATCATAGCTACTTACGTGCCTAGTTAGATGCTAAGTTCTCATTTTAACATCATGATAATCTCTCACATTATCATAGCTACTTCCGTGCCTAGTTACATGCTAATTTCTCACTTTAACATCATAGCTACTGCCGTGCCTAATTACATGCTAAGTTCTCACAGTAACATCATGCTAATCTCTCACATTATCAAAGCTACTTCCGTAACCAGTTACATGCTAATTTTCACAGTAACATCACTAGACCCAGCCACTCAATTATAACCCTTGGAGCTACACCCATTTCAAACCCACCTGATGACGGACGCCTGTGTTGTGTCCGAAACGTCGTGATTTATTTTATTTTATACCTACGTGACTTTACCGAAAGAACCAAAGACCACGTGCATTGCGGCTCTTCAAATATTGAATTGGAAGAAAATACTTTATTGTTATTTTGGTTGACGACCCAAGGTCTAGATCATCAAAGTGATTCGATATCAATCTCTTCTTCCCTCTTTTAATGTTTGTTTATTAGGGGCCGTCCATAAATTACGTCACTTACCTGGGGGGGGGGTCAGATATTTGTGACGATGTGTGACGAGGGGGGGGGGGTGAGAAATGTGACGTCACATCAAAATGCGCAACTTTAAATAAATATAGACAACACGTTCTACTTAATTAAATAGACGTTTTAATAAATGTTTTCTCCAACAACATCAGAGTGCAGCGCCACATTAAATACGCACTACAATGACAATAGTTTAAAGCGATTTGAAGCATTTTTTTGGGTGGGGGGGGGGGGAAGAACTTTGTGACGTCATATTTGAGGGGGAGTCTGACTTTTTGTGATGCCGTGTGACGAAGGGGGGGGGGGGTCAAATATCGTCAAAAATCGCGTGACGTCATTTATGGACGGCCTCTTATTTATTCTTCTTTTTCTTGAGTTAATCTCAGCCGCCCTTGAAGTGCCCAGGAGTCACACGTGACGTGTGAGCTGTCGAGGTTATCGCAGTCACGTGTTTGGGGTCCTGCGAGTGGAAAGTGAAATATTTTCACTCGGCACAAATTTTTGCAGGCTGTGCATTTCCCAGGTTTCAGCTGGCCCATATTTATTATACAGTATTATTATTTCGCCCTAGACCCACACATTTCACAATCCCGCGTGATTGATTACTTTACCCATTCATTCTAGCACAAAAAATATATATCTGTTTAGCCAGTCATGGACAACTATCCAGATGGTTACAACAGAACTTGGAAGCGGCAAAGTGTGTTAAATAACCGGACCGGTTTCACATTCCAATTCAACGCCCACTTTCACAGCCTCTGTGTGACCTCAGAAATCTGTTTGCACATTCAAATCATCATTGTCTGTCAGGATCATTCCACTGCTGGATCAAGCCCTCTCTCACTATCTGCGATGTAACAAACGAACCACCAAGTACAGCACCCGCACTTTGAGAAATATTGTTTATTTATAGGCCTGTGGTTTGCACATTCATTGGACACATTGTCAAGTTTTAACTGAATTGCAATTTGTAATAAGGGGGCGTCCATAAATGACGTCACGCACCTGGGGGGGGGGGTCAGACATTTGTGACGATGTGTGACGAGGGGGGGGGGGGTTTGAGAAATGTGACGTCACATCAAAATGCGCAACTTTAAATAAATATAGACAACACGTTCTACTTAATTAAATACTTTTTTAATAAATGTTTTATCCTACAACATCAGAGTGCAGCGCCACATTAAATACGCACTACAATGCCGATAGTTTAAAGCGATTTGAAATATTTTTTTTATTTCTTGGGGGGGGCAGAGCTTTGTGACGTCATATTTGAGCGGGGGGAGGTATGACTTTTTGTGATGGCGTGTGACGGGGGGGGGGGCAAAAATCGTCCAAAATCGCCGGACGTCATTTATGGACGGCCCCCAAGTATAGCACCCGCACTTTGAGAAATATTGTTTATTTATAGGCCTGTGGTTTGCACATTCACTGGACACATTGTCAAGTTTCAACTGAATTGCAAACACATTTTTCAACTTTGTGATAATCCATTGGTAACTGCACGCGCGCATATAACTCTCTCTCTCTACAGAGTAAGAATCTTTAAATATCCCGCAGGAATCCCGTGAGCAACACAGAAGCCGTGGTCCATGAGCAGTGATGGGGTGGTGCCCAGAGGGAGACGCCACGCCCCCTCCTCCACCACACCACCGCCGTGTTGAAGGCGGTCGGCAGGGGCTGTTGTTATTGTTATGGTGCGAGGTGGACGTCGCGTTGTCCGACGTTCCGATACGAGGAAACTTGCTCCCCCACCCCCCGTTCACTTGGAAGACCGCAAATGGAATAAATCTTTCGACGTTACATTCAAAGGGCCGCTGCGGTGGATTTCGTGAGCGTTCGGGGGGGAGTCTGATTCGCCGTGATATGGGATGACTTGGACGGCTCTACGCGGTCTCGTGTCTGGTGGCGGCCAGTACAAGGGCAAGCCAACGCCGCCCGTTCAGCGCGGCGGGCTACGTCGCGGAGCGAAAGAAGTTCAACGCTCACGTCAAGATAACAATCGACGGTCCGGGTCCGTACCCGAGGCCCGGTTGTGTGTGTGACAACCAAGGCGGTGCGCTACTTGACGGGATAGCAACGTCGCTTGCGGCGGATTTGGGCAAGTTGGCGTGATTTTGTTGTCTGGCCTCTCCGTATGGACACTCGCTAACGCAACGATGCTCAAGCACTTATCTGCCCTCTCGGCACCCACGGCAGGATGGTGAGAGCTGACGGAGGGATTTCTTTTTTACACGCGCGATGTCTTCTCTGGCACAGCGCGCACACAAACACACTTGTCGGTCACCTTCACCCACCCACACAACCTACCATCACTCACCACCCACACAACCTCTCACCACCCACCCACACAACCTTCCCCCACCCACACAACCTCCGCCCACCCACCACCCACCCACACAACCTCCCCCCACACAACCTCCTACCACCCACACCACCCACCCACACCACCCACCCACACAACCTTCCCCCACCCACATAAACTCCGCCCACCCACCACCCACCCACACAACCTCCCCCCACACAACCTCCCACCACCCACCCACATAACCTCCGCCCACCCACCACCCACCCACACAACCTCCCACCACCCACCCACACAACCTCCCCCCACCCATCACCCACCTACACAACCACCCCCATCCACAAAACCACCTCCACCCACCCACACAACCTCCCCCCACCCACACAACCTCCCCCCACCCACCCACACAACCTCCCCCCACCCACCCACACAACCTCCCACCACCCACCCACACAACCTCCCACCCACACAACCTCCCCCCACCCACCCACACAACCACCCACACAACCACCCCCCCACCCACCCACACAACCACCCCCCTACCCACCCACACAACCACCCCCCCACCCACACAACCTCCCTCTTTGTATGCCGTGATCCCAATTGTATTCGCTACCTGTGCGTGTGATGGCGACTATTGTCAAGGAGTTAAAGGACAAATGTGGCGTGGTCTGCTGGCCGCGAGAGTGTTCGTCTCGCTTCGCGATTCCCCCGTTGGAGGAGCGCAGACCACAGTGCAGGGCTTTTAACTACGCTGTATGGGTCCTTAGTTTGTGTTGCATGGCCACAGTCACAGGGCTTTTAACTACGCTGTATGGGTCCTTAGTTTGTGTTGCATGGCCACAGTCACAGGGCTTTTAACTACGCTGTATGGGTCCTTAGTTTGTGTTGCATGGCCACAGTCACAGGGCTTTTAACTACGCTGTATGGGTCCTTAGTTTGTGTTGCATGGCCACAGTCACAGGGCTTTTAACTACGCTGTATGGGTCTCTAGTTTGTGTTGCATGGCCACAGTCGCACTGTGGCTTGTCTTCATTGCATCTTCATGGGGTTTTTTTATGTATCTCTGTGTGTCTCTTTGTTTCTCTGAGTATATGGGTCTCTATGAGCCTCTGACTATGGGTGTAACTGTCTGAGTCTTTATATTTCGATGTGAGTTATCTCTTATGTGGGCCTCTATGTATCTCAATGCGTCTTTGTCTCTACGGTTTTTACTATTCGGTCCATACTTTGTGTCGCTTGACCACAATTGAACAGTGGCTTGTCTTTAATGCATCTCCATGGATCTCTGTGTCTCTTTGTATTTCAATGAGTATACGAGTCCCTACGTATCTCTATGAGTCTTTCACTCTGTATGTCTGAGTGGGTCTTTATATATCGCTATGTGGGTCTCTGTATCTCTGTGTGTCTCTATGTGTTTGCTATATTGTGCAAAGTTTGGGTTGCATGCCCACAATCGCACTGTGCCTTGTCTTTAATGCATCTCCATGGGTCTCTAAATCTCAATGCGTCTCTAAGGGTTTCATTTTATGTATCCAGAGTGTTGGTTGGGCATGGCCACAATCGCACTCCTGTGACGCTCTTTAATTTTCCATTTATGAAGGAGATGTTGCGTATCGACCTGTTGATTACAGGTACGTTTCGGATGATGGTCGCATCAGCATTGTCTTTGAAGAATTTCAAGCGAGGAGGTGTGCGATGTTTAGGGTGTCAAAATGAGGTTATTATTCTCATGACAATATATACGATCCTTGGTGAAATGTATTTATTTTTTGATGATGATGATGATGAAAAGTGTTACCCTTACTCCAGATTGTAAGAGGCACTTCACCACCTACTGTGTGAAAGCACACCTGGGGGTGCGTCTTATAATCCGGCAGATGTGCCTGTGTGTGCATGACCAGATTTGTGTAACTTTATTTGACCCAGCGGGCACAAGTTTTTTTTTGGTGGGGGTTTCGTCTTAGTTACCGGAGACTTATAATCCAGAGAACACGTTGTTTGTTCGCGTGTCATGACGGACACAATTCGAACGAGATGCAGCCAACTTGGGGGGCTGTGGTGAGTGGTTGGTTCGCCAGACTCAAAGCCCTTCCTCAATCCACCGCTGGATCAAAGCCCTGTGGGCTTGTTTGACTATACATCACACCACGCCGGTCATTTGCGGCTTGGTGAAGAAGAGCATGGAAGTAGAGTACAACTGGATTGTGATGCACCGCCCACTGCTGCCTACCACGTAGGCCCCACATCCTATAGCACCCGTTCAAGCGCTATTAAAGCTTGTGAACGATTTCGTTATTGGCTCAGCAGGGTAACACAGTTTACCGTAATTACTATATATTAAATTTTAATTTAAAGCTTTCGTGACTGCAGGGATTCATATTCTTGGTTCTTTTGGTAAAGTCACGTAGAAGGGAAACAATAAAATGATAAAAATATAAAACAATAAAATTCTCACGACGTTTCGACTGCAACACAAGCAACCATCATCTTGTTGTGGTTTTCACACCTGATGATGATTGCTTGTGTTGCAGTCGAAACGTCGTGAGAATTGTATTGTTTTATATTTTTACTATATATTAATTACTGCCAGTCATTACCATTTCAATTAATGTTATTGTCCAATTAACTTTTCTGTTATGTTGGTTGTAGCTTTCTATGGTAGGCCGATAAAGCACTTTGTCGGCCAAATAGCTTGTGATACCTGGCCATTTACGTAATCTATTTCTCTACCGATTAATTATTAGACTAATCAGACAACACGAAAATAGTTTGCGACAGCCACAAATATGGCTGTAGCCTGATGAAGCTGGTTGTAATTACTGGCGAAACATCGTACTCAGATAGTAAATGTTGTGGCTTGGTTCTCCAACACACCGGTGTGCTGTACTAGTGGCGAATTGGCCACGTTCTGTTTACGTGACAACCCTTACTAATTGGCTGTGTCGGGTAGTGGCAGGTTTAACGACACATTTATATATTTACGCGATCTAACCCAAAAAAAACCTGTGTTATGGATATTGTTTACAAAAGCCTAAGTGTTAAACTGATTATCGCTTGTGCACTCACGTGTGCCTCCGGACGGGAGGTGTTGTGGGTGGTGCTTGGTGATGTCATCGCCAACAACATCATCCGCCTCAAGCTGGGCGTGGCTTGTTCGGGGTTTCCTGCCTTCATGAGGCAGGATGTAGGGGAGGGCAATGAGAGTTTTTAAAGGGGCTCGAGTATTTAACCACAAAAAAGTCAAAGACAAATTTGGTTAGTTGACTCGTCGTCCAACCTCTATACTCTTTGGTTCTTTCGGTAAAGTCACGTAGGTATAAATTAAAACAAATCACGACGTTTCGGACGCAACACAAGCATCCGTCATCAGGTGGGAAAGCATGGCCTGCTGCTGATGCAGACTGTTAAAGGTTTGAAATGGGTGTAGCCCAAGGGTTATAAAGGAGTGGCTGGGTCTAGTGATGTTAAAGTGAGAAATTAGCATGTAACTGGTTACGGAAGTGGCTATGTTAATGTAAGAGATTAGCATGATGTTAAAGTGAGAAATTAGCATGTAACTGGGCACAGAAGTAGCTATGATAATGTGAGAGATTAGCATGATGTTAAAGTGAGGAATTAGCACGTAACTGAGCACGGAAGTAGCTATGATAATGTGAGAGATTAGCATGATGTTAAAGTGAGGAATTAGCATGTAACTGGGCACGGAAGTGGCTATATTAAAGTGAGAGAATAGTTGACTCGTCGTCCAACCTCTATACTCTTTGGTTCTTTCGGTAAAGTCACGTAGGTATAAATTAAAATAAATCACGACGTTTCGATTGTAACACAAGCAATCATCATTAGGTGGGAAAACCACAGCAAAAACAAATTCTTGCTGTGGTTTTCCCACCTGATGATGATTGCTTGTGTTGCAATCGAAACGTCGTGATTTATTTTATTTTATACCTACGTGACTTTACCAAAAGAACTAAAGAGTTTGGATTCCTGCTCTCACGAAAGCTTCAAATCAAGATCGTCCAACCTCTAATTGCCATTTGTCGACCAGGTCACTTTTGAGAGATTTAAAGTCACCTGGCGGATTCTTACTTTGTTGTCCCAGGTTGAATTATGTGAATTTATACAGCATCAAAATACACAATCGGTGAAAAGGTTATGTGGCTTCAATCACAGCAGTGAGTGGTTCTTGCATCCCCTATGGAGGAAGATTTCGATTTTAAAGGTACAAGCACTACCTCTGCTGACATTTTAAGTTGGCTAAATTAACTCATCACCATAAACATATGTGACGGTACATTCACATTTTCAGTTGTTGGAGACTGTACATGTAAGTCTGTAGAAGTGAAAAAGTTCTGATTTTTTTTAAATACCGTTTTTGTATGAGTTTGCTAAATATTCGCTTGGGGCTATAGGGAATTGAATATGTGGTGGTGGATTGTGGAACATTTAGGTGGTAACACGTGCATGTTGTGGATCAATGTGGGTGAAGTGTATGGATGGTGGAGCATTGTTGATGATGGGTCGTGTTGGTGCACTATAAGGCTGGTGGATTGTGATAACTGAATATCGTGTAGATCGGTACATTCCAATCTTTCTGGATCCGTGGACTACAGTCAGCACTCATCATGCACCAAGAACATTTTTCTAAATTAAAACAACTCGAGAACACTTAAAATGTTTAACTAAAGGGCCATGCAACTGAATTGATATCTAAAACGATACAATGTAAACAGTGGTGCAATTGCCAGTACAAAATGTTGTGTTTTGTCAAAAGATACCGGAGTATCTATAAAACCTCCGCAAACAGGTCCGACCACTTCCCACAGCCATGGTGCAGAGTGCTTACGCAGGTTGGGAAACCACTGGCGTGGTCGGTTGAACGTTCAACCGATGGATCGCGTGGAATGGTCAGTTGTGTGGATGCTACACCGTACGTCCCGTTGGATGTTGCCGGCAGGTGTCCTGTACCCAGGCTGGCGGTGGTGGCACGGCGAGGCCTCGCGAACATCTCCGCTACCGACGTCACCAACGCCCTGCGTCCGTTCTACTTCGCCGTGCATCCAGACTTCTTCGGCCAGCACCCCCGAGAGAGGGCGAGCCTCCCTTGATCATTTATATTTACGCGTCGGCTACCGCCAGCGACTCGCAAACACAACAATTAATCATGCCCCCCCCCCCTGTAAATGATGTTAATCTTTAAATCGTAGGACACTACTGGTTAATGTTATACGTAGGCTTTCACGACCAATATCATTCATCATAATTCGTTCCTCTTGGTTTCGGTCGTTTAGGGTAAAATGGTAGTTTTTAACCATTGATGCGAAAAATGTTCCTTGCCGTTCAACATTCCAGTTTTGCTGGTAAAGCAAATCAGTTTGCATGCATGTCTGCTCATGTGACACTTCAATTGATTGGCTTTGTCGGGTGGTCGAGAGTTATAGTTCAACATTTTCATTACACCCACGTGATGATCTAACCCAAAATGAACTAATTATGAATCGGGCCATTATAGAACTTTTGTATGCAATGCTATATTTGGTATGTATTTCCCAAACTGTATTGTATTTATATTCTTGGTTCTTTCGGTAAAGTCACGTTGAAAGGAAACAATAAAATAATAATATATATAAAACAATAAAATTCTCACGACGTTTCGACTGTAACGCAAACAGTCATCATCAGGTGTGAAAAACCAACGGCAAGAAACATTTGAAAGAAGTGGCGGTTTGTATTTATTTATGTATAAAACGTTAGCACCACGGATAGCGATTTGACAGTTTGTTTAGAAGGACGAGTCCATCTGTGTTCTGAAAAGAGGAGGGGGGAGACGAAAATTTAATGTATGCTGTCTGAAAGCCACCGTAAGCGTGAACAATCAATTAGGACCCAAAATGGTTTATCAAATCCTTCCAATGATTGCTAAGCCAGAATCCATCTTCTCGGTTGAAATTGTCTCTGTGTTTTTATATGTGGATAGCCTCATGAACGAATCTCTCATGGTAGCCCGATGGCTTGCAAAGAACCTCTGTCTTGGAGAAGTCAATGTCATGTGAGCCTACTGAATTATAACAATGATCTGCCACGGTCGAGGTGTTGGTCCTACCGTGTTTAAGGTCTGCTTTGTGTTCACGAATGCGGTCCGAGACATGTCGTTTGGTTTCTCCAATGTAACTACTACCACAGTGGCAACTTAGTTTATAGACGCCAGGGTACTGTATGTCCGGAATCACATCTTTTACAGACGGAACCAGATCACGGATTTTATGTAATGTGTTGAATCGGACCTGGATCTTGTGTTTATTCAAGATTTTGCAGATGTTTTTGTGATCCCCGCAATGTAGGGTAAAGTGATGGTTTTGAAAGGCTCCTCAAGAGGGTCCTTCTTCATGGTTGGAGTGATAGCTTTGCGGATTGTGTAGTCGGAGTAACCATTAGTCTTAAGAGCTTGGTGTACGTGCTTGAGTTCACTGGCTATGTGTTCCTGGTCGGATATGCAAGCTATTATTTTCGTAATATTTATTGAAATAATTGTAAAATAAATTACGTTTCTCCAATGTAACTACTACCACAGAGGCAACTTAGTTTGTAGACACCAGGGTACTGTATGTCCGGAATCACATCTTTTACAGACGGAACCAGATCACGGATTGTATGTAATGTATTGTATTTATGAAGCGTATTGATGTCTTCATAGCCAGAAAGGCTTAGCTTTTTGTCCGGTGTAAAAACTGGGGTGATAACAGGCTGATCTGAGCATGGCGATGTTATGTTGAATATTTAAGACAAATTCTTTTCCCATAGTTATTTATATTGGTTGCAATATACCGGCAAATAAAATGGAAACTAAAATACAAGATGTAAATGTTTAACGTAATGCAACAATTTCGATTTAAAGCTTTCGTGACTGCAGGGATTCATCTTCTTGGTTCTTTCGGTAAAGTCACGTAGAATGGAAATAAAATAATAAAAATAAAACAGGAAATAAAATTCTCACGACGTTTCGGCCACAACACAAGTAGCCTTCTTCAGGTGAAGGAACAGAACTGTCGGGACGACAGCGCTTCAATGAACACTGCTAAGCTTGGCAGCGTCTTTTAAGCTGGGTGGGAGGAGCAGAGCGCCTTGACAAAGGAGTTTACATATCAACAGAAGAATTTAGCATTGAAATAGATGTGTTAATGTGATAGATTAGCAAGATGTTAAAGTCAGAAATTAGCATGTAACTGGGAGATTAGCATGATGTTAATGTGAGGGATTAGCATGTAACTGGTCACGGAAGTAGCTATGTTAAAGTCAGAGTTTACATAGGCCATCCACATATACAGAGACAATTTCAACCGAGAAGCTGGATTCTGGCTTAGTAACCATTGGAAAGACGTTATAAACCATTTCGGTTCTTAATTTATTGTATTTTACGGTGACTTTCAGACCGCAGTCCATTCGCTGGCACTGTCTCTTAATACCTTTCACACGACGGTCAATGGTATTGTTTACAGCATGTTGTATAATAATAAATAGTATAACAGTGTAATGTTTAACATAATTCATAAGGCAATATATAGTATTGTAATTGTTTAGTGAATATACAGCAGTGTGGTATACAGTAGGGTTGGTAGAATAATACATAGTGTAATATTCCAAGTCTAATATTTTAATGTCTAAATTATAAGGTAGTGTATAGTAACGCATTGTATAATTCAAGGGTGGGGTTTGTCTATGGCAGTGTATATTACGGTGTATAGTCGTGCAATGTAGAAACAAGTTTAGTTGGAGACATATCAATATAATGCATAATGTTAGAGCTTACATTGGGCTGTGTATACGATATTATACAATGTAGTTTAGATTGGAAGGTATAACATTGTAATGTATAGTAGTCTAGCTTATAACATGGTTGTAACGCAACACAGGACAGAGCAGCGCATCGTGGCTGTTTCTCTCTCTCCCCCTCCTCCGTTCCGAGCATAGATGGACTCGTCCGTCTGAACAAAGCTCGTCGCTTTCCGTGGTGCTAAAGTTGAAAAGAAAAAAAACACCACCTTATTTTTTTCGACGTAGAATTGTAATGTATAACGTCTTATTGTTAGTAGCTCAGCTGATTGGAGAGTATATTGAGTTTATTGATAACATTGATGTGGTTTATATTTTAGTTTTTGATCAGTTTACTATATGGTATTCATTATATAGTGTAGTGTATACCCAGTTACTTTATGTTCATAGCTCAACTTATTGAAGAATATATTGAGTACATTTATTATATTGATGTAGTTTATACTTAGTTCTTTCACATCGGCTTATTGTATGATAGTTGGGCAGTTGCAGTTCTTTAGCGTCAATATACTAAATGCCTCTGTTGATATGTAAACTCTGACTTTAACATAGCTACTTGAGTGACCAGTTACATGCTAATCCCTCACATTAACATCATGCTAAGTTCTGACTTTAACATCCTGCTAATCTATCACATTAACACAGCTATTTCAATGCTAAATTATTCTGTTGATATGTAAACTCTTTTGTCAAGGCGCTCTGCTCCTCCCACCCAGCTTAAAAGACGCTGCGAAGCTTAGCAGTGTTCATTGAAGCGCTGTCGTCCCGACAGTTCTGTTTTTTTCACCTGAAGAAGGCTACTTGTGTTGTGGCCGAAACGTCGTGAGAATTTTATTTTATTATGTTTTATTTTTATTATTTTATTTCCATTCTACTTGACTTTACCGAAAGAACCAAGAAGATTAGTGCAACAACATGTATGGATTCGAGCAGTGGTGCAGTGGTTATTGCACTGCCCTGTGAACCCAGTTGACCTTTCTTTTATTCCTGGTGACAGCCTGAACCAGTGGCTTCTTGTTATCTGAACCAGTCAGTGGTGAGTGGTATCTATACCTGTCCTCCCTACACCGACCTGCACCAACCAGCGTTGTGAACAAGCCCCATGACCGGGGGTGCGGCAACCAAAAATAACAAGAAGAGACATTTTATTTCTTCCGAATTTGGTTTAAAAAAAAAACCCCTATATATTTCAAGAGTCGAAGGTGCATGTCAATACGAGGCGCGGCGGTCCTTCATAAGTAATGTCGCGAAGGTGTTAACTAGAACACCTTCACACATTATTCCACCCGTTTTGACCTCCCTGCACTGGCTTCCAGTTTCACATAGAATACAGTTTAAAATCCTATGGTTAACTTATAAAGGAGTGAACCATCTTGCCCCAGCCTACATCATTGACATGCTGCACCAATATGTCACCTCAAGGTCCCTAAGATCTGGGCATGATGCAGATCTTCTCTGTATTCCCAGGTCGAGGTTTCGGTCTATGGCTGACCGAGAATTTTCCCGTGTAGCCCCCAGGCTATGGAATGCTCTTCCACGAGATATCAGGATTTCTGAGTCTGTGGACATTTTAAAAATGCGCCTTAAAACTGATTTATACGCTTTTGCTTATTAAACTTTGAGTTAGTTTAGTAAATTATTAAAAATATATTTATAATATTTTTATGCTGAGTGTCTGCTGCTGGTGCTGTGTCCTTTACAGCGCTTTCAGATCCTTGATGGAAAGCGCTATATACCGTACATATAATTATTATTACGACCAACACTGGCACGTGGAGGCCTTCACGCAGTCGTGGATTTCCCGAGGGTTGTAAATGATTAATATGAATAACATTCATCACGTAAATCGGAAGAACTTGAGCACATGCTGTCAATTTATTTTATTGTATTTTGCACAGGGGAGCGGTGGCGCAGTGGTTAGCCCTTTGTGCTTTAAACATCGCAACCTGATTTAGATTCACAGCCACGTCTAACATCAGTGGCAAGTGAATATCTGAACCGGTCCTCCCAACATGGCCAATCCACCCCTGAACTGACCAGCTTGGTGAAGTATGATGAAACAATTCCCATGATGGATATGGGTGTGTGGGAGGCCTTCATGCAGTCGTAGTACATTGACAAGGGTTGTGCATTATTATTACTACTACTACTAGAGCATTTACATGTCATAATGTAAAGCATCAACTTGGGGGCACATAAGCGCACGAAGGGCTGCTTGTGCAGCGAGATAGAGGTGGGTGCAGCCGGTACTGTAGGCTGACGGCACGTCACGTCGCGTGGTGCCTTGTGCAGGCGGTGAACGAGAGCTCCCTGAAGCGGCTCAACGGGTACCTGGAGAGCCTGCAGAGGCCGGACACTCGCGCTCCACACCCGCTGCACGTCACTTTCTACGTGCGCACCACGCAGCCGCCTCCTGCCACCATCAGCGCCGGTGAGGGACACGCGCCTCGTCCGTCACCGCCTGCACCACCACCGCTTGCGTCACCGCTGCCTCCGCTATCGACGCCGGCAATGTCACCATGCTGTATCATCACTCTGACATCAATGCTTGCGCCATCAATTGTATGTGCCATCATCGTGTGCAGTCGCTGCGCCATCACCATCACAACCATCGCTGCTTGTGTCATCATCATCTGCGACATCTTTGGTAACATCATGCTGGCCTTCAGCATCATCAACTTCAGCATCACTGCCTTCTTCGTGACCAGCTTCGTCATAATCACCACTAAATTTTGATTTAAAGCTTTCGTGACTGCAGTAATTCATATTCTTAGCTCTTTCGGTAAAGTCACGTTGAAGGGAAGCAATAAAATAATAAAATATATATAAAACAATAAAAATTCTCACGACGTTTCGACCATAACACGACGACCGTTTGTGTTATGGTCGAAATGTGATAATGTTTATTTTATATATTTTATTATTTTATTGTTTCCCTTCAACGTGACTTTACCGAAAGAGCTAAGATTATAATCACCACTGTCCCGTTGGCAGGTCTGGTTAATACATTTGGCAGCAGGAAACAGACTCGGAATTAAGCAACACAACACATGGACACCAAAACCACTCTGAGGCAACCAGATAAAGCCTATCATCTAAATCAGAATACCAGTCGGTATTGCAGATCGAAACTCCGTAGCACACTCATGTACAACACAAAAGTTACACGAAAGCCGACCGACCAATGCAAAGATTACAAGACACGCACGGAGAAGACGAAGGTTATCTGTACATTCACGTAAGGGTGGCTCGATACAACTTGGCAGCAAGTAGGATTGACAAATCGCACCTCTGTTCCCACAAGTGCTGCTGGACGGGAGTTGATCGGCGTGGCTTGATGTCATTGGCACCATCGTACCGTTTGGGGGGGGGGGGGCTTGTAAGGGTTTTGTTGTCTTCGCGAGGCAGGATTTGGGGAGGGATTGGCAGCGCTTTTAAATGATCCAGAATGATGGAGCATAAAAAAAGAGTATATTCGATAATGCTATGTAGGTTATTATTCTTCAACTATTAGTCATTTCCCTTACCTCTGATTAGCACGGTTGGCTACGTACGGTGTGAAAGACGTTCAACATATATACAAAGAACCTCGCTGTTCACAAGCGGACAGACGCACTCGCCATGTCGTTCGGTGGCCGATCCCACCCCCCAAGCTCCCCACCCTCCCCTCTCCGTTGGTCATGGTGCAGTACATCAGCCCCATCATCCCCCACCCCCGGTCCACTCAACTGCCTCGGTCACGCATGTGCAGTTGGGCACTCGTTGAAAATGAAACATTATTTTCACGGTGTTTGGCGCCGCCTGATTTCTTAGTGCTCAATAAAATAAGTATAAGCAAGGGATTGTGAATTGTCAGTCAGCTACAACGCATTTCCACCCATCCACCCACCCACCCAGGGCCACAGTGAGTTTTTGCCTCGGTGTGCCGTGGAGATCCAGCAAGCTCGTAAGTGAGTGCCGTCGAGAGAAAACGGTTGCAGAGCGCGGCTCTCGAAGTGCCCTGTGGAAATCCTTCTGCCAGGAGTTACGTTGGCAAGCAAGCACATTTTTTGCAAGTTTGTAGAACGTTTCGCTGGTGATTATGATTCTGCTGATACCGGTGATGGTACCAGTAATGTATTTTACGATGCTAGCGATGTTGTTGATGATGACGCCACTGGTTATGATAAAGATTACCTCGATATTGAACATTAGTGTGGTGTTGATGATGCCGGAGAAGATATGGATGATGTTGATGATGCTGTTACTGCTGGTTATGATAACAGATGACCTAGATGTTGACGATGCTGGTGTAGGTGTTCAACAACGAAGATGTGTCTGTCTTTGTGTCTCCGTGTCTGTCTTGTCTTTCTCTCAAATTTCACACTTAACTTCTAATTTAGCAAGTTTGTTTGATTGAGTATGTTTTCTCTCTCTGTGTGTGTCCTCGTGTTGTTGCTCTATTATTTCCTGCAGTCACGAAAGCTCCACATATTTCATTGACATGCGAATTTCTCTACCCCCCCTCGCTCTGCCCCCCTCTCTATTTAAGGCCTCGACACAGAGGCGTTGTTTCTCTGCGTGCCTGTGTGTGTGTCTCTCTCTGTGTCTTTGTGTTATCTCTCTCTCTGCTTATGTGTCTGTCTTTGTGTATCCTGTTCTGTGTTGTATCTCTCTTAAAATTGTACAATCTTTGGAAGAACGTTAATCAACCAGGTAGGGTGTTGACTGTTATGTTAGCCGACTATCTGTGTTGTATTGCATTATATTTCTAAGTTTACTAGGTGTTGTAACGGTGAGCACACTTGATCTGCTTCTGTCTACGTTTAGCACACTCCAGTCACTGTTGTCTTTAAAGGGCACTTGAAAGTCGTGGTGAAACCCAGAGGTGACCGGATCGATTTGGTCTCCTGCCATGACGGGTTAAACAATGGTGCAAGTTTCTTAAATCTCGCCGCTTTCGTTCAACGAGCTGTAGAGATGGGCGTGCCACAGCCTGACCGGCCAGTGTCGAGGGATAGGCTAAAGTACCCTCTACAGCAGTGGTTCTCAATCGCAACAAAAATGTATGTTAATAAATACACAGGGTTTGATGAAACAAAGTAGTTGTATTCTTGGTTCTTTCGGTAAAGTCAAGTAGAAGGGAAACAATAAAATAATACAAATATAAAACAATAAAATTCTCACGACGTTTCGACTGCAACACAAGCAATCTTGCTGTGGTTTTCACACCTGATGACGATCGCTTGTGTTGCAATCGAAACGTCGTATGCTATTATTAAATTTATTATTTCCTCTTTCTACGTGACTTTCCCGAAAGAACCAAAAAGCGAGGATAGCGATGTTTATGGCGATCCCTGCTGTGGTGCTGCAGGCTTCACACCGGTGAGCTTCACCCTCCTCTCGGGCGACCTTGTGGCCACCGTGCGAGACATCCTGAGCTCATGCCGCCTGCCCACGCAGCACCTAGCCGGCCTCAACGTGCGTCACTCTCCCGCTCCCGACAGGTGAGAGCTGGGCAGTCTGTTTTACTTACGGCGGTGGTTTGCCAGATGAAGTTTGATGGGGAGGCCCCAGGGCTGCTATGGTTTTGAAGGGGGGCTTCTCTTTGTAAATTCAATTCCTTACCTTCACTGTGGTAGCCATACCTGTCAACCCGTTATCAGTACCCTACCTTATTACAGACCAATTCAGACCTCATTGGTCACCCCGTGCCCCCTTTAAAAATCCCCAACGTTCATCCTACAAAGTCCCATCACAAGGGAGAAACACAGACAATGATCACTACACACTCACCACTAGTACTCACCACTACATACCTGTCGACCCCTTATCAGTGCCTACCTTATTACAGACCAATTCCGACCTTAATGGTCACCTCGTGCTGTTATAAATCTCAACGTTCATCCTACAAAGTTTTATCACAAGGGAGAAACACAAACAAATAAATATTTTTTTGCGCGTATTAAAACGGCTGTGTGCCGAATGGACTTCAAAAGTCAATTTTGAAGCAAAATTGGTAGCAATACTGACATTGATGCTAAGGATTGGATTACCTAGTTGCTCGGTTTGCCATGGTATTTGTCACACGACTATATTACATGTCACGACATGACGATTATTGTGGTATCAGTTTTGCGTAACTTTGTAGTTGTATTTTGCATTATCGTATTGTTTTTTGTGTTTTGCTGGACTTCCAATAAGAATAGAACATTTAGTTCCAAGTTCTCCAATTGCAGTTCACTCAAATCAAGCCTGCCACAAGGTTTCTCATCACTGCAACTTTCTATCAATGTATGATGCTTATAATAAAGCACATGCTGTTAGTTAAACAAAACTCAACAATTTCGATTTAAAGCTTTCGTGACTGCAGGGATTCATATTCTTGGTTCTTTCGGTAAAGTCACGTTGAAGGGAAATAATAAAAATAAAACATGATTAAATAAAATTCTCACGACGTTTCAGCCACAACACAAGCAGCCGTCCTCAGGTGAAGAAACAGAGCTGTCAGAAAGACAGTGCTCCAATGAACACTGCTAAGCTTGGCAGCGTATTTTAAGCTGTTGATATGTAAACTCTGACTTTAACATAGCCACTTCCATGACCAGTTACATGCTAATTCCTCACATTAACATCATGCTAATTTCCCAGTTACATGCTAATTTCTGACTTTAATATCCTGCTAATCTATCACATTAACATAGCTACTTCAATGCTAAATTCTTCCGTTGATATGTAAACCCCTTTGTCAAGACGATCTGCTCCTCCCACCCAGCTTAAAATACTCCGCCAAGCTTAGCAGTGTTCATTGGAGCGCTGTCTTTCCGAGAGCTCTGTTTCTTCACCTGAGGACGGCTGCTTGTGTTGTGGCCGAAACGTTGTGAGAATATTATTGTTTTATTTTTATTATTTTATTATTTCCCTTCTACGTGACTTTACCGAAAGAACCAAGAAGATGAAAAAAACTCAACAAATTGAAAGCGCTACGAAAAATCATGACAATCGTATACCCGCCGAGCCATCAATTCCTTAAAACGTATTGTAAAGCACAGATATGATTGATAATAACCCCATTGTTTAGAAGTTAATTAATGTATTTTTGTTATTTAATAAATATTTTGTCAGGGAATAAAATACACACAAGAGGACTAAAGCACGATATCACGATATTTTATGAAAACTGGCAGTACGTTTATTGCCAATCTTACGCCGTACGATAAATATCGGAGTACAGTAGAACTCTTGATAATTTGCCAATCTCGGCATTGCATCTTCATAAATAGTCAATATTTCTGAGAATAAAACAGATGGGGCTAAAGCCTTTTGACGATGGATGGGGTCTTTTTTGTTCAATAAATGCAAAATGCAAGTGGCCGGTTGAAAGGACCTGCTCGGGAGAATGACTCATGCAGCTATATTTTTCATACAGCTATTCTATGTGTACAGCTACTGTATATAATTCACACAGCTGCAAGGCACATAATAGCTGCAACATTCTACTATTAATGCTATGTACAATTCTCACGGCTATATAATTCACACGGCCACAAAGTTACAGTGAGGGAAAAAAGTATTTGATCCCCTGCTGATTTTGTACGTTTACCCACTGACAAAGAAATGATCAGTCTATAATTTTAATGGTAGGTTTATTTGAACAGTGAGAGACAGAATAACAAAAACAAAATCCAGAAAAACGCATGTCAAAAATGTTATAACTTGATTTGCATTTTAATGAGGGAAATAAGTATTTGACCCCTCTGCAAAACATGACTTAGTACTTGGTGGCAAAACCCTTGTTGGCAATCACAGGTCAGACGTTTCTTGTAGTTGGCCACTAGGTTTGCACACATCTCAGGAGGGATTTCGCCCCACTCCTCTTTGCAGATCTTCTCCAAGTCGTTAAGGTTTCGAGACTGACGTTTGGCAACTCGAACCTTCAGCTCCCTCCACAGATTTCTATGGGATTAAGGTCTGGCGACTGGCTAGGCAACTCCAGGACCTTAATGTGCTTCTTCTTGAGCCACTCCTTTGTTGCCTTGGCCGTGTGGTTTTGGATCATTGTCATGCTGGAATACCCATCCACGACCCATTTTCAATGCCCTGGCTGAGGGAAGGAGGTTCTCACCCAATATTTGACGGTACATGCCCCGTCCATCGTCCCTTTGATGCAGTGAAGTTGGCCTGTCCCCTTAGCAGAAAAACACCCCCAAAGCATAATGTTTCCACCTCCATGTTTGAGGGTGGGGATGGTGTTCTTGGGGTCATAGGCAGCATTCCTCCTCCTCCAAACACGGAGAGTTGAGTTGATGCCAAAGAGCTCCATTTTGTTCTCATCTGACCACAACACTTTCACCCAGTTGTCCTCTGAAGTATTCAGATGTTCATTGGCAAACTTCAGACGGGGATGTATATGTGCTTTCTTGAGCAGGGGGACCTTGCGGGCGCTGCAGGATTTCAGTCCTTCACGGCGTAGTGTGTTACCAATTGTTTTCTTGGTGACTATGGTCCCAGCTGCCTTGAGATCATTGACAAGATCTTCCCGTGTAGTTCTGGGCAGATTCCTCACCGTTCTCATGATCATTGCAACTCCACGAGGTGAGATCTTGCATGGAGCCCCAGGCCGAGGGAGATTGACAGTTATTTTGTGCTTCTTCCATTTGCGAATAATCGCACCAACTGTTGTCACCTTCTCACCAAGCTGCTTGGCAATGATCTTGTAGCCCATTCCAGCCTTGTGTAGGTCTACAATCTTGTCCCTGACATCCTTGGAGAGCTCTTTGGTCTTGGCCATGGTGGAGAGTTTGGAATCTGATCGATTGGTTGCTTCTGTGGACAGGTGTCTTTTATACAGGTAACAAGCTAAGATTAGGAGCACTCCCTTTAAGAGTGTGCTCCTAATCTCAGCTCGTTACCTGTATAAAAGACACCTGGGAGCCAGAAATCTTTCTGATTGAGAGGGGGTCAAATACTTATTTCCCTCATTAAAATGCAAATCAATTTATAACATTTTTGACATGCGTTTTTCTGGATTTTCTTGTTGTTATTCTGTCTCTCACTGTTCAAATAAACCTACCATTAAAATTATAGACTGATCATTTCTTTGTCAGTGGGAAAACGTACAAAATCAGCAGGGGATCAAATACTTTTTTCCCTCACGGTATACTACTTATACAGCTATACTTTAACACAGCTATATACAGGCAGTCCTCTACTTACGAACGAGTTAGGTTCCAGAGGTCTGTTCGTAAGTCGATTTGTCCAAACATTTTGTACGGCATCTACACTAAACACGGGGAATGGCTTTAAAAGTTGTATAATCTTCTGTAGATGTAGATGCCACTTGTTCGTCATGGTCTGCAGATGTAGATGCCACTGATTCTTCATGTTCTGCAGATTTAGATGCCACTGGTTCTTTATGTTCTGCAGATGTAGATGCCACTGGTTCTTTATGTTCTGCAGATGTAGATGCTAATTCCCTTTGGTGCTCGTGTTTCCTCTCTACTTGCTTGAAAAACTTACCAAGAAATCCCTGCACAGTTGCTCTCTTCTTCTCTTCATGAATCAACTCGTTAACAGGCAATAGCATCGTGAACAGCTGCCGACACCTTAGTAAACCTTTCAGTGTTTGGGTCCCGAAACTCGAAACAAGCCAGTGGTTGACACCGAACAACCACTGCCATCCATTGCCGCGGCGGTTGAACTTACAACTCTTGGTCCGAAGAGGCAACTGGACATACGGACAGGTTTGTTCGTATCTCTGAAAGTTTGTATGTCAAATGTTCGTAAGTAGAGGAGTCCCTGTAATTGGCACAGTTGTACCAATCGTGCCATGTACTAATCGCGTGGTGACGCCATTTCTACGAGCTCTATTCCTTAGCCAGCGATAACATTTACACAGCTATGCGATTAATTTGACTATACGGTACCATTCACAGAGCAATACTCTTCACACTGCTATGTTATTCATCCATGCTGTTAACCCCGCTGCGCCTATTCCGGTTGAGGCTCAAGACGTTCCGTTTCTCCTCTCTGTCCACGACTGATTGCCTCGTTCTCCACACAAAGCCCACTGGTTCTGTACAGCATCTCAAGACGCGGTCACATTTAGATGCAATGCTCACGGTCATTTAATTACTTTATCTTGTTTAACGAGGTGAGAATTCAGGAGACCACAATGAGTTTCATTTGCACGAGTGACCTGAGGCTGTTAGCCTGCCAGTAGGGGGCGATGATCGCCATTTACGATCCCAGTTGAGTAATTTTGCGGTGTAACTTTCGAACGTGGAAAATGTGGACCCTGACGCCGGCACACGATGGCCTACTCTTGCGAATGACGTCATCAATAACTCTTTGTTAATCTACTGCTGGATGAGTGCCTTCCCACTGCCGTGTGATCGTGGAGTTTTTTTTATTATCACACTTCACCACACTGGTCATGGACGTGAGAGCATAGTGGTACAGTACAACATCAATATTTTTCTGTAATCCCCTCTTCTCCCTCCTAAGGAACATTGCACAACTCACAAACCCGTTATTTAACGATCACATGCAAAATGCACGAATCGAAAAACAGTGCATAGGCTAGGCCAGTCGTCGGCAACAAAAACAACAGGAAGCTAAACATTTTTTCCGTATTCGGTAAAAAGAAAAAAAAAACACCCTCAATACTTCAAGAGCCGCAATGCACATCAATATCTAGACACACACGTAATGTCACGAGGCAATCTGTAAAGAGCCGCATGTGGCTCCGGAACCGCTGGTTGCCGAGCCCTGGGCTAGGCGCTGCACGAAACCCAGTGGCATTGCGTCGCGTCATATCGCATCGCCCGTTCGCGCGTTGGTGACGTGGCGGTGTCGTGCGCGCCCCGCGCGCTAGGCCGATCAAGTGGGACAAGACGTTCTACACCTTCACGGGACAGAAGGACCCTGACGAGGAGATGCGGAAGGCCAAGGTGGCTGAGCCAACGCTTGGGTAACGATTTTGCATTGACGTCTCGGGTCGCCAATCTGTGTTCGGCAGCACGTGGAGCTAGGTGACCTGTCTGAGGAGCATACAAATTTGTATCGCTGCTATTATTATTACTACGCTTCGTTTACCCAGGAGAGGCTCACTGGATCTCAACTCCTTCAGGAGGGATCCTGCTAATCTTTGCAGTCAGGGGCAATGCTGCGATGTGTAATCCAACCATTTAGTAATTTGCAAGAGTAATTTTTCACCATTGGGATGTTTGGCCATTACCATTCGCACTCATGGGTGTGGTTTTTTTTTATCTTTGGGAGGAAGCTGCAGAAACCAGAGAAAACATGCAGAACAGGGGAAGAACTCGAGTTGGTATAAATAAACCCGGGTCCTTACAGCTGTAAGGCACGAGTGTTTCTACTGCGCCGCTCTCGCAGCCCAAATGTCATTGATTGAAATTCCTACCATCACGATGCATGCTTGTCATCGTTTGTGTAAGAATCGGGTACGTCTGATTGTGTGTGATCGGATCAGACACGTGGACACTGAGCGAGCGAATGGAACGAAGGCTGAAATGTAGCAAAGAAGCGTGGAGAGATGCATGCTGGGTATTAGACTTGAGAGAGAGGGAAAATAAATGTACGTATCCGAAAAAAAAACACGAATTATAGACACATTGACTGTTAAGGAGAGTATGTTGTCTTGGCCAGGGACTGAATAAAGAATGCGTGAGAATGAATGAAGCAGCAGAGCACATGGAGCGAAACTTCGAACGTCGTGCCGAACGACGCGCGGTACGAAGCACATTTGAAAACGAATGAATGAGTGAATGAATCTTGCTCGAGCGTTGAGCCGGACCTCCCTGCGGTTCATCGCTGCCCTCCGCGGGGGTTGGGTGGTGGTGGTGGTGGTGGTGGTGGAGGGGGAGAAGTCACGCGTCGGGGTGCGGGGGGCTCCGCGTGCCGCCCTCTCGCCAGGGCGTGGCTCCAGAGGCACGGGCCCACGGCGGCCGAGAGGCTGCAGAAGAGCCTGCCGCTCCGCACGGCCGTGCAGAGGCTCAAGGAGGAATTGTGCCAGCGCATGGGGCTGCAGGACATACGGTGAGTGAGGATACGTGGTAAGGACACGTGGTCAGTCAGGATGCATGGTAAGGGCGTGCAGTTAGGATATTTTGGTAAGGACGTGAGATCAGTAAGGATACATGGGAAGGATATGTATTTCGTAAGGATACATGGTACGGACATATGGTGAGTAAGGAGTCGTGGCAAGGACACATGGTTAGTCAGGAGACGTTAAAAGAATATACGTTAATTCAGGATGCGCGGTGAGTACGCTCCGCACGGTAGGTACACGTCAATAAGCACACACGGTGGTTGTCAGCGAGGGCCAGTCGCAGGGCACACATTGCATTTAAGCAAACGGCATATGTGATTACTAACCAAGCAACTGGACACTTTCCACAATATAAGCTCGGTGCTAATTTATCCGCTTCGTGAGCGTTAAGGCAGCGGTCTCCCACAACGCCTTGGCGCCAAATGACACCGCCCGGGCAAACCTCTCCACCCACGCGCCGTTTGCGACCGCGATGTGTTCCGCCAAACAGAGGCGCGATTCACCTTGGCTTTCAAAATAGTTGCCAACCAATTCCACGTTTCAAAATATTTGTCAACCAATTCCACGTTTACAACCTTCAGTATAAAGTGGTGAAGGCTTGCTGTCGAAGCGCGTGGCACGCGTCACGCTCGGACGGTGATTTGGCACGGCTCATCACTGCACGCAGAGGGGGCGTTCTGGTCTGGAGTGATGGACAAAAAGATGGCCTTTATAACCAGGAAAGAGCTGATCGAAACTCGGCGCCGCCTGTCAAGGGAGGCGTGATTGAATCTACGATGTTGCCATACGCTATTTATTTGTCATTAGTCTGCGATTGATGTTTGCTCTTAAGGTATGGAACAGATGTATGATATGGTTTATGCCATTGTTTGTTTGTTGTGCAATATACCTGAAGGACCCTGTTCTCTGCACTGTTGATGTTTTTGTCTTTTGTTGTTGTCGCTCTGCTCATGCAGCATGATGGATCTCCCGTGTAAAATAGTCGGGCAGCTGGCTGAATGGGACCACCATCTGTGTAGCAAATAGAACAAACGTTTACATTATGAGACCTCCTTTGCCAGCAACAAGATATAGAAATAGGTTTTACCCTTTTAACTGGCACAAAAACTGATACCTTTATTCAAGGCATCATGTTTGCAATAACCACAACACAAGCAGTCAAAATGCAAACAAAAGAGACAACTCTGATAATAATATGCACTGTCCTTGAATTTGATTGGTCCACACCCGAAGACGGCTTTTCTTAGAGCCTAGTCTCCACTGGTGTTGGACCAGAAGACGCCAAAAGGCGTAGATCGTGTAAATATATAAATGTGTCGTTAAACCCGCCACCACCCAACACAACCAATTAGTAAGGGTTGTCATGTAAACAGAACATGCCAATTCACCACTAGGGAGACAAAGGACGGCTGGGCGTGGTCCTGGCCACCCACCCCCTCATGTGATGTTCCAAACTTCATTGGTGCTCGCTAACAGCGCTTGCCCCAAAAGTCCGTTAAGGCTATACAGGGGATCTTTGTCTTTGTACTACACGGTGTGTGGAATAACCTAGAATAAGCGTTAACTTGTGGTGTTGCGCTGTGTGTGCTTCGCGTTGTCTTTGCGTGGCGTGCGCCGTTTTTGGTGTGTTCTGCTGTGCGACGTATGCTTCGTCGTGCGTGCCGCAGCATGCGATAGCGCATGCGCGTGCCTCGCGCCGTCGCGACACGGCTGGGCCCCACGCGTGTACTTCCCTGTTAATTGCCGTTGTTGTTTGCCCGCAGGTGGCAAAGGCAGTGGGGTGTGGCCCACAAGAACAGTCAGCTGCACAGCCTGAGCCGAATGGGACAGCAGTTCCCACAGCTGGCACAGCACCTGAAGGGTACGCACATACACGTACCGGAGCGCATGTGCGCGTGTGTGGATACGCCGGTTAAAAAGTGTTATTGATAATCGCGTGCAAAAACTATTTTTTAAAAATATGTTACAGGACAATTCCTCTATCCGTTGCCCCTATTATCCACACCTGTAAGGTCCATGGAAACTCCTATTGTCTACAACTGTAAGGCCCATGGAAACACTTATTCTATTTTCCCAATGTGTAACGTCCATGGAAACTCCGATTATCCACAACTGCAAGGTTCATGGAAACTCCTATTATCCTATTCACACCTATAAGGTCCATGAAAACTCCTATTATCCACACCTGTAAGGTCCATGGAAACTCCTATTGTCCACATCTGTAAGGTCCATGGAAACTCCTATTATCCACACTTGTGTAATGAGAGAGCGCCACCTAAGTAACGACGAAGGGCTGCATAGTCACTGCTGGGTTACTCATATCCAATCAGAGGGAAGGGTTCCATCTGGTCCAAAGGCAACGGGCGGAGCTCGTGGGTATGTACGGGAAGCATCGAGAAGGTTCTACGAGGGGCGTGGCTAGAGGCGGAGCCTAGCTCTGCCGAGAGCAATATAAGGAGAGGCAGTGAGAGGACTCGGGGTCGGTGTTGGAAGCCTGGAGTCCGGACTGCGTCGTCGCCTACCTCGTCTCGCCAGCGGCCACGTGGCGAACTCTGCCAGCGAAGCCCTCTCTACTCCCCGCGCGCCGCCAGCGAGCGGGGAGTGCGAGAAGGGAGAGAGACGCGCCGCAACGGTGGACAAGGGAGTGCGCGCGTTACGGCAAGGAGAGAGAGCGGAACCATCCGGAAAGAGAGAGCGGAGCTGTGTGGTCATTGTTAATAAAAGACACAAGTCCTACAGTCGTCGTGGAAGTGCTTTATTACACTTGTAAGGTCCATGGAAACTCCTATTATCCACACCTGTAAGGTCCATGGAAACTCCTGTTACCCACGGCTCCTATTCCTATTATCAGCAGCATTCCGCGATTTTTACTGACAATCCATAACGAAGCAGCTTCGTTATGCTTCAGGAAATAATGTGTTGCTTCGATTTCAAGGGGACATAAGCGGACACAATGTACCTGGGCACTTATATTTTTGTATTGTTTTATATTTATTGTATCATATTTTTTTTCGTTTTACATTAATTGTATTTTTAATTTTATTTTTTAATTGTTTTTCCCCCATTGCTGATGTTGGGACTGTTCCCTGGGCAGGGTGGATGGGGGGTAATCACTGCCGGAGCAATGTAATTCTCAAGCGTGGCGACACAGATGATTGATGGTGTAAGATTGCTAGGTGCCATGTCCTTTTCTCGGCCTTTCGTTTCCCTCGCCCCCGCCCCCCCTGGTATGTAATGTGTCTGTTCTTTGGGTTTTATACGGGATTCAATTAATGATGGTTGTTATGGCTTGGGTCAAAAAGGTAGTCTTGTGTTTTTCAACATAAGCAATGTGATTTTTGTTGTTTTATTATTTACCTACGTGACTTTACCGAATAGAACCAAAGAGTATAAGCAATGTTACGTAATAGTCTGATTATGACTTAAAGCTTTCGTGACTGCAGGAATTAATATTCTTTGGGTCTTTCGGTAAAGCCACGTAGATAGAAAAATAATAAAAATATCACGACGTTTCGATCACAGCGCAAGCAATCACCTGATGACGATTGCTTGTGTTGCGATTGAAACGTCTTGATATTTTATTTTATTTTTCTGTCTACGTGACTTTAACGAAAGACCAAAAGAATAAGTCTGATTATGCTTAAGAGGCTGTGCATCCTGGTTATTGTTCTACATCTAGATTTATCAACATCTAGATTTATCACCTACGACTTGACAACTATAAATTGCTAGTGTAATCTACCCTTCATATCGATTTTAACGACTACTGTTATTAAAAAAAAAAACAATATTCTATGATGTCCGAGTTTGTGCGATTCTTTCATTTATCTCTAACTTTTCCGCCAATGCCGACCCCAACTTGGGCTGGACACCAGTGAACAAGAGCTTCATAGCTCATCTGGTTTTCGTCCAGCTCAAATGAAATGTCCGTGTCTCTATCTATGCGACGTTTGCTCATCCGAAAAACAAATATTGCACGTGTGTGACTTATGTTTCAAGGTCATGTTGCTTTTGTTGAATCAGGTGAGAACTCGCAGAGACCAGGATGAGTCTCATTTGCAAGCGTGACCTGGGGGCATTAGTCTGCCAATAGAGGATGATGATTCCTCGTGTAATCCTGATTGAGCGCTTGCTCACCGTGTGTGTTTATTGGACCGCTTGGCTTCTTCGCGTTGCTTTACGTGTCGCCGTGTACATCCGTGCTGTCCGTCCGTTTGCCGTCGACGCCGCAAAAAACCACACAGTTGAACATTACGTGAAAATACGATCTCATTTACACGAGAGCATCATTTTTAATGTTTCTGGCATCAACAGCGAAGAAATAGATGAATATGTTTGGGGTAAAGTGTGGGTACTGTCATCTCTTTCGAGATGGTCTGGCCAGCTTGGCCGATGTAACAACAATTCACTCTAGAGGGGCTCTCTGGAAGTGCCTCTGGTGGAGGCCCTTCTGCCAGCAGTGGCGTGAGCAAGCAGTTGCACGGGCTGCCGTTTTACATTCATGAAATCCCAAACATCTCATCAGTAAACCACGTCATTCACATCCCGTGAAGCGTGACGCTATCGCAAATAGAAAGTGGGTGAAGCCACCTGTGCAGGTCATCAGTAATGCAATATTTAATGATAAGGCTAGATTTGCTCTCTGCTGGTTAATGCCGCGCGTGATCCCTGCTGCAAATTCTTTCTGCCACCCTCTCCTCCGCCGTGTTTGGCTGCGTCCAGGCCAGACGCTGCTGTTCACCGACCAGTCGGGAGTGAACGCTCTGGGGCACATCATGTTGGGAATCACGGACGTGCACCACCACTGGATAAAGGTATGGGGGATTGGCGGGGGGGGGGCTGCTGGCACGTTTATGGGCGCCACAGAGGTGAGATATTGACACAGCTCCCCCACATTGCTGTGCTTCCGCCTCCTGCCCACCTCACAGCTATCCCCCAACTCGTCTATGGTGGCGAGTTATTAACTACCTCGCCTGGTATGTCGGAGGTCGGGGGTTTTATCCCGACCCTTGAAGATACCTGTATATTTGGAGTTCGCACGTTCTCCACGTGGTCACTTGCATTATTCTCCGGGTCCTCCAGTTTATCCTTTCACATTTGTAATCAACGTGTGCTTAAGGGTGTTGCTATACATTTCCACACGATAAGCTACTTTTGTTGAGCTATCATTTGTGACCAGGTCACTGAAAAAGATGTGCATAGCTCAGTGCGCCTTAGCTGGTAAAATTAAAATGGTTGAGTTTAACTCACCGGCGCCGCCTTCATCGTCCAGCCAATGCAACTACTCTGCCCTGCTGCACACGGAGACACAACGGTGTTCAGGACAAGACGACTTTCCTTCCCGCAGCGGCCAGCGCTCACTGAATCTTGGGTGTGTCACGTTCCATGTGTCGCGGGAGTGCTCCGCCCTTAGAGCTGCCCATTTTGCAAAACAAGGTGAAACAATTTGATGCGTGCACGTGCAGCTGCCTGCATGCGTCTTAGTACTTGTGAAGAGTTGATGGGGGGGGGATCTTCGTCTTTTGTGGGGAGCGGCAGTGCAGTGGTTAGCGCATTGTGTTACGAACGCCCCCGGCGACCCCAGTTCGATTCCCGCTCACGGCCACCACCGGTGATGATTGTCTGAACCGGTTCTGGGCCTCCCGTCGGTCGACTCAGTACCCGATGCGGTGTGTAAACATCGCCACTCGGGAGACAAAGGCGGCCGGGCATGGTGCTGAAAACCCACCCCCCCCCCCCCTCCCCGTGGTCCGTGCCGTCCTTCATAGCTGCTCGCGAACGGAACCTGCCCCAACCGTCTGTTAATGGCTATGGACTGGGTCGGGGTGGTGGGGATCTTTGTCTCGCGTGCGGTCCCAGGCAGTGGAGGAGCACCCACGCCTGGCCATGGTGCTCGCCCAGCTGCGCGCCGCCGAGGACCGCGCGCGCCGCATGCTCGGCGGCGCGTCGCTCGCCCAGCGCGACCCCAACGTGTCGGGCCTGTCGGCGCACCGGGCCCTAGCTCGCCTCAACCTCATGCGGGAGTCGGCGCTGCGCGGGCCGCCCCTCTTCCTGCCGGGCAGCCTGCGTGACCTGAGGCTCATCCTGGAGGGGTGAGGAGGGGAAGAAGGCGGCGTTGCCGGCGCGGCATTGCCGGCGCGGCGTTGCCGGGGCGGCGTTGCCGGGGCGGCGTTGCCGGCACGGTGCCCAGCCTTCGTGGCCTACAGCGGGTCCTCAATCATTTGCCGCATGTTCTCAGCGTTGTAAGACGCACCGGAAAGTAAGGTGCAGCCATGGGTGGAGTTTGGGGGGGGGGGCACGGGGGGGCAACGCACCCCCCACACTGGACATCTTCATAAATCTATTTTCAGTAGTTTACAATTAAGATAAAAAAAATATATATTATTTGCACCCACGATTCCTAATGTGAGGGACAAAGCGAACCCCTGCCCACCCCCTAAATATAGAAGTGAAAACTTCGCCTATGGACCCAGCCCAAACTTGTGCTCGTTGTCAAATAAAGTTACACGAACCCAGTCGCGCACACACAAAGACACAGATCCCCTGTATAGCCTTGAACAGACTATTGTGTACAAGCGCTGTTAGAGAGTAGCACCTATGAAGGCCGGCATGGCACATGAGGGGGTGGGTGGCCAGCAACCACAACCGACCACCTTCGTCTCCCCAGCGCTGATGTTTTTATCCACCACACCAGGCCGAGCAGATCTAGGGGAGGCTCCTGACCAGTTTAAATTATCGTCTCACTGGTGTTTGCCGTGAGCGGGAGCCGGAACTCTGGTCGCCGGCTTTGTAGCGCGGTGTGCTACAGCTCCTCACATAACACATGTACCGGGATAGCAGACGCACCCCCAATATTTGCTTGAAGATAAAGGAGGAAAAAGGTGCTTCTTGTGATCCAATTAATTTGGCGATGCTGCTACGCTGACATTGGTGCACAAGCGCGTTTTACAAAAAAATTCAACAGATTCGTCAATAACGCTGCCTTTAACGAACAATAACTTGTAATTGGTGATGTTACAGGGATTGGCCCCGTTCCATAGCACATAAATGGAAAGCATTTATGTGCTGTGAAGAACTATTGCTTTAAGTTTTTTTTTCATAACCTGGAGAGTACGGTATAGCGCGGGATTCCGTTCTGTGTCTCCACATATAAATAACATAAAATTTGTTTTAGTCTGTCATCGGCCTCTTGGCTTTCCACACCCGTGTAATCCAGCAGCATTAGTTTACAGTCCCCGTAGAGCAGTGGTTCTTTTAACCTGGGTTGTACGCACCCCCTGGGAGTGCGATATGCCCTTTCTGGGGGTGTGAGACGTACCAGATTTTTTTTGGAATGTAAATCATCGAAACGCAAGTTAAGCACGGGCATGCAAGTACTACTTTTCTATTTAAAGCTTTCGTGACTGTAGGGATTCATATTCTTGGTTCTTTCGGTAAAGTCACGTAGAAGGGAAACAATCAAATAAAAAAAATATAAAACAATAAGATTATCACGACGTTTCGACTGCAACACAAGCAATCATCATCAGGTGTGAAAACCACAGCAAGATTGCTTGTGTTGCAGTCAAAACGTCGTGAGAATTTTATTGTTTTATATTTGTATTATTTTATTGTTTCCCTTCTACGTGACTTTACCGAAAGAACCAAGAATACAACTACATTATTTCATCAAACCCTGTGTATTTATTAACATACATTTTTGTTACGATTGTGGACCACTGCTGTAGAGGGTACTTTAGCCTATCCCTCGACACTGGCCGGTCAGGCTGTGGCGCGCCCATCTCTACAGCTCGTTGAACGAAAGCGGCGAGATTTAAGAAACTTGCACCATTGTTGAACCCGTCACGGCAGGAGACCAAATCGATCCGGTGACCTCTGGGTTTCACCACGACTTTCAAGTGCCTTTTAAAGAAAACAGGTGACTGGAGTGTGCTAAACGTAGACAGAAGCAGATCGTGTGCTCACCGTTACACCACATCATAAGTGGCCGGGTAGCTCAAGAGGTCAGAGCGCTGAGCTGGCACCGCTGAGGTCCTGGGTTCGATTAAAGTGAGTTGATGGTCTCAGCCCAGTCACCAGCGCTTGAAAAAAAAACACAACGTAAAATTTGGTTCTGTACTTGCTTTGTATCATGTCCAGCTCTGAGAATTTAAATATTAGTTGGTTGTCACGCAAAAAACCTCGCTCATTTGCACAGCAAGCGGGAAGTGCTACCATCTACCGCGTAGGTCGGAGGTCACCCGAAGAATTACTTTGTCTCGTGACGTGACCGCCGACAGCAACGATCGGGATAAAAAGAATCTGGGAGAAAACAAAACATCCTGGAAGAATGCAGGAATTATTTTGTGCGAGTGAATGGGCATCTGGCTGTGGTTGACCGTGCAGGTCGTGGGTGCCCGCTGTGTCCCAGCTCGGAGTGTAGCCTGCGGCTGCTGGAGTCCGGCGTGTTCGAGGTCCCAGTCACGAGCTCGGCCGACGCCCTGCAGATGTTCATCGCGGGCAACGCCAGGGAGGCGCGCGCGCGCATGAACGCAACGCAGAGGTGCGCGCCGCGTTGTCGCGCCGGGAAGTCGATGGCGACACGTCTGCTCAGTGGGCCCTATTCACCCCCGGCGCACACCGGTGTTCTTTTGTTTTACGAAATGAGTGACAAAAAATATTAATCAAGCCAAGTGTTTTTTTATTTTTTTTATTTTATTTAGCGATAACCACGAGTGGACGGCAACACGACGAGACAAAACCCGTCTGAATCGAGGCGCAGACTTAAGATAATTCCGCATCGTATTCGAGACGGGCGGGTGCACCGAGGACTCTCAAACCACGGCGCCGCCTCTCCCTTGCGCCCGCGCTCCTCGCAGGCTGGAGGCCGAGGCACTGGCACTGGCGAAGGAGTGCGTGGAGCGGCTGGGCGCCCACCGAGTGCGCGGCGAGGCCGGCCTCCCCCCGGCCGCCCTGGCCGAGTGCTGCCGCCGCTTGCTGCTGCTGCCGACGGCGCCCCATCTGTCGGGGCTCCGGGGGATGCGCGTGTGCGTCTCGCGCTACTACTCGGTGTCGCAGGATGGCGAGGTCGTCATCCCGTGGCAGTGGCGCGGATGAGTGTCGGCCTTCTGCTTCGGAGCGCTCCGTCCGTGCCCCGTCGGGACGAGGCGGGGAGGGGCGAACGACCGAGCCACGCTGGGGCCGTGGCGAAACAGTCTGGCCCGGCGTGGGTCAGGAGGCGCCAGTTTTTTAGTTTTTTTTTCCCACTGCAGAACCGAGCTGTGCCGTGCCATCGATGTCGCGTGCAATGGACGGGTCGAGTCGCGTGTAGACAATGCGTGTGACAAAAAATTATAAACCGCCCCCGTGGCCCTGCTTGGCACCCAAGCCAGATTCAGATGTCTTGAGGCCAGCACATGACGGTTTAGTTCTGGCTCAGCTTGGCAAATAGCCAGTGGGAAACTACCCATGCGTACTGCGACGGCCCCGGACTGGCACTGCTCGTATGTGCAAGCGGACAAGGTTATTCTCTAAACCAGGGACGTGGAACCCTTTCCTTCCCGAGGGCCAAACGGGGCATTCGCCTTTTGCGGGGCAACATTCGGTGATACTAAACGTTTATCATGCTAGGACTTGAAAGACAACATGAATTGACCAGCATATTACCCTCGAGTCCCTGATTAGTGCGGTGAAGATTATGGCAGCGACTGGTAAACGTCGTTTGCTGTTCGTTTGGAAGTGTTAGGCCTCAACGTGGCCGTGGGCCACGATTTAAGTCCCATTTTAAAACCTTTTTTTTTTACTCCAGCCTATAATTGAGTTGACCTTGGTTTGGGCGTTGTGAGATGCAGTTTTTGCATGAACTACGCTATATAAAATTTAATTATGAAATGAAGTCGTGGGCTGTAGGTTTCATCACCCCCGCTGTTCAAAGACCGAAAGCACCTCGCTCCCATCGATATTTGCGCTGCTGTACGATGATGATGTTAATGCAGCAGGCTAATGATTCGGACAGTAAGAATTTGTTCAGACAGACTACATAGGTCCATGATGGTCTATCACCTTCATTCATAATTTAAAATTTTCTACACTTCTGATGGTTTTTGGCGAGGTCTGGCTTGGTTATTACTAAGTGCAATGGAGTTAGGGGGTTATCGTTGATGTTCTGTTCTCAAAGCCATCGATGACCCCTTGATTTATGTACACGGATGTACATAATGTCACCGTATGACTTTATATTAACTAGGGGAAGGATATTACTCAGTGTGGCAAAAAGATTAAACGCATTGTGTACATTTGTACGTTGTTTTCATAACAGCAGGAATTTAATACCATGGATGTATTAATACGAACCGAATGTATCAACTACCTAAATGTGATAACCGGATGTCAAAACGCTTTGCACAAAAGTGAGACCTGGATTTTTAGTTCATGGGAAAAGGAAGTGGTAAATGTATATTTCCCAGCACCCTGCGCTTTCCCTAATTTAAATGCTGAGCAAGATATTTGACAGATGGAATCGGGTCACTCACAGGCAGAGGAGAGCGATCTTAAAAGTCTGTGGATGACCAGAGTCAAGACTACGGGAGCAGCAGCAGAGAAGAAGCACACATTTTTCCCGTGTGTATTTCATACAGATGAGTTCCCTTGTGGTCTGTCTGTCTTCACTCGGTCGTGCATTACCTGAGGCGTGAAGCTGCACGGGTGCAAGAGACGAGAGGCCTTCCCATGGGGCACAATACGGGACAGACCGCACGGAACTCGAGGTCACTGAGAGTTCACACCAGAGCTGTGGACAAAGCGTTTATGGTCGTTTGCAATATGGTATTAAAACAACACCTTCCAAGGTATAGATCGCATTTAACCCCGAATCGTTCGCTACTTGAGCATTTAGTGGGATGATTGTGCTCTTCAAAGTGCACCCTTCCATAGCGTCCCTTGCCGAGTTTAACAGGTACACGGAGGTTAGCACGTGACCTATTGACTTAAGGATCAATCACAGCCGAGAAAGTTCGTGATGCTGGCCCATCTCTGCAAATCCATTTTTCCCAATTTGGACAATTTTGATTGGGACAACCCTGACACCGAGGCAAGCGGGCAGGCAGGAGCACGCCATTTAACGCTTTCCCGGGCGGAACAAATTGGCGACGATAAACTGGCACGTCCGCGGGAGTAAACGCCACGGACGTGGCCTCACCAGTGCTCCCAGAAGTCATCCGCTTGGATCTGAATCCAGTCACGAACCGGCGGAACAGACAACTCCAGATCTCACGCGCGCGCACTCACACTGCTGACGAGGCGGCAGCCTCCCTCCCAATGGGTTCGCGATCCTCTGTACCATCAGGTGGCCCGCTGGCCTGCGGGAAACTGTCACTGGGGAACTCGGAATAACCCTGCGTACCTACCATGGGAGGACACGCCGACCACAGCCGCAGCAGAACAATATTGGCCTCAAGTGCTGGCTGACAATGTCGACCATTCAGAAAATCGGGGCGCAGCCCTTTCAGAATTCCAACTAGCACAAGGCACTGGTACTTGTCTGGGTGGTATTGCAGACGCCGATATTTGAGGGAAACCCGTCACACGGACGTTGTAAGACGCCTACTGCCCTGTACGACTCGACGCAGCCCAAAAGCTGCGCTGCTGTCGCAACTGTGCGTGCAATTGGGTTGCCACGATATTGCGTTCTGCGATGTTGCCGTACAACGTATAAGGTCCTCGATAACCACATCATCGTATCGCGGTTATAATTTTTTCACTTTTATTTCCTGACCAAAATGGTTTAAATAACAAGCACAAAAATGGTCTATGTAACCGTTTCCCAGACTAATTGATGGCATGATGGTAATATGACAAAGTAACATTCGTAGTTTATTTATGAATATTATAGAGGTGTTTTTTGGGTTGGATCGCGTAATTATAAATGTGTTGTTAAACTCGACACCACTCGACACAGCCAATTAGTAAGGTTTTTCACGTAAACATAACATGCTAATTCGTTACTAGTACAGCACACTGGCGTGTTGGAGAGCAAATCCACAACATTAACAATCTTGGTACGACGTTCCGCCAGTAATTACAACTAGCTTCATCAGGCAACAGCCAGATTCGTGGAGAAATCCTGTTTCGTTCCTTAAATAGAGGGAGAGATGTGCTGACGTCACTTGTCGGCCCTCCACGTGAGGGTGGGAGGGATTCATGGATGCATATACATTTCAATGGGTATTCATTGGGTTTAACGACAAATTTACGCGATCACACCCAAAAAAACCCCCCTATATTATGGATGATATTTGTCGCGAAAACCTACGTGTTAAACAGAGTTTATTAACTGTTAAAACCGACAGCATCTGCGTTACAAGCCTTTTGAAATGTATAGTTGCAACGGTCGGATAAGTCTTGTGGCAGGTTTACTTTGAGTGAACTGTGAGTTGACGTTTGAGTAATCTTTATCCCGCCTGGAAGTGCAGCACAGCAAAAAAAAACTATCAGATCGTGAAATGCCATGTTTAGAGTTTCGGTTAAGAATTACGATAATCGTCATCTTATGAAAATCTATATCGTATCGTGAACAACGGATATCGCGTCAATCCCAGTCTGGTTGGATTGCGCAGTAACATTCATGGCAGTGAACGTCAGTTGCCTGGTGAGCTCAATGAGATTCTCATCTTCGTTCAGTATTAACCAACGCAGTACTTTGCAAGCTCGCGCTATTACTCACAATTGAAGATTGCACACGTACCTATATCAAGCCATGTGTTATGTAGTTAGGTTTTGTCATTTTCACGTTTTATTTTTTTATCATGGTGTCCATAATGTATTACTGAAGAAGTGAAGTCGTAAATGGGGTCATGTTCTAGGTAAATGGAATGGAAGCTGATATCAATGATTCAAGCTTGGGGTGTGTGTGTGTGTTTTAGGAACGCAACAGGGCACCTCGAAGTAGGTCGAGTTATCTGTGCAATGTGTCTTGTGATGGCTGGGGCGGCGGCTTCCTGAAGTTGCGCCCGCACGTGCAATACAAGCCAAGCGTGCCACCAAAGACAAAGATCCCCCGTATAGCCTTAACAGACAGTTGGGGCAAGTGCTGTTAAAGAGCACCTATGAAGGCCGGCACGGCATACGAGGGGGTGATTGGCCAACATCACGCACGGCCGCCTTTGTCAGCCCAGTGGCGATGTTTATACACCACAACAGGTACTCATTTCAGGCTGAGTCGACCTAGAAAAAGCTTAGGGACGATTCAGATAATCGTCACTGGTATTGGCCGTGAGCGAGAATCGAACTCGGGATGCCGGGTTCTCAGCGCAGTGCGTTAACCACTACACTACCGCCTCCCCAGTGTTCCACCACACACACATACACAGCGGCTGCGGTCGGCTCATCACCGACAAGTGCGTGAGCAGGTGTGGAGTCGTGGAAAAAATAAGTGTTGTTCGTCCGGTTGAGAACGCAAGAGACCTTTATAACGGTCTCATTTGCAAGAGTGCCCTGGGTAAATTGAGGCCAAGTCCGCACGAAATAAAAACCTCCGTGAAATATTCTTCTGTTCATTCGTCTGGCTGATGATGTCGATGCAGAGCAACAACTTACAGTTTCACAAACCGCGTCAGGAGCAAGCGGAATGGATCGCCGAGATGTCTCTTTCGTATTTGTGGCTTGGCCACTGCGTCGTTATATATGTTGTATATGCTCTGTTTTGCATGACCACAGTTGCACACTGGAGCATCTTTAATTTCCATTCGTGCAAAAGGTATCCGCATCTGCCATGGTTTAGGGTGGACCTTGAGCTTCGTGGAAGATAAAACCCAGGGGACCTGCGTTGGGTCTTTTACAAGGTGTTTTTGTTCTTTTGAGCTCTATTCAGCTCTCCAAGCTTAATCAAAGTTGAATTCGCATTTTCTAAGGGTAAGCGAATAGGTCCAAAAGGGCTTGGCGTGACTTAAGCGATGACGAGGGCCGTTATTGAGGTCCTGATGAATGGGAAGGACGTCTAGGAGGGTTGCGGCAGAAGGGTTGGGGAGAGAGATGTATGACGGCGCGGGCAGCCAGGGTGTTGGGGTCGACTCCGTGAAATGAGCAGGAGCAAACCCTTTCATCCTTTGCCAAGGTAAACGGGTGGTGGCGGTTTAAATCCAGTGGCCTCCCTGGTTATTACTGTGGGTGTAACAACCGTAGATACACTCTGGGCGTTTTGCTTCACACTAGACGTTAAATATCCTGTGACATTATTGCGAACTGGGGCGTCGGGGTTCAAATTTACCAAATTCGAGAACTACCGGGAAACACTCGCTTGGGGGATCTGCGCGCGGCATTCATGTCCCCTCCTGAAAAACGAATGCCCCAGGTCACTCTTGCAAACGAGACCATCCTAGTCTACTGGGTTTGCACCCGTTAACGTGAAATCAAAAAAACTAAACAAAGTGAGAATGGGGACGAACCTCACGTCTCTGTGCAATCCTCGAGCCCGTTAACTCGGCGCAATAACACAACATCGAAATATTGTTTTAAAAACTTCCTAAAGTTTTCAGTTTCGCGTAAATCCCAGAAACGGACGATCATCGCTAGGCAGAGAAAGCAGTGCACCACTTGGTGGTGTCAGCCCTTTCCCCCGCACCTCCGATTAGCACGGCTGGCTACGTACGGTGCAAAAGAAGTTAAACACACAAACATAACGGAACGACCGGGCCACGCTGCTGCGTCGGTGTCTCCGGTCGAGCTGTGTCCGCGCGCTCTGTCCGGCACGATGTCCGACGTTTCGCTCCGCGTATCGCACGCGGAGCGAAACGTTGGACATTCGCGCCAGACAGCACGCGGTGGTCTAACCCGGACCGCGTGTCAGTTGCTGGGCGCCGCGAGATAGCAGCGCGACTGCTGGAGGCGTCACGCTCACTCGACAAGCAGCCTCGTTCCCCCTACCCCCCCCTCCTCTCCCCGGTTGTGCTTATCTTATTTGAACCCTACTCGGTTCAGTTATTACACACCTGCTGCTAAACGTACGAGTATTTGAGCACCTGGACGGCACGGGTGTGCGCAATTCTGTGTCTTAATCCCAAGTGTTTTTTTATCACTGGAGATAAAAAACATTTTGTACACGGAGCACAAAAAGCACAGCGATAGCGAGCGTAGCGCGGTTGGCATGGCTCTTGGTACAAGAAATAAAATTGCACCCCCCCCCCATCTACCCACTCCCCCCCCCCCCACCCTTTCGCTGTCGAATTCCGCCCCCTCCTCCCCCCACTTTGTAGCCCATTGCCTGGCCACTCCAGACCGTGGGTCACTGCTCAATTTCCATCGCACGGCTTGCACACTCGATGCGGCTTGCACACTCGATACGGCTTGCACACTCGATACGGCTTGCGATGTCCACCGCGCAAGTAGTGCCGGGGGAGCTCGTGTGTGAATTCAAACTCTTCGTTGGCGCCAACGCTTCTCGTTTAGAGTGCGAATTTCTTTCGTGGCTCGCGATGTATGGCGACCTGATTGTTTGTTGAAAAATGTGAACACTGGCTCAATAAACGCGATCGGATGAAGACCTCTTATCACCAGGATACGGTTCCGTTACATTCACGTTTTGTGCACTTTACAAAAATAGCAGCAAAAAAATTAGTTTTGTTAAAGAAGTTAACTTGTTACACGTCAGAGAGAGCAGCTGTTTGATATCACATCATCAACACATTTTCTCATCCCAAGAGATCCATTGGAATAGCTATCAGTGCAGTAACAACTCCCGGCATTAGCGAAGGGTCCAGGGAAGTGGATCTCACCGAACTACCTCCGAAATCCTTTTGTTCACCCCCAGCACGTGGAGCGAAACGTCGGACTTCACGCCGGACAACACGTGGCACAACCCGAAAACAAACCGGGGAGCTGTTAGCAGCAAACAAACAGGCGAGAGAGATAAAAGATGAGCAACAGCAAAGGATTTTACAGCCTCAAGAAAAGTTCTTAAAGAACGTCCATCCTGGGCCTTTCTCCTGCTGTCTGCTGCTGTGCCGTGCGATGCACAGTGGCGATGCGGCGGCCGTGCCGTGCCGGTGCTGTGAAGCGGCGGAGGAGCAGGAGAGGATCAGCCTGATTCACAACACCAGCTGCGGCACGGCACCAAGTGGCGGGGGCCCCGCTGAGCCGACGCTTGCCGAGCCCTCCCTGGGCGGCCGCGGTGGAAAAGGCATTTTGCGACGAGCAGGGGGGACACGAGCGGAGGGCCGTGACTACCGCACGGGGCTGCTGGCGCCGCTGACGCCTGCTGTTGTCTCTATGGAGGTACAAAAACACGGGACATGTCATGGGAAGAAGGGGGAAAAGACGCAGCCCTGCAAATTCCTTGCTCACGCACCAGCTGGCCTCCACTCTAAAATGGAGCGCCAGAGAGAGAGGGTCCCTCTAACAGGGATACGTTCGCCTACTCTTCCACGTTGGCCAGCTGTCTCAGAAGGGTTGGGGAGTACCCACGCTTGAGCCCACACCGCACGCAACCAGCCAACGAGCTGTCGTGAATCCACTCGCCACTGCTGGGTGGACATAGGCGGCGGAGGAGTTTTTGAAGAAAAACTCGCGCTGGTATTTTTAACTGCAGCGCCATGGAAATCGAATTGAACCGGTGACCTCTGGATTACAAATCCAGCGCTGTAACCAACACACCACGGCGGGCATCCGACTTGAGCGGCAGCTGCGACGAACGCCTCCCTCGCTCGCGACTGCTGGGAACGGCAGCGTTCCTGAAACTCCCTCGGGGCTCCTGGCTACTCATTCCCGCGTTGGCCGACAGTGCCGAGCTGGGCAACGAGTTAACCTGGCACAACCGGGCACTCCGAACCGCAAGATAACAGTTGGCCTGTCTGTCTCAATTCATTGTTACGCTACAGCAGCGGTTCTTAACCTTTACTGCGGCCTTGCACCCCACCCCCCTTTGGTTCTCAATCGAAAATTTGTTTTAATGTTAATAACTACAGAGGGTTTGGTGAAACAGAGTAGTTGTACTTATGTGCCCCGTGCTTAATTTGCGTTTCCATGATTTACCTTCCAAAAAGATCTGTCCGTGTCTCGCACCCCCAGAAAAGGGCATCTCGCACCCCCTGGTTAAGAAGAACCACTGCGTCACGGCGTACTCGACACGCACGCACGCGCGCACGCCGAAAACAAAGCACAGCTCCCGCTCGGCTGCGACACGTTTACACCGCGAGCTCACGAGATGTGCCGCGTGTGTGTGAATGTGTGTGGGGTGGAGGAGGCTCACCAAGGACGATCCTGGGCAACCATGGAGGGCGGAGGCGCGAAGCTCAACAGCCAAAGAGCGGAGCGCCGGGGTGGATAAACCGCAGCGAGTTGGCACGGTGGTGAGCACAGGCGGTGCGCATCTGCCAGTCGGTTTAGCCAAGGCACCTTTTTCCTGTGACTTTTTCGTGTGTGCATGCGAGTGTGTGCGTCCAAGCAGGCAGGAGGAGCAACGGCGCAGTGGTTGCAGCACTGCCGAATCTGGTTTGATTCTCGGCCACGGCTAACATCAGTGGTGATATATCTGAGCCAGTTCCGGGCCTCCCCTATGTTGACTTAGCCTTAAAAGAGCACCTGGTGCAGTGTGTAAACATCGCCACGAGGAAGACAAAATTGGTCTGCCCTGGTGAAGGCCAGACCACCCTCCCATGCGCCGTGCCGGCCTTCACGGGTGCTCGCTCACAGCCCCACCAACAGCCTGTGTGGGTTACACGGGGGAATCTTTGTTTTTGTTGTCCAAGCAAAATTGATTTCATCGGACTCGGGTCAGAATTCTCATCACAGCGATTACATTTTGTTCACCTGGTGGTAGGTGGTACAGAAAATTTGAGCCACGCCTATTCCGTCTGGATGGGATAGAGCATTGCCCCCTTGCACGCTCGTGGGTTTCTGGTTTACTCCCACGTGTAAATGCTCATTAATTGGCCGTAACACCTTCATAGATAAGTGTGTGTGTATATATTGAGGATCCCCCAGAGCTTGGGGAGGCATTTGACACCGGCTCACCACCCGGCTGTCTTTCCCCTTTCGGCGTGGGTCCTCGCGCCTTTCCGAGTCGAATGCTGTCCACGCTACAAGTTGAGATGATCGTCATTCTCACGGGAAGGCCCCGGGTGCTGCGTTGATGGTGTCAAAAAAAGGAGTCAACAAGACGTTTCAGCTCACCTACCCAGGGCAGAGTTCAACTCCTTCATGGCATTATCCTGGCAAATCATCGGTGCACTTTCTGCATGCTCGTGGTCTTCTTATTTCCATTAAAATAGTGCCAGGTCTCACTTGCGATGCGTCCACCTCCATTGCTGGGGGCCCTTCATTTTCCTTGTTGAGTGAAGGTCTAAATGAACGCGCCTCACGTTTAATACTTCACAATTACTACGCAAGCCAAAACCTCGGACATTTTTCTTCAGTGACATTAGACAATTAGAAAATGGTTTATTGATAATGTCAATTATTTACCGGGGGGAAACGTCTCAGATTTCAAGACCATTTTTTTTCAGGAGGGTCTTCTTCCATTTGGGATGTTTTGCCAATTCCGTTAAAAAGTGGCACGTAGGGAGAGGAAACTGGCGTACCCGGAGAAAACCCCGGGACACGCACATTACAGGGGGGTTACACTCAGCACTGGCCAACTACCGGGCCATACCTCGCAGCTCCACGCCAACGCCACCTGGCAAGCCCTGGTGGTGGCAGTGGTCGCCCATCCAAGTATGAACCCAGCTCAAACCCGACTTACGCTTCCAGCATCGGGCTCGATGCGGCGCATTCAGGGTGACTTGGGTTGTCGTAACAAATGCTGGCGCATGCATTTGGGGGATGATTACTCCCGTCTATCAGCCCCTGAAAGGAGATAATAGGGAATGAGTGGGAGTGGGAAGGTGGGGGGGGAAACATTGGATAAAAAAAAAACAGAGGCAAAGCCATTTGACACGACTCGGCAGTTACGCAATTTACATTAACATTTGGATGGAAGAGAAGGCCAAATACTCTCGAGGGGCTACACGCCTAGTGGAGGCCATTCTGCTAGCAGCGGCGTGAGCAATAAATTGTCGGGCTGCACGTTTTACCTTTAACACGCAACAACAACAACAAAAAATAAATCAATTCGTTCAACAATTCTCTATTGAATTTGAATCAATGAAAACCAGTGGTAAACAACAACAAAGCATCCCGTTTCAAGCGAGCGCCTGTTCCCGCAAGCGCCACAGCGTCGAGGCCACAGCCGGCGTCGAGCAGCATGAAGCTCAAGGCGCGACGGACACGGCTGCATGCTAATGACATTTTTATCCCCGTGTCGACGCCCCAGACCGTGGAGCGTTTGATTTTTTTTTACCGCGGTGCCATTCAGCGGATCCGACTGCTGCAGGCGGCGAGCGCGCGGGATGATCCGCCCAACGGGGGCTGGGGCCAGAGGTGGGCCGAGAGGCTAGGGCGGCCCCCCCCCCCCGCCACTTTTGTCTCCGTGGGCGGCCCGGCAAGGCGCGCGTTGACCCCCCTTTAATCAGCGGCTGCCACGCGGGGTCCGCGGAAGACGGTGGAGGATGGTGGGTGGTGGGGGGACGCAGCGGCGTGGGTGGGTGGAGGGGAATGCGGCGCGTGGCATCTTTCAAGTGCATCCGAGACGCCCACGGCTGTGAAGGCTGTGACTGCTGTGACGGCTGTGAAGGCTGTGAAGGCTGTGACTGCTGTGAAGGCTGTGACTGCTGTGAAGGCTGTGACTGCTGTGAAGGCTGTGACTGCTGTGACTGCTGTGAAGGCTGTGACTGCTGTGAAGGCTGTGAAGGCTGTGACTGCTGTGAAGGCTGTGACTGCTGTGAAGGCTGTGAAGGCTGTGACTGCTGTGAAGGCTGTGACTGCTGTGAAGGCTGTGACTGCTGTGAAGGCTGTGAAGGCTGTGAAGGCTGTGACTGCTGTGAAGGCTGTGACTGCTGTGAAGGCTGTGACTGCTGTGAAGGCTGTGAAGGCTGTGACTGCTGTGAAGGCTGTGAAGGCTGTGACTGCTGTGAAGGCTGTGACTGCTGTGAAGGCTGTGACTGCTGTGACTGCTGTGAAGGCTGTGACTGCTGTGAAGGCTGTGACTGCTGTGAAGGCTGTGAAGGCTGTGAAAGCTGTGAAGGCTGTGAAGGCTGTGACTGCTGTGAAGGCTGTGACTGCTGTGAAGGCTGTGACTGCTGTGAAGGCTGTGACTGCTGTGAAGGCTGTGAAGGCTGTGACTGCTGTGAAGGCTGTGAAGGCTGTGACTGCTGTGAAAGCTGTGACTGCTGTGAAGGCTGTGACTGCTGTGAAGGCTGTGACTGCTGTGAAGGCTGTGACTGCTGTGAAGGCTGTGACTGCTGTGAAGGCTGTGACTGCTGTGAAGGCTGTGAAGGCTGTGACTGCTGTGAAGGCTGTGACTGCTGTGAAGGCTGTGACTGCTGTGAAGGCTGTGAAGGCTGTGACTGCTGTGAAGGCTGTGACTGCTGTGAAGGCTGTGAAGGCTGTGACTGCTGTGAAGGCTGTGACTGCTGTGAAGGCTATGACTGCTGTGAAGGCTGTGAAAGCTGTCACTGCTGTGAAGGCTGTGACTGCTGTGAAGGCTGTGACTGCTGTGAAGGCTGTGAAAGCTGTGACTGCTGTGAAGGCTGTGAAGGCTGTGACTGCTGTGAAGGCTGTGAAAGCTGTGACTGCTGTGACTGCTGTGAAGGCTGTGACGGCACGCGCAGCGACAGGGACATTAAATCGGCCTTAGCCCCGGGCAGGCGGGCTGGCAATGCAAAAGGCAGCGGTGCCCAAGTTTGTGGGCTGGAACAGCGGTTTTTTTTCATATCCCCTTGTGTTGGGGAGGATGCTGCTGCCGCGGTGTAATCGTCAGGGGGCACTGGGACTTGGAATACAGCGGTCGCCGATCTGATTCGATCTTTCTGCCGCGGCAGTTGATGCCATGGGCAAGTTTCTTAAATCCAGCGTAAATCGGCGCACCGGTCAGCCGGCTGGCAGGTCGTGCACGGCGGGGTTAAAGCGCGGGTACTCTCACCTCTTTCAAGACGTCTGGCGAGCCTGCAAGAGTTGGCCAAACGCTCTCCCAATAGCGTGAGCGGCTCTTATACACCTCCCCTCCAGGTGAGGCCCATCTTGCCAGTAGTGGCATTGGCAAGCGATTCCAGAGCCTGACTTTACCCTTTATTTTGAGAAGCCCCCCACCACCACCCAAACCAAGCAATTGACATCGCCGTCACCACGATGACACACAACGAGGGCTTAACATTGCGTCTCAATCCTGGCGAACGCGTCTCAAGAGAACGCTCCGAACCAGTGGGCGTATTTACGTTGGACGGAGGCAGCCGTGGGAACGTTTACCGTCGCTCAGTCGCCGCTCCGTTTGGGGGTCTCGACGCAGAGGAGTCCATCGTCGTCGTCGTCGTCGCCGCTCGTTTAATACGAGGATTCAAAAACCGCTGGGGGGGGGGGCGGGGGTTGGGGGGGGGGGCACGTTCAAACTAATGACGCAGCGGCATGGCAAGCGCGGCCGGTAAGGCGGACGGGGCGAGCGACGCGCGCCGAGCCTCGACCGCGCGTCGAGTCTCGTCCCTCGTGATTTCTCTCCCGAGACGTTTCAGCGGAGCGAGCGCCGACGGGGGAGCGAGGCCGCGGCGGTTGTGGGGGGCAACCCCCCCCCCCCCCCCCCCCCACCGCTGTCCAGCTCTGTGACAACATAAACGGCGGCACGCACAGCGGCGCCAAGCGGTCGCGCACGCCCCGGGTGCAGGGGCTTTAAACCCCCGTCCCAATTTCGCCTCGGGGGTCCCCTTGCTCCACACGGCGAGCCACCCGTCCAGTTGCACTCTTTGCACGCTCCGTGGCGATGCCGTTCGAGCGCACGTCCGTACGCCGATGCAGCGGCAGCACTGACGGGTGCGCCAAGGGCGTGTAATGAAAGCCACCGTTACTCAGCCAACCACAGTCACTTTGCGAAAATAAATCTATGAAGCCGCAATCTGCAACTATTTTTGATAATTTAGATTCAGAATCGCCATCTTTGTTCCAATAAATACCAGATTTAGAAACAAATGTTAGGCTTCAATGTTATCATTCAAATAAGAAAAATATACATTATCGTGAATATTACTAGCATCAATGCCTCAAATCATGCCATCGTGCAAGCAACCGATTAACACAATTAATATTTGTGACATCTATATTAAAGACGACGCTGCCATTCCAACGCCAACCGTTGCCGACCGCAGTGCTGCTCGGACCCTCCGAGAGTGAGCCCGCCGACGTGGCTGCTCCCCCTACCTTACACACGCCACGACATCGCTCGGGGCCTGGGCCCCTTGCCGGTCCACGAGCGAGGGCACGCCGGCCGGCAGCTCGACAGGGAGCGAGCGAGCTGGCCATCGTGAACCTGTCCCTGCAAAAAAATACAACCTCGAATGCCCGGTGCACCGGTTAAAAAGAGAAATCAAAGTAAAAAAGTTGAAATAAAAAACAGCAGGTGGTGAAAAGGGGGGTGGGGGGGGTGGTGCTGCCATCGCCCGCAACGAAGGGCTCGCGCCTCCAGAAGCTCGCCCGCTTGCTCTCGTGCCGCTGTGCGGAGTGCCCGCTTGCTCTCGTGCCGCTGTGCGGAGTGCCCGCTTGCACGGCAGTGGCGTGAGCGAGAGGTCCACCTTCATCACTGCAGTGCCGCTTGCTGCATTAGCCGGGCGTTTCCACACAACACGCCGGCCGGGGCGTAGCCCCCTTCTCTCCCAGCCCGTCTCGCTTTTCCCCCCCCCAAAAAAAGAAATCGCCGCCGACTCATTACGGCATTAATTATGTCATTAGCGGCAGCCGGGCAGTCGCCGAGGAGCCGGGCTTGGGAGGAGCACGGACGGACGCACGGACGGCGGCTGCTGCTGCTGCTGCTGCCTGTCTGTCGTGACGGCTGTGAACGCAGAATGTTGTGGCGCTGACCGGGCGGGCGGGCGGGCATACACGGTAGCATGGCGGTGCACCGCGGTTATGTACAGACGGCGCGAGATCGCATCTCTGGTGATTCTGCGGACGCCGCGCGGGACACGTACGCTGCGGCCGACGGCGGAGGGCGGCGTCGTGCGCACACGCCGCGGTGATGGATGCAGGCGAGCGCGCTCGCACACGGCTCGCCTGTGCGTACACACAAACTCACTCGTGCATGCACACGTGCAAACGGCACAGCACCCTCGCATCAAATGTGTCACAGTCATGACCGCCTTTTTTTACGATTCCATATTGGAGGGCGGGGGGGGGATAGATCCTTGCGTGGGTGAGAGATCTGTAAACTGCAAGGGCAGCATTTTGTCGACTGCTTGCTGCAATCAATGGAACGCATACTAAACTGGAGCAATGGAATTCAGATAATGGGCATTTAAGGGAAAAGCGATGCGGTGACGTCCCCTCTCAAGATGAATATCACACGCGACAGTTTAAAGCCTGTGGCAGAGATTGAAGGAATGTAGGTTACGACTGAGAGTCGAGATCATGAATTTTCAAGCGGTTATGGGAGTGCATCACTGTCAAGGGGTGACCGAGTATACACCGCACACAAAGATCTCACAAAAACTGCCATTGCTAGGATAATCACAGTACATGCAGCAATTATGTGTCGAATTACTATATAACTCCGGCTCCGCGTATCCTTAATGTTTGACGGTAAACACGACAATGAGAAAAATTACATCTTTATGCCAGTTCCAGAATTTTAAATGCTTTTTCAAACATGAACTCGTTCTCACAAATATCACCGGGGAACACACACACACACATATATATCTCGAGAGAGAAAATCGCAAGCTTATACTGCACCACAGAATATCAACATCATATATATTTTTTTAAGCGCACAACAAACTCCAACAGTGTTGCATGTGCTCACGAGAGCTCCGAATGACAATTTATCTGCGTTTAAACCCCGTACTGCGTAACCAAATGGCGGCTTTTGTCATCGTGGGTTTTGGATATCCTCATGTCCAATTTTTCCCATCGCCACCTCCCTAACTTGCAAGAGTCCCGGACACACGCAAGAGACCTCTTAAATATATAATAATAAATAAAAACCGCACGTACAAATATTGCGTGCAATCACACCCATGCGTACGACCACGCCGCACGTAATGCGCGTGGTGCTGTTCATTTATTTCTTTTCCGGACGCGTATACGCACGTGCGTGCACGCCGACGAGCGGAAATGCACACGAATCCACTGCAGTCGTCTCCCCATGCGCGCATGCAATGACGCTCTCTCTCGCACATGCAACATATTAGGCACACGCGCCGCACGCACACACATATACGTACATGCACAAAGGAATACATATGTGCGCGCGTGCACACGCACGTACCGCTTGTCAAAATCCCCGTCACATCTGCGTGCATTGCACACAGCTCACGCGCACAGCAGTCGTGTACACCAATTACCACTGGGCCTGCGATGTACGGCTATTATGCGCCCGCTCGCTCGGAGGTACCGCAAACGCGAAGACAATCCGTGCGGGAAACTGACGTGGGCTGTACCAATGAGGCTGCATCCTCGGAGGGGAAATCGCATTATCTGCTCGGCCACCAATGCAATCCTCGAGTAACGAAATGTTTAAACCGCCTGTCCCGCAGGCGGTTTAAACCCCCATCCCAGTCCATCGCTTCATTTCGCCACCGCGCCACCCGGTTTGTCCCATCGACGCGATCACCGCGCGCGCAACTTAACGCCGAGGACCGCCGACCTTCGGCAGTGGTGCCGTAACGATGCCAAACCATTCCTCTGCCGTGTGGCCGTTGCGGCTGCTAAAAACGAGGCGACACCTTGCACGGGGCACACTTGATCTTACGGTCAAACACGTTTCCGCCAAACATACTTGCAGGTTCACTTGCGACGGCGGGAGTGACGGGGTAGGGTGGGAAACCCTGACAAAATTAGCAACAACATACAATCGCCCCCCCGGCCCCCCCCCCCACTTTAAAATCTGCCGTTTTCACAATAAAATATAGAGGGCTCGATTAAAGCTGTTAAGAGCACATGGAAAGGTCAGCAGTTTGTGTTTTTTAAATGCACATTTTGACTGCAGCCTATCTATGACACCTTAAGAGCCTAGAGCAGGAATGGGGGTGGCACAAACGAGGCTTTTAAATGGACCTGGGTTAAAATTTATCCGCATCCAGAGGAAATGGCCAGGTGGCTCAGAGGTCAGAGCGCTGAGCCGACGCTGCTAAGATAGTAAGTGTTCGAATTCCGGCAAGGTGCCTGCGATTAAAACCGGGTACTATTCAAATTGAATTGAGTTGATGGTTCTCATTCCTGATCACTAAATGACTGAACACACAGACACACACACACGCCCAATGAAAGAAAGAAAACCCATCACAGTAAATTTCGTTCTGCTGCACTTAAATTTGACTAAATTCCGGCTGTGAGAATTAGCGAAAGAAATATCTGTGAGCCGTCAAGCGAACGAGCATTCCTCTCCGTAGTGGTATGGGTGTGAAAGTGCTGCCCTCTAACTGTGCACACCAGAGGCCACGTTAAAAGGACCGTGGTGTCTATTTCTCATAGCTCAAGGAGCACAACTGAATAATGTGTAAGCCATTTTTATTCTTCTTCTTCATCATATAAATGTCTGAAGACAACGAAGACCCACACGAGCAGTTTAGTTTAGTTCCCGGAAAAGGAAGTTGTGTATCAAAGTCATGTTTAACGGGACCATTAAAACCACCTTGGCTGCAATAATCGACGCGGTTGGCCTGCATTACTGGCCGAGTGCAACGCGCGATCTGAATGGAGGGTTTGCGATCATTTACATTTGTTTTTTTTTTGTTTACGTTTTTATTCGCAACACAACGTGAGCCCGGTACAATACGCCGGCCGCCAAAAGGGGGTCCGGGAGGTCGGTGGGAACAGAAACCCCGCTAACAACCCGATTTCGGCACAACAGGACGCCTTGCGAAGGCGGAATATTGGGCTCACTGCGATCATTTAAGTCTCAAAAATAAATCGGCCACACCACATGGCAAGTGGAAGTGCACGCCTATTCCTTGTACTGCCTCCTCAACTAAAGCTTAAAATAAAACATTCTGAATCCTAATTATAATCGTAGTGGTGGAGGCCTCTTCACCCACAACACCAAAAATACAGGCGATGTATATAAATATATCGACGAATATTTTTGGGTCAAATTTTAAGACAACCGAGTGAACAAGCAGATGTTAGTCACGTACAAGGTAGATGATCGAGTGGGTGAAAGGTACATCCAGGCAATTTTGCATTATGCAGTAACACTGCTGTACGTTCCACACTCCACATTACACAAATTTCACAATACAACGCCTTGATGTACACAATTCACTTGAATTTCACTGCCGAGTGGCTACCACACGCGACGCCCCACTGATGATATTTGACGCGTTCCATGCAACCACCCGCAAATTGAATTCGCTGTCAATGTCACACGACTTCCAGCACGAGGATCGCATTTCTCCCGCCAATAAGGGCACGGTCATCACACATTGTGAATCAAGGGTCACGAGGTACACGTGGGTCACACGATGGGGGCAGCTACCGGGGTCTGGTGGTACACTGGGGCGACAAGGGAAAGGCAGCACAAGTCACGTGTTAGGACGCCAAGGGGTGGGAGGGTAATATGAAAGACGGTCACCGTATCGCGCACTTTCAGGTGCGCTTCTGCGGGTGTCTGGAACACTCTTGCTTCCAGACGGAAGCGATGCGCTTTCAAATCATCGAGATCGAAAACTCATTTCTTTAGAACGGCTTTTTGTTTCTAGTTTGTCGTCCTTCCCTCCGCACCTCCGCCTATCACGGTTGGCAACGTATGGTACAAAATAAGTTCAACATACAGACACCAGAGGTCACATGGTTACTGCAGCTACCAGATGCCACATGGTACACCAGGGCGACATGGTGGGGACTGCACCAGGGTAATTGGGAGGCAATTATTGCATCGTTTAGGAAATGCGTGGCAGTGCAAGGCGATTATTGATCCTGCAAGCGGCTTGTGTTTTAGAGCCGAGAGCTATCGATTCTCTGGGCCTTCCGGCCGGAAGGGGTCTCCCACTGCAGGCGTCACGACATAGCCCAACCAAAGCGGCAAACACGGCAGGGGTACACAGGGCCTGGTAATCACACCACAAAAACAGTATCAGACAACCCAAACATCATACGACTCTTATACGACACAATGTACTTTTGGTGTAATAAAAAAATAGAGCCCGTTTAACACGTCGGCTTTTGCGGCCATATCATCCATAATCCAGGCGTTTTCTTCGGTTAGATCCCCCCCCCCCCGCCGCCCCCCTTTGCGCACAAGTATTGCCACGACATCTACGCCTCTATTTAAGGAACGAAACGGGTGGACTTCTCCACAAATCTGGCTGTCGCCTGATGAAGCTAGTTGTAATTACTGGCGAAACGTCGTTACTCAGATTGTAAATGTTGTGGCTTGGCTCTCCAACACACCGGTGTGCTGTACTAGTGACGAATTGGCATGTTCTGTTTATGTGACAAACCTCTCTAGTTGGCTGTGTCGGGTGGTGGCGGGTTTAAAGACACATTTTATATTTACGCGATCGAACCCAAAAGAACCTTGTATTAAAGAGCCTGTAAACACAAAAGACAGACCCCCCAGCACCACGCCCGACCGCCTTTGTCTTCCCAGTGGCGATGTTTACACAACGCACCAGGTACTCATGAGGCCGAGTCAACCTAGGGGAGGCCCAGGACCGGTTCAGATAATCGTCACTGACTTTTGCCATGAGCGGGAATTGAACTCGGGACGCCGGGTTCGTAGAGCAGTGCGCTAACCGCTGCACCACCGCTCCCCACACACACGTGCGCGATTCAGAACGTCAGCACGCAATTGGACCAGTGCACGGTCTTATTACTCAACAAAAATGATTCATCTTGCGGCGTAATTGCGATTGCATGTGGCAGCGGTTCACTCTCTGAAGGCGCCCATTTAAACCGGCCATTTTTACATTTCATATCAGACACGCCAAGTTGCCTCTTATAGTCACGCAACGAGCGATACACCACTTGTGCGACGGCTATTATGGAAGCGGGGCGACAAAAGCACAATGCACACAAGCGTCATGTGCAAACTATGAATTCTCACAGACGAAGAGACACAGAAGCTCACACCCGTATGGAAATGGCCAGAGGATTGAAGGCACCCCCCTATTGCCGGAAGATGCTTTTGTGCAATTTATTGAGATTTTTTTTCCACGACAAAGCATAATTCACAGGCACTGAACACATGGCTCATGCTCTGCCCCTTGGTTCGCTTGAAATAAAAAAAAACACTTACATTTACCGCATCACATTCGAGACTCAACCATTCAACAGCAAGACGAAATAATAATCAGAAAACACACAAAAACAGAGTTGGAAGCTAATCCCACAGAGGCACAAAAGAAAAAAGACACTTGCACCATGAATGTATAATGCATTTTTGCTATATTTATTGACATGTACAAAATGATGGGCCACCAAATTTCAAAGACACACAGACTGCCTTAACCAGGCATCGCACAGACTCGGCCAGACGTCCGACTATATACACTCACACTACAAATTTTCCATGAAACTCCACGGTTACATGCAATAGATCTTGTTTATATTTCGACAGCCTACGTTTGCGTTTTATTTGTTTAAATCTGGGGTTTCTGGTCATGAAAATTAATGTGTCAATTGCATTTCCTACAAAACACAAGTTGAAAGTTTTAAAAAGACAACACCTGTCCTACTGCCTTAACTTGTAACTACACTTTTTAAAATATATGTGTGTATATTTGCAATATAAAAAAGGTACGTGATAATATTTTGGGAACGTCAGCTATTCAGGTGGAGGGGATTTAATGAAAATACGCCTGAACAACCACACCACTTTCTCCGCCAACAACAACAAACCCATGTAACCTTTGTTTGCGTGAAACGTTTTCTTACAAACTGCCTCGAGTCCACATACACAAACACCACTTTCCATTTGTAGGGGGGAGGGAGGATTCTGTTAAAGACGCACAAGACCACAGGACTACCCGGTGCTAGGCGAGGACTCGATCGGCCCACGCGTTTTTTTTTCTCTGTACAAAAATCACGCAGAAAACCCCCGGCGCGAGGGCCAAAGCGTCCGTCCGTGTTTCCCCGATTACGTTTAGTTTTTTCCCCACTTACGGCTTAAATAATACAATGGCTACACGTACATACAACGCGACCCCACCGCACACGCTCGGACAACGTCGCATTTGCGTCTCTGTAAACGTTAAATTATGGGGGGGGGAATTTTTTTTTTCAGAAGGTTAGTGGTAAAGTGTGCAAATCGATCCCTGGCACCAACCCCCCCCTCCCCCTCTTCCCAGTGTTTTAGAAATAACTTCCAAAGTGACATCAAGTTTTTTTGTTTGTCTGTTTTAGGTTTAGATTCAAATTATGTAATCTATGCATTTCATTGTACTGTGATGAAAAAGGTTGATAAACTGTGCAAATGCCCACCATTCTACAGAGCACCTATTCCTAGCAGTAGAGGGCATATGCTTCTTACTGCAGGTGGCTTTAACGTGTCAATTTGAAATGTAAAACATAAAGGCCTCTTATTTTTCTTACAAAGCATTAACGGAGGTAGTTCTACGATCGCCATAACTGTCGGATCATGCGTAAAGAGCAATGCTTACACGACTGCGACGCAGAATTAACCTACAAGCAACACTCCTGTCTCGTCTCAAAGCAAACACAAACGTTTAGAAACCAAAAAACGAAAATGTGACAGGCTGGAAAAAAGAGATAAACATTCTGTTCACGCGAAATTAAATTTGTTCCTGTGTGGCAGATATGCAAGGAGGTCAAACGCGGCAAAAATGTCAAGCATCTAACTAGGAGTGTGTTATAAATTCGATTGTTTTAATTAAATAGAGAAAAAAAGAACCTCACTGCGAATTTTTAGTGCGAATTAGCACATGGAGCAAGGCGACACTTTTAAAGGCGCAGCCCAGTGTCACTTAGTGCACTTTCCTTTTGTAATGCGACAATTTTATTTCTGTAAATGTTCTCAAAAATAATGTGTTAAGAAATATTTTTTTCCTGGGTTCATTATATATTGGATGGTGCAACGTGTGTATTTATTCTTTGCACATGGAAGGGTAAATGGAGACAAATCATCCTCCGAATTACAGTTTTGGCCTAACTCCTGCATGGTTGTTCCTTGTCCAGCGTGCAATGGACAAGGATATTTAAGCAAATCCACATTATTGAAGAAAATGTGAAACCGAAAGTTAAAAACACCACCAGCTTCAGGAAATGTTTAGAAAATATCCAAAAGATGGAAATGACGTTCGGAAAAAAATGCATTCGCGACGACGTTGTTTGGTTCAACAGCTCTTTACCTTCATAGACCAAAGCACAAACTTGAAATCAATTTACTTAAAGTTTATAATTGTTTTTCCTCAATACCTTATATTCTGATTATGGTCAGGAAATCTTGACACCGACTATAAATTCAGCTTCTGTATCTACAACGGGCGTCATACTTTCAAAGACTGGAAACAGATTCCCGCTTCAAAAACAACATACTTGACATTTGAAAGTTCAAAAATTTGGCCACAACGACACCTCGGACAGCTTTTACATTTTCTGCCATTTCGCTAAATATTTCGATGACGGACAATTGCATCCACATGACACGACAGGAACGCGACCGGGGCTTGCTCGTTAGCACACACGCTGACGGGAGCACCCATGCTATATGTCGGTTGCTCATCACACTGCCTCCCGATAAAATCGGGCCCGTATCGGTATGAAAGCTCGATGGATAATAAATTACAGGGGGCAGTTCAGTATATGTCGCTGTCAGTGATGCACCAGCAACAGCCGTACGGGGCAAACAGAGCACGTGTCATTTCCAACCGCAACACGGGACACTTGGGGACTGGGGGGTTGGGGTTAAGGTAGTCGTGGTTTTGATTGGGGAGAAGTGGAGGGATTGGGGGGGGGGGGGGTTCTGCCACCCGCCTTCGTGCTCCCCTCCTCGACCCCGCCGCAGAGAGCGGGCGGGAGGGCGGAGGTAAAGTGCGCGGTTAAGGCTCAAGTCGTGATGGAGGGGTGGGGGGGGAGCAAAATACTCAGAAAAAAATCAAAAGCCTCTCGTTTGATTGCTCTCAGGTCGCTCTCCCCGCGGCACGTGGGCTGGTGGTGATCAGGCCGCCACTGCACAGCAAAGCAGAGGCATGAGGTCACCATCGGGGGGGGGGGGGTCAAGGCAATCACAGAGACAACTGCCCTCCTAGTATACACACGCACATCTAGCTGCTTTAACAATAACGTGGATAAAGATTGGGGGTGAAACCAGTGGAGTGGGCGTATGTTGGCATTCCTCATTTTCTCGACGGACACGTGCTTTCAGTTTTAACCATGCTGCCACAGGTCCATCACGTTCAAGTTCAGAAGCACGCCCACATAACTTGCGTGTTTTAAATTATTTCAAGTGGAGGACGAAAAAGTAAAATAAAACTAAACGTAGGCATGGCTACTTTACACAACACAAAGTGTTAGTTTTGGCTCTGTTGCCACGTATTCCACATGGTAATTACTAGAATGTTACCAGTACGTTTCTTTGGCACTGTCTTGACACGTTATAAAAAGTTCACATGCCATTTTCCTGCAGTGTTTGTAAATAATTTAAATAACCAACACAGTTTTGCTCTATTTGTCGAGACTGTCAGTGCAGGTTTAAAGCAAAAGAGAATTGGGGCTAATAAACACTCATTGCATCGCACATCACTGACTCCAACAGATAACAATCACAGAATATCCAACAGCGTGATGCATTCTGCACACATTCGCGGAGCAGATTGAACCCCATTCATCAACAAAAAAGTACGGGTTAAAAAAAACCAGCTGAGCAACGTAACACGAAAGCATCGCCCACCATAGAAAACGAGCACCATGAGAATTAAGATGTATTCAGGCGACACATTCAAATATAAGCACCAACGTGCATTAACAGCTGCACAGCTGAAAACATCAAACTTATTAGGGGGCCTTAGCATGACTTGCAACGACTTCACTAGAACATAAAATGACATACGAGTTATCTGAGATGGAAACACAGCACACCTCTCTCCCCCGCCGCCCCCTCCTCAAAATGACCGGTCAGAATATGCCAATACGGCAAAAGTTACCCGAGAAGCCTGGGTTACAACATCCCCCGTGATCGAAAAGATCATGCCAATATGGCAATCATGCCAAGGCCGCCTTGCTCGACGTACTAAATTTACCGAAACTCAATTGCACATGTGCAAATGACCAAAGACTTCCATCGGTCTAATAAGACAAAAAAAACTAGAACACAGGTCCAACGATTGCATGAGACACAAATATAATTTGCCGTGAATTCGTCAAAACGATAAATCAATACAACCATTTGTCAATTCACTGCTGACTAAAGCCCCCGTGCGCCACCCCCCCCCCACCACCAAACCAACACCGTCTGCCATTGAAGTTGTTCAAGCATAATTCAGTGCAGGTTTGGTGAACCTGGGTTCTCCAGGACCGGCTAGAATATGACTCCGCCACCTATGCTAGCTGCAGGTGGGAATCGGAACTTGTAGCGTCTCCGGGATTCATAGCGCAGTGTTCGACAATACACTGCACCCCCTGTCGAGCCAGGCAATTCATTTTGAGGCCACGTTTTCACTCAATTCGCTTCCAAGGGGTCCCCCCCTCCCCTGCGACCTGGAACCCTACCTGGGGCTGAAAGGTGCCTGTTCAAACGGGCCCAGTCATTATCAATAAAAACGCCGGTTCACTTAAAAAAAAAAGCAGCCGCATGTTTTACCTTTCTGGGCGGGTCTAGTCATGTTAGTCAGGCGGGTGCTCAGGACAGGAGCGGTTCACTTTAAACCATGAGTCAATACATCTGCAAGGAACACAGGTGAAGGTCCAAGGTCAGTCACAAGATGATACACAGCACCGATAGTATTGAGTAACAAGAAAATCCATGTGTGTCGCCCTCAGTGTAGCCGTTTCAACATGACTCGTGTTCTATAAATGCAATCTCCAATGAGACTAGTTCACGCCAGTCTAATCTAGATTTGAAGTTTTTGTCACTGCAGGGATCCATACTCTTTGGTTCTTTTGGTAAAGTCACGTAGGTATAATTATTTTATATCTACGTGACTTTACCGAAAGAACCAAAGAGCATAATTCACGTCAGCTTTAAGGAATGCCTGCAACAAATTTAGGTAAACGGTATGCAGACTTTTTGTCAACCAACCAACTGCTGGACAGGGGGGGGGGGGGGCTCCCCACATAGTGCAGGCCGCGGGAAGTTGTTTGACCATACTTCACCACGCTGGTCTGCGAGCTTCGGTGAATGCGGCGAATGTAGATGCGTGAGCATAGTAGAGTACAACAATAGATTTTGCTGCACTTTCTTCTGCTCCCCACCACGTAGCCCAGGGAGGGTGCCTAAAACACCTGTGTTATGCACAACTGTGTTATGCACAAGTGTTTTAGACTACTAGCAAAAAAGTCCTATTTGTAGCTGTTCATCCCCGAGCTAAAATGCTCTGATAGTGGCATTGTCTTTGTACTGTTCGCCTTTTGGCGTTCTCTGGTCTCACACTGGTGAGACTAGACCCTAAAGAAGGCTTCTGTCTCTGGTGCAGGCGAATCAGTCTCAAACACAATGCATATCTTATCAGAGCATGTTTGTTTGCATGTTCACCACAGGTACCGTGTGTGGTTAATGCAGTAAACTTGATTCCTTGCAAAAGGTTTCCATTTGGTGTTTGAACATCTTAACACCACCTCCTGTTTTAATGCCAGAAAGGGTAAAACCTATTCTTGTTTTTTCATACCTATGTTACGCGTGGTGATTGCCCATCCAATCACAATCTAGGTGGAACCCTCAGACTCCTGAGATCTGATGGGATCAGCTGCATTCCTGGTCTACTTGTGTAATTACAAATGTAATTAGCATTTTACATAGATTACCAATGCTCATTAGTACAAAACCCACAAGAGTGTGGCACGGGTGAATCCTGTGCTCAAAAAATACTAGCCCTTTGCACAGAATATTCTTGTTAAGAAACGTGCAAGCATCTTATCACATATGCATGAACATATAGATATAATTAAAATGAACCAGCACTTCAAAAGGCAACTTGGCAAATATTCATGAAAGATTAATGTTCTTCCAAGGGTGTCTATCACACCCAGCTCGAGGTGGTGTCACTTTTTAGGTTGGTGTGGATACATTTCACATGTCCACCACGCTCTCCTCCGCCACGTGACACGTGAAATATAATTCCTCAAGACACTCGTGTAAATAAGTAAGCGGGATAATTTGCTGAATTCAGAGTTTGCAAGGAGACAAAAGTTAAGCTGGTTTAATTTTTTCCTTTTTTGTTAAGTTTGCAGTTGACAAATTAGCAAATCATAACCATGAACGTGTAAAGGACGACAGCAAAGCGGTGGCAACACAGAACGTCACAGCTGTTTGCTACTTGACGGTGAAACGGCCACCTCCAGTAGCATTTTGGCCAAAAAACGCAAACGTCAGTTTCCTTCTAAGCATTGCGCTACAATTTTCTAAAAATAGATTTTTTTTTCCCATTGTACCTTCAAAATAAATGAACGGACCGCGCTATTGAGGCGCCACAAGAGCCAATTCACGTTATTTTGTTATGACAACAGCAATTGTGCATGCTTAGCGGCGCGAACGAGTGGCGAATGTGCAGTGACACGTAAAACGCACCACAGCGCCGTTACTCACCCCTTATGATAAATACAGAGGCAGGGCAGCCGCGCAATTGTGTCTCCTTGATCCATCTCATCCAGGCAGATGGCGCATTCGCCAGCGTCTTTTGTCAGTACATCCTCTACGCCACCCAGACACAGGTAACCCCCATCAATACCAGATGTCGGTTCCAAACGCAATCGAGGAATTAGGTATTGTGACAAATGCATCGAATCAAATTGATTCTTAAGGCTCGTGATGCGTGCAGGAAATTGCAGGAAAAGAGAACGTTGGTTTTGTGAAAAGAAGCCTGGAGATTAAAATATAAAACAGAAAGAGGAACACATGGGTTAGAGAACAAGTCTGTAACGGACAATTTTGAGAGTTAAGAAAAGTAAGTAGGGGGCTTGGACAGAACATGTCGCTAAAAGGCATGATGACCTGTGGGAGAGAATAACTCCATGCGTGGCAGCCAAGGAACGGAGCGCATCCGAGAGGACGTCCAACAAGGACACGAGTTACGATTTTATCTCTTGTGCAGGTGGCTAGTAGGATTAGTGACATCACAGGATCGCGACGGATGGCGATTGCTCGGTGAGACCTTCTTCCGGCAGTGGTATATGATCACTGCTGATAACGAAAAAAGTACCGGAGTACAAACCAATCGCAGGCGGTGCAAGAGGCCTCACCGTTGTACGAGACGCGAGGCTTGGTGAGACACATGACAAGGTGAACCTCCACCTCATCGGACGGCACGAACTTGGAGCAGATGGGGCACTTGAGCCCTGCGTGGGTTCAGGGTTGGGGGTGAGGGACGCATGAAGGGGAGATGGGCCGAGTCACATCAGGGTGTAGGAGAGCAAGGTAGGTGGTGGGGGTGGGAGAGTGTGAAGATATGCACAAAATAACGCAACAGTTTAAATGTAATTCTACGAATGACACTTAATACTGTAACTGCAATTAGTATAAGGCAAAGAGGTTATCACACTGCGCTATGAAGCCGATGGCACGAAAGCTTCCTGGCCATGGCTGTGAGGGCAGTTCCACAATTTGGGAAGTACGTTTCAGATACTTTGAAGAAAATTAGTACTGTATAATCATCAAGTGTTATTTTTTTGCTGGGGCGAAGCTATCACTCAATTAGGACTAGAATTCAGATACAAATAAGTTGTCCATCTTTCTTAATTAAAGGAGAAATGCTCTTAAAATACCGAGGTGTGAGATGTACTTCGACAAAATGACTTTTTCATGCACGTTGCCATTATGTTTATGCGTGGCAAACCAATGACTTATTCCATAAACAGGCCACATTTTCTAGAACGAGATAAATTACCGTCAAAATTACACCATATTATGAGGATGATTTTTTAAATTCTAATTAGCGAGGTTGCCTAATCAGTGAAAGTGATATCTGAACCAATCTTAAACCCTCTTTTATCAACAGCAGTAACTAGCATTGTGAATGCGGTCAACAAACAATCTCAAAAAGTGTGTGGAGGAAGGCAGTAAGATTGAGATGAAGGACAATACATATATTTGTATTACTTAATTTCAATTTGCCAAACAGTTACTTATTCAGTCAAGAGCCAGTCTAGACACCCCACAATACAAACCAAATAAACACGACCAGCATGTTTAAATAGTTAACCATTTACTGTACTTTCTAATCACATTAGCCCCTTTGACCAGTCAAACAGACCCTGAAAGAAAAGTTTGCATGACTAACTTCTGACTAAAAGGTATAAAACAGTGAGCTAAAGCTTCCCATCAGAATTTTCTCTGCACTGGAATGGATTTTTAATACATTGTGTCAACTTCAATATAAGCCCAGTGTTTGCACAAAGCAGGTTCCACTTTGTCAGGTAATCCACTTTGTTAAACCCGTTACAGTAAAAGCAATGGCAGCAAAACATAGCCTGATGGTACTCAAGTAGAAATATGAAAGGGCAAGGTGCTGCCCTGCAATTTCTGGATTATGCTACTTCTGGAAGAATGGCCTCCACACGGAAGGAGCTCCGAAGATTCCCTCTAGTATTTTCCCTACTTTTCCATATTGTTGAGACACCTTGGAACAAGTGGGAATTATCCACTTTGCTCCACCACACACGAACAGCCGATCAACCTAATGTGGTGTGTCATATAGAACGATGGATGGACAGAGAGCAGGGGGGGGGGCATTAAATAAAATACCCACCGTGGTTTTAACTGCTGCGTTTCGGGAAAAAAACAGCGACCGGTGGGTTGCAAGTAGTGTGGTAACCGTTACACCACACAAGCCATAAGGAAATATTAATTCTATAAGGAAGTATAAACCCCTCCTGCCTGGAATGGCGAGCACAAGTGGTGGAACAAGGGAATGACTTCAATGTCTGCTGACTTGGCATGCCAATATACAAATGAGTACTGCTGCTCTTAGCAATGTGCCCTTCCGTGGGTTTGAACAAAGTACGCTACGAAATAAAAAATATAAATTGTAGCACTTTCTCAATTCCCCTTATTGATGAGAGCCACCCCAGGCGTCGTCTGTTGAGGTCACTGTTTGGACACAGCAATGTAGTTGCTGATTTCAATCAAGATACTCTGAAATTGCACTGTCCACTTGAAACAAGTCCGAGTTAAGACAAACACTGACAATGTATAACTGAAAGCACGACACAATTCTACCTTCTTCAGGTAAAAAAGGTAAATTCCTTTATCAAGGAAGCCTATATAACCAAATCGCCTGGAATGTGCCCAATCTTAAGATCTCAGAAACTATGTAGAAGGGTTGAGCCTGGTCAATGTGGGTGACTACAGTGCACACAACAGGTATTATAGGCGGCTGCAATGCTACCTTGTGAGCCGAAGCGTACAGACATATACATTGTTGTGCTGTATGTCTATGCTCCCCTCTCTTCGCCCACCAACACTGACGAGCGTAACGCAACGGTCAATGAAACAACTCAAAAGCCCCACGGCGGACACAGAAGGCCCTCATTCAGCAATGGATTAACACAAGCGGCTGTACCGGTTGCTGCTACTACTGTCTGGAGCTCCTTGCCCCTCGAGGTCAGGACTTCTAAGAGACACTTACAAAATCTTAAAACTTATGCGTTTAAAATGTCTCTCTCCCTCCCGTTATTTTCAAACGTCTTTCTCGCTTTTTCTCTACTTGGTTGCTGATAAAACTATGTTCCGCCTTTTCATGCATAGCGCCCTGAGAACGACTGTTTAAGGGCCGCTTTCGTTCGTGTCCCAGGCCGCTTGTCCTGGCGAGGGTCGCGGCGGCAGCGTGTTGAGTAGTGGCGGTCCAGACCTCCCTTTTCCTGGCGACAGACTCTAGCTCTTCCTGGGGAACTCCCCGTGGTTCCCAGGCCAAGCCGAGCGACAGAGTGCCGCCAGCGTCTTCTGGGCGCTTTATACATTTAAATCATCATTATTACATTTTATTCAGGATGGCCTTCACCTATTCTTGAGACCTTTTTTTAACAAGAGGATGGTGGTTGGTGCTGCCGATGCACTGGGGGGGGATAATTTCATGGCCAATTCCCCCCCCCCCTGATTGTATTCAACCCCACCAGTTTGTGTTGCTTCAATAAAAAAAGATAAATCCTTGGGCCCTGGCCACGTGGGGTTGGTAATGAGCTCAAGAGGTAGGCCCCTAGGATGAGCCCCCCAATCCAGCCCTCTGTATTAAGCGGCTTCCACGTGAGTTAAAACAATCGGCCAATTCAAGAGGCCAGCAACAAAATACACACTCGCAACATTCGTCAATAACACTGCCCTCCCTCTAGTTTGCCAGTTGCTTTTCCAAATGCCCCGCGAAATAAGACCAATGCTATAATATATACTGCATATATATACAGGGTGGTTCAATTTTTTTTTTTTAACACTTACATGGGACTATCGTTTTTAATGGAAAAAGAACGGATAAAAACATCACGAATGTATGTTAATAGCTTGACAAAAATCAAAGAGTCTCCCACTTGTTCGCCATCATTGTCAACGCTTGCCTGGAATGTTCTCCAAGTGGTCCCCAGAGCCCGGAGGCAGCAGCACATTTCTTGCGGTATTGTTGCAAAATTCTCAGAAGTGTTAAAAAATGTTAAAGCACCCTGTATTTTGTGTGTGTGTGTATATATAATCGGCGACGTTACACGCATCCATCCTCTTTACAGGCGACGAAGAAAATATCCCTATTTTTTTTGTTATTGCTAGTTAACGTCTCAAGGATCTAAGCGTCCAAATCAGAAGCAGCTGGCATTGCCGGAAATGCGTTGGTTTCGTAGGCAAGCTACTGTTACAGACTCCTCTCTATAAGCATACATCTGTGGAAGTATTCAAGAGTAATTATACTAAAAAAATACTCTCGCCACTACGAAGGGACATTGCCCGAAACGTCGCCTACTTTATCTCTCTTCCGATAATGTTTTCTGACGAGTGTGTTGTTTTGTCATCTGCGCACCGCCGTGCCAACGCAGCAGCAGATTGTTTTGTCCCCGTTCAATTTTAAACCGCACGGCAGTTACCCCGATGCAACTTAAAATGCACACATGTTGCCCTTGTGGTTAACGTTGGTTCAACTCCTAGTCATGTACAACTATTTACTTCATCACGAGACGGTGCTCGTGGGGGGGGGGGGTCTTCAGCGAGTGGTGGCATAGTGGACTTGGGTTACGTAAGGTCAACCATGCCATGCACACACCGCTCACTTGACCATTTGGTAAGCGACCGAATTCACGAAACAAAAAGAGACACGTGGGCTGACGAAACACAGAACCGGAGCGGGATTCCCCCACCACTCACGCTAAAAGTCGAAGGATTTTAACAACCAAACGACACGCCATCCCCGGCTGTTTATAACGGCGCACCGGAAATCGTCGTGGAAATTCCACGTTCCCGTGGCGGGGATGTTAGGACACGCGGCGTTACCGAGACCCAACGCGTTACAGTTATAATAAAAGCGAGCAAGAGACAAAGAAAAACACGTGATGGATGTGTGTAGGGGGGTGGTTTGAGATAGGGCATGGGAAAGGAGAGCAGTGGTTGTGAGAGTGCGGAAGAAGGTAGGGAAAAATAAAAATATTGAAACGAGAGTGGGGACAGGCGAGGGATGTAAAAGAGAGAGAGAAAAGAACGAGATGGAAGCGAATACAGGCGAGGCGAGCGAGAGGAAAGAACAATGAGCAGGAGAGCTGGGAGACAAAGGAGAACGAACTTGAGGTTTGAGGGATGACAAGTCACAGTGGATACGGGTTGGAGGAAAGACGAATACGGCAATGAGAGAGAAAGGAAAGATGAACTGAAGATGTTAAGAGGCGGAATGGAAGAGGGGTGGGTAAGAAATACACGTGGGGAGAGAATTCGGCGAGAGACGAGAGAGACAGCCAGAGGTTTCGCAGCGAAGAGACACGGGGGGGAAGACAATCACGTGGCAGTGGGGTGAAGACGACGATGTGTGAGGTGAAGACAAAGGGGACAGGCGCAGGCTCTAGCTACTGAGGTGCGTGTGGTGTGTGGGGTGTGCTGTGTGTGGGGTGTGCTGTGTGGTGTGTGCTGTGTGGTGTGTGCTGTGTGTGTGTGCTGTGTGTGCTGTGTGTGTGCTGTGTGTGTGTGGGGTGTGCTGTGTGTGTGGGGTGTGCTGTGTGTGCTGTGTGTGTGTGGGGTGTGCTGTGTGTGGGGTGTGCTGTGTGTGGGGTGTGCTGTGTGTGGTGCTGTGTGTGGTGCTGTGTGGGATGTGCTGTGTGTGGTGTGCGTGGTGTAATCACCGCCGAAGAGATGTGGGGCGAAGCGCACGGGCAAGGAGCGCGGGATCCCCGCCAAGCCCAGGATGCCTCCCGCCGCGGAGGCCGCCGCGGAGGCCGGCGCGTCGCCCTCGTCGGGGCTGCTCCCCTCAGAGTCGCCCGAGCCGCGAGACGAGGCCGGCGAACGCCTCCCGGGGACGCCCAGGGCCCGCTCCCTCTCGCGCGCTCGCTCCCTCAGCCCCGCGGACCCGCGACTCGAGGCGGCGACGCCCGCGCGGTACGAGGCGGAGGCCGCGGCTGCCGCCGCCGCCGCAGCCGTCGTGGGGGTCGCGGGTCCCGAACCGCGGGCAGGGCCCTCAGCGCCGGCGAACGGGCCCGCCTCGGCGTCCGAACTCTGGTTGGCCCCCATTATTTCCGACCGCGAGTGTGTGTGTGTGCGCGCTTATATATAGATAAACTTGCGGTGCCTGGGGATACTCTTCTCTCTCCGACTCGGTGTCGCTGTCTCGTCCCCTACCCACCCCCCCCAGCAAGGGCCTCGCTTCTCCGTGCACCACCACGAGCCCCGAAGTCAGACGCGGCCCGCCCGCGCCGCCATGTCGCGCCGTGCGCGCGCGACGCGACAACCCGTGCGACGTCACCGCAACAGCCGTCCGCAAACGGAATGACGTCACGCGGGTCTCGGAGGCGTGTGTTTGTTTGGGGATCTGTGCGCGGTGACGTCATCGGCGCGTGTTTAGCGGGGAGGGGTGGAGGAGTTTTCTCTCTCCGGGATGGGTGCCGTGACGTCACCGCGCTGTGACGTGATGTCGCCGTGCGTTCATTCCGCTATCTGTGTATATAGCAGCTATGTAATCATACCTGTCCAACGCCTTATAAGTGACCTACATTATTACAGACCAATTCAGACCTTATCGGTCACCCCGTGTCATTATACATCTCAACGTTAATCCTACAAAGTCCCATCACAAGGGAGAAACACAAAATAAAACAAAATGTGCCCCTATTAAAACGGCTGCCATGCCCATAGACACATACGGTTAAACCGTATGTGTCTATGGGCATGGCAATATGTTCAGGAGATAAGCTTCGAGGTCTGCTAGCCGCGACTTGGAGGGTGAGTTTGTGTAGTTTGTTTGACTATTCATCCTCCGTCGAAGGAGCCCAGCAACTCTGCGGTCCGTGGTTTTGGACTGGGTGGCCACAGCGGTGACTTGGGTGAGCTTTTTTTGGAGAATGTGTGGCAAAGTGACGTAATTGTGCGAAGGCGAATAGCGTGGGTGACGTAAAACCCGAGACGGTACGAGCGACATGACGTATTTGATGACATGACGTCACGTGCGAATGTAGACGGAATTTGCGTCACTATTCGCCGATTTCGCCCCGAACAGCTGGGCGTGATGTAGCCTGCAAGGCTCGCGCGGAGGTTACGTCATGGATGTAACGTGGTTTGACGTCATGCGTGGCAAATTTGAATGACGACGCCTCTGAGTGTAAGTTTTTTGTCATTAAAAAATAATAAACGCGAGGCGTCTCTTTGCAAGGGTGTCCGTTACAAAGTGCAACATTGGCGAACAACAGTTGTATTAGTTTAACACGTAGGCTTTCGCGACCGATATCATCCATAATACAGGATTTTTTTGGGTTAGATCGCGTAAATGTGTGTCGTTAAACCCGCCACCACCCGACACAGCCAATTAGTAATGTTTGTCACATAAACAGAACATGCCAATGAGTTACTAGTACAGCACACCGGTGTGTTGGACAGCAAAGCCACAACATTTACAATCTGAGTACGACGTTTCACCAGTAATTACAACTAGCTTCATCAGGCAACACATGGCTATCATCAGGCGACAAATTCGGATATCGCCTGATGAAGCTGGTTGTAATTACTGGCGAAACGTCGTACTCAGATTGTACATGTATTATGAACAGTTGTATTTGGAAAGTGAAAACGCGAGAAATAATATTTAGTTTCTGATGTACTTTATTTATCTTTTGAAAAAAGAATAGGGAATTCATACACGGTCATCATCATTAACACATTCTCCTGCGGAGGGGGCTGGTAGGAACGTCGGGTTGCTCGGTCAATGGCCAGGGTCAACGGCGGCACCACGTGGTGTATTCAGCACAATATGCCCGACTGTGAGGGCGGGCACAAGCCGGCGTGAGTAGGTGAAACGTTGAGTTTTATAAGGGCACCACGGGGTAACCAGCCCCTCCCCACCCAGCCCCACCCCTCCCACCCCCCACCCAGCCCCTCCCCACCCTCCCAGCCCCTCCCCTCCCAGCCCCACCCCGCCCCTCCTCACCCCACCAGCCCCACCCTCCCCACCCAGCCCCTCCCTCCCCACCCTCCCCACCCAGCCCCTCCCCACCCAGCCCCTCCCCACCCTCTCCACCCAGCCCCTCCCCACCCTCCCCACCCAGCCCCTCCCCACCCTCCCCACCCAGCCCCACCCTCCCCACCCAGCCCCACCCTCCCCACCCAGCCCCACCCTCCCCACCCAGCCCCTCCCCACCCTGTCCACCCAGTCCCTCCCCACCCTCCCCACCCTCCCCTCCCCACCCAGGCCCTCCCTCCTCACTCCACCCAGCCTCACCCCTCCCATTTTTAGATGCACGACGGACGGACAGACACAATAATCCCCTGTGGGCTGGTGGTGTTACCAGGAGGGTCCTACACAGTGTTATCAGCCACGGTCTATCCACTACTCATCACCAACAGCGTCGGTGGAGAGTCATGACGTCGATAGAGAGAGATGACGTCGATAGAGAGACATGACATCGGTAGAGAGACATGACGTCGGTAGAGAGACGTGATGTCATCGCGCCTCTCTCCTCCTCACATATTTCCCGGATCCGTCCACGGCGTTGCAGCAACACGTGGAGTACAGTGCAGAGTGCGTGTGGGCACTACACAGGTAACGAAGGTGTTGTAGAGTTATGGTTATCTTCAGTGAAACTCAGAGAATAACGCCGTTAACCTGGTCGTGTTAACAATTAAAACAACTAAGCGCATATATGTGTGTTTTTTTAAAACTAGAACGGCGATCTAATGTGCAGCATTGACGATCACGTTTAGGTGCGTTTAACATGCGACCAATCTTCATAATAAGGGTTTTTGGGTTAGATCGCGAAAGTATAAATGCGTTGTAACCCTCCCACCACCCGACACAGCCAGTAAAGGTTAAACAAAACGCGCCAGTTAAATGACTTTCTACAGCCCACCGGTGTGTTTGGAGAGTAAATCCACAACGTTTTACAATTTGAGGCCGACTGTTTCGCTGGTAATGACATCCAGCGTCTTCGGGCGATTGTCCAGAATAGTTTAATGTGCGAGGCCCATCCAACGAGGAAGCTTTCAGAGGCCAAGATCAATCCGCCGCTGGATGGATGCCCTCTCCCATAACTTATAACGATGTAACAATCCGCCTAGACTCCCCCCCCCCTCCCACGAAAACACGAACTGGTGTCGCTCAAATGTACGCAGCGAATGTAGTAGATTAGGGGGCGCGTTCTGGGTCTGCCTGGGCTAGGCTACGGATTTGTTCGTGTTTAAGTTCGTTAAGGTCCAGTGGGGATCTCTAAACGTGGTCTAGCCGTGATCCCTCCTCGCTTTAGGCAATGTCACGACACTCCTTGCGATGTGTGGGTTATGTTTCGGGAAAAATCGGCAAAAAAAATATTTTAATAAACGTAACTGAATACGTCCTCGAGTCTCGGCAACGTTACAAATAACAACGCGTCCTTAATGATCGCGTTAACTTTGACGGACATTCAAATAGCGAATACATCGGCAATATTGAATATTTTGTATTGTATATAATCGAGGACGTGCGAAATCAATCGATAAACACCTTCAACGATCAAACGGATTGATTTTAGATATCGATTATGAAACGTTTCGTAGAATTTTCAACAGCTTGTGCCGACTGAATGGAAAGCGTACAATACACTATTGTTACATCATGCTTCTCGATAGTGAGTAGCGAGTTTATCTTGGGGTTTCAGTCATTTCATAGCTGTCAACTAAAAATACGGATTTACCCTGGATTCTTGTACAGGGAAATTGAGTTTTAAGATCCATACATCGTGCAGCCGTTTCAATACGGACAACAACAACAACAAAAATCGACAATTTTAGAAACATGTTTAGCTATTTGTGTTTGTCCATTGTGATGGGACTTTGTAGGATGAACGTCGAGACTTATAAGGGGCACGGGGTGACTAATAAGGTCTGAATTGGTCTGTAATAAGGTAGGGGCAGTGATAAGGAGTTTCGGTATTTCATGCCGATGGGAGGAGTGGTGTAAGAGAGGCCCACGTCTACAGCCTGTTTATCCTGAAAGTTTACCCGCGATTGGAGTGGCCTGCTCGGCTTACTTGCAGTCTCCTGCACCCCCCTCTGCACCGGGCCTGGCTAACTTCACCGTGGATAGCGAGACGGAGGGAGATGTGAACTACCTCGCCTGGTACACAGGAGGTCGTGGGTTTAATCCCAACCCTTGATGCCTGCACTGCTGTATATATATTTTTTATTTGCGGTGTGTCTCTCGCTCCCTGTGGTCGCGTGGATTTTTCTCCATAAACCTCCACGTTTCGAATCAACGTGCTTTTTAAAAATATTTGGCTGTTATTAATGTACACGATGATAAGTCACTTGGTTTAGCTATCACATTTATGGCCAGGTCGCTTCTGAAAATGAGCCGCAGAGCTCAGTTGGGCCTTTGCCTGGTAAAATAAAATAGCTTAATAGTTTGGGCTTTCTATCTGGATCCTAACAAAAAACTTCCATTCGTGGCAATTTAAAAACCCCTTGGGCTGATTTTGTCAACGTGAGTGTGGGTTGACCAGTGTTAGTACAAATAATGTGACAAATGCTGCTTCCGGGAACGTAAACAGTGAGAATTACAGGCTAAATAAAATAACATGTTAATTTAAAGCATTGTTTTTTGTTGTACCTAATTATTATTAACTTGATACTTGTTTGCTATGAGATAGCCAAGCTTTGTTCTTATGACCAAATCCCTCCAGAATGCGCGCCTGATCTTGTCAGATCTGGGAAGCCCAAAGCAGGGCTTAGCCTGGATAGCGGACTGTGCCACAAGGTGTTAGGCTGCTTCCCAGAGACGTCGGCCCAGGACAGAGCGACGAAATCCATTGGTGGTACTATACTTCTATGCGCCACGTCTACAGTATACACAAGGGGTTGTTTGATAAATCAGTTGTTTTTCTTAGCATGTGCGGTAACCGCTTTGGGTAAGAACGGTTACCGGTTTTGCAGCTCGTATGTCTGAAATAAATCTAACATTTCCATTTTTTTACTGAGAAATTATGGCAAATGTACCATGGGGTTATTTTGGCCGCCGTGTCGTTTGGGAATGTGCGTGTGCCAATCGGTGCATTCGTTACTGAGACCGCACTAGAAACAGTCCACTGGATAAGAAAGAAAGCAGTTGCTGATTTCCCAGCACCCTTTGCCAAAACCAACCGCGCACACCGGCGTTGTGACGTATGGTCAAATAAACTCAGTCCTTGTGAATGTCGTGGGGAGGCCCTCATCCCGTGGTGGGTTGTCTAAGTGGTTTTATGCGACCGGGTACTCTTGGTTGCTACTTGAAGTTGATGCTGATGACCTTGAGTGTCATGTCCGTGGTACAGCGTGCGGCAAGATGGGCAAGAACAAGAGTCGGCCGCCTTCACAGAAGCAGAATGGCCTCTTCAAAGTGGCCAATTCAAAACACCTGAAAGTGAAGAACAAACCTAAAGCCGTGATGACCAACCTGAAAAAGGCAAGGCAGGGATCACATCGATCTGTTGATAACCCCGGAGCAAAGAGTAAACACCACATGTCACCTCCACATGTCTTTCATTGTAAACAACACTGATTAGGTTTTAATTTTCTATTAATTTCATGTTAGTCGTAATGATTATGAAGCCACCTATGATCAAATAATCTGGGACACGACCAGGCTCGTCAGATCTGGGAATCCAAAGCAGGATTTGAGCCTCGATAGCGCTTTTAATGGATGACCGCCATGCATGGCAGGTGTCATAGTCGGCTCCGCTACGTGATGGGCCGCAGAGGGCATTGCAGAAAAACCCATATCCCTGTACTTTTTATGCTAGCACATCTGTGCTCTCTGCCTTCAACTCACGATCACTAGCCCGGTGAAGTAAGGTCAGATAACACCTGCAGGACCCGCACGGCTTAAGGGATTGACTAAAAAGAGAGCTGTACGTACGTGCACACACATGGCGTTAGATTTACATGCACACCGGTGCGGCACCTGGTTTAGCGTTCGCTTGGGTTGTACCTTAACACCGTTCTTCCTCTTCGTGCCGCGCCGCAGATCAACATCAAGAACAAGGAGAGGGTGAGCGACAGCGACAAGAACTTCAGTGAGGTGCACGCGCAGGTGGCCAACCCCACCGAAAGCGGCGCAAAGGTGGCCGAGCCAACAAAGGTAATGCCCAACAAACGCTGAAGACTGTGGGGGCCATTGTCCAAAACGTCACCTATTGTATACAGTGTTAGTGATGGACATGTTGAGTTTCTTTTGTGTGTTTTTTATTTGTCCCGAAATAATGTCTTTCATTTTGACAAAACGCTTTGGGGGCCCTTTGTGCATCGGTTAACTTTTTTCAACAAGGGATGTGAGGGAGCCACTGTGGTTCAGAAAGGTCCACACCCAAGCAGTCAATCAGTAGGGGGCAACTAAGATCGCTATCGAAATCGCGCAACTTAAATCGTTGCCTGCGACTGCTTTGTCCACATGTGATCCCGGGTAGTTGTACGGCAAGGAAATTAAATGGCATATATCGAGTTAAAATCTTGATTTGGTCGTTCCTATGAGGTCAAGACACCTACAGTTGATCATCGATTTTCCGGTTTCCAACACCTGGCAGTCCCGGGCTGATCCGGCAAAAACCAGCAAAACAGCTCCAAAGTCTGTACCAGTCGTAGGATCAGCACCATGTGCGTGACAAAAAAAGTAGCCATGCCTGATTTCAGTGTTGAATATTATATACAGTATATTGTACACTACATACGACTTATTGAAAATACTGACGTATATACATCATGCCATGCAGAGTATTTTTAAAGTACGATATTTGGCACTTTGTTTATGCCAATTTAAAAGAGTAAACAAATTTAAAACAGCTAAAATATGTAACAACACCTAAAAACGTCATACAATAATGTACAAAATAAGCTATTTTAAATTATACAATTATCCGGCGTTTTCGAAAATCCAGGATAATTGATTATCTACTGTATTTAAGAATCTGGCTCAGCTGACACCGTGATTCAGATTTTCCGGGTTGTTATTCTTCCCGATGAGGTTTGATGTAGTTTTGAACGAAAAGTCTCCTAATTGCCCATTTCATTCGTGATAATTTTTCAACCTTCCTGTGAGCCTAAAAATGTTTCACGGGCGATTCATTTATTTGGCGGAGTCAGGTGGTGGATGGTTTATGTAACCTTGGCCACATTACGTGACCGAACACAAAAAAATATATTATGAATCAATATTCGCTGCAAAAACCTACGAGGTGAGTTAAACGGCGTGTTCAGGATTTTAGTAGCGAGTCGTAGATTTCAAAGGTGCATGTGATTAAAATGCATCGCTGTCAGTCTCCTCTGTAAGCGAACCAGTTATGCAACTGATTGTAGAGACGTCCACGTGAAAGCCATTCAATTCCATGTGAATACGTTGCGCAACTGATTGTTCAGTTGTGGACCCGAAGTCCATTCGAGTTTGCTGTTAAACACAGCTTGGGTGGGAAGAGTTAAATGCAACAACTATCAGAGTTTTAACAGATTTAAAAACAAATACTTGTTCCACTGCTGTAGGATGGTGTTGGGCCCTTAAAAAATTATAATTTAATTGAGTGACGCAGCAGACAAGCCCATTTGTGAGGCCTGTTATCACTTTTAATTTTAATGAGACTGGCTGCAGGGAGTAGCTTGTGGGTTTTTTAGAGCAAATTTTATCAAAGTGGCCAAATACAGATTGGCTTGGGGTTGTGCCAGCAGTACTGACCATAAGCATGTAACTCACGAGGTGGCTAGGAGATGTTAACTATCACGCCTGGTATACAGGAGGTCGTGGGTTCGATCCCGACCCTGACGCCTGTACAGTTGGAGTTTGCATCTTCTCCCGTGGTCTCTTGGATTTTTCTCTGGGTCCTTCGGTTTTTTCCTTCCACATTCAGAAACATGTATTTACAGTATTTAGCTGTTATAAATTTCCACATAAGCTACTTCTTTCAGCTATTATTTGTGGTCAGGTTGCTTTGGTAAAAGAGTTGTATAGCTCAGTGGGCCTTGCCTGGTAACAAAAAAAAGTTGTAGTTCATAGTTTTGAAAATAGATGAATAAACTAATTGTCCACTTAAATCCTAACCCCAAATTGTTGCAATTAAATGGTTGATAGGATATTAATTGTATGCATGCTCAGCTAACAGCCTCATGCAGGGATGGGTGTCACACCACCGAGTCACCCAGCACCTTCATGAACAGTGTGCACGTGGTTGGTTGTGGTTGTTGTAGATCACGCGGCAGAGGGCGGCTCCTGTGCAGGCACCCAATGTGGAGGACGCTGCACAACTCTTCTCGCAGCTGTGAAGAGGTGGATGTGTGGCCGCGACGATGATGGGGACCACAGCCCCAATAAGGTTAGTTTGACACACGTGGGAAATAACCCCCACGATTCGATGGCCCTGAAATTCACTCTTAATTTCGAGCAGTTATATCGGTCCAAATATATCAGTGTAGTTTGTTGGCGTGGCAGATTTGCTACAAAAAATACAAAAGATTCATTTTATGCAAAAAGGTGCCCAAGCATTCTAGTTTATTTTGTTTAACTTGGTGAGAATTCAAGAGGCCAGGATAGTCTCATTTGTAAGTAACCTGGAGCAATTATCTGCCAGTCGGGGAAAATGATTGATGTGTAGTCACAATTTAGTAACTTGCAGTTAAATTGAGAATTTTGAAAATTTGGACCCGAACGACGTCATGGGATCTGTGACGTCCATTTTGGACATGGAGTAGATGGCGCGTAATATAAGTGGTCATTACACTTGCAGTAATTATCAGGGCGGCTGCTGGATCTGAACCGTGAACCTTTGCAACAAACGGTGAACGTGCTACTGCTAGGCCATGTCTAGAATGTAAAGGTTTTTGTTAAAAGGGTATGATTAGACTAAAGTGGTTTATCAGTGTTAGATTTCATCCCAAAAAGTTACATGTAATTTATCAAAATGTTCTACTTAAAGTGAAACCTTGTTACATGGTAACAAGTGCTTAAAATAAGGCTATACATGTGAAATGTAACCATCTTACAAGTCAAAAGGTACAGGGAACGTCAATTAAATTAATCGCACCATCTGCGTTACAAGTTTAAAGCGGGTTTTATTTTACGATTCCTTCAGCAATTATAAGAACCTAAATGAATTTGTGAAGTCACCGAGGTAGTGAAACGAACCATCAGCAGAGCCACACGAATGAGTAACTTAACGCTTTAATACTCATTGACAAAAAGGCAAACAAGAAACACACGAGTCAACAAATATACCTTCACGTAAACAAAAGCAACCGTTATCAGCTGCAGGGGGGGGGGCATTGCCTGCGGGCTGGCGAGCGCTGGACTCGCTATGAGACCGTGTCCAACCCACCCTCCATGTGACCCGAAGGAGTGAGCTGGTAAGACGTTATTAATAAAAGGTACATCAGTGCATCATAAAAAAAAACCTCGTACAATTAAAATTATATTCTGAGTAAAATATACATTGAGATGTAGTGACCATGTGGGTGGGTTGTGCTCTCCATGGCCTACGTTGTGAGTGGGGGTGTCAGGGGTCCCCTTCCTGTTCGGGATTTCCATTGAAGGTATATAATTCTCCAATTTGTTTTCGGCTTGTACCTCATGTTGTTTACCCTCGTGTGCACGAACGGTGAACTTTATCTGGGTAACTGGGTTTCCTCCCAGACGAAGCAAAAGCAACATCAGCTGGCCTATGTCAGAGAGTTGAGCCAAACGGCATCAATCAGCTACACCACCACCAGCAGCCGCCGGCAATGCTGCATCATGGTGCGAAAGCGAGCTTATGTCCCTGAAGCTCCCAGCACGTGGGCCAGAATGTCATACCAATGCCGAACAACACTCGGTACAATCTGAAAACGTTGGGAAGCTATACAGCATGACCGTGAAAACCTACGCAGTGGTATTTGAGGGATTTCAGTTTAGTGGTGAACAGGCACAGAAGTAATTGTGACAGGCAATTGAGTTCCAGTAGCAGGATACAAACACTGGCTTTTTCTTTTACATAACAGGCAACGTTGTAGGCCAGCAAAAGTCCACGGAATGATTTGAGGTTTAAGTTCACGGAAAAATGTGTGTTACTTCCTTGCCTGGATCACGACAGAATGTGTGTTCAGGGGTAACGAATACAGGTATGTGTAGTGGCTGCTGGGTTGGGAGTGGTAGCAGTGTTTAGCACACTGGTGCTACGAACCCCGGCCACCCAAGTTTGATTCCCGTTCACCCGTATCATCAGTGGCAAATATCTGAACTCATCTTGGGCCTTTCATCACCTCAACATGCCCCGAGTTAATGGGGTGGTTGTTTCACGAGGAGAGGATTTCCCTTACCTCATGACCAGCTGTGGCTTGGCAGTATACATCTCAATACAAATCAGTTGAGCTGGTCCTGGACCTCCCCTAGGTTGACTCGGCCTCAAGTGAATACCTGGTATGTTGTGTAAACAATGGCATTGGGGAGACAAAGGTTTCCAGGGTGTGGTGCGTGCTAAATCACCCCTTCAGTGTCAGCCTTCATAGTAGCTCGCTAGCAGCGCATGCCCCAACAGTTTTGTGCAGGCTTTCAAGTGTAGTGTGGCAGTGTGCAGGACTGTAAATTGGCAGTGTTGTCCATGAGGTGTGTGTGTTTGTTTCAGGCAGTCAGCAGCACCCATCACTGCCACCCGTCGACCCAGCTGGCCGACCCTGCCCTGCGCTGGGTGTAGCTCCCAGCTGCTGCGGCCCGATCTTTATCCCGTTTGCCTGAAACATAGCCAGGTGCAACACGCGCACACACACAGGCAGGAAGCATATACACACTCTCAAGATGAGGTGCCTACGTTGCATAAGATGTGGCAGTGCTAGGGATGTAATGACAACACGAATTTCAGCTTAAATGTGATCTAAATACCATGTCTAGACATATTAAACAAATAGAAGTAATACAACAGCAGGATGTGGGGGGGGGGGCAGGGAAGCATGGACATCCGTTTAGCCTGTGGCTGTATTGATAATGTGCAATAGATATGGTTGTGCGACGGACTTCTATCTCGGGCAGTGCCTCTACCTCGTACATGTCAATGTTGCTGCTCACAGCTAGCCACGTAGCTGTTACTGTACTTTACAGGTTATAAGACACATTCTTGTAACACAGCCAACCGTGCCAATTGCAGGTGCTGGGTAAGGAGTAACACCCACACCAAATCTTTGTACTTTTATCCTTTAAAAAAAATTACTGAGTCCTCTAAGTTTGACTATACCAGCACCAACGAATTTGGGGGAAATGGATCAATTCACTCCCAAGGTTGTTTGAGAAATATTTTAAGAAATTAACACAACAATCTGAGCAGGGTAAGCGACAAGGCGTGACACCACGGTGTCTACAGCATTACCACCCCACAGGAGGCCTCCAAATATAATCTCTGCTATCATTTCTAGTGAGTACTGTGTTAACTAATATAACTTGTTATACAACACCTTTTAGGGTATCCTTTTGTCATCGATTTTGGTACTTTTTTATTTACGAAAACAAATTATCCCCAGGAATGGATCCTAACTTTATATTGTCAAGTCAACTGTAAAATAGGCTTTGATTTACATTGTTTTGCCTAACATAGTGTTTTCCAGGGATGAATCCCAAACGTAAAAAAGAGGACTTGCCCTACATACATTCTAGAATAAACAAAGCAAGTGTTTAAATTAGAAATTTACGACAGAGCAGATGCTGGGATACAAACGCCCGTCTTATAATCTGGAGAATATAACAGTGGAATTAAAGTTATTGAATATACCCAATGCCAATTAGGTTATTCAAATCTGGTTTTTCATGTGGAAGTGGATCCAATACTTGATTCTCTTTCTCACAGGAATCGTTTCAATGATGATTACAGGCATGCAACTTGCTAGATACTCAGTGGTGTATCCTTTTCTCTAAACACACTAGCTACATGAAAATCAAAGTTGGTGGCCAAACTTTGGTATCCAGCCTGACCAACACTTGGGCAAATTCAGACTCGCATGGGGTGATATATAGCTGGTGCGTAGTTTAAATCGTCCGGCTGTGATAAGTCACAAATTCGTGACGGGGTAACTAAACAAAAGCACAACAATGCTGACCTCAAAAAAGTCAGAATGCTCGAAGGTTACCTCATTGTTGACGTCAAACACGCCTTCCTGGATCTTCTCGTAGATTTCTCGCGCCGTGTTGATGAAGGCCTGCAGTAACAGGAACACAGGTGCATGAAATTAACTTTGTATCATATTCGTGTGTTAAAAAGATTGTAAGTTATTATTGCCGTTTCCCTTTATGCCGTCAATGATGCTTTACGTCAGAGGGCTGAATACGACTTTCAGACACCACACCCCTTTACTGCTATCCCTACTGATGAGGCAAAAAATAATGCAATTAGTAGGCCCTTGCAGTGAAGGAAACAACCCCATTAAAATGATAAACTTGCCAGGTTAATGATATTTTGTTCTACTGCTACCTATTGGTGCCGATAAGATGTAGGTTTTCCTGAGCAATGTCATTTACAGTAAAACCTTGGATTGCAAGTAACTTGGTCTTGCGAGTGTTTTGCAAGACGAGCAAAATGTTAAAATAAATATTAATTTGATAAACGAGCGAGGTCTTTGCAATACGAGTAGTACGTATATACGCTTTGTCTTCCGAGCGTCACGTGATCACAACTGATATACGAGTGCTTTGGATTACAAACACGTTTCCGGAACGAATTATGCTCGCAATCCAAGGTTTTACTGTATAAGTTATTTTTGTGGGTGCACGTTGATGACATTACACCGCCTGTCTTGAGTCCCAAGACTGGAGGACATTTTCACAATTCTGGTTGTAACTAGCAGCGAAACGTCATACCCAGCTGTTAAATGATGTGTATTGCTTTCCAACATAAGTGTGCTGAAGCAGAAATAATTTGGCAGGTCTGGTCAAGTGACAACCTTCATGTGCTGTGTCAGGTGGGCGGAAGGTTTACGCCACACATTTTACTTGCGCAATGTGACGACTAAATATAATTTGCGAGCGGTGGGGTTCCTCACCCCCGTTTTACTTTTACGTTTGGATATTTGTTCAAATAAACGCAACTTAAAGCATTTATATACGAGTCAACTGGCATGTGAACCTATGTGCCTGGCTTGCACGGAAGGAGAGCCTGTGTGTGCGTGGGTCCTTCGGTCGACTCAGCCTCATGAGTACCTGGTGCAGTGTGTAAACATTGCCGCTGCTAGGGAGACAGGCTGTCTGTCGGGCGTGGTGCTGGCCACCCACCCCGTCGTGTGCCACAGTGCCCAGCCTTCATCAGTGCTACTCGCTAACAGCACTTGCCCCCACAGTCTGTTAAGGCTATACAGGAGGGGGGGATCTTTGTCATTGTGGGTCCTCACCTCCTCAACGTTCGCCGCCGTTTTGGCCGATGTCTCCATGAAGACGAGGCCGTGCTCGCGCGCAAACGCCTCCCCTTCCTCGCACTTCACCTCGCGGCGCGACTCCAGGTCACTGGGCACGCAAGGGCAGTGGCGCAGTTAAATGCAGCTCTGAATCAATGCACATTCATGTAAATTATTGTGGCAAATGCATATGCAAGTTTGTTTTGTTCTAGCTAAGGGAAGGTACAGCCCCTGCAATTACAAGTTCATGCCACTGCTGGTTCAAAGGCCGCGATAACCGGTATTTGGCCTTCTCTTCCTATTCTTGGTTCTTTCGGTAAAGTCACGTAGAAGGGAAACAATAAAATAATAAAAATATAAAACAATACAATTCTCACGACGTTTCGACTGCAACACAAGCAATCGTCAGGTGTGAAAACCACAACAACAAAAATTGAAAAAAGGGGTGGTTATTTTTAACGTTATCACCACAGAGGGATTTGACAGTTTTTCAGATGGACGAGTCCATCTATGTTCGGAAAAGAGGAGGGGGGAGACGAAAAATAATGGATGCGGTCTGAAAGCCACCTTAAGCGTGATCAATCAATTAAGACCCGAAATGGTTTATAAAATCCTTCCAATGATTGCTAAGCCAGAATCCATCTTCTCAGTTGAAATTGTCTCTGTTTGTATATGTGGATAGCCTCATGAACGAATCTCTCATGGTAGCCAGATGGCTTGCAAAGAACCTCTGTCTTGGGTCTTAATTGATTGATCACGCTTAAGGTGGCTTTCAGACCTCATCCATTATTTTTTGTCTCCCCCCTCCTCTTTTCCAAACATAGATGGACTCGTCCATCTGAACAAACTGTCAAATCTCTCTCCGTGGTGCTAACGTTAAAAAATAACCGCCACTTTTTACAAATTTTCTTGTTGTGGTTTTCACACCTGATGATGATTGCTTGTGTTGCAGTCGAAACGTCGTGAGAATTTTATTGTTCAATATTTTTATTATTTTATTGTTTCCCTTCTACGTGACTTTACCAAAAGAACACATGCTAGAGTGTGCAGGTCAACCATGCGCCCCCCCCCCCACTTGTCCTGCCCACGTGCCCCATTCTGCAGTCACCTCTTGTTGCCGATGAGCATGATGACCATGTTGGAGTTGGAGTGCTGCCGGGCGTCCTCCAGCCACGCTGTTAGGTGGTTGAACGTGTCTCTCCTGCACCCCGAAGTAACAGCCGTGGCAAAATAGATACATAAAAAAAACTGTTCGGAAAAAATGCATGAGCATGGATTGTGTGTTCCGCTGTCCAACATGCGTTTGTCCGAAGTAGTATTTAATCACCATTAGGGAAACCAATGGGTAGCTGTCGAGGGAAAATACCTTTGTACATTTCCTTTCTGCTCTGGTTGTGGTGTCAAAACGCTTTAAGCAACCCCTGTAATCTATTTGAGCAGTTTTCAATTGGGAAAGTCCCTAATTGCAAAAATACTTTATGCTACCGCCTCCCCCGTTTTAAGTGAATACACATAGCCAATGCATCAACGCTTTCTACCATAGTTGGAAAGCCTCAAAAGGATCAACAGATAAGCAGTTAGCTCTCACACGCTCATGAGTGGAGGTGACCCACATGCCTAGAAATGGACATTTTTCCAAGAAAAAAGTTAGGCCCTTTCTGGCAGGCCAGGCTGTGGAGGAGTGTCACACCTGGTGATGTCATAGACGAGCAGGGCCCCGGCCGCCCCGCGGTAGTACGAGCGCGTGATGGAGCGGAATGACTCCTGCCCGGCCTACACACCACATGCGCGTCACAAACAGCTTAATGATTTCAACAGCTTCATGATTCAAGCAGCTGCACGTTACAGCGCAATCGGCAGCTCCTGACTACCCGCTGCTGCCCATGACAAGAAATGGCTTCTATGGTGTGTGATTGCGTTCAAGTGGACTCCTCGCCATAACCATGGGTTAATTTTAACAGTATCTTTAGCAGCTGGGCATACCATGCACTAGTACACCTCTCGCTATGGCTGTGGCTACTAGTTTCATACCTACGTGCCTACTTTGGTAATCTAGGAAAATATTTCCGGGGAAAATTAAGCTTCCCTTTTAACCATTGAGAATTAATCTTACGTGTATCCCGCTACCTTTATAGTGGTAGATTGCCACGACCGCTGTCGTAATGGCCATAAATGATTTAAGTAGAACCTCTTATAGTCTACTTAATGTTGAGCGCCAGAGTGGAGGCCGCTCGGCCGCAGAAAGCACTCTATTCATTGGGCGAACAGAATCGAGAGAAGTACCGTATCCCAGATCTGCAGCTTGACTTGCTTGCCGCCGATGGCGATCATGCGGGCCCCAAACTCAACGCCTGCCAGGCACATCAACGCACATCACCACCACACGCTGAGAAAAACAGTCACGCCGGTCTTCCGGAGGAACCATTATAAGCCCTGCTTTTAATGTTTCCAAACTCTTGGCAAAAAGCATGCAGGGGTGTGTGTGTCTTGCTGTCAAAGATAAAGTGTTTGGCTTTTTATTTATTCATATTGGCTGTGTGCAATGAAAGCATCTGTAAATGAAATCAACCCTACAGTTGCTGTAATGTTGACAGAACGTTAATTATAATGTAGATATGGTAGTCTATATGACTCACCAACATTTACAGCAGAGGCTTTATTTCCCAAAATGTTAACTTTATCCATTTGTTTTGTGCAAGGTGAATTTAAAGGTGGTGAAGTTTGGAAAAACAACCCCCATGATTGGCAATCCAGCAATCGATTGACAGGAGAGTTTTACGTTTTCATGTTCATGAGGATGGTGTTAAGTATTATGTGCTGCTGTTGCCTTGCGTGAGGAAATTAGCATTTAACAATTGCATTAAAATTTATTTTAAAGCTTGCATTAATTTGTGCTCGATTTATTTTTCATGCATATTGCATGAAACGTTACCTTTAAGTTAATTGGAATGAGAGGAAACAAAACAAACTAACATGAGAATAACAACTAGACAAAACAAGATTCTAAAATAAAATAGTGACCTGGATTGTGCAAATAAATAGTTAAATGCCTATTGTTAACTTTTTGACACATTGGATGTTAACTGGCTTGCAACTGCACTAAGTTATAGCGTGATTGTGCAATCCCATTCTGGGCTTACCGATGGTGAGGTCATGGACCGGCTGAAATCTTTTGTCTGTGAACTGAAGCAACAGGCACGACTTTCCCACCCCTGAAACGAACACACACATGCACAATTCAGAAACACGCATGCGCAGATTGGATTTAAAACACAAAAAGGTGCAGCCCTTCAGTTTCTTACACATGGACCTCCACTTGAGGGAGCTCAAGCCAGCCCCTGTAATGCAGTGTTCTTCACTAATTTTCAGAGGGGGGCCACTTTCGCTGATAAGACATCGATGTGAGGGCCGCCACACATTTGAATCCATTGGGTTTGTGGCCACACGATTATGGGGGGGGGGGGGGGGTGGTGTTTTCACATTTGTGTATTGTCAGGGGGCGCACTAAAGGCCACCAGAGGCCGCTAGTCGCCCACGGGCCTTGTAATGAAGAACACTGCCGTAGAAGGTGTTTTATCTCCTCTACCATGCTGGGAGGACATCTTTGAAAAGCGAGGATTACCTACACTTACCCCACCCTATGTGACCTGCTGATCATCGACTGTGATGTCCCCATTTATATAGCTAGCTGGACAGAGGTGAAGGGCTTTAAGAAACTTGCTCATTGTTTGAACTCCCGTGCCAGGAGATTGAATCAGAGCGTTGACTGGATAGTAAGTCCAGTGTGATATCACACCATGGCAGCACCCAGATTTCATTTAAGGTGTCCACAACCATCCCAACCATTGCTCATATAGATAGTTTTTACATGCGAAACAATTGCTTGCCAAACATTTCATGAAAAAACAATAGGCCATGTAAATACATTAACAATCTTAGCCTTCTTTACCCAGGAACTCACGGTACCGAGACATCCATTTATTAAAAAAAAGTCCTGGGACACATACAACAGTGACCAGAAGGTCACATGCCATGGATTAAAATGTTAACTTAAAAGTCATGTAGCAATAACCAATAATAACATTGCCATCATTAAAGATAGCGTGGTGGCACAGTGGTTAGCGCATTGTCCTCTGAACCCATCAATTCCCAGTGGACTAACATCAATGGTGAGTGAAATCTGAATGAGTCCCTGACACCCACCCACCATCAACTTGCACGAACCAGCGTGGTCAAGGAAAGTCACAATACCCTCATGACTGATACGGCATGGGGGGGACCTTCATCCAGCAGTCGATTCACAAAGAGATGTGAATTTTTTTTATGATAGTCTATGCTGGCGAACAGAGTGAACGTGGACGTTCAGAATAAAAAAAAACACCTAACTACTGAATCTCCTGGATTGTGACACTGGCGAACCATCAACCTCATCGGAACATTAACAAGCCGATGCGCACATCTCCTTTAACCCTTTAAACCTAATTGAAAATTAAAGCAAAGCCTCAGTGCGATTGTGATCACTCCTTCAACGCAGGGATAGCAAAACTACACGAACTCTCTCCTGAAAGCCCTCTCGTGGCAGACTTCGATATTGGCATTTAGCTTCTCAGCATATACGCAAGAAATGAAAAATATATCGTGTATTCAAACCAGCCTTTAAACCGAATACATGTGGCTACTTTTGGATGCATTTTCAATGAGTACATCCCATGCGTTTATTGACTTGACAGCCCTCTCCCAACTCGGAAAGCTAATTATGTCCACAATGGCCAACATTTTTTGGTGCAAGTGACAGAGAAAAACATGGTAAAATTAGCTTGCAGGTCAACATCGGCAAGCTCAATAGACCAACCACCTGCTGTTGCTTGCCAATCCACACAGGTTCTCGCAGTGGGTAATTTCACTTGTTATGTAACGCTCCGTCCAATGGACAGCGATGGCAAATATGGAAATAGGTGGTTTTAACGTCTGACGTTTTACCAGCCAACGTCACAGATGTTAACTCAGTGGGTGTTTCCAATTGGCTTTATTTACTTGTACAATGCAGGACCTTTCGTCAAACCATTGCACCTATGGTTGGCTACGTACTGTGCGAAAGAAGTTCAACATTCATAGATGAACGTATGTGGGCTCCCCCACTCAAAGACAGGAACTGGATTTACAATTCTAAGCACGGTACATTAAATTTTGATTTAAAGCTTTCCTGACTGCAGGGATTCATATTCTTGGTTCTTCCGGTAAAGTCACGTAGAAGGGAAACAATAAAAATATAAAACAATACAATTATCACGTTTCGACTGCAACACAAGTAATCATCACCAGGTGTGAAAACCACAACAAGAAAATTTGAAGAAAAAAAACCCGCCACTTTTTTCAAAAAACTGGTTTCAAATTTTCTTGTTGTGGTTCACACCTGATGACGATTGTGTTGCAGTCGAAACGTCGCGATAATTTTATTTTTTATATTTGTATTATTTTATTGTTTCCCTTCTACGTGACTTACCGAAAGAACCAAGAACACGGTACATTACTCAAGATCATTGCTCCCCTCATTGACTACTATGTACAGCGTCGAATTGCGTGTATTCAACATAAAAGGACGGGTGAGTACATTCCACGGCCTTGGTTAAGATGTTATGATACGGTATTTTTAAAGGAATATTTAAATGTGTGTAATCCATTTTTTCCCAAACACCCTTATTCTCTTAAGTAAACACAACAGGTACGTCAATTACACTGCCTTCACGACGCCAGATGATGTGCTATTAAGGGGCATTGTCCCAAAAACGTCACATCTTAAGATGTATTTTAAAGCAATGCTATTGACGAACGTGGTGAGATTTTGTGTTGTCAACTGCACTCGCGCACCACCGATTCATTTACAGTACAGTATTCTCCTAATAAAGCTCAAATTAATATTCTTTGGTTCTTTCGGTAAAGTCACGTAGAATGAGAATAAAATAATAAAATTCTCACGACGAAAGCTTTAAATCAAAATTTAGAGCTCAAATTATTAGAGAGAGAAGACCCGGACTGTGTCAATAACAACAGCCATCATTCGCCACGAAGTGCCGGTGGACGTCACCACGGCGCCCGTGCCAGGCTAGGTGCACTCTTGAGGCCACGTGCAGCGTTGTCGAAGGCTCGCTGGCAGGTCACGGGACAGACCCAGGTGCCATGGATTGACTGACCGAGATGACTGGCAGATGCACCAGCCGTACCCCCCCTCACAAATCTAATCGGAGACGTTTCGGGCAATGGCCCTCTCTCAGCGTCCAGGTGTGGAATTGATCACTGAAGACGAACAAAGCCCCCGCTCGTTCAGTTGAGCGCCACTCGAAATTCCCACCTCGCATCGACATCGCTCCCCCCACTCGCCATCGCCTATTCGCGCTAGGTAATCTGAGGCTTTGTTCATAACACATGTGGGTTCATTTGGGGATTGGTTGTATCGCGTAAATATAAACGCGTCGTGAAACCCGCCACCACCCGACGAAGCCCATTTAGTAAGGTTTGTCAAGTAAAGTAAAAAAAAACGTGCTAACGAAGGACTACTTCAGCACATCGGTGCATTGGAGAGTAAAACCCCACATAATTTACAATTCGAGTACAACGTGGTCGATTGGTGGCGGGTTAGACGACACATTTACGCCATCTAACCCCCTAAAAAAAACCTTTATTACGAATAACATTGGCCGCGAAAAGCCGACTACGAACCACGACTCCGGGTTAAACAGAGGCATTGTTTTGATTTAAAGCGTTCGTGACTGCAGGGATTCAAATTATTTTTTCAAATTTTCCTGCTGCGGTTTTCACACCTGATGATGATTGCTTGCGTTGCAGCCGAAACGTCGCGAGAATTTTATTGTTTTATATTTGTGTTATTTTATTGTTTACCTTCCACGTGGTGACTTTAGCGAAAGAACCAAGAATAAGGGGCATTGTTGTTGAGGCCGCCACGGGAGCCGCTAGGCCCGCCACGGCGGACAGGCTCGAGGAGTGGCTGGCTCCCTTTCTCTCTCTCTCGCTCGCTCTCTCTCACCCGTGTCCCCGATGATGATGTACTTGAAGAGGTAGGCGTACGACATGACGGCGAGACGGCGGAGAGACGGCGGGGGAAGAGAGAGCGACGCCGAACGCCGACGCCGCAACTCGAGCGCACGACCACCCCCGCGCGGCACGATCGGCTTCACCACTCCACACAACTCCTGCGCATGCGCAGACTACTTCTAGGGGTGGGAGGGGTTGTTGGAGGGGGGGGGTCACGTGCTCACGCAACCTCCCCGCCCCTCCCCCGAGAACTCCTCCCACTCTCCACCCGGAACCACGTGGCAAGTCATAAAGTTAAACGCATGTTAAAATTTCAAATTTTCCTGCCGTGATTATCACACCTGATGATGATTGCTTGCGTTGCAGTCGAAACGTCGTGAGAATTTTATTGTTTTAGATTTTTATGCTTTTATTGTTTCCCTTCTACGTGACTTTACCGAAAGAACCAAGAATATGAATCACTGCAGTCACGAAAGCTTTAAATCAAATTTTAAACGCATGTATTAAATCTCGATTTTTAAGCTTTCGTTACTGCATGGATTCATATTCTTTAGGTCCTTCGGTAAAGTCACGTAGAACTTTTTTTTTAAAAACAAAAAAACTACGACGTTTCGATCGCAACACAAGCAATCGTCATAATCTCTCCGCCTGATGAAGGCCGCTTGTGTTGCGATCGAAACGTCGTGGGGTTTTGCTTTAATTTTAAATGTATTATTTTTTGTTTTCGATTTACGTGACTTTACCGAAATAACCAATAATATTAATTCCTGCAGTCACTAAAGTTTTAAGTCAAGATTTAAAGTAAACGCACATTGCCATCGATTGTAATACGCAATGGGCGTGTTCGTCTGTCTGTAACAGGCATAGCTGTCAACCCCTTATCACCTTATTACAGACCAAATCAGACCTCCTTGGTTCACCCCGTGCCCCTTATAAATCTCAACGTTCATCCTGCAAAGTCCCATCACAAGGGAGAACCAGAATTTGTGTTGTTGCCCGTATGGAAATGGCTGTACGCCGTATGGACTCAATTTCCCTGTACAAGAATACGGGGTAAACCGTATGGGTTGACGGGTATGGAAACGCACCAGGGCATACAGGAGTCGTATAATGAAATAGTTTGGGTGGGGAAGGGATATAACGTCACACAACGCTGGTGAGGTTGCTGTAAGGTTCTGACTTGCCCCCTACTGGACATCTGTGTGGGGGGGGGGGGAAGAGCTTTAGAGCTCATCGGATTCGTCCAGTATAAATATTATTCTATGTCGGTAAAGTCACGCAGATAGAAAAAATAACAAAAAAGTACATTTATTTATTCTTTTTTATTTGATTGCTATTCTTTTTTATTCGATCTACGTGACTTTACCGAAAGAACCATAGAATATGAATTCCTGCAGTCACGAAAGTTTAAAGTTAAAATGTATAAAGATATAGGAATAGGTTTTACCCTTTTAACTGGCACAAAAACTGACACCTTTATTCAAGGCATCATGTTTGCAATGACCACAACACAAGCAGTCAAAATGCAAACAAAAAGAGACAACTCTGATAATAATATGCACTGTCCTTGAATTTGATTGGTCCACACCCGAGACGGCTTTTCTTAGAGCCTAGTCTCCATTGGTGTTGGACCAGAAGACGCCAAAAGGCGTACAACTCAAAAACAGCGCACTATCAGAGTATTGAGGGCTCGGGGTGTGCCAGTTAAAAGGGTAAAACCTATTCCTATATCTTGTTACTGGCAAAGGAGGTCTCATAATGTATAAAGATATTTATTGGGCTGAGGTGGAGCCGATGGACGAGTGCCGACGTCACGCCAGTTTGGGGTGATGTCACGAGACCTGGGTCGGTGAGATGCATTGGAGGGGTGATGACGTCACCTGATGTGGAGCGGATGGTTACGTCACGAAAGATTTGGAGGGGTCGCTGACGTCACGAGAGGTAGGTATCGGAGGGGGTCGTCAACGCGACAGCCATTTGGGTCAGACGGGCAATGACGTCACGCGAGATTGCGGTGAGGAGTGACGTCACCAGGCACAGGGGCGGGGCGCAGGGAGGCTTTGACGTCACGCGTGAGATGGAGGGGTAAAGATGACGTTAATTCATCTTCTGGGTTCTTTCGGTAAAGTCACGTAGAATGGAGATAAAATAATAAAAAAATAATAACAGAATGACGTTAATTCGTCGTACACCGGGTGTTACTGTACTAGTAAAGAATTGGCATGTTCTGTTGACGTGACAACCCTTACTAATTGGCTGTGTTGGGTGGTGGCGGGTTTCACGACGCATTTATATTTACGCGAACCCGAAAACCTTATGGATTAATACTGGCCGCGACAGCCTGCCACGTGCTAAACTGACGTATAAAACGCAGGCGTGGTGAGGAAAGAGGCGGGACGGGGGGGGGGTATTGTGACGTCACGCGACACTGCCCGCAGAGGGGGCACCGAAATACGAGCGGAGTGCAAGCAAACGACGTGGACAGGAATCGCCATGTGAGCGAGCAGAAGACATGCGGAGCTCAATTCATTATTAATCAGTGTGGACGATAAAGTGTGGAAACCCTGGAGGAATGTTCACGTAATACTCCACCAAATCGACGTAAACAATGCAACTTGGTCAAAAAATCTTCAACGGAACAACTTCTTTTTAAAGTCTCAAGAGGCGTTTTCGCGGGTAAAAAAAAATAAACCACAACGTCGAATAATACAAATTGATTCAAAACCCAAACGCAATTGAGCGCAACATCATTGCGTCGACTTTATTGAGCACACGGTCACCAATCCAGTGCAAACAAATATATATAATGTATATCTGACATCTTTATCCAAACGTGGGGAGGGGGGTGACGAACAAAAACGCAAGGGTCACTTACTGTCATACAGGGTCGTGGACATACAGTATATATATGGAAACACGGCCTTTTGACGATTTTCCTATATTTTAAACGAAACGTGGAAATTAAGCTACACAAAACCTGCACGCGCTGAGATGACTTACAAGTATAACCCAAGGAAAATAATGTAAGACAAAAACAATGAAAGTAATAAAAAAAGGTTAAATAAAGGTTAGCTAGCATCTCGGAAAGTATCCATAAGCATTGGTCACAAGAATGTATATTCGGTGGAGTGAGAGAATGGTCCAGGGAACTGGTAAGACTGATAAGACATGACAACATCTGGTGTCTGGGGACATGCACTGCACTTTAGGAAAGTGCAAACCACACACTCAAACTCGAAAGTAACCGTACATTCAAGTTAGCCACGTGGGCAAACTGCGCCTGTAAAGTGATGATGAGTCTATGAAGCCAAATGGACAGGTTGTCGGTGGGCAGTGGCACGAGGGATCAGGGTAGATTAGTTTTAACACAGCCGTAGGCATCACAACGACCGCCGTTCACCACAAAGCAGTGGTGGACGTCACCACGGCGCATGTGCCATGCTAGGTAGGTGCACTGAGGCCACGTGAAGTGTCCAAGGCCCGCTGGGCAGGTCACGGAATAGACCCAGGTGCCGTGGGTTGACTGACCGAGATGACTGGCAGATGTATTATGCATGCATGTTGAACTTCTTTCGCACTCTACGCAGTCAACCGTGATCATCAGATGCACCGACTGTGCTAACCCACTGTGCCAACTGTTTAGCTGCCCGTTGTGAGCGTCGCTCTCCTCTGCCCTCCGTTGTTGCTGGAGGGTGACTGCCCTGACAGACGTAGGCACGTGCGTCCCCACACACAAACGCACCATGTGTATGCGTAGGTGCTGCAGCATCCATTCTCCTACTTGGGGGGGGGGGGGCAGGCGACCATGAGGTGGCTTGTTGTACGGTACGAGTGGGTTGCTGTGATGGAGTGTCACCTACTTCTGCTTCTGAGCATAAAGGGTCAAACCCAGACAGCTGCCAACCCGTTTTTAAAGCCATAAGTAAAGCCCCTTGAGAAACAAACAGTCCAAGAAATTGGCATGTGTTTGGGTGGCAGGCATTGATTTGTATCGATAATTTGGTTGTATTGTGACGGTATACTGCAGTTTGATAGACCTCGGGTGACTGATAAATGTCAGGGGTTTGCGCCAGCTTTACTACCCCAACGCTTTCAAAAGAGAATTCATTCAGCAGCACTCAAGCAACATTCTTGCCCACCCCCCCCCCCCCCCCCTTAGCCAGGATAAAATGTAACAAACAGTCCGATAACATTTAAAGAGGTGGTTGAAATGATAAGGAATCCATTAATAGTTGGAAGGTAACAGTGCATCAATAATTAGTATCACCAGTGTCCCTGTGTGAAAACGATCATTAATTTAGCTTAGTTTTAACAACTATCGCAAAACGAGAATACAGTTTTTTGCTAAGCAAAGTTAGTGCTTCTGTGAATTCTTGTTTGAGCCTGCTCATAAATAACGCTGGAGGGTTGAGATGAATCACAATAATGCGCCCAAAAGACTGATCTCGGAGGCACATTATTTTGACAATGGCCAGCACAATAATAAGGGGCCATCTCTCAGCTTGCGACTTCAAAAGAGAAAAACAAAGCCGTTGGTGTGAATGTAACAAAATAAACCAATAATATGGAAACTTAAAAAGGGGCCTCGTTGCATGACCCTCTTCACGGGAGTGTTCATGCAAGAGACTAACTGGTGGACCACAGATGTCCCCCCCCCCCCCCCCGGTGCCTCTACGTACACGCACGATGATACGGCGCTGCCGGTACTCGAACCGACGCGGCGCCATTGGCGCCACGTGGTCACGGTCCCAGCGTTAATGCCCCTCTCAAGCGGTCTAGCCCCAGGCACGGCTGTGAGACCGGGTCACGGTGGACACCTCGCGTCCGTCGCCATCGCCAAGGACGGAACGCGAAGCCGTGTAGGTCGGGTTCGAAGCGCGCAATCTCGGCGAGGTTTTGTGGAATTGCGACTCCCCCCCCCACCACGGAGCCATCGTGACAATACCACACCGCGTGTCTGGGGCTTTAATCCGCCGACATGATCCCGTAACAGACGCGACAGCCGCTGGGTGTGTGGACGGTGTGGCGCGGTGGGAAATAATTTTCCCCGAGCCTCACGGTTGATCAGACAACGGAGTGCCTTTGTCTCGTGCATGACAAAGCGTTGTGGGGCGAGTGCATCTCCCGAGGCGGTAGTCAGGGCAGGGGAGAGTGTGCGGGTGCTAGGGCCCGTGTGGTGAAGTGTTGTGCTTCATCAACAGTGCCCTCTCCCGTCTACACCTGCCCATTCCCTGCTCCCCAGCACCGACAGCAGCGGTGGACCACTTTCGGACAGAACCACATTCTTGAACTCCGCGCTCTTATTCCAAACATTCATTTCGCGTGCTGCGTGCGTGGAAAGGAGGCGCATCTGGCTCCTCGCTGTGAGCTGCGTCATCGGTCACGACGCGTACGCCAAAGCCAATCTCACCCCACCCAGATGGATGACACCGAGGGTTCTCCGTCTCGCCCAGCCACGCCAGAGTCACAGTCCTTGAAAGACGCGCGATGGAGCGCGGAGGAAATTCAGTGGCAGCCGCCAATCACTTCCACCTCGCCCACCTCTGCTCGCGCTCCCTGCCGCTGCTTGTGCTCGGGGGGGGGGGGGGGGGCTATATCCCGACTTCCTGGAAGAGCGAGGTGTAGAACTCGGGCTCGATGAGCCGGCTGCGGTACTTGGCGACGAGCTCGGCGATCTTGAGCTTGCGCCGCACGTGCGGGTGGCTGTACGCGTCGCTCTCTAAGCGCTTGCGGCGGCACGCATTCACGGCCGTCTGCCGCACCAACGAGCCTGCCCCGGCCAAGAACACGGCGAGAGAATGCGAAGAAGGATTATTACGTAAGCGAGTGCACGTACGTTGAACTTCTTTCGCGCCGTACACAGCCAACCGTGCTAATTGCCAAATTGCTGTGTCCCACAAACAGAAGCTGTACACACGTAAAAGACCCAAGACTTTCCTTCTCTGCTGTGGCTATGATTTACTGCCTCTTTTTTTGTCACTATAAAATAAATAGGTCAAGTTTCTGTACACCCTTTACCCTAACAATGATAATTTTAATTGCTATTGCTTACAGCTGCTAAAAAAGCATTTCAAGATGCCGTACAAGGCAACCATATAGAACATAAAAATAAGAATAAAATAAAAGTTGGAGACGGTGAGCAGCACTGATGCTTCGCACACAAGCCGTGTCAACCATTACAACTCCACAGACATTGAAGTGTACTGCAATGTACGACGGAACGTCTGTAATTTATTAAACGAGAGAAATAACTGGAGATATGAGGATTAGATGGAGTTGTGAGTGTAAATCAGCGTTAAAACAATTCGCGAGAATACTCTTTGGTTCTTTCGGTAAAGTCACGTAAGTAAAAAAAAAATATAAAGTTAATCAAATCACGACATTTCCACCCACCTGATGACTTTGACTATCCCACCTGATGACTTTGTCATCAGGTGGGATAGTCACAGCAAGAAGTAATTTTCTGTAGTCCACTACACTACAGCTGTGACTATATCCCACCTGATGACGGAGGCTTGTGTTGCTTCTGAAACGTCGTGATTTGATTAACTTTATTTTATTTTTTACCCACATGACTTTACCGAAAGAACCAAAGAGTATGGATCATTGCAGTCACGAAAACTTCAAATCTAGAAAACTCGCGGGAATGTCTATGCGCAGTCTTCTTCTTTCGTATGGCTGACGTAGGATGCAGAGCAGCAACTGCAATTTCACATTCAGGTGGTCAAGCCAGATAACCGCGTCAGGAGTAGCAGAGCGTATCGCTCTGACGTCTCCTTCGTGTTTGTGGATCGGGGCATTGCGTCATGATACGTTGTGTGGGATATTGTGGATGACCACAGTCGCACACGACGGGAGACATGCGCAGTACACGACACGGACAATTACAAAATTGATTTGGCAATAACCAACGGAACGTGTGAATGTGGAATACTGGCGCGAGCACACACCAAGGGCCCGGCGGCTGACCACCATGCCGTCCACCAGCGGGATGGCCATCGTGGACTTGCTGGAGGAGGTTTGCAGGCGCACACGGAACAGCCCGGTGCGCAGCGGGTGGATGAAGATCACCGGCACTTCCTTGTCCGGAGACGCAGACCTGGAGTACATACGCACGGCCGCGCGGTTCAACCCCACAACCCGGGGCAACTTCTTACAGCGTCTTTTCAATCTGCTGCTGGTGGATTGCTTGAAATATAACTTGTCACTCGTGTCAAGTCGTGCCTGGGAATCGAACCCATGTTGCCTGGCTCATAGTGCACAGCGCTAACTACTGCAGCGCCGCTTCACCCAAGGCAATATTTCCGCAAAAAATTACAATGAACAATTACAAAATGCAAATGAATCTGCAGATCGAACTGACGTCACGCGAGAAGTTTTACGAGTATTTTTCATGTCATACGTCCCTCAATCGCCCCCTTTGCTAATTGTCGTGATTCATTTCAAGAACCGGTTATTTTTTCCCCCAATGTGGTGCGTGTAGAATCTTTACGGGCTGCAGGTCCCTATGGGAATACATTTCACACAACGCATATGAATGCAAAATAACATTTATAATTATTCACGCTCCATTCGACGCATGTGTCACGAGTGTAAGCATTAAATGTAATCGGGAACGTAATCATCGTTGTATGCCTACAAGGAGGGCTTAATTTGTCACTCGATATTTCATGGAACGTTGCGAACCTGGCTTGGGTAGGGATTATCGTTGTAAAGCAATATAACTAGAGTAATATTATATAACCATATATTATTGTGCTCCTATATTCCTATAATCCTTCAAATAGGAATATTAAGATTATTTTGACAATATAAGGCAAGATGGATGTGGCTGACAAAATAATTATGGGGGAAAAAAAAGGCGTTTTTGGACTGTTCCAGCTACCAAGCGCTGCTGAAACCAACTCCAGTCTGTTCTCTTCTAAACGCGGTAGTTGCGTTCCTGAAGAACACCGTGTTACGGAAAAATCGCGTTATAATAAATAATATATGATACAGGGTAAAGCACAGTCCGCGATAACACGTGAGATGCGTATGCAGGCTGCACAAACACCGAGGTGCGTGGGTAGCACCTAGAAACATCCAGCAGCATCCCACCTCGTGCGACGCTACGCCGAGGCAGCCGTACAACCGCCTATTCCTACTCGTGCGACGTAGTTCCGTTCACTTAATCACGCAATATACAATTCGCATACGCGTTATTAAAAAAAAACGCGTCCCCTAAAACATTAATCGCGTTATATCCAATCCGCTCTGTGAAAACACGTCTTTGAGCAAAACGGACTGTACTTTGATTCTGAGCCCGATTCTCTTGCTGATTCTGACTACTCGGACTGGAAGTTGACCAGCTACTCGTGACAGGTAGCCACTGGCTGCATAGTTCATCGGAGTGCTCCAGCATAAATATTCTGATTCTGCATGGACCCACCAACTGCCCACGTACACGGACCTGACGGAGGTGCTGCTGTTGACAGGTGCCTCCATCCCCGTTATTGTCTCTTGAAGCAGTTCCGATAGCGGCAAATTCTCTGCAACAGTGTCAAGGGGCGGAAGCCATTTGTTCAAAGGCAAACATCGCTGGGTTGAAATGCGTCCGTCGAACATTTGTGTGTGTGTGTGCGAGAAGATTGGATTAATTATTATTATTTGCGGCAAAACAACTGAAAACATCGTTTCCTGTTCAATGAAATAATGGCCATTCAAGTGCACCGATTTACATTGTGGCAGCATAAGTGGAGGAAACATTAATACAATTAGCGATTTTTTTTTGTTTTTACAAATACAATTCAAGCAGCATACGAATTGGATAAAGTCACGCGGCTATGCCGCTTTAATGGATTCTCGCTTACAGCGAGAACAACAGCACGACGCAGCGCAATTGGTCTAATTTGAGGCTACTCTCTCCTCCATCGCTCACCGATGTCGTCGTAGCTTTCCACCCACACCACCATGACCTTGGTCTCAGGCCCCAGCGGGGGAAGGGGCCGCCCCAACGCGGACTTCTTTATCCGTCCGTTCAAACTCCCCTGCAAACCAGACAGGCAGCGCCGACCGCCCATTGGGTTGCGTGTCAGCGCGTGTGGTGCGGGCACGGGTACCCGCCGCCGCCACCACCACCTCGCCCCGCTCGCGACGTCACTTCTCTACTAAAACGTCTTCATCTGAAGAGCTGTGCAAGCGTAGAACTACCTTTTCGCACTCATTACACACACAAACTGCCTTCCACAAATGAACCACAATTACATTGCCGATCTCGTCAAGGGTCACAAACCATCACGCAAACTGCGGTCATCCTCGCAGCGGCTTTTCCCTAGCCATCGAACAAAGACGGTCCACCGGATCGCGCGCTATCAGATGCGCTTCCACGGCCGTCTGGAATGCTCTTCCTTCCAATATTAGGAAGCCACTGGAACTATGCACTTTTAAATCTATATTGAAAACTACCATAATTTCTTGAGAACTGATTTTTGTGTTATAATTTGTTGTCCTTCCCTCACACCTCCGATTAGCGAAGTATGGTGCGAAAGAAGTTCCACATACATACATTCTTATTGATGAAGTAAGAGACCCGCATTTAAATGTCAAGTTAAGTGAGTAACTGCGAACAATTTTTCAGCGTTTCTAGTATTAATTTATTTTACAGTACTGAAATCATCACGTGTCTATAAGCAACTTACATGGCAGGAGCTCGATCTCAAACAGATCTCAGTCTATGCTCCTCGCTTTCAACCAATCCGCACTGACCAGCATCTTGACGTACGGGGGTTGGTGAAGGCGGAGGGGGTGGGCATAGATGTGTAAAAATATAATGGGCTTTGCCACATTGCCCTCCACTGCCCACCAAATTGTTGTCCCTTCCCCCCTACCTCCGATTAGCACGGTTGGCTACGTATGGTGCAAAACAAGTTCAACGTACATTGCACCCACAGCCTTACATGGCAACCTGCTTGTTCGTGGTGATCATCCATCACAGGCATTAACCCCCATTGAAATTCAAATTCCATTGCTACGCAACGCACGCACACATCCGCAAAAGTCCGTGCCGTGGCAGGGCGTGAGATACGGACTATGGAATGCTGGGGTGAATGGCACCTTCGGGCAAGGCAGAATTTATGATCGTTTCATTTTGCTGTTCCGTTTCAAATGTTAACTACCTCACCTTGTATACAGGAGGTCCTACGTTCGATTCCAACCCTGATGCATGCTGTATATTTGGAGTTTGCATGATCTCTTTCCCCATGGTCGCGTGGATTTTTCTCCCGGTCCCCCGTTTTTTCCCTCCACATTTAGAATCAACATGCGTTCAGAGTATTTGGCTGCACTAAATTTCCACATCATAAGCCACGTTATTGAGCTATCATTTGTGATCACCAGGTTGCTTCTGAAAGAAGAGCTACATAGCTGAGTGGACCTTGCCTGGTAAATTAAAAAAAGACAGTTTTAGTTGAGAAAGGGCGGTGTGTGAATGGCGGGTGCTGGAGACGCCACCTGCTGGTTGGCGTTGGGGCCATCGTTCTGGCTTGGGAAGAGCTCCAGGCTCAGGGAGTGCTGCTTCAGCACCTTCGCCAGAAACTCCTGGTTGGCCTCGTTGTCCAGGGCCAACAGCTGTGGGTCGGCTGCGGGATCTGCACATGATGCAAACACAAACAACCAAAAAGGTCTTCCCCCGTGTAGCGATTCGCGAGCACCGATAAAGGCCGGCACAACGCCAACGTACGGGGAAGGGGGTTGTGTGTGGCCAGCACCACCCTTGTCTCCCCACTGTTGGTGTGTACACACTACAACGGGTTACTCATGTCAGTGCTCCTTACAGCCACCTGCCATATAAGCCACGAGGAGACTCAAAGGCTCCTTTTCCCCGTTTTGAGAGGTCGCCCTATGAAGGTAAGACAGGGTTAGTGGGTCTTTTGATGTGTGTGTCGTGCTTTGAAATGGATGCATTGTTCACAATCTTCCTTTCCTATAACCCAGGGATGGAGAAGCTAGGGCCAGTAACTTCAAATAATAAGGGTCACATGCAGCCTACCACCTTCAAACAACCCACAAATGATATTTATTCATCACTGCAAGCATCTGGGATACTCGTCGGGTACCAGAGGGGAATATTTTCAAACTGACAACACAGTCTAGATTTGAAGTTTTCGTGACTGCAGGGATCCATACTCTTTGATTATTTCGGTAAAGCCACGTAGGTATATATAAAAAATTTAATCACGACGTTTCGATCGCAACACAAGCAATCATCATGAGGTGGGAAAACCACAGCAATAAATTATTTTAATTTAAATTTTTATACCTACGTGACTTTACCGAAAGAACCAAAAGAGCATGACAACACAGTGTTTCTAATATTAACGTGCTCAGTCACTTCTGTCACTGCAAGCGACTTTTGCAGGGACAGACGCGACTGAGGTGTGTTTGTGTGAACGTGTGGCCCACCAAAGGGTAATGAACCCTTTCCCGTGCCGAGACGTCTAAAAGTTGCAGTGTGTGGTCTCGTTCACCGCTGAGTCTCGAAACGCGCAAGTGGTTCAACGTATATTTTACTTAGAGAGGCGTTGCGCCGTTGTCTGTAAAGGCATTGTACTCACCGCAAATAACCATAGTGACACGACCGCGCTCTATGATAGCTGGTGCCAAAAACTGTTCCACACGTGGGAGCCCCGGTACGTCTTCAGTGACGTACAACGTACGTACACGTGCGTCATCGAAATGGGGAAAGGGTAATTAAGTCCTAGTTGGCCCTTGGCAATGAAAATATTCTCCAACGCTGCTCCAGCCAAACACGCCCACACCCCCCTCCCCCCTGCCACGGTACATCCGGCCGCGTTCCCCTTAGCTCACCCGCGGAGGCGGGCAGTGAGGGCACCACGAAGGCCACCTCGGTGAGCGCGTCGGCGTAGTAGAGGACCCTGCGGTCTCCGTTGAAGACGCCCCCGCCGCTGCCCTCCGTCATGACCGGCTCGTCTGAAAGAACGAGTCAGAGGGCAAAACGGCCGCGTACGGCCATCCACGCGGTGTGTAGTGGGGGGATTTTCAAGCCGGAAAAACCGTGCGTCCTCAAAATAACGCGGTTCGATCTCATTTGTGCCGCATGTAATGAACGGGGGCGGTTTATAACATTCACACTTGAAGATCAAAAACTGAAGGGCGTGCAAAGCGATGCTGGCTTGTTGTTAGCTGCGTCTCCACGCTGAGCGGAAAACTGCACGCGCCAGTGCAGTGCCAGGTTAGTGCCGTACTTGAGAGCAACTGCTCAAGCATTGGATTGTGGGTTCCAGAAGTGGCTTGTGATATTCCGCAGTGTCATGTATTTATACATTTTTTTTATTTTCTTTTAGATAACTCTTATAAATCACATATAAACATTAAAAGCCAGTCAGCATAAATAACATCGCACGCTGCAAAAAGGGATGCATTTTGCATCCATGTATATAACGCGGTTTATTTTGTTAAGAAAAACGGATAAACACCGGGGGTACCCCCCATCCATGAATTATCCCGGGATATCGAGGACACTCCCGGCACGTCCCGACACCTCCTATCTCGGCTACCGCCACCGCTCCGCGTACCCACGGGCGACGTTCCGTCTCCGTCCCCGTCCTCCCCGCCGTAACTGCCGCCGGCGATGTGCCAGCTGGAGGTGACGTGGCCGGTCCAGCCCGGGTGCCGCCCAACCTGCACCGGCCAGCCCAGCGAGCCCAGCAGCTCCAGGAAGTGCGGCTGCACGGAGGTGGCGCTGTCCACGTTGCGTAGGATCTGGAGGCGGGTGGAACGCACCGTCCATGTAACCGTGAGGTAGGTAGCCGCCCATCCCCCCCGTGCAAAAATGTGCGACTTCCTCGTTGAGAGTTTTAAATATATCGAGTGGACTTTCCAACAGATGGCGAATACGTACAGCAGTGTTTTTCACAAACACGTTGGTCTCTACGCGTGGGATTTTGTTTCGAGGAAGATACGACGCAAAAAAGAGGGGAAAAAAAACCTTCGCTCTCTTGCAAATGGTCAATGTCACAGTTATGGAACTACCTCATGCAGATTGCACAAATGTGATAAAATTAACGAAAGAGACAGATCTTGGGGAGAGAGAAAAATCTACTGTCATTATTACATTATTACAGTCAGTCATGTCACTATATTGACATTCAAACGGAAGCCATGTCAAGAGAGTGCCACAATGACACATGTGACTGCAATTGTTAGTTCTGATCACCACAGCTTCACAGTCGCGAGTCGCGCACGGCCGAGACAAAAAAACTACGTGACAATTACACTTTCCTCTGCGGGATTAATTTTCCTTTGATGTGGGGCCAAAAAGGGTTCGGTGTGTGAACGTGAGGGCACCTCGCGTGGCATGCGCTGGCCCGCGCGCACGTAGAAGATGAAGACCGTGTCGAACGGACGCGAGGGCAGAGCGTCCAGCAAGGCCAGGTCCTCGAGGAATCCGGGCATCGTCTGGTCTAGCGCCACCAGGTGGGGTGGCATCCTGCTTGCGCCCATCTCCTGTCGCGCGCACGCACGCACGCACATGGAAAATGTATATGCGCACGCACACGCACAGGCGCAGATATTTTTTTTCTCTCTTCCGAAATGTTACCCTCATTGTGCCATCGCTGTGAGGTCATCAGACAAGGAATCCGTTCGGATCTCTCGCAGAGCAGAGCACCCTCGGCAATTGAAGCGGCTCGCAGAAGCGGACGTCACGAAAACCGCTTCTGTGACCTCTTAAAGTGACCTCTGGGCAACAGGGTAAGGGGCAGCACCTGCTCTGCTGCAAAGTAATATTCGTTGCACGGCAATCACATCCAATATTTAGAATTGTCAGAGCTGGAATTTAGCCAAGTGAACCTCATGGCGGTACCCCGGGGTACCATAGTACCCCGGCTCTCGCACAATGTCCGTGATGCAGTCATTTTTAGTCTCCGTTGATGGTCGGCGATGCAGCAGTCGACTCATCTCGACGAGCTGTACACGATGATGCACCGCTACGGTGCGTACGAGCGTTCAGGGTTTCAGCGCAATCTTCCACGCTGCATTTCGACATCGCAGAATAGCACGCGATGGTACCCCAGTCACGGAGTTAAGTACACGCCTGGAAAAATTAGTGTCCCTGAAGTAAAATATTTAATTGCCTCGGCCATTTTGTATTATTTGGTACCCCGGGGTACCGCCATAAGGATCAACTGCAGAACCAAACTTAATACGATTTTGTTGTGCTGTAATTGGCAACCTACACTTGACAACCCAAGTGTAGTGTCAGCACCTATACACACATACAAATACAGAACGCACACATGTACATAATGCACGGACCGTTGGGTCAGCAGAGGAAATACCGAACAGTAACTGATGTGGTTGCTGCCAGGCTGAACAAAAAAATAATACTCAAGAATTACTGCGCACATGATAACCAGGTACGCTGCTATGGAGAAACGCTGTACTTGGGGTTAACGCATTGCACAACTGTTTCCCTGGAGCGAACTGCGGCTCTGTCACCTTGAGCGCTTCCGGCGAAAGGAAGCCAAGGTGGGAGAGGAAGAGGCGTGCCGTCTGGAAGTCCTGTGATGGCTGTGGCAGTCGGCACTCTGTGGACGGGTCGGGGAACTCGACAGACGCTTGCGCCCGCTCCCGCGCGTGCGTCACGTCCGCCTCGTACGCCATCTGCTGCTCCATCAGCTTGCGCAGCTTCTCCTGCTGCAGCGCCATCTGCTCCGGCACACAGGGTGTATCTCCGCGTTCAGAGGTAAAAGCGTGTGATATATACGTCTATTAGCTTGTGTTTGGACTACGGGGATAGAGAAGCGGAGGTGGGAGAGGGTCGAATGGAGCTTTGCGTCACGGCGGTGGCTGCGTTCCCGTGCCGACCTGCTCGTTGATGATGTCGGGCAGGTCGGGGATGCTGCAGTCAGCCTTCACGAAGGGGATCTTGTCCACCTCCTCGGGGAACACGCGGTGCTTCACGTTGTATCGAGTGCCCACGTTTGCCAGCGGCGCCGGTCGGTTCTCCGTCGCGAAGGGCTGTACTCGCACCACAACGGAACGCGTTCCTGTGCTCCCGATACCTCTTTCCCACTGCACAACCGTGCCACGCCACGGCTGTACCGAGTCAGCATCGGCGCGGCACAGCGAGCGACCGGGTTGCATTTCCGCTGAAGAAGCCGAGCCGTTGTTTGTTGCCAACATCACAAACAATGAACACATCCACACTAGCACCGCGCTAGACCTGCTTGGCCGACAGAGCCAGTGGAAAAGGGGTGTATTGCACAGCAGACGTTGCCAGCAAGTGGCTGTGCGTGCCTGTGGGTGCTTGTTCTTGTAGCCCGAGGCGCTTAAGCTCACACATGCATCTAGAAACATGTGTTTAGGCGTGACAACATGTTAACTACCTCGCCTCGTATGCAGGAGGTCGTGGCTTCGATCCCGACCCTGACAAATGCCTATATAATCTTAGTTCTTTCGGTAAAGTCACGTTGAAGGGAAACAACAAAAGAATAAAATATATATAAAACAATAAAAATTCTCACGACGTTTCGACCACCTGAAGACGACCGTTTGTGTTATGGTCGAAACGTCGTGAGAATTTTTATTGTTTTATATATATTTTATTATTTTGTTGTTTCCCTTCAACGTGACTTTACCGAAAGAACTAAGAATATGAATTACTGCAGTCACGAAAGCTTTAAATCAAAAAATGCCTATATACTTGCAGTTTGCGTGTACTCTGTCTCTCCGTGTGGTCGTAAGGATTTTTCTCTGGGTCCTCTGCTTTTTCCCTCCACATCACACATTTAGAGTATTTGGCTGCTATAAATGTCCACATGATAAGCCACTTCATTGAGCGATCATTCGTAGTCAGATGGCTTCTGAAAAAGAAGCTAATAGCTCAGTGGGCTTTGCCTGGTGAGATAAAAAATATTTCTTAACAAGTGATTTGTTTACCTTTCCTATACTTTGCACTCTTATCGTGTATTTGCATTGTTTGTTGTTGTAACGTTCTGACCCTGTGCCCCTACTGGGAATCTGTGAATAAGAGCTTTATAGTTCATCGGATTCCTCCAGTAGAAATAAAGATTCTGATTCTGTAAAGCAATGCACTGATCACAGCACTTAGTGTCGGTATCAGCCGTTTCAGAAACAAAAACATCTTTCTTAGGAAACCGTGAGTTATTCGACTTTCATGAATGCATTTTGATTCGAGTCATTCTAACAATTATTATAATTACTTGTTTTGAGTGGGAATCTTACATGACCCGGGCCGTTTCAGAGTTGCTTTGCAAGCGACAAGCAACTTACATCCCATCTCATAGCTCATCGGATTCCTCCGGTGTGAATAAAAAGACTCCGAGTCGTACCTTGAGCACGACGGGGCAGTCCCGGGGCTGCTGTCGCAGCTGCAGGGTCCACGCATGCCGCCCGCCCAGCCCGCGGATCAGCACCGTCACCGTTGGGCAGGGATCTGCTGAGGTCCGAGGCACCCACGTACGTACACGCGCACACACGCTAAAGACAAAGATACCCCATATAGCCTTCAACAGACTGTTGGAACAAGTGCCGTTTGGGAGCGCCGAATAGTTTATGGCGTGGTGCACGACGGGGTGGTATGACAAGCACCGCGCCCAACAGCCTTTGTCTGTCCAGCTCGGATGATTACACACTACAGCAAGTACGTATTTAAGGCTGAGTCGACTTAGAGGAGGCCCAGGACTGGTTCTGACATCACTTGCAACTGATTTTAGCCTTGGCTGGGAATCAAACTCTGGTCTCGGGTTTCACAGTGCAGTATACAAACCACTATGCATCACCCCCCACATGGGTACGCGAAGACAAAGATCCCCTATATAGCCTTAAGAGATTTGTGGGGCAAGTGCTGTTTGAGAGCACCTATGAAGGTCGGCACGGCACACGAGGGGGTGGATGGCCAGCACTACGCCCGGCCACCTTTGCCTCCCTAGTGGCGATGTTTACTACACGCCGCACCAGGTACTCATTTGAAACTGAATCGACCTAGGGGAGGCCCAGGACCGGTTCGGGTAATCGTCACGACACGCACATTGGCAGACGAATACACAGACAGACGCGCGCAAACAACAACATCCTGCCGAATCCGTTCGCAGACGACGCGAGCGTCACACGTGCACGCCGTTTCACTGTCGCGAGGGGGCCTCACTCTGGTGGTTTCCGAGCGGCTGCTCCAGGATGGCGAGCACCACGCTGTTGTCGAGCACGAAGTAGCGGAAGTGAGCGTGCGGGGGCACGGCCTCCACGGCCGCGTTGCCGGGGCTGCCGCCGCCGCCGCCGCCGCCGCCGCCATCGCCCCCACGTGCCTGCCGCAAAAGCGTCTCCTCCTTGAGCAGGCTGCACAGCGACGCGGCGCCACTCGGAGCCGGGAAGGCGCCCAGGTGCTGCATCACGCTGCAAAGCGAAGACGTACGTACGTACGTATGTGGAACTTCTTTCGCACCGTACGTAAACAAACCGGGCTAATCGGAGGTGCAGGGGTCCAGACAAACTAACTAATCACAAAAAACTGTTCTAAATGAATTCGATTTCAAGCTATGCGAGCCTGTGGGTCTCTTATGTATGTATATTGAACTTTTTTTGCACCATACATAGGCAACTGTGCTAATCGAAGGTGTGGGGGAAGAACAACAAATTAAGCAAAAAAAGCAGCTCTAAAGAAATTAATTATTGATGATGATTACGATGTGGTGATACAGTGAGGGAAAAAAGCATTTGATCCCCTGCTGATTTTGTACGTTTGCCCACTGACAAAGAAATTACCAGTCTATAATTTTAATGGTAGGTTTATTTGAACAGTGAGAGACAGAATAACAACAAAATCCAGAAAAACGCATGTCAAAAATGTTATAAATTGATTTGCATTTTAATGAGGGAAATAAGTATTTGACCCCTCTGCAAAACATGGCTTAGTACTTGGTGGCAAAACCCTTGTTGGCAATCACAGAGGTCAGACGTTTCTTGTAGTTGGCCACCAGGTTTGCACACATCTCAGGCGGGATTTTGTCCGACTCCTCTTTGCAGATCTTCTCCAAGTCATTAAGGTTTCGAGGCTGACGTTTGGCAACTCGAACCTTCAGCTCCCTCCACAGATTTTCTATGGGATTAAGGTCTGGAGACTGGCTTGGCCACTCCAGGACCTTAATGTGTTTCTTCTTGAGCCACTCTTTTGTTGCCTTGGCCGTGTGTTTTGGGTCATTGTCATGCTGGAATTCCCATCCACGACCCATTTTCAATGTCCTGGCTGAGGGAAGGAGGTTCTCACCCAAGATTTGACGGTACATGGCCCTGTCCATCGTCCCTTTGATGCGGTGAAGTTGTCCTGTCCCCTTAGCAGAAAAACACCCCCCAAAGCATAATGTTTCCACCTCCATGTTTGACGGTGGGGATGGTATTCCTGGGGTCATAGGCAGCATTCCTCCTCCAAACACGGCGAGTTGAGTTGATGCCAAAGAGCTCCATTTTGGTCTCATCTGACCACAACACTTTCACCCAGTTGTCCTCTGAATCATTCAGATGTTCATTGGTAAACTTTAGACGGGCATGTATATGTGCTTTCTTGAGCAGGGGGACCTTACGGGCGCTGCAGGATTTCAGTCCTTCATTGTTTTCTTGGTGACTATGATCCCAGCTGCCTTGAGATCATTGACAAGCTCCTCTCGTGTAGTTCTGGGCTGATTCCTCACCGTTCTCATGATCATTGCAACTCCACGAGGTGAGATCTTGCATGGAGCCCCAGGCCGAGGGAGATTTACAGTTCTTTTGTGTTTCTTCCATTTGCGAATAATCGCACCAACTGTTGTCACCTTCTCACCAAGCTGCTTGGCAATGGTCTTGTAGCCCATTCCAGCCTTGTGTAGGTCTACAATCTTGTCTCTGACATCCTTGGAGAGCTCTTTGGTCTTGGCCATGGTGGAGAGTTTGGAATCTGATTGATTGCTTCTGTTATACAGGTAACAAGCTGAGATTAGGATCACTCCCTTTAAGAGTGTGCTCCTAATCTCAGCTCGTTACCTGTATAAAAGACACCTGGGAGCCAGAAATCTTTCGGATTGAGAGGGGGTCAAATACGTATTTCCCTCACTAATATGCAAATCAATTTATAACATTTTTGACATGCGTTTTTCTGGATTTTCTTGTTGTTATTTTGTCTCTCACTGTTCAAATAAACCTACCATTAAAATTAAAGACTGATCATTGCTTTGTCAGTGGGCAAACGTACAAAATCAGCAGGGGATCAAATACTTTATTCCCTCACTGTAATGAGTGGTGATGATGACGATGATCGTCATGATCAGGGTGGCAGTGATGACGACAATCGTGATGATGATAATCAGGATGGTGGTGACGGTGATTGTAGTGGTGACGGTGATTGTGGTGATGATGATGATCATGATGTATGTTGAACTTCTTTCGCACCTTACAATCTGAGTTGCGAGGGATTAGAGCACCTGACGGTAGTTTCGTTACAAGCAATACCCCGGTTTACATAGGGGATGCATTCCTAAAATGTGCGACGACGAATATCAAAATGATGTCAAAGCGATTTACAGGGTAGGGTGGTGGAGGTGGACGCTGAGAGGCGACGGATAACGAGAAAGGACGGACGACGATGCTGTCAGCGACACGAGTGTGCGGGTTGAAGCGACGCTTATCTGGTGTTAAGAATAAAGTGATGACGTACTTTGCAAAACAACGTAAAAGGGGGAGATGTAAATCTGGGTATCGCCGTTTTCAAAAGGTGCGATCTCCAACTATGAAGCCGGTAAAATTTCTCTTTTTTGACAATCCTATCTCTGCCGTCTCTCCTGTAAAAACAAAAATGCCGACTGCACAAAACATCGGCTGCTTTATCTTCTTCTGGAGTGTTCTGCTTTATCTTCTTCTGTAGTGTTCTGCTTTGTGCTCAAGTAGCACTGCGCCAGTACAGTTCAATAACTTTTTTATTTATTTAATGACGTACTGGTAATGCAAGCCCTCTGCGCGACCGCTTGACAGAACGCCGGGCGTAATTGCAATTCAATATTGTCAGTACAGTATTCCCTTGTCATTCACGAACTCGCCATCCACGATTTTGGCTATCCGCGAATCGCATCTCGAACTCGACATGACTCCATCGAGAGAGAAGAAGTGATGAGATAAAGTGATGAGAGATAAAGTGATGAGATAAAAATGTTATTACTATAATTTTCATGTATTTAATAGCTTATTTACGTATATATTTAACGTAATTCATTAAATAGATGGCTTTTCGCAGGCCAGCATCATTATCCGCGAAATTTGCTGTCCACAAGCATCTCCGGAACGTATCCCCCGCGAATAACGAGGGGATATAGGATATAGCAATGCCTGGTGCAATACCAATTAAATCAATTTAACCCTCAATTCTGCAAACAGGTAAACACGCAGCTTGGATCACAGCCACCACGTCGCCCGGCCACCCAGAGCCCGAGCAGAGAGGGCGGCCCCTGCAGTACCAGGTGAGCGTGGCCTCTGCTGCTTCCTTGACGCGAAGCGAAGCCGGGTTCTGCTCCTTCTTCGCCTTGCAGGTCACCTCCCCTTCGGACGAGCGAGACTTGCTGCCCGAAATGCCCAATTCCACAATCTCCAGCACCTCCCACAAACATTCCTGCAACAGCAACAACAACAGTTGGCATCTCACCAATAAATTACGACGATGTTTCCCCGGCGCTTGTGCCACGAGAGGTGCATTCTGAGGCTCGCTGGCAGGAGGTCCCGGGACAGACCCATGTGGTTGACTGCAGATGCCCCAAAAGTGCTCCTGATTGTCTCAACTTGAGCTGCCTTGCGCTCTGCTCGTTCTAAGCGTCGCTCCTCTGTCCGCCACCATTGCTGAAGAGCAGCTGCCTCCCAACAGCCAAGTAGTGTACTTCACAAGCCTCCTGCACAGACCCATCTTTTCGCTGCAGATACCAGTTATGGGTAAGTAGTGCACTTCGCAATAAGTGCTCCTGTACCATATCAACCCATCTGCTCTCTCGTCTGCGACGTACCCATTTAGCCCACTCTATCCGGTCAAATAGAAGCTTTTTGGCCATGCGGTGGAGGTCACACATAAACACAGACGCACATTATCGATATGCGCTGTGCAGCCTATCTCAGCCCTTGCCAACTTCTGAAAATAATTATTGCAAGCGAAACGCGCCTACCAGGCAGACGTGATGTAATGTGAGACAACAGAAGTTTGAGGTTGCGCCAGCCTCGTGTGTCGTTTACATGTAGGAACACGTTAGCCAATAAAACCAAGAAGTGGCTGCAGGTAGTCGCCCTGCCCCCAGCCCCCCTGCCATCACTGAAATCAATCATACCCTCATTAGCGCACGCCCACAACTCGTTATTAAGCCTGTGTCAGAGCAAATAACTAATCGCCAAGGCGCAACGCGTATAAATGAAAGTTCAGCGTAAAATTGCAGCGGTGATGAATTTACAAGACAAAAAAGTTGACAAAAACTCGTAAAAATGGTAATGAATTTTTACTGTAATTCGTACAAACACAGAGCTTCAAAATGCGTAATTTTTATGACGCGGGCGCACGCTAGTTTACGGAAAATAGCGCAATAAGAAACGCCTAACGATCAGATGCTGCACCGTCAACACGTGCTCAAGGATGGTCTACGCGATTGTCTTCAGAGGAGCTGCTCGACACGCTGGGCCAAGGACTCGAGAACCCAAACGCGGTGTTCCAAACACTTGGCACTTCGTACGGTGTCAGCACTGAGCCGTGCCACTGAGGACTCCTTGAGACAAGATGTTCCGCACTTGTAGCAGCAGCAGCAGCGTTACGCGTTCATCAATACTGATTAATCACCCACTCGCAGCCACCCCCTGTTTAACATCAATTAGGCTGTCGGAGAAAGCGAGGAGACTCAGTAGCGCACACACACGGAAAAAAACACATGTGCGAGAGTAAAACTGGAGTGTTTGTAAAAGAAGAGCCTGCCCACCTTGGTAATCCCCAGTACTCGTGTTTATACACCGCACCAGGTACTCATTTAGTACTGAGTCGACCTAGAGGAGCTCGAGTACCGACATTGCTCATGAGCGAAAAATCGAATCCGGTTGCTTGGTTCGTAGCGTCGTGACTTAACCACTACGCTGCCACACATACACACACTCGTACCAACACACACACACACACACACTCGTACCAACACACACACACTCGTACCAACACACACACACTCGTACCAACACACACACACTCGTACCAACACACACACTCGTACCAACACACACACACACACACACTCGTACCAACACACACACACACACACTCGTACAAACACACACACACTCGTACCAACACACACACACTCGTACCAACACACACACACACACTCGTACCAACACACACACACTCGTACCAACACACACACACTCGTACCAACACACACACACACACTCGTACCAACACACACACACTCGTACCAACACACACACACTCGTACCAACACACACACACTCGTACCAACACACACACACTCGTACCAACACACACACACTCGTACCAACACACACACACACACTCGTACCAACACACACACACTCGTACCAACACACACACACACTCGTACCAACACACACACACACACTCGTACCAACACACACACACTCGTACCAACACACACACACACACTCGTACCAACACACACACACACACTCGTACCAACACACACACACACACTCGTACCAACACACACACACTCGTACCAACACACACACACTCGTACCAACACACACACACTCGTACCAACACACACACACTCGTACCAACACACACACACACACACTCGTACCAACACACACACACACACACTCGTACCAACACACACACACTCGTACCAACACACACACACTCGTACCAACACACACACACTCGTACCAACACACACACACTCGTACCAACACATACACACTCGTACCAACACACACACACACTCGTACCAACACACACACACACACACTCGTACCAACACACACACACACACTCGTACCAACACACACACACACACTCGTACCAACACACACACACACACTCGTACCAACACACACACACACACTCGTACCAACACACACACACACACTCGTACCAACACACACACTCACTCGTACCAACACACACACTCACTCGTACCAACACACACACACACACTCGTACCAACACACACACACTCGTACCAACACACACACACACACTCGTACCAACACACACACACTCGTACCAACACACACACACACACACTCGTACCAACACACACACACTCGTACCAACACACACACACTCGTACCAACACACACACACACACTCGTACCAACACACACACACTCGTACCAACACACACACACTCGTACCAACACACACACACACTCGTACCAACACACACACACACACACACTCGTACCAACACACACACACTCATACCAACACACACACACTCGTACCAACACACACACACTCGTACCAACACACACACACACTCGTACCAACACACACACTCACTCGTACCAACACACACACTCACTCGTACCAACACACACACACACTCGTACCAACACACACACACTCGTACCAACACACACACACACACACTCGTACCAACACACACACACACACTCGTACCAACACACACACACACACACACTCGTACCAACACACACACACACTCGTACCAACACACACACTCGTACCAACACACACACACACACACTCGTACCAACACACACACACACACTCGTACCAACACACACACACTCGTACCAACACACACACACTCGTACCAACACACACACACACTCGTACCAACACACACACACACTCGTACAACACACACACTCGTACCAACACACACACACTCGTACCAACACACACACTCACTCGTACCAACACACACACTCACTCGTACCAACACACACACTCACTCGTACCAACACACACACTCACTCGTACCAACACACACACTCACTCGTACCAACACACACACACACTCGTACCAACACACACACACACTCGTACCAACACACACACTCACTCGTACCAACACACACACTCGTACCAACACACACACACACACACTCGTACCAACACACACACTCGTACCAACACACACACACACACTCGTACCAACACACACACACTCGTACCACACACACACTCGTACCAACACACACACACTCGTACCAACACACACACTCGTACCAACACACACACACTCGTACCAACACACACACTCGTACCAACACACACACACTCGTACCAACACACACACACTCGTACCAACACACACACACTCGTACCAACACACACACACACTCGTACCAACACACACACACTCGTACCAACACACACACACACGCACTTACCTTTTCGTCGAGCAGCTCCGGGTGCTCGGTGAGCCACACGCACAGGCACTGGAAGGCGGCCACGATCATGGAGTGCAGGTCCCGCGAGTGGAACGGCGCCGGGCGGCTGCACTGGAACACGATGAACTCGCACACCGCACTCACCGCGCGCCGCCTCTCCGCCATCTCGGGGGTCACGCGCACCTGCCCACGCGTGTACACCCGGGCCAGAGGTGGTGACGACATGTATGCAGGGGGTCGTGGCTTCGATCCCGACCCTGACAATGCCTGTATACTTGGAGCTTGCATGTTCTCTCTCTCCCTGTGGTCGCGAGGATTTTTCTCCGGGTCCTCCGGTTTTTCCCTCCACATCACACATTTAGAGTATTTGGCTGCTATAAATGTCCACAATAAAAGCCACTTCGTTGAGCTATAATTTTGGACCAGATCGCTTCTGAAATAGAGCTATATAGTTCAGTTGGCCTTACCTGGTAAAATCGAAATAGTTTCTCTGGTGTGGACCAATCAGTTTGAAAGACAATACATACATTATCGGAGTATGTTTTTTGTTTGCATTTTGACCACAAGTATTGTGGTTAATGCAGACATGATTCCTTGTAAAAGGTTTCAGTTTGGTGTTTTAACAACTGAACACAGCTGTTTTGTTGCCAGATAAAATGGGAAAAACTTATTCTCAGATGAATCCTTCTTTAACAAAGGTTATCGCGGACAATCTTGATTCACAACGGCGTCTTGTGGTGGAGGGTTCTTAAATTTAGTGAGATCGTTTTTCACCTGAACGTAAAAATCTATTATGAATCATTAACCCTACCGCATCGCAATCGCTATGAACCAGCTCATTCTCCTTCACCCACAGGGCTTGCGAGTAAGTCACACAACAAATCCGGAAAAGTATGGGTTTGAGATTGTCTTTTAGGTCTGTGTGTGTCTGTGTGTGTAATAGGACATTGGGAAGAGGGAAGGGTCGTCTTTTCTGCTCTGCTACCCCGGGGTGCAAAGATACATAAATCCAGCCCTGGCGTACACACACACACAAACACTACATGCATACAACAGGGAAGGATCTCCGCACTGCCTCCAAATAAAAACGATGGACACACACACACGCGTGCCCGCCTAGGACGAGGGACGTCATTTGAAAAACACGTTCGGTATATATATATATAAAAAAAAAACGATTTCCTTGCAACGATTTGGGCCAGGGGCCGGACCTTGGCGAGGCCGGAGAGCAGTTCCAGTGCGGCGAGAGACACCTTGAGGTCGGCCTTCCACTGCGTGCGCACGCGCTGCGTCACCAGGTGGATGGCGCGCACCAGCAGGCCCAGAGCGCTGTCTGCACGCACGCGCCGACGGTGGTGGGGGGTGGTTAGGGTAGAGGTTACAAATGAGCACATGCGTATTCATGTGGCTACAAGCATGGGGAGCATTCACTCGTTGCGGGTCGTTACCTGCGTGCGTACTCCACTGAACAATTTGGAGGAAAAAAAAAAATGTCCACAAATATATGCCCGATTGCACTATCCGTGTCATGTTGCAAGGCGACGTATACCCACTCGTATCTCTCGCAGGATAGTGCAACCCCGCACAAGTGGACAGCAAAGAGCTACCTCTGAAATCCATCATGCAATGTTCATCACATGACAGTCAAACAGATATATATATGTATTTTTGAAAAATTCTCAGATCTGTAATTTAGCCGAATTAAGTGTAGATTGAATTTTTACAGTCCCATATGACCAGATTGAGAACCACAACTTTATACACTTGAGATCACGTTTTAATCATAGGTGAGTGCCTGGATTCGAACCCAGGATCTCAGCGGTGCCAGTTCATCGCCCTGACCTCTAGGGCCATCCTGCTAGTTCTTAAGAGAGCATCTTCAATGTCTCGAACACAATCTGGAACCATACACAATTGTTATGGATGTAACGATTCATCGATTACAATTCTTACTTATACTGCATGTTGTTCCACTACGAACTCTATAGACTCTTACCATGACAGGTGCTGTAGTTTTATACCATTATAGGTTCTACATAACAACCTCAAGGGAATAAACACATTATTTGTGAATAGAATTGCGACACCAAAATTATAACGATTCATCAAACCATGATAGGGACAAATTGTTACATCCATAATAATTAATGGTATGCAATTGCCAATATATACAGTGAGGGAAAAAAGTATTTGATCCCCTGCTGATTTTGTACGTTTGCCCACTTACAAAGAAATGATCAGTCTATAATTTTAATGGTAGGTTTATTTGAACAGTGAGAGACAGAATAACAAAAAATGCAGAAAAACGCATGTCAAAAATGTTATAAATTGATTTGCATATTAGTGAGGGAAATACGTATTTGACCCCCTCTCAATCAGAAAGATTTCTGGCTCCCAGGTGTCTTTTATACAGGTCACGAGCTGAGATTAGGAGCACACTCTTAAAGGGAGTGCTCATAATCTCAGCTTGTTACCTGTATAAAAGACACCTGTCCACAGAAGCAATCAATCAGATTCCAAACTCTCCACCATGGCCAAGACCAAAGAGCTCTCCAAGGATGTCAGGGACAAGATTGTAGACCTACACAAGACTGGAATGGGCTACAAGACCATTGCCAAGCAGCTTGGTGAGAAGGTGACAACAGTTGGTGCGATTATTCACAAAAGAACTGTCAATCTCCCTCGGCGTGGGGCTCCATGCAAGATCTCACCTCGTGGAGTTGCAATGATCATGAGAACGGTGAGGAATCAGCACAGAACTACACGGGAGGATCTTGTCAATGATCTCAAGCCAGCTGGGACCATAGTCACCAAGAAAACAATTGGTAACACACTACGCCGTGAAGGACTGAAATCCTGCAGCGCCCGCAAGGTCCCCCTGCTCAAGAAAGCACATATACATGCCCGTCTGAAGTTTGCCAATGAACATCTGAATGAATCAGAGGACAACTGGGTGAAAGTGTTGTGGTCAGATGAGTTTGGAGGAGGAGGAATGCTGCCTATGACCCCAAGAACACCATCCCCACCGTCAAACATGGAGGTGGAAACATTATGCTTTGGGGGTGTTTTTCTGCTAAGGGGACAGGACTTCACCGCATCAAAGGGACGATGGACGGGGCCATGTACCGTCAAATCTTGGGTGAGAACCTCCTTCCCTCAGCCAGGGCATTGAAAATGGGTCGTGGATGGGTATTCCAGTGTGACAATGACCCAAAACACACGGCCAAGGCAGCAAAGGAGTGGCTCAAGAAGAAGCACATTAAGGTCCTGGAGTGGCCAAGCCAGCCTCCAGACATTAAACCCATAGAAAATCTGTGGAGGGAGCTGAAGGTTCGAGTTGCCAAACGTCAGCCTCGAAACCTTAATGACTTGGAGAAGATCTGCAAAGAGGAGTGGGACAAAATCCCTCCTAAGATGTGTGCAAACCTGGTGGCCAACTACAAGAACCGTCTGACCTCTGTGATTGCCAACAATCACAGAGGTCAGATATACTTATTTCCCTCATTAAAATGCACATCAATTTATAACATTTTTGACATGCGTTTTTCTGGATGTTGTTGTTGTTATTCCGTCTCTCACTGTTCAAATAAACCAACCATTAAAATTATAGACTGGTCATTTCTTTGTCAGTGGGCAAACGTACAAAATCAGCAGGGGATCAAATGATTTTTTCCCTCACTGTATACTGGTATATTGACACTTATATAGAAGCAAACTTAAAGGCTAACTTTAAATAGGAAAAACATCTCTAAAATGTCAAAGGCAATTCATCAAGTCGCAAAAGTAAATTATATATATTAAAAAAGAGGCAATCAATGCCAACGCAAACTTTAAATGCACAATTTTTTTTTTTAATCAAGACTACAAACATGGGACTTGAAAACCTTTTCTCATTCACTCATGCAAGCGCTCCTCATTTTACAACCTTTACAAGCTAAAACAACTAATCACCAGCGGTTGTTAAGCTGACACTGGTTAAAAAGACCAACAACAAAATGTTTACCCATCACCAGCACCACTGACAACAGTGCAAACCTGTTTAACGTTTTGATAGGTGAGCTAATGATTTTAGAGCTAAACCACTGATCATTACCTGAGTGCAAAAGTCGGTGAAAAACTGAAAAAAAAATCAAAAAGCCTCCGGGGTGGGGGGGGGGGTGCACACAAGCCACATGCAAGTAAAAGCGGTGCGAGCGAAAGAGCGTGCGACGACAGGGGTCGCACAGCAACGACGACCGTCTAGGACCGTGCGGCGATTTTGCAGAAACGGCCGGCAGGCAGGCAGTGGTGGGACACTGGTGGGAAAAAAAGTCGCCCGATAACACGCGGCTGTTGTGACGCCGCTGACAACTTGTAACGGTAGACCGTGCCTGTACCCTCTGTGCCGCTACCACATGGCAAGGCGATGTGGAGAAATGGCATAAAAGTGGCAAGCGATTTTTTAAGCGACCATATGAATGGAGTTTGCTTGCATGCAACCACGGAGAGGGGGGGGGGGTGAAGCGTTCAACTCCTCCCCCAACGTGGCGCAAATTCATTTTGCGTTTCCGTGTAGCATCATGGGGTAAAAGCCAATGTAAACTGAACTTCGATCTGTGTTTCCACACGTGAATATATCGTTTTTTCCATCAGCATATTGCCTTTCCAGGGCGATATTATCCAATAAAATGTGTTTAAACAAACTCTGGACAGAGTCAGGCTTGTTAAACAAATGCTGCTGGATTGGCAGATGTTCCTGATGAAGGTGCTCCATATGAAATGTGGGACCCCGTTCAATCGCAATACCGTACATAAATTCATTATGCGCTGCCATGAAGCACCATGGGTAAATGGTGCAAGTCGACACTTAGGGAAATAACAGTCGCCGAGCCGCCTTGTTAACGACGCCAACCGCAATGTCGCGCAAAAGTTCAGCGCGCCAGTGCGACCCCTGTGAGATGTGTGAGCCGCTCATCTCTGAACTTTACCTTGGGGTGGGAGGGAGCCTGGGGAGAGAATGGTGGGCGACCCGGGGGGGGGGGGGGGACAGGGAGGGAGGGGAGAGGAATACAAGCAGTGAATCACAGCACCGCAATCCCAGGCAGCTGGAGGTGGGGGAGGCCAGGCATTAAGGAGCAAGGCTTGGGGAGGAAAGGGAAGGGACCTCAAAAGCTGCTGGGAATAGCACAAAGAATTAGGGTGCATGTTCTTCATTTTATCATCTCATTTATATACAAGAAAAAATCCAGGGGAATCTGACGGCTTCTTATGCACATACCTGATGCAGACTCAGCCTAACCACGTGTGGCTGTGTCGTGATTTCTCAAGGGGGCATTGTTGGTGGTTATTCCTGGTGCCCAGTGTTGGCTGGGTCAAGAAGCCGCCTCTCCGTATTCAGTTAATTTCACCAAATAATTATTGTAAGGAGGGCAGTATATGCATCACTTAAAATGGGCACACTGTGTGCCAAATTACACAGCATTAACAGCACAGACAATTAGTACTCCGTTTGTCAAGTCGTAATTACAATGCATCATATTTGTGAGCAAATTGGCCTGGCTGATTTTGTAATGATGGCAATGCTTTGCAAACGTTTAGGAACGTAACAAAATGTTCAAATTGAGAGATTTTCCCGTGAATTATATTAGCTGCAGCGACGCATATGCCCTTACTCCTGATTAAAATTGTAAAGTGTTATTATTCTTCAAAGTGATTTTTTTTTTAACTAAATGCAGCTCAGAGGATTCCAAATGCATGCATTTCATTCCAACCCAGCATGCGACGACAATGCAGTAAACTGGGTGCTTATTCTGGTTGCACATAGGGGCTGTGATATGATCTGCAGCCAGACACAGCCATCGTACGTGCGTTCGTACGCACGTACGTACGCACGTACGCACGCATGCACGCCCACACATACAAGCACATTATGCACACACCAGCACGTATACACGATCCAAGAAGAAGCAAACAACTGAGGCTTGCTATACTCAACCGCAAAATGCTGGCCCAATTATCTGATTGAGAAAGAAAGTGAATGTCATGATGAATGGCATCTACAATGGACTTTTAAAAGGAAAGAGATACAGCTATTTACAAGTTTTGAGAGTTAAGCAAGTTAGCTTCGATTTTTGCTGCAATGAGACTAATTTGTTTCTGGGAATGTTACTACTGAATTCGACTTAACTACAATGATTAATGGAGAAAACATTACAGCATTTTCTTTTAGTGGCAAAACAAAAACAAAACAAAGCAGATTTCAGCTTTTCAATGACTCTAGCTCCATAACACCCTGCTTTTAACACTCTTCATTAACCTGCATCTGAACATTCACCAATGTATAAACGCGACACTGGGCCATCCCAAAACCTCTCTATCACGGGGACGGATTGGGAGTGAGAGCACCCTCCTTTGCTAAGAAGATAGGCAGCTCTGCACCCTGCACCAAGCATAACCGCGCACTGTGCCTCCGTGGTCGGTGGAGCGACGTCACGGGCACCGCTCGGCCCTGCCGTGCTTCGCCCGGGGCTGGGCCTTAGCCAGACCCAGGCCGGGGCCAGCGGAGGCTGGTGCCACCGCCTACCGTAGTCCCGCATCATAGCCTGGGTGGGCCGGTCGCCCTCCGGGGTGGCGGCCTCCGTGCTGCTGCTGCTCGACGCGCTCACGCCGCTGCTGTTGCGGCTGTGTGTCCTCTGCGCGTCGTCGACCTGCGCGACACAGCGCGCGATTCAGTGGCGTCGCGTTCTAATAAAACTACAATAACTTTAGGCTATTTTTTTATTTTACCAGGTAAGGCCCACTCAGCTATATATAGCTCTTTTTCAGATGTGACCTGGCCACATATGATAGCTCAACAAAAGTGGTTTATCACGTGGAAATTCATTGCAGCCAAATACTCTAAAAGCATGTTATTTCTAAATGTGGAGGGAGTAACTGTAGGTTCCGGAGAAAGATCCACGTGACCACAGGGAGAGAGACACGCAAACTCCAAATATACAGGCGTCAGAGACAGGACCGAACCCACGACCTCCTGCATACCAGGCAAAGGAGTTAACATCTCGCCACCGCGTTGTGTTCCGAGTGCGCGGGTGGTGCAACTGCACCAGGGAAGCACGGGCCGGAGAGGCTGGAGGGGCCGGGCTACGAAGAGTTGGGGTAGGCAGGAGGGTCAATAGCTATCGCGGTACGCTTGGGGACCTGGCAGTGCCAGATGTAGGCGGAGGCTACAGATTGTTGGGAATTCAGGGGATGGCGGTCATGTCAAGTTTTGCAGGTGGGTGGCTGTGAATGCGAATCCCCCCCAGCCTATGTGTGCGTGTGAAATGCGCCATCGACATGTGGAGGAGTAAAATGGGAGGACACAGCGACAGAGCATAGGGAGGTGGCCCCGTTTCACTCCCTGCACCAGGGCCCGGGCCAAACCATGCTACACGACTGACGCATTTGTAACACCGTGGTTTCCAGAGAGCTGCGATGTTCCTGCCGCTGCCGAGCAGTGTCTCACCTCCGTCTGTGGGCCCACAGCTTCCAGCAGCGCGGAATCCTGAACCATACTGAGCATGGCGCCTGATACACGGACAGGGGACCGGGAAGGGTGGAGAAGCATACAAGTGGGAACCACAAAAATCATGGGGTAAACAGATGAGCACAGATGAGCACGGCTACAGAATGACACATCGACATGCCCTTTTTGTAAATCCACTGCTGGCGAGGGCCTCCCAAAACCGTAGGGGTTTATTTTGACGATACGTCACCAAATTGGTTGGTGGGGATTGGGGAAGGCGAATAGGATAGACGTGACAGCATAGAAGTGTAGTACAACAATTGAGTTTCCTACATTGCGAACAGCTGCTGACGTCATAGCCCCGCACCCATCCAAGCACTATCCAAGTTCATTTTTTCACTGCTTAGCTTCTGAGATTTGACGAGATTGGACGCATTCTGGGATATATGGTCAAAGCCACCATATTCAGATCCTCCTCCTTGCTAATGATGCATCACACACAGGATCATGTATATGCATTCAAACTACTAGTTACTGAAGGACGTGCAATTAGATACAGATGAACAATTAATGATGTTTTGTGTAATTTAGATACCAATTTGGCAATTACTTTGAGGTATCATTCAGATATATGTCTTGATGGTGCCCAAATAATTTGGTGATATTGCATTGGCAATGGTGTGGAAGCATTCTTACCCACTCTGTCTCTCTGGTCTCTCTATTTATGTGCTACAAAGGGCCATTGCCCAAAACGTCACCTGTAATATATTTGTCCTTTTAAAGCCACGGTGTTATTGATTAACGTGTTAGTTTTTTGTCATGTTACGCAGGTCCACCATCCAAAAGGAGGATGTTTCATGCATGTCACTACATTTACTTCATCTCGTTAAATAAAGGACTCTACAAGATACCAATAAAAAAATATATAATAAAATTCTATATTCAAGTGATATGTAATATATACTGCTCATCTCTATTTAATATTTACGCTTAACATTCCTCCCCCGCGACCCTCCTCCAGCAACGTGGCATCCACCAGTGTCGGCTCGCACATGGCACCACGGTGGCGAGATGTTAACTCCCTCGCCTGGTATACAGGAGATCGTGGGTTCGAACCCAACTCTAATGCCTTTGTATTTTGCATGTTCCCTCTTTATATTTTGCATGGTGGTGTGGATTTTTCTCCGGGTCCCTCCGGTTTTTCCCTCCACATTTAGAGTATTTGGCTGCTATAAATTTCCACACGATAAGGCACTTCGTTGAGCTATCATTTGTGATAGCCAGGTCGATTCCAAAATAGAGCTCTATAAGCTCAGTGGGCGTTACCTGGTAAATTAAAGAGTTTAGTTTAGCCTGCCACCCACGCATCGCCAGTGGCGCAGCGCCACCTTGGCCAACTGACCCAGTATCATCTGCGTGTTGCAGGAGTCAGTCTCCGTCTGTAGCGCTCCGATCAGCAGGTTCACGAGCCGCAGTTTGAGCACCAGGAAGGTTCCGGGACGCTCCCCGACGCCGCCACGCTCATCCAGAAAGCGGTTGTCCAGCACCGTCTGGACATACGGGGGGGGTGGATCATCGGCTTGTAAGAGGGCACACATCTGGTTGCGTAAAAATACGGGCTTATTCCAAATGATAGGTCAAGGTCAAAAGGTCATCGCTGCCAGGGATGCCATCTCCTCACCCTAGATCATTCGCTTTTGTCCGTCTGCTTGATCTCACAGTTGTGTCACCTTGACTTTCCAAGAACTGCAGTTATTGCAAAGTCAGTTCTTGCAAAGTCAACAGCCGACCTCCAAGGCATGTTTTGAAACAAAAGCAATAGCTTCAAGCACACTAAAACCCTCTGCTTTGTTTAGATATTTGGATGACACATTGGCGGTCTGGCCACACGACAAAGATACACTTAAATTTCTCAATCATCTCAACTCGCAAAACCCATCCATCCAGTTCACCATGGAAGTGGAAGCTGCCAGAACTCTACCATTTCTGCCTATTCTGCTCGGGCGCGGTTGAAATGGTAAAATGACACACAGCGTTTACCAAAAGAAAACACACACTGACGCCTATCTGAATGCAGAGTCACACCAGCATCCCGCACAGAAATCCGGTCTCATCAAGATGCTCATACATCAGGCTAAGAAAGTGTCAGATGGTGACAGTCTGAGAAGTGAAATTCAACATGTTAAAGAAGCGCTGCAATTGAACGGTTACAATGATGCACAAATCAATAGGGCATTGAATGCCAAAATCAAATCGAATAACACGAGTGTTGAAACTGATCAAGTAATTTAAACTATTAAAATACAATACTTTGTGGAAGAAAATGATAAACTAGCCAGATGTTTGGGAAAACAAAACATCCGAGTTAGATTTGGCATGCTACATGAAATACAGAAATTAATATCTGGTACAAAAGATGTATTACCGAAGCTATCAACAGAAGGTGTGTTTCAGATTAATTGCACTTGTGGCAAATGCTATGTTGTGCAAACAGGACGGATGATCAGCACGAGACTAAAAGAGCACGAAATGAATATTAAATACTCCCAAACACAACTGTCGGCAGTGGCAGAACACGCGTGCCAACAAGGACACTCAATTGATTTTGATAATGTTGAAGTTCTATCCAAAACTAGTTACTACTGACCAAGGCTAATTAGAGAATCTATGACAAATATTTTTTAACCCTTCGGATAGCGACAGACTTAGTGCTGCTTGGAAACGAATCATCAAACAATACATTTTTTTTAAATGCGTGCCAATATTGGTCACCATACTTCAATAGGGATTACTGTTGGGGCTATATTAGTACACACAATCGACAGGAGGTACATACAGAGGTACTTGCATAATGCACATGCAAAATGTATGTTGATTCTTGATTTGAAGCTTTCATGACTTTCATAACTACATAACTTTACCGAAAGAACCAAAGAGTATGTGTGTTGATTACCATATAAAGAAGCCAAACGCCAATTGATACCCATAGTAATTTGTGCATTCATTAATCCCCCCCCCCCCCCACTTCGCGCAAGAAGGGCACACAAGTGACGTCTTCACGTCTCCCACTATTTCAGGAACGAAACAAGAGGATTTCTCCACAAGTCTGGCTGCTGCATGATGATGCCGGTTGTAATTACTGGCGAAACGTCGTACTCAGGATTGTAAAATGTTGTGGCTTTGATCTCAAACACACCGGTGTGCTGTACCAGTAACGAGTTGCCACGTTCTGTTTACGTGACAAACCTTACTAATTGGCTGCGTCAGGTGGTGGCGGGTTTAACGACACATTTATATCTTTACGCGATCTAACACAAAAAACCTGTGTTATGGATGCCATGTCTCCTTTGCACGAGGATCCCGCTTGAAATGCCTGCCCTATTCCACGCCGAATAAATTTTGCATTTGCAAGTCCCTACCCTCCTATATGTAAATGTGAACATGTAACACCTACAATAAGCACAGTTGGCTACGTACGGTGCGAAAGAAGTTAAACATACATACATGTTGAGGTACAGCCCTATTGTCAATCTACTGCTGGATGATGGCCTACTGGCACCGTGCGGGCCATGGAGGCCGTTTGACCATACTTAACCAAGCTTGCCAGTGTTAGGTTGGTGAAAGCGGGGAACATAGACACTGAAGAATAATAGAGTGCAAAGGATGCCGCTGCACTGCCCTCTGCAGGAAATGTAGCTCCGCAGCAGCCTACAAAACCTGTGTAATTATGCGTGGTGGTCACCCATTCAAGCTCCCGTGATCGGGCGCATCCCAGGTGGCTTGGGTCACAGGCCCCACCATCGTAAGGGTGTTTTTATTCGCACCCTCCCCTCATCATCTGCCGTGGATCTTGTTCCCTGCCAATGCCACGACAATGGCCCCCTGCTGGTGTGCGCGGGCCACCTCGGTTCGCAGGGTCCCAAAGTGCAGCGGCAGCGGCAGCATGGAGAGAAGCAGCTGGATGGCGGCGTGCCGCAGGTCGGTGGTGTTCACAAACGGCTTGAACTTCTGCAGATCCCTGGGAGAATCACGTGGACACTCAGCCCCGGCAGTAAACGGATGCAAAAGCTGCATCGGCTTGGCTCCGTAAATTTAAAATCTTGCGAGAGGAAACACCCTGACAACGCTGTACGACTCTGAAAGGTTTACAAGCAAGTGGGCTGTTAACATGATTTATTGCAAGCGATGGGTAATTCGTTGTACAGGTTCGCGGTTCGAGCCCAGAGGCTGCCCTGGTTAATAATGCGAGTGTATGAACATCCAGTGTGCTTAACAGTGGATCTCGTAATGTTATTTAACAAAGTGCTGGTGTCATGGTCTGAATTTGCCCAATGCAAAAAAAATCTAATTACTTAATTGGATAAAACCACATGAGAATAATAACCTCCCCCCCCCCCCCTCCCTCGACTGGAAGATTATTCCCATCTGTGAAGGATAGTACCTTTGCGATAACCTTGAACTATAAGAATGGCGCGAATACCAAACGCACCAATTTATTATTAAATCTGCACCTCCAATGTGGCGATAACTACGCGTACACAATTACAACAACAATATACAGTGCTCTCGCCAATCCACTCGTCGATGAGCGGAGGTGGCGTTTACGTCACCGAAGACGAGTTCGATGGGTCGCTGCAGTGGTGAGATGTTAACTCCCTCGCCTGATATGCAGGAGGTCGTGGGTTCGATTCCGACCATGACGCCTGTATATTTGGAGTTTGTATATTCTCCCTGTGGTTGCGTCAATTTTTCTCCGTGTCCTCTGGCTTTTCCCTCCACATTTAGTGTATTTGGCTGCTATAAATTTCCACATGATCAGCCAATTGGTTGAGCCATCGTTTGTGGCCAGGTTGCTTCTGAAAAAGAGTTCTAATAGCTCAGTCGGCATATCCTCATATGTATGTCCCACGCCATGAGATGTGGGAGAAGAGGGTGGTCAGGGTGGTGACCATACCTGTCAGGCAGGATGATCTCAAGGGCAGAGATGAAGTAGGGCACGAGCACGTGGATGCCCTGCAGGTCGGAGCAGAGCAGCGTGGGAGAGTTGAGCAGGATGCTGGCGAGGACTGGGCGGCACACGGCGCGCTCCTGGATCTGCAGGCCTTGTATCAGCACCATGTAGAACCTGCGGCGGGCACGGCACCAACGCAAACCAAACGACGTGTTGCAATGGTTCAATAGAATAAGAATGCTGGCCTGGACATACTTGCTAGCAGGGATGACGGCCAGTGGTAAAGTCTGGCGTCGGAGTGGTAATGGATTGATTGTGGCTGATGACATGATCAGTAGAGCTAAATGCTGAAAAAAACACACTTGCAAGGGTCAGAAACCCATCGGATTATGTCTTGTACCAAATAAATATGGAAGAATTATCAAGAACTAAATGTTATTCCCGATCCTGATTCTGGGAGCAAGCTGTCATCATTTTATAAACTCACTCGGATCTGGAAGAACGCTGGCGAATGGTGGAACGACACGAATGTTCGGGATAAACACCTGATTAGAGACCCAAACATTGCACCTCCTGGCTTTGACATTCCTCAAACACACTCGTGGTGTAACCGTGAACCGCATCAAAACATCAAAAAGGCTGAAGTGCAAAGATGATCCACCAGTGCGATTGTGGCTATGCAACCCCAACTATAGACCATATAGTATACCACTGTAGTCTGCACTCCTGCACTGGAGTAGCAAAACTACACGAAGCCCTCTCGTGTCTAGCAGACGACGGCACTGGGATCTAGCTCCTGAACGAATTGCCATACACGTGCCAATTAACAATGGAGGCAGTGAGGGGCGGGCACTGTGAGTGTGAGCGTTCGCACTGCGATCGGGTTCAGCCTCCGCGTTCCACCTCGGCCCACGGAGTGATTGGTGGTGGCAGCGGCGGCACAGTGCCCTCACCTGGCCAGGTAGACGGGCAAGATCTCCTCGCCCGTCTTCTTACTGCAGAAGATTCTGCAGAGCGTCCCGCACGCCTCCGCGCGCCCCGTGTCGTAGCCCTCGGGAAGATCGGCCGAGTCGAGGGACAGCAATGGAGCGGACCCGGGGCCACCTCCGCCGCCCGCGCCGCCCGGGCCGCCGGGGCCGCCGGGGCCGCCGGGGCCGCCCGGGCCGCCGAGGCCGGATAGGTCGCCCGCCGTCGGCTGAAAGGCCTTGCTGCGGCGGACGTCCTGAGCGGAGGACGCAGCGGACGAGGGAACCCCGGCGCCGGGGCCAGAGGCGCCGCCTTGCGTTGATAGACCTGCGTGCCGAGGAGGGTCAGGGGCGGTGGGGTTGAGGGTTAGAGTTAGGGCGAGCAGTGTTGGGGTTTGAGGGGTTAGGGTGAGTCGACTTGAGGGTTAGAGTTAGGGCTAGCAGTGTTGGGGTTTGAGGGGTTAGGGTGAGTGGGGTTGAGGGTTAGAGTTAGGGCTAGCAGTGTTGGGGTTTGAGGGGTTAGGGTGAGTCGGCTTGAGGGTTAGAGTTAGAGGGCTAGCAGTGTTGGGGTTTGAGGGGTTAGGGTGAGTGGGGTTGAGGGTTAGAGTTAGGGTTAGTAGTGTTGGGGTTTGAGGGGTTAGGGTGAGTGGGGTTGAGGGTTAGAGGTAAGGCGAGCAGTGGTGGGGTTTGAGGGGTTAGGATGAGTGGGGTTGAGAGTTAGAGTTAAGGCGAGCAGTGGTGGGGTTTGAGGGGTTAGGATGAGTGGGGTTGAGGGTTAGAGTTAGGGTTAGCAGTGTTGGGGTTTGAGGGGTTAGGATGAGTGGGGTTGAGGGTTAGAGTTAGAGGGTTAGCAGTGATGGGGTTTGAGGGGTTAGGGTGAGTGGGGTTGAGGGTTAGAGTTAAGGCGAGCAGTGGTGGGGTTTGAGGGGTTAGGATGAGTGGGGTTGAGGGTTAAGAGTTAGAGGGTTAGCAGTGGTGGGGTTTGAGGGGTTATGGTGAGTGGGGTTGAGGGTTAGAGTTAAGGCGAGCAGTGGTGGGGTTTGAGGGGTTAGGATGAGTGGGGTTGAGGGTTAGAGTTAGAGGGTTAGCAGTGGTGGGGTTTGAGGGGTTAGGGTGAGTGGGGTTGAGGGTTCGAGATGGTGGGGCAGGGGATTAGGGGTGGAAGGATAGGGGGGTGGGATTGGGGATTAGGCGTGGTGGGGTTGGGAAGGGTTAGGTTTATGGGCAGCGGTACTGATAAGATACAGGAGGGGTTGTGGTTGGGGAAAGGGGAGGTGTTAATTTTGTGGGGATCTAAGTAAGTGTTGATAGAGAAGAGTGTTGATATTACGGTTGGGCTTAGTGTTCAGATTAGAACAATGGTTAACGTTTAAAATTGACGTGTGGTGCACATTTCTGAGTTTTCTAACAAGCAATGAGGTTTGTATTCTTGGTTCTTTCGGTAAAGTCAAATGTTCTTGCTGTGGTTTTCACACATGATGATGATTGCTTGTGTTGCAGTCGAAACGTCGTGAGCATTCTATTGTTTTATATTTTTATTATTTTATTGTTTCCCTTCTACGTGACTTTACCGAAAGAACTAAGAATATGAATCCCTGCAGTCACGAAAGCTTTAAATCAAAATGAGGTTTGTATTAGGGCGGAGGTACATTTTAGGGTTATGCGTGACATTATCATCAGTTTAGTATTTTTTTCGTAGTAGTTTTCGGTTTCAAGTCATATCAGGGTCGGTCATCAAAAGGCATTGCAAGGGGGAAAGTCAGAAGGGCCCAAGGTGTGGCCAGGGGGAACAGGTCACATGGCACACAAAGCCACTGTAAAGCAGGCAAGGCCACGCTTACAATGGTTATAATAAAAGCTTGCAAGCGCATGGAATGCACGGCGCTGATTAGTCGGCGACAGCGGCAGCGGCAGCAGCAGCAGCCATGAAGTTCTTTCCGAGAAAGTAAATAAACGATCCCCGTAAACAACGCAGATACGCGGGGCACAGGCGGGGGTGACGGAAGAAGAACAGCGACGGAGCGGCGGGACAAACGCACGACGCGCTCGGGCACCGCACGGGAAACCAGGGGCTCTGGGAAGACAGCAACGACCACAAAGCGCACACCCCCCCCCGCACCGCCTGCCCAGAGCCTCACGGGCTGCCAAGAGACACGCAACCTCTAGACCACACCTCGGTACGCGGTTCACCACTGCTACCGCATTTGACTTTGGCAATGTTGTAATAATAATAATAATGCTGCTGCCCTTTGTTTATCCAGGAAAGCCTCGCTTAGGCTGCAGACTTATTTTACATGCGAGTCCTACATTGAGACTATTGGCACAATCTCGATATTATGAACTGCACACCTCGAGAAACCTTACACGGACTGACGTTTGGATGTGTGACTTGTGCAAGCTTTCGCGGTGGTACTGTACAAGCTCTCCAAGACGTTTTTTGGGCTCCACCGTGTGCTGTTCAACACGATGTTCGACGTTTTGCTCGGCGTCCTAGGAGCTTCTTCAGGAACTGAACACATCGAAGAGCTATACGGACACATGCTTGGGCCATACGAAACTAAAGTTGCTGTTTTTATCGTTTCTGTAAAAAAAACGTAACTCTTTTTTTCTCAGCGAAAACACTGCAAGCGTGTGTTTCATTGCCAGAGGAATGATTTTGACTTAATCCAGTGCTTAAGTGGGACACAACGGTGGCAATGACTCAAAAGGGTACTGTGATGAAAAGAAACGAACTGGAATAATAACCAGAGGGGCCGTCTAATCCTGCCAAGAGTCAGGGCACAAACAGCAGCAGCAGCAAAGGCAGCCGCACAGAGGCACACACCACAATGGACACCAACCAAGAGTTTTGATGGCAAAAGAACAATACGATAAATCAAGCATGACTTGCAGAGCTCATGAGTTAGTTGTGGGATGTTATTTAAATATGATTTTTGACTAGCCAACAGTTTAGTTAAGGATAATTCTTTAAAAAAAAACTGTTGAACACACACGCAATATAATTATGCCAAAAAAACGCACAACCAATATAATAGCAGTGCATCAGATAGGCGTACACATGTGAGAGAAACACAGGCATGAACACAATCCAGAGACTGCGCAGGAGATGTATAGAGGCTGATAACATCAACCACTGCTGGAGTTTCATAGCCGGTCAAACTGGCGGCGCTTGAACCTAAACCTTTCTACCACACTCCTCACTCACAACGACGGGAAAGCACTCATCACACCATGAGGTTTGCAATCCGAGTAAGCAAACATCGTCTAGTCCAACGACATGGTCAATGCGATGTTGAGGGGACACCACGAAGGTGGAGGGGGGCAGCTGGGGAAAGTGGGGGGGGGGGGGCTGTAACATCATGCAGTAGAGCCCAAGTGTTAAGTTCACACACCGCTAGAACACGGGCACCTCACACTGGCAACCGCTCCGCATGGTGGCACCACGGACCAGTTGTGGGCATGGAGGTGAGTCGGCGGAGTCAAATCAGGTATGCGTGGTTTTAGTGCAGTAAAGTATGAATTATTTTTAAAGGACGATATAAACCCAAAACAACAAAGACCTAGGCTCGGTCATTGGGCTGCCCGACATAATTTTTAAACATCACTGAAAATAAGAGACTTTAAAATCATGTTGGGGCGCTCCTGTGCATTTTAATAAAACAGTAATGTAGCGATGTCACTCAGGCACTATTACAGGGCATCTGATCATGATTTTAGTCTCTTTTATCATGAAGGAAGCTTCGAACTCATATCAGATAGCCTGGAACAGACAGCCAAGGCAAGTATCTTCAAGACAAATCACTGTTTGTTGGATTGTATCTTCCGGAAAGAGCTTAATGAGAGCCTGGTCTGGCACGTGGAAACGCACGTCCACGCCCAAACGCAGCCTGACCTCATTCCCATTCACCGCAGCCCTTACCTCACATATCCAGCTGCCAAACACTTTGCGAGCTCGGGAAGCAAGACTACGTTGGCTCGTGTGGCTTTTCCGATTCCCAATGAACCATCACGAAAGTAACGCGAAAACAAATGAGTCTTTATTCTTTAACCGGACACTGCACCGCAACATTGTAGAAGAGCAGGAAGTTAATTGGTTACTAAAAGAGAACGTTATGCCAGCGACTCTTAACACATGAAGGAGCAGCATGGGTCATATACCGCAACAGGTCCCATGTGCGATTGAGAACCACGTGTAGAGTGTGTCCCATTGGGCAGAGAGCACCAACCAACGAGTGTCCGAGAACCCGGAGTGGAAGATAAAAACACAGAGGGGATGGGCACATTTTTCGGAAGTCAATGCCGTAAAAAAAAAATCAGGGATTTGAGCAAAATTGTAAAAAGTAAAGCAATGAAGCCACGGGAAAAGCAAAGTAATCTAGCGGCTCGCCTGACAAACACGCACGCAAACAAACTCGTGCACATAAAGGAATACAATGAACCTCACAAGAAAGCATCTTCTAAGGGAAAACAAATCACCCATATTAGTTCCATCAATCCTCCATGGAAAAAAAACTGATTTTGCTGGGTTACACAGTGCTGTAGATCAGATTAAAGGGAATTCAATTGACCAAGTTCAGCTCACCCAAATTGCATGACCCAAATTCCCAACAAAGTCAAAATCAGATCTGGGCAAAAATGATTGGCATTTTCTTTCTTCAGAAAAATATTATCTGAATCTCAGCAATGTCGTTGTGCTATTCAAATGAGCATTCAGCTGTTTATTTGGGTTTTTAGAAGTGCATGGGGGTACACGTTTCCATTGCTGCCAAACGTTCCAACGTGCGCAATTAAAGACACAAGCGCGCACACACGCACAGTGCACACACGCACAAGCAAGCCGCCCCAACACAGCGCCAGGCTGGGATGAGATGTAACAGTGCGATTGCAACGATGGAACCCAGAAAGCAAGGATGTTAAATCCTCGGGGAATGGGACGATGAATACAGAACCCTCTCCGAGTCCAAAGCGGTTCATCGTCATGCCCGTACCATGTGTCCAACCAAACTGACCAAGCGAAACTGCTTGCGAATGCTGGAGGATTTTGACACAACCATAAGATGTCCGAGCTACATCTGAAATTGAGCCACGCCTGTAATTACGTCATGGGCGCACATCCAGCCAAAATGTTCCCCGAGTGAAATAAAGTACGTGAAAGTGCTTTTTGATAGACATTTGACATGTCGTAAATTACCATTTCGGCTATAATTTAAACCATCCCCATGAACGTATTAATTTACAAGCAGTCGACAAACACTAAGTGCTTTTCACAGCCACTTAAGCATCTATGCCAATAAGATGCAATTTATTATGTATTATACATCTGTACATGAAAGTAAGTTTCCATTTCAAGCAGAAAACAGAATAATTTGCTGAGGCTTTTTACTAATTTCCTACGCGTATTATCCATGAACGTCATATCCACAGAATCGTGAAAGGAATGGTCGCATTACCTTTCCTGCAGCTGCCCGATAATAACCCACTGCAGAATTGTTACATTTCACGGTGTGACGTGATGAGGGTGCTTAAGACCCCATGTGCAAAAGTAGGTCAAATGAGTGTCAAGCGTCACGGTCGCAACACCTAGAATGCTCGGCCATGATTGTAAACGGGTTGTTTAATTCAACTCAATTGAATTAAGTGTGTGACGAGATTTTAAACAATTGCGACGTGCTAGCGGTTCAGTTTTGAGCGTTGGGCAACGGGTCGCGCCGATGTTCACTCGTGGCAAACGGTGGCCCGGGAGTTTGCTCAGCCAGTCACTGCTTTGATTTCAGAGAGGGTCTGGAGAGGGTACTTAAAGTGGCAAGCAACTGCGAGGCAAGCTACGCCAAGAGGCGGCGGGACAGAAAAGGTCTACTTACAATAAAGAAGGATTTGGGTAAAAGATGCTGCAAGGCAATAGAAGACAAAGAAATAAAATGAAACGCAAATCATGAGTGTAAATCAAAGGGACCAAAAACAAACCGACTTCAAAAAATTCAGTGGCGCAAACACAAACACGGAACGAGACACTCGGATGGCACTCCACAGCCACGGCAAGTCTGCGATGAAAAATTACACAGTAGGTCAAAGGTTGTCGAAAATATCATGCATATTATCATTTGCCATACTATTCAAGGGGAATCGTACAAAAAAAAACAAGTTCATAATTTAAGTAAGCGAAATCTGATTTCAAATTTTAATGATGTGGTCCGTCCAATCAGATATTCACATATCACTTATTGCTCAAAACATTCCTGCTATTTTTCCAAGGTCAGGCTTCAAACAGCTATAAACAAATAATTATAATAATAATAATGGAAGTCCCCAAAAAAAATATTACGATAAAACCAATTACCAAAGACGTCTCGCATTATGAAGTGCCTGAACTTTTTGACAAGGCTAGATTGCTTTTAATTATTCTGGGTTATGCCTGGTAGGCAAGTTAAACATTGCACACATTCCTGGTTTATGACCGTTGTTCCAGCCACATACATCACAGCCACGCTTGTCATACGGGGCTGAAAATCCTATCGGTCATTCCCTTTGTCGTGAAACGATTGCAAACCGCTTTGTGCCAAGCATGTAAATTTTCCCACACGGCGCAATGCAATTTTTTTTATTTTATTCAGGAGGTGCAGAATGCTCCATTTACAATTCACCAGCACGCTGTGAATTGTAAAGCTCTGTGCATCTGTCCGTAACAAGTATTATATTAAATACACATTTTCTCTTGTAATGAGCCTCCTTAAAATCTGCTGTTGCGGAACACTTATTACACACACCTATAATGAGGCTGCTGCTTCAGATAATTGCGATCCTTATGGGAACGCAAGTGTTCACAACACACCAGTCGCAACCAGGAATAATTACTTCCATGGGAGCGGTGTTTTTTTTAACTCAAGGACAGAAATAAACAGTGCATCAATGTTTTTGATTCGTGTGTAAGGATCAAGAATCATGTGTCAGAGTTAATGTTTTGCGAATTATATTATGTTGTGTATCAAGCGTTCTAGTCACCCTTACAGCCGCGATCGTCTGCTTATATTCATCACATTTTAAAAAAAATACAAATTTGATTTTATAATCGAATCTCTAGTAGCCCGAATCGCACCAATATATCGAAAACGTAAGGGTAGCGAAAAACTTACACCAGTGCTGATTATCGTTCATAAAATCGGCCACTCGATTCATCACAAACTTTGTTGTGTGGATCAGCAGCGTGGCCCTAGACTCATCCGAGGTGCACGATGACCAGACAGGGGTATGTCGAACGCGCCGTGTGACCGGTACGCTCACAATAGCCCTTCCGCCTGGCCGGGTACACTTACAGTGAGAGGACATGAAGCAGCGGACAGTGCTGATATCATCATCAGACACCATTTTTTGGAAGCAGTCAATATACTGACAGGAGCTTTAAGCAAACATTTTGTCCAAATTTACACTGCCCGGGCTGACCACTGTGTAAATATAAGTTAAGTGGATGTGGCAGGGGGGAGCGACTGACAGTTGTTTTACAGGGGGCTGCCATGCCTCACCATCTAATACAGGGTCCTTCAACTGGTGGCTCGCGGGACAGATCTGGCAGACGAACTGTCTTGGAATGGCCTGCCGAGAGCTATGGCCCGCAGAGCGCTATAAGCTCGCCGAGACTTACAGAGATGCACACTGGGCGATGTAAATTAGGCGAAAGACAGAGATGAGAGAGCTGTAGGAAAAAATATAAAGCTTAGCGAGATGAGAGATAGACGAGATGATAGACCTGGAGACAAGAGGTAAAGACGTTATGACGTCGTAATAACACGCGATGTAATTTCTGTACAAACGCGAAATCATGCCATTGTGTCGTCATGTGACGTTTGACATCATGCGTCTCGCCAACGCTCGCTAGTTTTAACATGTAGCCCGCTGGAACACACCGTTGAACAACCGCAATCTGCTTAGAACAAGAGCGGACGCCGTTGGTAAACTGCGCATTTGTGTTTGGGCAGCAGTATAACGAAACCACAAAGAGCCAATCGGAGGGTCCCTTGAAGGAGACCTCCTAGCTGGTTCTTGTAGAACCCTGTGCCTCCGACCCCAATTCAAGCAGAAACTAAAATTTTAGCCGACGCGTTGATTATATTGCAGAAGGTGACTTCTCAGAAAAAAACCTGTACAAGCTGTTTGCCTAAAACCTTTGGGGAAATCTACTGACAGGAGTCACAAATTACGGTCAACACATTTCCCAATGTAAATGTTTTGTTTTTAAAAAGATGCGTTACTTGTTTCAATCAAAGGTTGCTTGGTTTGACTAAGTGACTGAAACACACTTAGCGTTATCATACACGTCCATTCCACCACGCAGTGTTCCGCTGCCAGCGCGTTACTGTGGCGATGTTGTCTGTGCCACTCCCATCGCAACTCGGCATTGCAACACGTTTTGGTGTCCGACCGGGGAGAGAACGTAAGGCGATGGGTTGGAACGCGTTGCGGAATGGTGCATGCAACTTGCAGAGCCAGGCAAACTGGGGCACATTTTACAGGTGGGCACACGTACAAACGGGCCGTGCGTTTGTCCAAGCGGGTACACAACTCTGCACTTGCTGGGGTTGACGCAGAATATGAATAGGCATGCACATGTTTGTGCGTGAGCGTGCGTAAATCATCAGCTTGTTTTATACGTGCACGTTTAAGTTGATATAGTTTTTTTATCGAATATCGGTTTAATATTACGTAAAAATGTTCCTTCCATAATACATGTTTTGGGTTAGATCGCGTAAATATAAATGTGTCGTTAAACCCGCCAACACCCGACACGGCCAATTAGTAAGGTTTGCCACGTAAAAAAACATGCCAATTCGTACAGCAAACAGGGTGTCTGGGAGAGTGTCAGGTGGTGGCAGGGTTTAAAAACGCATTTATATTTACGCGAGATAACCCAAAAACCTCTATTATGAATATTAGTCGCGAAAGCCTACGTGTTGAACCAAAATGTCACTTGCTTGTTACTTAATTTGTGTGCATTTTTCCACTGATATAGGTAGCGTATAATTATCACAGGTTACTGTTCTGGGTCAGTTCAATTCTGACGCTGCACAAACATACACAAAGAAACTCGGGCGTGCTGAATTGTTCTGTCCCTTTGGCCACATGCTCGGCGATTTAGACATGCAATGATGCCTTCGCGCATCAATTAAAGGCGATTCTTACGCCCATTATACATTCCAAAATAATTTATACCGAGTCAATAGTGTTCTATTTGTCTATGTTGTGTGCAACAGTTTCATGTGACGCCTGCAGCCAGTGGAGGCGCTTCAACCATCACACTATTAATGGAATTGACCACTCAATCTAATCATAACCCAGAATCATGACAATTAATGATGGAATGGTGACTCCGAGTCATGGCAACTCACAAAATCATTACATCGTTACATGCCTCTTACTAGGCTATTAAAATAACAAAACTTGCATTCAGAGCCTATCAGCATCTCGCTAAGCCTCACGACTCGTACCTCAGCAGGAGGGGCGTGCTGGCCGTGCTGTGCCGTGCCGTGGTGGGCGAGGCGTTTGATTCGAGTGCTCAGACGCGCGGGCCCGGGGGCTCGGGAGGACCTTACCCGTCATGCTGCCGTCACGGCTGACGGCGCCATCCAGCCGGCAGCTCACGAGCGCCGCGTCGAACAGCCACTGGCCGAACAGGTTGAGCACGGAGTTGACGCGCGGGCGGGTCGGCGCCGGCGGGGGCCTCGGCTCGCAGCTGAGCTGCACCAGCGAAGGCGCCGCCTGCTGCAGCATCGCCCCCTGGTCGCGCGGCGCGGGCACCAGCGACGGCGTCGAGGACGGGGCCGAGGACGTGGCCGATGAAGAGGACGACGCAAGCGCGGAGCGGCTGGCGTGGGTGCCGCCCGGCACGCCCTGGGAGTGCGACCCCTTTGTGCGGAGAGAGCGGAGGGGGCAGCGAGGGGGCGTCGAGAACGTGAACATTGGGTTGCGATCAGAGATTATTTAAATAGATTGGTCTACCAATTTAGCCCTCCGATGTGTTTTTGGTTTATAACGATATTTTCACTCCACATGCTGGGAACTTGTGCTTTCAGAAGAGTTCTTAGGCAGTCCTTCACGAACCCACATTGACCAGAATAGCAAAGTATGGTAGTGAACCCCCTTAATCAATACGTGTGGGAAGACCCCCATGAAGCAATGCGTGGTAGAGAACCCCCTTAATCAATACGTGTGGGAAGACCCCCATGAAGCAATGCGTGGTAGAGAACCCCCTTAATCATTACATGTTGGAAGACCCCCATGAAGCAATGCACGACTAAGGACTGTAAATTATTGTCGTAAATGTATAGACACGTTCGGATTATTTTAAAAAGTTGACTGCGAGGTCACCTGATACGTATAACTGTCCACGTGCGAGTTAACCGAGCGGTGGGGGTCCGCCAGGCGTGTGTGCAGGCTCACAGCGGACGCTTTGCTCGTGGTCTTGCTGATGGTGACGGCGCGCGCCCTCTTGGTGTGCGGGGATGTGGTGGGCGCCCCGCCACCGGCGCCGCTCATCACCGGCATGCTCAGGCGGCTCGGGTTCACCGGCGTGGCAGGGGCGCTGTCCGAGCGCGCTCGCGAGATCCCTGGCGAAAGAGCGGGCGCCAGGCTTCAGCTTCAGACGTGGCGACATTACCGCGTCCCGGGTGTTTAACCGTTATCCCGTTTCTACTGGCACACCTGTATCGAGCCGACGTGGGGAACGTCACGGTTACGGGTCCTTTTCTCCTGGCTTATTTGCAGAGCAAAGCCAGAGCCTTGTAAGACATCCGAATCTGGCTTGTAGCCAAGCAGGGCCACGGTGTGGGGTTAAAAACCATTATAGGAATAGGTTTTACCCTTTTTAACTGGCACAAAAACTGACACCTTTATTCAAGGCATCGTGTTTGCAATAACCACAACACAAGCAGTCAAAATGCAAACAAAAAAGACAACTCTGATAATAATATGCACTGTCCTTGAATTTGATTGGTCCACACCCGAGACGGCTTTTCTTAGAGCCTAGTCTCCACTGGTGTTGGACCAGAAGACACCAAAAGGCGTACAACTCAAAAACAGCGCACTATCAGAGTATTGAGGGCTCGGGGTGAGCATTTACATTATGAGACCTCCTTTGCCAGTAACAAGATATAGGAATAGGTTTTACCCTTTTAACTGGCACAAAAACTGACGCCTTTATTCAAGGCATCATGTTTGCAATAACCACAACACAAGCAGTCAAAATGCAAACAAAAAAGACAACTCTCAATATAAAAACCATTGTCGGTACACTTGATTGTGGGACCCTGTGTGACTGCAGTGGCACACCTTGGGTTCTGCGGTGGAAACACAACCCGGTGCCTCCTGAGCCTTGCCGGGCTTGCTCAGCACGGCTTCGGCGTGCACCGGCCGTGCAGTGTAAATGCGGGTGGACATAACGCATGCCGCGTATAATGGGTCTCTTTTGGGATTGGGGCCCTAAAAATATGAAAGCGATCCTGACTAGTTATTCATTGCATCTCCACGCTGCACAGAAACGTCAGGGGCAACACAGTCCTAATTTAGTACTGTACAGCAACCACCATAGCATTCATGACAAAATTGTCTTGTTTTTGTAGTGTCGGTGGTGGATTTTTTTTGTTCACGTAAAAAATGCTTTTTATACATGCGAATAAAGTATAAAGCAACAGTGACAATGTTAAAACTCGCACTCATCAGCGTTACAGACGTTTCAGGCAATGGCCCAACTTCATTTCGACGATTACAGTAGCATCCCTCTAAACGACGGTAATTGGTTCCACAGAACCGGTCGTTAAGTGATTTGGTCGTTAAGCGAGTATAGAAAATACACGTTAAAGACTTATTTCGTTCCGATAGCATCGAAAGTTACCCTTTTTCACCAAAAAAACCGTGCTTTATAATATTTAGACAATGGCTATTAATACATAAAGATACTAACAACGTTGTAAACACGTAATATTAAAAGAAACGTGGTTAATCAATGTATTCATGAATATTCAACAAAATCACCTCGCATTTGTATTTCTTGGATCCAAATTTATAAAAGTCTCTCGTTTCCGCAAACACTTCCCTACCTTTGTACACTGGTCGAAGCATCCTTCACTTTCATGTCTTTTAATTTGTCCTTTTGTTGAATAATGGTGGAAACAGTCGAATGGGGAAGGCCATATTCACTACTCAACAAAGCTATTTTTACACTTTTTTCATGTTTATCAATTATTTGATAGTTAAAACATTAAGTGTCTTCCTCACTTTCTTGTCTTGATTTATTAAAGTTTTCAAGTCAAAATACACGAAGAACTCAAAAGAGATGTTTCCACTTCCAAGCGCAGCAGACACTGAATGGCAACAATGCCCCAACGCTCATGTATGTCACTGATTGGCCGAGGCCTGGTCAGACCACATAAGTGCTCGTGGATTGGCGGAAACTGGCGGTCACATGTTCATCGTAAGCCCATCGTTAACAGGGGAATGGTCGGTAAGCGAACCACATTGGCCTCTATGGAGGCCCGTCATAAAGCGATTGGTCGTTAACAGGAGTGATCGTAAAGAAGGATTATAGCAAACACGACTATACACTACACTGCTATATACTACACTACTATACAAAGACAAAGATCCCCCATATAGCCTTAACAGGCTGTTGGGGGGCAAGTGCTGTTAGCGAGCACCTATGAAGGCCGGAACGGTACACAAGGGGGTAGGTGGCCAGCACCACACCCGACCGCCTTTGTCTCCCCAGTGGCGATGTTTACAAACCGCACCAGGTACTCATTTGAGGCTGAGTTGACCTAGGGGAGGCCCAGGACCGGTCCAAATAATAATCACTGGTGTTGGCCGTGAGCAGGAATAGAACTCGGGTCGCTGGGTTTATAGTGTAGCACGCTAACCACTACACTACTGCTTCTCACATGACTATACACTACACTATACAGTACACATTAGGCTCTATGTAGGCCCGTCGTTAAGCAATTAGTCGTTAACAGGGGTGGTCATTAAGAGGGGTTCTATTGGATATACGTTTTTTTTCTTTGAAGGCAGTGCTGTTGACGAGTGTGTCGAGTGTTCTTGTCAAGGTTGTGCTTATCCACCACTTGCCAATGCAGCATCGCCAAATAATTTGCATAAATAACATGACAAGTTGTAAAGGGGATACATGGTCTTCGCGGGAATAAGAGGTGGAGGTAGGGTTTTTTTTTCTCAAGAAATTATTGCATTCGTGAATTAGCCCGGTGTTGAGGAGACATGATACATCGTGTTGTGTGTGTACACCCGCCACACTCGACGCATTGTCAACCTGAACCATTTACAGCCTTCGCCGTTGGTCCCAGTGAATCTCACTGCCTTCTGTTCGGATGTAACGACGGACCAGGCGGACAATGAGAGCTTTGTTACAGGAGGCAGAGTTCAATTGAAACTTTGTCAGCCAAGGCCATATGGAAAAGTCTTTGTGAGTAACACGCTGAACTGCAAAAACCCCATGTGTATACTGCACAACTTGAATTTTTTTACTTTTGCCCACTTCCTGTTGAAAGACGCTGTGTTTCTGCACAGGAAATTACACGATTTTTTTTAAACGATACACGGCCCGCAAAGGGGCGGGTTCTCCATTACGCAGAGTTTTCTTGTTCACCAGCTCCAGTCGATGTCGAGTGCAAAAAGTGAGCTCCGTTCCACCCAACAATGCCCATCTCAGATGCTTTCACGAGGCAATGATAGGGTGACAGAAATAACCATTGCTTTTCAAGCAGAGTAATGTTGCACAAGTCACTCGCTCTCTCTCTCTCTCTATCTTTTACTCCGAGAGCAAAGCACACCGAGCTGGGTGAGATGACAGTGTCTATGCATGCGTTTAATCCCTGCTCACAATACCGACGCTCCTGCGGTGAGCGCAGAAACGTCCACTCTCCGACCGTATTTCTAAGGGAGCTGCCGAGGTGCGATGGGCAGGACGCTGGACTTGCAAACCAGAGGTCGCCGGTTCGAGGCCATCTTTCCGACGCGGCGTTTGAAATAACGTAGCAAGTTCATTAAAATCCCCAGGCCTCCGCAGTTGGTTGCTCGGCAGTACGTGTGTTGTGGGGTAAAGTGTGGGTACTACACTTGTTACAATTTAACTATTTTTATTTTACCAGGTAAGGTTCACCGAGCTGTATAGCTCTTTTATGGAAGCGACCTGGCCACAAATGATTGCTCAACGAAGTGGCTCATCATGTGGAAATGTGTAGCATCCAAAAGTATGGTTCTAAATGTGGAGAGAAAAACCGGAGAACCTGGAGAAAAATCCACGTGACCACTGGAAGAACAAGCAAACTCCAAGTATCCAGCAGGCGTCTCTTTTTCAGAAGCAACCTGGCCACAAATGATATCCCAATCAAGTGGTTTATCATGTGGAAATGTATAGCAGCCAAATACTCTAAACGTATGTGATTTCTAAATATGGAGGGAAAAACCGGAGGACTCGGAGAAAAATACACGCGACTACAGGGAGAACATGCAAACTCCAAATATACAGGTGTCAGGGTCGGGATCGAACCCACGACCTCTTACCGAGAAAGGCATCAACGAGGGTTGAGACGCCACGCATGGCACGGAAGAAGATGACCGGGAGCTGGCGCAGGCACTGGAACTGCGGCACGTCGTGCAGTACCCCGCCCACCTCCAGCAGGGTCTGCTGGAACCTCGGTGTCGACGCCACCACGCCAGGGTTGCTCAGCTCCACCGGGTTACTGTGGTGAACAAAGACAATGATCCCCCCCTGCCGTCATAGCTTCAACCGGCTCGTGGGGCAAGCGCTGTTGATAACAACCTTTGAAGGCTGGCATGGCAAACGAGGGGGGTGCTCGGACCAGCACCACCACTTCTTGGCCCAGCGTGATCAAAAAGCCTTCTCCATTATTGTTGTTTTTTAAATGATCAGTTTACTAGGCTTTCAAGAGGGAAATTCCCCGGTCGCAACTTTACAATAAAATTGCAATTATTTGGACGATTTTTTTCAAGAATTATCGTTACAGACAGATGGATAAACATATAAACAGATCTAATGCATGAATGCTTTTTAGTCTCACGGTCGCGAGATGTAAACTACCTCGTCTGGCATACAAAAGGTCGTGGGTTCGATCCCGACCCTGATGCCTGTATATTTGGAGTTCGCAAGTTCTCCCCGTGCTCGCGTGGATGAGTTCAAAAAACCTTAAAACAAAAAATTCAACACGATGTGTTGATTGCGTGCGTCGCTCAGCACTACCTGAGCATGTGCAGGAAACGGAACCAGGTCTGGGCCACACAGTCGTTCTCCATGTCCGGTGGGATGAGCCCGGCATCCTCCTCCGGCACTTTGAACAGCGGGAACACCGGGCCGTACATGAAGCGCAGGAGCCTGCGGCGCCAGCGCACGTAACCTCGATTAGCACGGTTGGGTACGTACAATGCGAAAGAAATTCAACATACGTAAGTACACGCACGCGTGTGGCCAACACCAACAATCAGCAGGGACGTCGTTAATGATCGACAAACAGCCAGCACATTGCACATTTCACCAACACCATGGTTGATGTAATGCACTCGCATTGCAGCGATCAGTCGACCCTAACGTTCGATATTAGAAGTGTTCCAGACAGTATGAGAATCATTTGAAAGATGAGAAACATATATATTTAAATTATTCTCATTAATTGTATACTTAAATATATGTAATGGTTGTTATAGCGATTAGTCAGAGAAATATCTAAGTCTGGGCTCTCTCATCTTTATTGTGCCTTCAATGAACATGAGAAGCCAACAGGACGACTGAATTGTTTTCAGCTCGCAAAGCAATAATCTTTCCGGCTGGAGATTCAATGCACATTGGCCGATCACGACATCACTTACACGCACAGAAACACTGACTGAGCTGACATGCACAACCCAGCTTGAACCCGCAAAAGCCATCTTTGCCACGGTGTCGTGATGTTATCTTTTTCGCCTGGTATGCAAGAGATTGGGGGTTTAATCCCGACCCTGACGCCTGTATATTTGGAGTTTGAATGCTCTCCCCGTGGTCGCGTGGAAATTGTCTCCGGGTCCTCCGGTTTTTCCCTCCACATTTAGAAACATGCGTTTAAGTATTTGGCTGCTATAAATGTCCACTTGATAAGCCACTTTGCTAAGCTATAATTTGTGACCAGGTCGCTTCTGAAAAATAAGCTAATAGATCAGTGGGCTTTACCTGGTAAAGCTAATCACCAAAAATTTGGTGATTAGCTTACCTTTCCTATACTTTGCACTCCTATTGTATTTTTCTATGGTTTGTCATTGTAATTTTCTGGACATCTGTAACAAAGACCTTGATAGCTCTTCGGATTCCTCTAGCACAAGTCAACATTCTGATTCTGATTGTTTGTCGCATGCACCTTGAGGTGAGGGCCGACACGACTCGGCTCCACTGGTCCACCACCGCCGTGTGATGGCGCCAGCAGGCCACCATCTCGCGTGCCGTGCGCCAAAACGGGGGCGTCGGGAAACAGCGCGCGCACGCCAGCATCCACGCCTCGAACAACACGGCGATCAGCTTATCAGCCAGCTGCTCCGCCAGTCCCCCTGCGGTGCAGAGATATCGCCGCCGAGGCTCGCAACGGCCAGGCCGCGCTCCCCAGGGCAGACACAACAGGTCTGACCTGCCAACTACATTTGTCGAGACAGGTTTCCCTCGCTTTACGCCGTAGTAGATGCGTTCCAACAGAAGGGCGCACAAAGCAAAACCGCACGGGACAGCTGCCTGCCCAAGTCGCGCACGCGGTACAAACACGCAATTTTGTCCCATATCGGACCGCATAGCCGCATGAGTGAATTCAAACGGCATATAGCGAATTTCGGGTAGAAATATGTTAGCCGCATATACAGCGCGAAATCGCACAAACTGAATCCGCATAAAGTAAGGGAAACCTGTACTAAAAAGGTGTTAATTTTTCATAAATTTCATCCCGAATGTTTTACCTGCGATATGTCAAGAGATCAAGCATCCATCCAGATTTCACGCAAAGCAGAATGAACCACAGAAGGCAATATCATAGCTACTTCTCAAGTCCCTCAAAGTCATCTCTGGTCAACACGGTAGGGGAGCAGCACTTTCCCACCAGTTATGTCACTTTGAGTAAGGTTTGTTACGTAAAAATCCAATCAATATTTGTAATTAATCGAGCTGGAATTTAGCCAAAGTGCAGAACTAAATTTAGTGTGGTGGGTCTTTTTGTGCAGTCATTGATGACTGGGCCGAGACCATCAACTTCACTAGACTTAGAGAACCCAGCATTATCACTAACAAATACTTGGACTCAAATCGAGGCTCTCTGCGGTGCCAGCTCAGCAAACTGAACTCAGAGCCATTCGGCAACCTCCGATTAGCACGAAATGGATACATACAGTGCGAAAGAATTTCAACATACACACATACCTCTACACATGTCAAAGCTAGCATTAAAGCCATTAATTTCCATTCGCATGTGTACAGATTTTCTGGGTCACAGTCCAACCATCAATTAAAAAAAGAAAACACCCAAACACCAATTGTGTTTGCATGTATCTTAACAAATAAACTGTTCTGAGTGTAATTAACTTCGATTTACACAGGTCAGATCATATATCTTTCACGAAACTAAATAGCCTATATTATAGATAAGCAATAAAATACGCATTCTAGTGTTGTCCTCTGCAAGGTAGTGTCTCCGTTGCCTTTTGGGAGGAGGTTCCATGTGATGAATTACGGATGCTGGGAGCGGAACCGCTGTGCACGTGTGCACGCACTTGCCCTGCTACGTGCCAAAAAACGATGCATCCACAAACACACAGAGCGCGTCTTGTCGATGCTTACCCAAGGTGTACGTCCCATGCGGTCCCACACAAGTGTGAATCTCCATCGACGAGCAATCTTTAAAATCGTGGTCACGTAGATCATTATTGATCGCGAGTGACATCACTCGAATGGCAATGCAGTGATGGCACTTCAGCACGCTATGGAGGTATACCTTTTACAAGTTTAAAGTTATTTTTTTCTCCTTGATGAAGATTGAAACGCATGTCAGACAGCTCAAAGCAAACACATCGAGGTATAGTATGCGTGTGTGGAACAAGAGCGAGTTGTTGTTTGGGTAGCCCCTTCCTTTAAGCTCTCTCCATCCTTCACAGTGGCTGTGTGGCTCAGAGGTCAGAGCAGTGATCTGGCATCGCCAAAATCTTGGATTCAAATCCAGGCACCTATCTCTGATTAAAGGGGGTTCTCAAGCATAGTAAGTTGATGCTCTCAGTCTGATCACTAATGACTACAAAAAAACAAAAACACTTGGTTCTGCACTTAAATTTCGGTAAATTCCGGCTTAGAGACTTACAAATATAAGTTTGACTGTCATGCGAAAAATACTGCCGTCAGTGGCAGAGCCGATAGCAAGGTGCTGACCACTGCTGTGTGTTCGGGAGTTCACTCCAAACGATCTCAGAGGTAGCTCTGCGACTTATTTTTCCATAGGTCATTCTCTAACACAAAGGGTTGCCATGGTCTCCGAGGGATCCGAATGGATTCTTTGTCTCGTCTCAACGACGCCGATGGCAACGCGAGCACTCGGGTACCAATGTGCGTCGGAGCGGCGAGCAGTGTGTCGTTGATGTGCAGCAGGAAGAGCAGCAGCTCCTCCCACGTCTCACGCTCCATGGTCGTGGCATCGCGCGCCAGCCTCTGCACGGCGTGCAGCACCCCACGGCACAGCTCCGCCTGCTTCTGCGTGCTGCCGTCGCTCCTGCGGAGCGTAAACGTCATCGTCAGCACCATGGTATGCCACTGAACGCCACGCTCGTATTTTCATCACAGTAAATTCACTGAGGGAAGTCTTGCTGTGAGGGACGTAAGTTTACAAGCTCGCACGTGGCGTATAAATCATTTTATTTGTGGTGTTTAATTACATGCCTTTCCCCCCCTTGTACCCTCCCCTTCCCCCTCCTTCCTTTTATGTTAGTTATCTTCTCCCTTCCCCCCCCCCCCAATATGAACTTTCACTTGTCTGCTTAAGGTTCCCCACCTGGGTGGGGCAGTGAGCCCAATTAGCCCATCTTCACCAAGCCCTGCCGCGTCGATCTCGGGCTATTGCTTGCGGGATTCATGCATCCCCCGCTTCTTGTTCTATATGATTGGTACTACGTAGCGGGCACGCGTTGAGTCAAAAAATAAAATCAGTAAGAAAAGTCATCCTCGTCAGTCCAGGGCACCTGGGCACAAAGAGGTTGTAGAGGTGCTTGAAGATGTTGCGCGAGTAGGCGTTGGGTTCACGGCGCACGGGTGTCGGGAGGTTGGGCAGCCGCGGCTCGGCCAGCGCCCGCAGCCACTCGGTGTAGACGTCGACGCACAAGCGCACCGCGTCCCCATCCAGCGCCAGCGACAACCCGAAGCACAGCACCTCCATCGTCCATTTCACCTGTCGCGGGCACACACGGTGGCGACCCTTTACGCGTGCCTTACCGACCAGTAAGACATGTGACCCTTCACTTCCACCAGCGATTCGATTAATTGTAAACATTGTGGGTCACAAATTGATTTGACTATTTTTTTTTATTGCGCTCATAAATTAAGATCCCGCATGAACTCGCCCTTGCCTACCTCTAGTCTCTCGTGTCACTAAACGCCTGTCCACACGCTCTCCGCTCCGGCAACTGAAGCTATCGAAGCGCCCAGTCAAACGTGAACCATTGGGAGGTTGCTCAATCTCCTCTGCTGTAGTCCGGACCTCCTTTCCACCCAGCTTTCTCCTTGCCCTGTTCAAGTCCAGGTCTAAGGCTTTGTTTCCTCTGCATATGACTGACTGCATCACACTATAAAATAAATATGCCCGCTGTTTCTGAACATAATTTTAAGGTGTGGTTGCATTCAAATACTGTAAAAATCTAATTTGAATTGTAATGTTTTATTTTCTCAGGTTTACAGTAATAAAAAGTAGCAAACAAACATAAATAATAATTTTATGTTCCAAATTTGAAACACATATATGAGCATGAGAATACATTTTCATTGTTGAGTATCTATATACTATTACACGTCTACAGACAGGGTTGTAGGCATGTAATGATGCCAGTTTGTGACCAGGAATCAAACTCAGTTCGCTGGGTCACGCGCTTGGGTGAGGATGAGCCGACGACAGAACTGGGATGGGCGCCGTGCGGAGGTGGCACAGGGAAAACGGGGCGTGCCTCCTTGTCCGTGTGCAGGATGGAGTCGGCGGTCGGTTGGCTGAGGGGCCGCACCACCGCCACCACGACATCGCGGCCTACGCTCTCAGGAAAGCTGTGCAGCACACTCAGGTGGCCCTGGTCACGCTCAATCAGGTGCTGCAGCGAACGCCACTCCGAGTACATGGCGCCCGCGTCGGCGTGGCACGGGGGCGCACGGAACGGCACGGCCCCTGGTCCTGGCACGAGCCGCTACGCGGTGCCAGCTTTTTGGCCCTCGATATCTGGGCAGAAAAAAAAACAACGGCAAAAGGATACTGCTGGAAAGACAACAGTGACATAGATGTCAATACTGTACAAGTAATAATATATAGGCACAGTCCTTTGTCAATCCACTGCTGGATGATACTTGCCCTCACCATGCAGGTCGTGATGGTATTATGACCATACTTCATACAGGTTGTTGAAAGTGGAGAGCATAGATGCAAGAGCAAATAAGTACAGTACAATCACGGGTTTTTCTGCAATGTCCTATGCTGCCCATCGTTTTTGGCTCTATAGTAAATAAGAACAGCGTTATCAGCAGCATGCGCAAAACAAAAAGTAAATCTTGGCTGATATTTTCAAAGGCATCTACCATTTAAAACATGCGCGCGCCTTAAAATGTATTCTAAACCCAGTTTAATCTTTTCAAACACAAGAGGGAATCAATTTATCTAAAAGTAAACAATGTATTTAAAATCCTGTAGTCAAATCTACACATCCGTGGCGTGACAACAACGACTGTTTTACGTAAACAAGTCTTCGTGATCGTATATCATCTTCAGGTTAACACTTCCATACACAACAAAAAAAATACCTCAAAGTGCTGCATATTTTAGCAGTCGTAACAACAACACATGCCACTGTGTGTACGAACTGTATACACGCAGACGCACGCGACAAAGAACTTACAACTGGGATAACATCAGCAAAACGCGTACACCGAGCAATAAATGCTTGGCAACATTACACTCTACCGGTTCGTTTGCAATGCAGTAGCTGCTGCTGCTGCTGCATTCTCTCCGATTATAATTATCAATCGCAGTGCACAGCCATTGATGACTGTCACTGTAAGAGTGAGCGCTCAACACAAATCAAATCTGATATCAGAGGCACAGAATAGAGGGTAAGAGGGGGGGGGAGGGCAAGTCAAATGCAAAACAAAGACAAATATCTCCAGGTATAGCCTTAAAACATTGTTTGGGGCAAGTGTTGTTAGCGAGCACCGATGAAGGCTGGAACTGTACACGAGGTGGTGGGGTGGCCAGCACCACGTCTGACCGCCTTTGTCTCCCTAGTGGCGATGCTTACACACCACACCAGGTACTCAGTTGAGACCGAGTCGATCTAGGGGAGGCCCATGACCGGTTCAAATAATCGTCACTGGTGTTGGCCGTGAGCGGGAATCGAACTTGGGTCGCCAGGTTCGTAACGCAGCGTAGCGCTAACCGCTACACTACCGCTCCCCCACAGTACAGAACTTTACCTCCCAGTACTTAATGGGCTCCCTGAGTTGCCAGACATTGCTCCATATTGTAAACAAATCGAATTCCCATGTGAAAACAACATTCAGTAACACACTACACAACGACAACTACATGAACCACTGCCGGTCACCACCGGCACCAACACCACCATTACTTGGACGACAACATCAGTTCATCAGTTCATTTATTTTGGTATAGCCCTGTGAGCCATTCGGCTCTTGAATCGGGTGCAACCACAACAAACAAAACACAAACAAGAAAAACATCTTAAAGTGACTATGTGACTGGTGCAAACAGAAAATCCATGAAAAAAAACATCAAAAATATTCCTGAAATAGCACCGTACACCAACGCTGCGTGCAAAAAATCCCAGTGGGATGCAAGTCAAACAACACAACAACCACAAGACAACTTAGATTAAGGCCATCAGTCTAACTCCGTACTACAACAAAACAAACATGTCCAAACCAAAAAATGTTTTCGAAATCACCAAAAAACAAAAAAATAACAACACTCGCGATTCGCCACTAAGTGGCGGCGACGTCACCACGGCGCCTGTGCCAGGCTAGGTGCACTTTGAGACCACGTCAAGTGTCGAAGGCTCGTTGACGGGAGGTCACGGGGCAGACCCAGGTGCCCATTGGTTGAGTGATATGACTGGCAACCACCAAAACAACCACAATGAATCACCATCAATAGCACAACACACAGCTGCCATAGTCTTCCAGAGACCCTGGCTTTGATCCTACGAGCTCATGTCAAGAACTTCACAAGCTATCTCAGCTATTCTACATGAGGACATCCAGAATATGTACTTATACTAGAGGTATCCGACGAGCTACAAAGCTATTTTTTCACAGATGTCCAGTAAGGGGCGTGTAAGAACGTTACAACATCCGCAGATACATAAATACGCCTCGGCTCCCGCAATTCAAATGAGAAGTTATTGGTGGGTGGGGGGTGGCGCTCCAGGTAAAGCGTTGTATCAACACCCCACACCATGCGAAAAGAAGGGACCAAGAGATACCACGTGGAGACACTCACTGACAGAGACAAACACGAAGAAGACGTAGAAGGACTTGGCGAGACAGAGGCAGACGCCGGGGCAGAGACTCCGGGCACGAAGTCACAGAGACGCAGACGATAATGAACACCGAGACACGGGAAATGCAGTGGCAACGAGACAGACAAGGAAAGAAACCGAGAAAGACATTGACGCCGAGACATGGAACAAACAAAAAAAAAGACACGCACACAGAGGTAGGCAGGCAGGCATCGAAAGACACAGGAGACAAAGTCAGCGAGAAAGACAAATCGACAAAGTGCTAGCGAGAAAGACAGAATTACACAGTAACAGAGCCAGACTCGGACATCGCAGACACGTGAAGAGAACACGGGGACGGGCAACGTGAAGGGACAGACGCAAAACGACACGGATAGCCACGCGGATAGCCACGCGGAACACAGAGGCCGCGCAGCGACACGTATAAAAGACTGCACGGAGCGAGAGAGACGTGGCAAGAGTGAAGCACTAACACAGGTACACACAGCGACGTGCAAACAGTGCGAGACACGGACGCGAGAGGGAGATACGGAGATGCGAGTTGCGACCTGGGCCCGTAACAACAACAACAACCACCACCACCATCACCATCGTTGCCCCTGCTGCTGCCCCTGCTGCTGCTGCTGCGGCCGCTTCCAGGACAATGTCGAGAAGCGTGCCTCATTTACAACGCAGCCCTTACACAAGCAAAACCTCGTCACGCAATACATTGCCGTCGATTCCAATCATTGCCGCTGATATATATACGTAGATATCATCGCGTGCGTTGTCAAAGACATGCGAGGCCAGCAGGTCGCGCCGTGGCTTTGCGGGTGTCCAAAAGCCCGCCCGAGGTAGGCCCCGTCACACCGTGACGACCGCGATCCGGCGCGTGGCAGCAAAGGCACTCACGGGCGACCAAGAGACGAGGTCGGACGGGTTGGGTGACGACGATAACGACGATAACGACGAGGGTGGACGAGGACGTGGCGGGCGTTCGGCTTCACCGGAGCCTCACACCAACACCACCACCACAGCCACCACCACAGCCACCGACTTCTCGGCGCGGTGGCGGAACCACTCTGGGCTTCACGAGGGGGACACCCGGCAGCGACGTCACGCGAGCCGGAAACAAAACAACGGCGGGGCGGGGGCAAGGAGCGGTTGGGGGGCGGGGCCTTCACGGCTAAGTGACACGCCCACAGATGTGGTCCGGTTTACGACGGACGGGTTGCGCTTTCGACTCGGTTTACGACGCGCGTATCCGACGACGCGAACTTCGCAAAGCGTTTAAACAGGGTTAAGTTTGGTTTCCGATGTGACTTGGTGTGGGTGGTGGTGGTGATGTTATTCTCAGGTGTGTATTGGTGGATTTTTTTTGTTTTACCTCTTAAGCCCCTGTTAAATGCGGCTGATAAAAATAATTTTAAAAAACACATAGGCAAGTGATGTTTTTTTTTTATCTTTCTACTGTCTATGGGTAAGCAGGGTCCGATTTACGACCGGGGTTCCCAGGAACGTGATGTGTCGTAAAAGCGGGGACCGTCTGTAATGTACAACGAGGGCGCGGCTTGATTGTACGAGCCTCGCCTACTCACAGCCAACTGCCGAGCAGGGTCTTAGCGCGATAAAAGAGCTTTATAGATCATCGGATTCCTCCAGTACCAGGAGCACTCCTCTTAGAGATGGTAATGGGTTCCACAAAACCGGTCGTTAAGCGAGTATAGGAAATATGTATCCATACGCTACTATACGCTACTATACACTACATCATACACTACACTATACACTACACTACTATACACTACACTACTATACACTACACTACTATACACTACATCATACACTACACTACTATACACTACACTACTATACACTACACTACTATACACTATATCATACACTACACTACTATACACTACACTACTATACACTACACTACTATACACTACACTACATCATACACTACACATTGGGCTCTATGGAGGCCCGTCGTTAAGCGATTAGTCGTTCACAGGGGTGGTCGTTCAGAGGAGTTCTACTATAAAAATACAGTACAGGGATTTCCCTACTTACGACTTACGAACAGAGGTCTGTTTGTAAGTCGATTGGTTCGTAAGTCAAACTTTACTCCGATAAATTCCAAACATGTACAGCATGTGTGCTAAACACAGCGAATGGCTTTTAAAGTTGTATAATCTCCTGTAGATGTGGAGTCCACCGGTTCTTCATGTTCTGCAGATGTAGATGCCACTGGTTCTTCATGTTCTGCAGATGTAGATTCCACTGGTTCTTCACCTTCTGTAGATGTAGATGCCACTGGTTCTTCATGTTCTGCAGATGTAGATGCCACTGGTTCCTCACCTTCTGTAGATGTAGATGCCACTGGTTCTTCACCTTCTGTAAACGTAGATGCCACTGGTTCTTCACGTTCTGCAGACGTAGATGCCACTGGTTCTTCATGTTCTGTAGATCTAGATGCCACTGGTTCTTCATGTTCTGCAGATGTAGATGCCACTGGTTCTTCACCTTCTGTAGATGTAGATGCAACTGGTTCTTCACCTTCTGTAGATGTAGATGCCACTGGTTCTTCATGTTCTGCAGATGTAGATGCCACTGGTTCTTCACCTTCTGTAGATGTAGATGCCACTGGTTCTTCACGTTCTGCAGACGTAGATGCCACTGGTTCTTCATGTTCTGTAGATGCCACTGGTTCTTCACGTTCTGTAGATGTAGATGCCACTGGTTCCTCACCTTCTGTAGATGTAGATGCCACCGCCGAGGAGGCGGTGTATGGGGCGTGGTTTAGTGATTGCAGCCACGCCCAGGCCTCACGAAAGGAATGACATCAGTGTCATTTTAGAATGCAGCTTGTGCCCAGGAAAGCCTCACTGAGTCTCATTACTCCCTTTTTAAGGAGGATTCTGCCAAGTTAAATGCATTTTTTTTTAATTTGGGCCATGAGGCGAGATATTTAACGTCTGCTGTGAGTGAAGCACACGGCACGTGGCATGGTGGTTATTATACCGTAGCATTAATCAGTGCGGGCTGCTGGAATTCGAACCGTGCACCTAGGCACCGTCCGGAAGCGAAGCAGGGATTTGAGCCTGGATAAGCGCTTGGATGGGTGACCACCATGCATGACAGATTGGCAAAGGCTAGTGCAGCAAAATACATGCTTGTATTTTATGTTTTTTTACAGTGCTTTATGAATGCACTGTGATAAAAAAGTCCTCCTTAACCGTGTTAGTCATGGGGTTTGTTTGACCATACTTCACCACGCTGGTGAAGGAGGGGGGGGGGGTGGAACCCCAGACCGGTTGAGATGTGACTACGCCACTGATGTTAGCCATCAAATTTCAGGACACGAGGTTTGCAGTGCAGTGCACTCACCACTATACCACCACTACACCCCCAATATAAATGAGCAAAACAAAAACGGGGCTGTGCGGTTGAGTGCAAGTCAGATTGTCCACACGTTTCAATAAGCATTGTTTTGGGCTCATTCATCACTGGGGATTTTACCCTAATGGTATACATTACATATTCCTACATCCAGAAAATCCACTGACTTCCCACCACCATGTGCTCCATCAAGTAGAACTGGTGGGAAACGGTGGCTTGGGGAGGTCTTCATCCAGCAGGGGATTGAACATTTCTCATACATTTTTTTTAGTCATGTCTGCCTCGGTCGGGTGACCCATGCAATATTCCTAAACCTGGGACATGACATTCAGTATACTTCTGACTTTGGCTTTAGCTACTAGTCCATATTTCAAACTCCAGTATACAAACAACCCGGAAAATATTCTGAGGCAATTAAGCCCTACTCATAATTCACAGATTTTGGCAATAAGCTTTTGGAAATTGGCAGTATCTGTGACTTACTAAGCTGCATTAAAGTGTGCCAACAACCCATTCTTTTGTAGCTACATGAGTATTGCGCATTAAAGGCTATTTCAATCTTCATCGGTGACGGGGATGTTCACAATGTTAATTACAAATAGTCTCAGTAGCAACTGGAGAATCTTGATTGTAATTCATCACATTGGACAAACAGAGCCGAGGAGAGGGGGTTGATGTTTTATGGAAATTTTATTGCAAGCGCGCACAACAAACGACCTGTACAAAATGCGCAAGTTTGTGCATTTTAAATACTGTTTGTAATCTCACACGGTTAAGACGGAAATAAAACAACCACACTCGAAGAAGCCTTTGGATGCTGCGATGCAAGTCAAGGATGTTATAAAATAAGCCAAACCTAGCAACAATGTGAAATGTGCCACTGTCAACAGTAGCTGTGTATTGTCATTCACTGGGTTTCCAATATGAAGAGGAATAACTCGCTCCTTTTGTTTTTATGGTTGTGCTGTCGAGCTCTGCGATGCGTTTTGGGTTGTACGGCGTGTTCTTAGGCACGATGTACAAAAAAAACTATTTTTTTTATTTCACCAGGTAAGGCCCACTGAGTTACATAGCTCATTTTCAGAAGCGACCTTGGCCACAAATGACAGCTCAACAAAGTGGCTCATCACCTGGAAATTTATAGCAGCCAAATACTATTAAAAGCATGATGCTGATTCTAAATGTGGAGAGAAAAACCGGAAGACCTAGAGAAAATCCACGCGACTACGGGGAGAACATGCAAACTACAAGTTAAACAGGCGTCAAGGTCGGGATCGAACCCATGCCTACTGTATACTAGACGAGGTAGTTAACATCTTGCCACCGTTTATACGTCCCAAGAATCTTCTTCAGGAACTAGATTACGTTCGGTGCACACGTTGCTTCGGTGCAACGCCAAATCAGTTCCTGAAGAAGCGTCCTGTGCGTGGAGCGAAACGTCGGGAATTCGTGCAGGAAAAAAAAAACACGCGGTACAATCCAAAAATCACATCGGGAGACAATAAACTAAATTGCTACAACACGTAGCAATCATAGCCCGCCTATTGGCGAACTAATGCCCTCACTCGCAGAAACAGTTGCAAAGTCACATCATGTCCAGGAGGGGCAAGCTGCCACTGGAAGTGCCCTTTAAAATGCGCTGAGATGAGATGGGATGTAAGTTGCTTGTCGTTTGTAAAGCAACTCTGAAACGCCCCGGGACATGTAGGGTGCTCTTTCAAAACAAGTCATTGTAATAATATTTTTTTTATCATTATTTGAATAAAAATGCATTCATACAAGTCGAATAAATTACGGTTTACCAATAAAAAAAATTGTTTTTCTGAAACGGACGATACTGACGTGTGCTGTGATCAATTAATTGTTTTACAGAATCAGAATATTTATTTCTATTGGAGGAATGCGATGAGCTCAAAAGCTCTTTTTTCACAAATGTCCATTAGGGGCACGGGGTCAGAAAGTTACAACAACCAATATAAAAATACGATAGGACTGCAAAGTATAGGAAAGGTAAGTAAATCATTAATTAACAATTTTTATTTTAACAAGGTAAAGCCCTAAATTTTTTTTATAAAACAATAAAATTATCACGACGTTTCGACTGCAACACAAGCAATCATCATCAGGTGTGAAAACCACAGCAATATATATTTTTTCAAATTTTCTTGCTGTGGTTTTCACACCTGATGGTGATTGCTTGTGTTGCAGTCGAAGCGTCGTGAGAATTTTATTGTTTTATATTTGTATTATTTAATTGTTTCCCTTCTACGTGACTTCACCGAAAGAACCAATAATATGAATCCCTGCAGTCACGAAAGCTTTAAATCAAAATTGAAAGTCAAGCCCACTGAGCTATTCGCTTCTTTTTCAGAGGCGGCCTGGCTACAAATAATAACTCAACGAAGTGGCTTATCGTGTGGGCATTTATAGCAGACAAATGCTCAAAATAATCTAAACGCATGTTGATTCGAAATGTGGAGGGAAAAACCCAGCCCGAGTTCTGGGCGAGGTCCGGCTGCCACCGAGACATACAATCCGTCGCGTGTGATTCGTATAAAAATGTAAATGTATGCTGTCCAACATACAGCATGTGCAAAAAATGATATGGAGTAGGTTTTAATTTTTTTGGAATACCATTTACTTTTTTTTATATATACATTCTATAAATTAATGGCACATTTATAAATGGCACATACAAGTAAATTGAGATTTGGAAACCCAGTAAATAAGATGTAACAGTAAAAAAGTAAAACCTGATTTCAAAACACAGAACACAAAAATATCCCAAAAGCAAATCATGAATTATATGGCAAACGCAGTAGTGGCGCTTTTACATTGCAACGGATCCAATCGCCGTGACCCAAATTAAATTGGTGGGAATTTACTGTTCATCCAGGTAAAACGTTTCACCGTGTACACTGCATACGCTGCCAACATGTTAGTAGTCGTTTAATAACTATTATACGTTATTGAATTGTAAGTGATTCTTATCTACAGTTGTGTAGTGTACAGTATGAGAGCAAGCATTGTTGTGCACATCAAAAAAAACACATTCAAGATCACACACGACGCCGTTGGGCTCTTCGCAGCGACGAGCGTGGTCCGACAACCGCATCTCTCTCTCTCTCCATCCTTGTCAGCTCGCAGTGCCACCGTTAATCCCAAGAACCGACTCAAGAATGGACATAAACAAAAAATGGAATCCGACCGAAATAAATGCCATAAATGCATTCCTTAATAACATTCACATCGATCTTCAGGAGTAAGAGTGGCATAGGGTGCAGCCCTGCAATTGTCTGCTAACGTTACAGCTGGCATATAGGGCCTCCAACATGAGGGAGTTGCTATTGAGGGCTGGCCATCGAACAAAGACGGTCACTGCATCGCGCATGCTTTCAGATGCGTTTCTGCGGCCGTCTGGAACGCTCTTCATTCCCATATTAGGAAGCCACTGGAGCTGTGCACTTTTAAATCAAGATTGAAAACTCATTTTTTAGAACTTCCTTTTGTGTTTAGATTGTTGTCCTTCCTCCTGCACCTCCGATTAGCACGATTGGCTACGTACGGTGGGAAAGAAGTTCAACATATGTACGTACATGGAGCCTCTCTAGGGAGTGTATTTGTCCCATTCTTCCATGGCCATTCATCTTGGAAGAGGTAGGAGTAGCCCCGTTACCACGCACACCCTGCCCACTGACTAAGCGGTTTCTCTAATTATACTGCTGGGTGGATAGAGGCAGGCGGTATTAAAGAAAACTGCATCATTGTTTCAACTGCCGTGCTCGGAGATCGAACCGGTGACCCGTGGATCCGCAAGGCCAGCGTGATAATCATTACACCGCGGCAGCATCCATTCATTTTCAGATGCTCCTATTTTTTTCTGAATGAATCATGAAATTCAATTAGAACGGCACCATTTAATAACAACCTGAGGCTGTCCACTAGTGGTTCGCATCGTGGTTGTTGTCACCTCCTGTCCATCGCTCTCTCGTTTTATGCAACAAAAAATTCCGACACTGCTGAGCTGACACCACCGCGGCCCTTAGGACACACCGTTGTGGCCGTGCCCGCGCTACCGTGGACCAGGGGTGTCCGCACAGACTGAGTTCGGATCTGTAAAAAAGCTCAAGTGATCCATCACCGGCTTTCCCACGTGGGTACCATTCCCACTGCCTGCCTCTCCACGCACCCGGCAGTTAACTCCGGGGCCTAGCAGTGTTGGTGCAAGCTCTTTGATCCTGGCGTAACAAAGCGCCATGAAAAAATGCCCTCCAATTATCTTTTCCTTCCCGCAACCTCAGTGGCAGAATTGATGGAGGAAAATATTGTTTCTCTGCAGGGCAGGTGACAATGTGTCTCCCAATGACCCTCTCCTCTGCAAGCCAAATTGGCTCGAATCCATTAAGCGGTAGGTTCCGGAGCAGCAGGGGAATGCAAAAAAAACAATATCCCTTATTGAGGTAATGAAGCCAAGACAGGTGACCACTTGTGACAGCCGTGGTGTGTGGGTGTCTCAAGGGCCACGCTGACCCAGGCCCAGGGAGCACAGGCGGTGGCTGTGTGTTGCCTCTCAGGTGCTGCCTAACCAGGAAATCCCTACGCTTGCACTTTTTTACACTACGACGTTTCCTAACATTCACTATTACGCGCTAACACGTCCCCTTCTCATTACCTCTGGTGTTTTCCAGATCGTGTATACATTATATATATAAAAAGATCAACAAGCACGCGTGGTAAGTATGTTGAACGTCTGCCAACCCGCACAAAGTCGCTCCTTCGTAAATAAATGCATCATTTGTTCGACTATATGTACACGCCACTGTGTATATACACATTACATATCTGGTTTAAGTTACCCACGCGCCCCGCCCACGTGGGCACGTGCGTCGCTGCGCGCGCCGCGCTTTCGCGTTGGCCTAGCGCGCGGGGTTAACGGCGCACAGAAGCTGAGCAGCCAGGAGGATCCACGGCAGGAGGTGGCCGGCCGTCGTCTTTGTGCCTACGGACACGAGGACGCAAGGGAGACAGAAGCGCAGGCAGCTCAGTGAAGCGAATCCATGAACAGAGCACAGCAGCGGGAGCTGCCACGACAAATTATGAGCACATTCGCCCCATGCGTGTAAGTCCGGGGAATGGAAGCGGAATGAAAACCGGTGCGAAGAACCGGATTTAACTGCAATTTTTTTTTCGAAGCAAAAACAGAACCCGAATTTTTTGTATTTTAAAGATGCTGCAATCTCGAAGCCAATTATGAGAATCAGAATATTTATTGACACTGGAGGAATCCGATGAGCTATAAAGCTCTTTTTCACAGATTGTCCAGGGCACAGTGACTATGCTTTCTCAGTCATGTGGTGAATTGTCTACTCATAATGTATGAATGGGCACGCAGTCAATACAGGGACTGAAGATGAGAGGGTCACACTCAGACCCAGCGACATAAACAACAACAGCCGCCATTCTCCACTAAGTGGAGGTGACATCGCCACAGCGCTTGTGCCAGGCTAGGTACACTTTGAGGCCACGTGAAGTGTCGAAAGATGACTAACCTGGCACCTGTTAGGGGACATACCCAGCTGTGAATGGGTTAAACAAACACACTCACATAGACACACTCACACGGAAAGATAAATGTAGAATATGTGCAACTGTTAAATACCGCATTGAACACTACATTGAGATGTTAAAGAGGTTAGCTTTGGAGTTAATTGCAGGTTTCTACACGAACATTAAAATGGTACTAAATTACAGTTAATGAATGCTACGCAATATGTATTGTTATAATATATAACCGGTTCAAACGGGCTTCAGTGCACACGGCCTAACCGCGCCGGCAAAGCCAAACGGTTCAGTGCCCTGCTCATCACGTGAGGGTACCGTGAAGGTGACGTCGCCACCATCGTTCCCTTCCCCTCCATTCCACTTCCCTCCCGTTCGCATCCCGTTAGTCGTGCGTAACTCTGCCTTCTGAGACGCGACAGTCGCTGTCGGTTGATTGTCTTCAGTGGGTTTTTTTTTCAGCAGGGGGCGATATCGCTACGTGGCTTTACCCAAGCGTGTAATAAATTAGTAATTTGCTAATTTGGATAAAATTTGGTAGCGTTACACCGGCAAAAAAAAAAACACGCGGCCTGCTCGTTTTCAAATGACGCCACGGGATCTATGATGTTCGCGCTGAAGCAGACGGTGCGTTCGTATTTAACGGTTCACACGCCCGCGGTATTAACCGGGGGTGGCCGCTGGGTTTGAACCGCAAGCCTCCGCGAGCAGCGGCAAACGCGCCGCCGCTCCAAGTGCACATTGCGTGCGACGGTCCCCCAATGGCTCTAGCGCCAACTTGCGGATGAGCGGCCTCTGAAACGAGCTCCATAAATCCCATCCTCACCTTCCATTTCAGACACTGTCAACAAAAAAAATGAAGGGGGGGGGGGCAACTACTAGAACAGCGAACCGTGAACGGGAAATCAATCTCGAGGCCAGTGTTGCAAAGACAAACACAACTCCCCCATTAATAGCTGACAACGACCACAATGCAGATGCAGTGAATATTGATCGGAGAGGGCTCATGTCCACTTTTTTGTCCGTAATGTTTTTGCTGACTTAACATACCGCAAAAGGAGGGGGTGGGGATCCACGCGATACATTTTTGCCGAATAACACATCGCTCTGCCCCGCGCGCACGAACACCATTTGTCTCGGTGAATTGATAAACACGGGCTCACCCACTCGCACCACGGAGTGATTTATTCAGTCGGAGTAATGCAAAGGGAGATCCTGCGAAAGTGAGAATGAATGATGATGTTTGTTTATGGGCCAGGCAAAAGTCTGCTGAGACACAGAAACTCCTCCACCGAGGTAGGGCTTGGGTGTAAATATTACTGTGATCCAGTGAATTGCAAGTTGGTGTTTTTCAAAACTTTACCATGTATATATTGTTTTGGCAGCCACTCGTAGTCCAAATATGGGTGTTGTGGGCACCCTTAATAATCCACACTGCTGCTGCATCGGCTTGCGCGGTGGTGCTGTTGCCCAGCTCTCCAATGCGCTTTCAGGCCGTAGTGCTTTTAGTTCGGCACGGTGTCCGACGTTTCGCTCTACGGGGCGGGGATGCTGCTCGAGGAAGTGAATTCGCGAAGAGGCTCCCAGGACGCGCCGAACAGCGCTCAGCGCAAGCCGTGCACTACCGCGGACGCCTGCCGTAATGCATGGCGAAAGAAATGCCCAACACGTGGCCTAAGCCGGAAGGCCACAACTCGGATTGTCATTTTTGGTTTTTAAACCCAGGACCCCGATTCAAGTGATACGATGGTGGAAGCTAGGGGAGAATCAATCGTTGATTCACAAATTAATATTGATTTTTAAGCTCATGATACATGCATTGAATTACGCGTGTAAAAATGTAAACTTTGCATGTAATGGATTAACGTCACCACTGCAGTTACTGGACGTGCGACCATTCACCACAATTTCCCCCAAAAAAACCTATTCCTGAATCAAGTTGTCAACCTCATGATGGACATTTAATTGAATTTGCAGGGAGGGATGAGGGGGCGGGTGAATGGTTCCACTCTTTTAAATTCTATCAATTCTGGGTGAACAAAAACTGATGAAAGCAAAAAAAAATCACAGCAGAATTTCCGCTTTTCCGCCAAATATTCCAGAACACCGCCTTTGTGCCAACAAACTAATCAGGTCATACACATGTCGTGCATGTGGTCTGCTCTGCATTGCTTGAAAACGTTCGCTTCCGTGCCCAGTAATGATCTCAAATGGACTTTTGTTTTGGTACCTGGAGATGCGCTGCATGGGAGGCGCGCTATAAATAATAGTGACGACGACGACGACGATGATGATGATGAAGTTGACGATGGTGAAACACAAGATAGCTACTTAGGCACGTAGAGCAGCATCAACTCAAATCGATTCTTGCACTCGCGACGCGTGCGTGGAATCGTGCGCGCGAAAATTGATCGTTCAGGATCCACGTGAAAAGAAAATGGCGAAAATTAAACAGGAACAAACGACGTGTTAAAATGAGATGGGAAAAAAAATCGATCGATTTTCTTTATTTGTTTCAGCAGGAAGGAGCCAATGAGCCCGTTCGGCTCGATTTCATTGGCGTCCCACGAAAGCACAATTCTTAAAAGTCGATCGCGACCTCCGATCGCGACACTCCAATCGCGACACTCCGATCGCGACCTCCGATCGCGACACTCCGATCACCACCTCTGATCGCGACACTACAATCGCGACTCTCCAATCACGACCGCCGATCGCGACCTCTGATCGCGACACTACGATCGCGACACTCCGATTGCGACACTACGATCGTGACACTCCGATTGCGACACTCTGATCGCGACACTCCGATCGCGACCTCTGATCACGACACTACAATCGCGACTCTCCAATCACGACCGCCGATCGTGACCTCTGATCGCGACACTCCGATCGCTACCTCTGATCGCGACACTACGATCGCGACACTCCGATCGTGACACTCCGATCGCGACACTACGATCGCCACACTACGATCGCGACACTCTGATCGCGACACTCCGATCGCCACCTCTGATCACGACAATCCGATCGCGACCTCCGATCACGACACTACGATCGTGACACTCCGATCGCGACCTCCGTTCGCGACACTCCGCCTCGCCGCGATGGGACGCCGCGATCGTGAAGCGAAGTCGCGATGCCCGTGCCGCCCCACCTACCAGCACCGGCAGCCCGCTGCTTCTTCTTCTGCTCCTCTTCCTCCTCTGCTTTCTTCTCGGCCTCCTCCTTTGCGGCTTTGCGTGCGGACGAGGATGTGGACGAGGAGGAGGACGAGGACGAGGAGGATGAGGAGGAGGTGTCGTTGCGGACGATGGGTTGGGCCTGAGCGGCCTGCATGTCCTCGGGCCGCGGCGTGACGCGCAGCCAGGCGCGGGCCGTGTGCTCCTGCGGCGGCCGCGGGCGGTAGTCCGTGACGCGGCACTCGTACGCTCCCTCGTCGCCGCGGCGCACCGACGTCAGGCGTAGGCGGTTCGAGATGTCGCTGCCGAGGACCCTCACCACCTGCGGCGTGGGGGTCACGGAGGTCACGGGGGTCACGGGGGTCACGGGGTTCAGAGGTAGATGACCCGAGTGGGTTGCCGGTGCCACGGAGGTCCATGTCATACCTGCCCAGCGATGATTATCCTTCGCCCTAAGTTGTTGCGCTAGCCCTAGTCTCAATGCCGGCTCGAACAACAGCTTTAATTAATTGTCCTTCCGCCCGCACCTCTGATTAGCTCGGTTCGCTATGTACGGTCTGAAAGAAGTTGAGCACACCTACAATACAAATTAATATGCCATTTCCATAACGAGTTCAGAGGCTGCAAATGGGGAGTTGAGCACTCCTTTAATACTAATTTCAGTAACAATTACTTAACACTACTATTCCAGTCCTAACACGAGACCTTAGCCTTCACGCCAATCATAACCTTTAACCTTGACAATGGCTCTAACCCAAAACGGTTGCCTGCATTCGAGCCCAGGGCCTCAGCTATTGCCAGCTCAGTGCTCTGACGTCTCGAAGCCATCTCGAGGTGACGTTTTCACCCCCCACCCCCCATTGCATTGTGGACGATAACCATCGCAGTGGCCCATTATCCTAGAACCAAAAGTAGCTACATGTGTAGTAGCTGCATGTGTAGTAGCTACATGTGTAGTAGCTGCATGTGTAGCAGCTACACGTGTAGTAGCTACATAAGTAGTAGCTACATGTGTAGTAGTAGCTACATGTGCAGTAGCTGCACGTGTAGTAGCTACATATGTGTAGAAGCTACACATGTAGCTACGACACGTGTATTAGCTACATATGTAGTAGCTACATGTGCAGTAGCTACGTGTGGAGTAGCTACGTGTGTAGTAGCTACATGTGTAGTAGCTACATGTGTAGTAGCTACATGTGCAGTAGTAGCTACATGTGTAGTAGCTACTACATGTGTAGCAGCTACATGTGTAGTAGCTACATACTACTACATATGTAGTAGCTACTACATATGTAGCTACTACATATGTAGCAGCTACATATATAGTAGCTACATGTGTAGTAGCTACATTTGTAGCTACTACATGTGTAGTAGCTACTACTATATAAGTAGTAGCTACTACTTATATAGCTACTATATAAGTAGTAGCTACGGGCCCCGCACTTTCAAGGGCCTCGCGCTAAATGCTTTCAAGCTATCAATTCCGGTTCAATGATTCTGCATTTGCTCTACTACTATAGTACTATACCGCCTTCGACTTTTATGCACGACTGGGTGTTTAAGGTTAGCGATTTGTCGTATTATCTGGCTGTGTTGCAAATGAAAGCATACACTTACCTTACTATGCGAGTAAAACAATTTGTGTTTTAGTATTTTTTTTTATTTAGGGCCCCTTTTACTGGTAGGAACGAAGTTGTAAACTGAGTGTACCAGCCTGCAATAGATTAATGTGTCCGTCCGTCCCCTTTCAATACTTTAACGAAGTGAAATCTCGTGCTGTTGGGTGTAAAATCAGCAGCCCACCCTGCAGGGACCTGTATAACATTAGCTACAGACCCCGCACTAGCTTAGTCCGGCACTGGACCATCCGCGCACAGAGGCGAGTGCGCAAAATCTCAGAGCCGCCGAGGCAACGGCGTCACCGACTCGCGCGTGAACGCTAAAGGAACGCCAGCCGGTGTGGGTGGGGGGGGTTTGCTCGCGAAGCCACTTACACTGATCTTTGTGCCTTCCTCCTTCATCACCATCTGCGACAGAGGCAAAGGGGGGGTCATCCCAAACTGATTTCAGCACGCGTGACGACGACACCCGCTTTCACCTTCTTTTCCACAATAAGCTTGGTTTATCGAAAAACGGGTGCGCACGCGCTTGCGTGTCTGTGTGTGTTTCTGTGTATGTGTCTGCGTGTGTGTGTCTGCATGTGTGTCTGTGTGTGTGTGTCTGCGTGTGTGTCTGTATGTGTGTGTCTGTGTGTTTGTGTCTGTGTGTGTCTGCGTGTGTGTCTGTGTGCGTGTGTCTGTGTGTGTGTGTCTGGCAACTCTGTCGTGGACAGTGCTGTGGGGGGAGGTCCAATTTTTGATTGGCTCCTCCCCTCATGGCATATGTGTCCACCACAGGGGCTAAACGGGGGCTCTGGATGGGTGCGAGGGGCTGGTAACCCCTCCACCTTCAATTAATTACCACGAAACCACGAGTTAAACTGAAATATGTAACTAATAAGCTTGTGCCGGAGGCCCCGGGGGGCCAGGCGTCTATGACGTCTCCTGGCCAAACCCCAATTGGCGGAGCCAGGAGATTGAATATCTACCCTCGGGGCTCCTCCAGAAACAACGAAAAGCGACTACGGGTGGCCACGTGGAATGTTCGAACGCTCACTGCGGAGGAGCGGCTGCCATTCCTCTGTCGGGAGCTGGACCGGTACCGCCTGGATCTATGTGGCATTCAGGAAGTCCGGTGGACCGGCTCTGGCTCCTGCCACCATGAGGGGTGGACAGTGCTCTACTCGGGGCAGCAGACTGCCAAACAACAGGGTGTGGCTCTTCTTTTGAACAAAAGAATGAAGGGGGCGTGGGAGCGTGGCGGTGAGGTGTGGGAAGCTGTAAGCCCCAGCCTACTTTAGGCTCGCCTTCCCATCAACCGGAGGCGAGGAATGGTGGTCGTGGTTACTTATGCCCCCACTGAAGATGAACATCCGTGGAGGGATGCAGGCAAAGCCGATGAGTCAGATGCCTTTTATGACCTCCTGTCACAGGTGCTGGCTAAAGTGGCCCCTCGGCATAGAGTCATCATGTTGGGTGACTTCAATGCCCGAGTTGGTCATGATACTGGCACCTGGTCTGGAGTGATTGGAGGGCATGGGCCACATCAGCTCAATAACAACCGTAGGAGGCTGTTAGATTTTTGTGCAGCCCATGGGCTTGTAATTACCAACATGCTGTTCCGGCATCGGCGCATCCACACAACATCATGGATGCATGCCGGGACCAAGCAAGAACATCTGCTGGACTACATAGTGACGGACCAGCGGATGCGAGCCCATGTCCTTGACACCAGGACCTACCGTGGAGCTGATCTGCCCTCTGACCATCGACTAATCATCTGTAAGATGCGCTTGCCATTCTTCCACTCCGGTGGTGGGTGTACACCCAGGACCCCATTCCAACCTAAAGTGGCCTGGTCTCAGTTATCTGATGAAAGTTGCAAGCGAGAATTTCATCATCGCTTGCGGCTGGGATTGGCATCGTCCCCGACTCCTCCTGATGTCGAGGGTAAATGGGCGAGGTTTAGGACTGTGACTCATGCAGCTGCAATGGCTGCTTTGGGTACGCGGTCCAGACCTCCCCAGAGACCCTGGCTGACAGAGGAGGTGTTCAGTATGGTTGAGAAAAAGCGACAGGCCCACTGTCATCGGCTACAGAATCTCACGTCAGAGAATGAGGAGGCTTACCGCAGCCTTCGCTCGGAGGTTCGGAGAGCCGTGAGGCGCTGCAAGGATGGGTGGTGGTCGCAGGTTGCTGAGGAGATGGAGTCTGCCTCAGTGGCCCGTGATCACAAATCTCTATTTAACTTCATCAAAAAAGTAACCTGCAGCGCCACACCTATTACCATCATTAGGGGAAAAACGGTGATCCAATCTCCGACCCCCAGGAACAGGTTTGCAGATTTGCTGAGCATTTCTGTGAGGTCCTGGGGGAGTGAAAATCCCTCAGCCAGGAAAACATCGTGGCACAAAGTGAGGATGACCCTGCTGAGGCTGCGGTGCCTTAAATATTGAAATAAGTCACCCCCTGTGAGTGGCTGGCTGAGGTGCCATCTGTTGAGGAAGTACTGAAGGCAATCCGGAGTCTGAGACCAGGAAAGGCAGTGGGCAGAGATGATCTCCCAAGCGAAATGCTGAGGGAGGGTGGCGTTTGTGCACAGACTGCCCTATATGACATCATAACAACGGTCTGGACCACTGGACGGGTTCCGCAGGATTGGAAGGATGCCCAGGTGGTCCCCCTTTTTAAGAAGGGGGACCGCACAGACTGTAACAACTACAGGGGCATCTCACTCCTCAGTGTGCCGGGAAAGGTCCTGGCAAGGATTATTCAGCATCGCCTTGCCAGGCACGCTGAGGAGAGGCTTGCGGAGCCCCAATGCGGTTTCAGGAAAGGGTGGTCCTGCATAGATGCCATATTTTGTGTCCGTCTGCTACAGCAGAGATGTAGGGAATTCCAACAAGACCTACATCTCTGCTTTATTGACCTGGTCAAGGCCTATGATACCATCAGTAGGCCTGGGCTCTGGGTTCTTCTTCGTGCTTTTGGAGTACCTGACACTCTGCTCATGATCATTAAGGACCTTCATGATGGTGAGCGGGCCCGGTAAAACTACGTGGCCGGGAGTCAGAGCCACTCCCTGTACACCTTGGGGTGCGACAGGGATGTCCTCTGGCTCTCACATTATTTAACATCTATTTTGACCACGTAGTTTGTGAAGCCTTCAATAGCTGTACCGGGGGAATCTCCATATGGTACAGATATAATGGGAGGCTGATCGATGTCCGGGTGCGGTCAAGGGATGGCTCCCTATTGCTCAACCACGTTATGTATGCTGATGATTTGGTAATAGCTGCTCATTCAGAGGAGGAGTTGGAGACGCTGCTGCTGAGACTGGAGCATGCCACTAAGAGGTGGGGCCTTACCATCAGCCCCACCAAAACTAAGCACCTGCCTGGGTATTTTGTACCATCGGACACTCCACCCCCACAACTCCCAATCGGTAATGGGGCAGTTGTGGAGAGAGTGGAGAGTTTCCCATACCTGGGCAGTGTGCTTATGACTGGCTCCAGTTTAACTGCAGAGGTCTCACTCCGAATCAGTCGAGCGGCAATATCTTTTCATCGGTTGCGTAACTCTGTGTGGAAGCTACCTGGTCTGTCACTCCGCACTAAGCTTCAGGTCTTCTCGGCCACGGTCATTCCCTCCCTTCTCTACGCTTGCGAAACGTGGACCCCCCTAATGGAACATCTTCGTCGGTTAGAAACATTTAGGCTGGCCTGCCAACGATCCATCCTGGGTTTAACCAGACTGGATTGTGTGAGGAGCTCACAAATCCTTGAAAGATCTGGGCAAGGTCCCATCGGTGAGCTCCTCCGGCGGGGAAGGCTGCGATGGCTGGGTCATGTAGCCCGCATGCCCAGCCACCGCATGTCGAAACAGCTTTTGTTCGGCCGGATTGAGGGGGCTAAGCGGGCGCGGCACGGGCTAGAGAAGAGATGGAGTGATGTGGTACAGGAGGACGTGGAGCTGAGTGGACTTGCCGATGACTGGTACCAGCGGTGTCAAGATCGGCCTCTGTGGAGGAGGCTCGTGAAGGACGCTACTGGGCAGTTGGAGGTAGTCGCCCTCCAACAACAACGGAGGGCGGAGGAGCGACGCTCAGAACAACGAGCGGAGCGCCGGGTGGCTAAAGCACAGCAGGTTGGCACAGTAGGGGGCAAAGGTGGTGCATCAGCCAGTCACCTCAGTCAGTCGACCCGTGGCACCTGGGTCAGCCCCGTGACCTCCTGCCAGCGGGCGTTCGACACTTCACGTGGCCTCAGGGTGCACATAGCCTGGCACAAGCGTCGTGGTGACGTCACCGCCACTTAGTGGCGAATGGCGGTTGTTGTTGTGTGTCTGTGTGTGTGTCTGCGTGTGTGTCTGCGTGTGTGTCTGTATGTGTGTCTGTGTGTGTGTCTGTATGTGTCTGTGTGTGTGTGTGTCTGTTTGTGTCTGTGTCTGTGTGCGTCCGTGGGGAGCTGCAGCACAACGGTTCGCGCGCTGCGCTACGAACCCGGCGACACGGGTTCGATTCCCGCTCACGGCCAACACCGGCGTACAATCACTTGAACCGGTCCTGGGACTACCCCTAGGTCGACTCAGCCTCAAATGAGTACCTGGTGCGGTGTGTGTTAAACATCGCCGCTAGGGAGAGACAAAGGCGGCCCTTTCGCGTGCCGTGCCGGCCTCCATAAGGTGCTCCTCGCGAACAGCGAGCCCCTGGCACCTGGGTCACTACGACATGAAGGCTACACGGGCGGCGGGGGGGGTGGATCTTCGTCTATTGGACAGAGAGGGGTACCGGTTGACGGACCTGTCTGCGGAGTCCGCCGTCGTCCAGAGCCACCCCCCTGGCCGCCTCCCGCGTCTCGCCCTTCACGAACCACCACTGGATCTCGAGCGAGTAGGCGGGCGCTCCGCCGCCGTGGAAGGCGCACGACATCTCCACGTCCTCGCCTTCGCGCGCCGTCACGTCCTGGGGGACCTGCCGGAACGTGCCTGGAGCGCGCGCGCGTGCGACAAGAAACACGACGGTCTATGAAGACACCTGGGGGGGTGTGGGGGTGGTGGTGGGGCGACGTTGCACAACTTCGCCACGAGTGATGATAACTCGGTTCTTTAGAAGCTGCTTCTTGTGTTTGTTGTCCTTCACCCCCCCCCCCACCCCACCACATCCTCATTGCACGGTTGGCTATGTACGGTGCCAAAGAAGTTCTACATACATACGAGGACAAAGGATCACCCGTATAGCCTTCACTGACTGTTGGGGCAAGTGTTGCTAGCGAGCACCACTTGTTGCGATGTTTACACACGGCGACAAGTACTCACTTGAGGCCGAGTCGACCTAAAGGAGGCCCAGGACCGATTCAGATAGTCGTCACCGGTGTTGCCGTGAGCGGGAATCGAACTCGGGTGGCCGGATTCGTCGTACACTGCCACACATTAAACTAAATAAATGTTTCGGCGTTACATTTCTGAGGTCACGGAATATTTTGCAGAAATTTTGTGAATTATAATTTAGGGGGAAAAAAAATATTTGTTTGCAAGCAACAACTTAACAAAGATGTATTTATTTCTGGCGCCCGCAAAGGAATAATGAGAGAATAGTGTGATAACTGGCTGTAGCCTGACGATGCTAGTTGTAATTACTGGCGAAACGTCGTACTCAGATTGTAACTGTTGTGGCTTTGCTCTCCAACACACCGGTGTGCTGTACTAGTGACGAATTGGCCACGTTCTGTTTACGTGACAACCCTTACTAGTTGGCTGTGTCGGGTGGTGGCGGGATTTAACGACACAACATTTATATATTTACGCGATCTAACCTAAAAAAAAACTCTATTATGCGTGCTAACTGCGAACGTGTCAATGGCAAGCCAAAGGAGAGGGCACATCCATCCCGAGAGAACGGCTGCTGGAGAGACGGAGCAGTGAAATCAGCTCGCGTGCGGGAGCCAGCGTCGTTGCCGGCATCGCGAGACCGTGAGCGATAACGACGGCTTGGGAAGGCCTTCGTCCAGCAATGGATGGATCAAGACTGATGAGGATCAACCTAATTTTTATATCACCTGGGTTAACAATAGCACGAGGTTGCAGCATTCAACCACAGCACAATCAGCATAGCACTCTCTCATGCTGTGTACAAAACGCACGAATGATTTACCAGGTGAGGCCCACTATATATCTTTTTTTTCAGAAGAGATCTGGCTATGAAAAATGATAGCTCAACGAAGTGGGTTTTCATCATGTGGAAATGTATAGCAGCCAAATAATCTGAACGCGTGATGCTGATTCTAAATTTGGAGGGAAAACCCGGAGGACCCGGAGAAAAATCCACGCGACCACGGGGAGAGAGAGAAAGAGAGAGATGCAAACTCCAAATATACAGCAGCAGGCGTCAGGGTCGAGATCGAACCCACGACCTCCTGCAGACCAGGCGAGGGAGATAACATCTCGCCCCGCGCGACATCCGACGTCGCATCAGCCTGCATGCTATTATCTTAAACTGATTTGTACAGCACCTTGTTTCTAAGCGCTTTACAGCAATGATACAATTGTGCATCAAACGCCAGTGGTTGAGATAAAGAGTGGGGTTGTTAAGGAGTCGTTGTCGAGGGCAGACGTCTGTAACGGGGTGCGGTTTGTCCGCTCGTAGGGGGCACAGATGGTGGTTGTACGGGGCACAGGTGGTGGTTGTACAGGGCACAGGTGGTGGTTGTACGGGGCACAGGTGGTGGTTGTACAGGGCACAGTTGGTGGTTGTACGAGACACAGGTGGTGGTTGTACGAGACACAGGTGGTGGTTGTACGGGGCACAGGTGGTGGTTGTACAGGGCACAGGTGGTGGTTGTACAGGGCACAGGTGGTGCATCTGCCGGTCATCTCAGTCTGACTGTCAACCCATGGCACCTGGGTCTGTCCCGTGACCTGCCAGCGCGCGTTCCACACTAGACGTGGCCTCGAGGTGCACATTGCCTGGCACAATCGCCGTGGAGACGTCACCGTCACTGAGTGTGAATGGCGGTTGTTGTTCGTCCGTCATAACCGAGTAGACGAAGCTTCTCATATACCAATTTGGGCTACTGCACGCCGTTTCCAGGATTCCTTAGTTGTAAATGTATTGTTCATCAAGCAGTGGATAGATTATGACTGATAACTGATAATGATGATGAACTTAGTGAACGTGGCTGCCAATGGCCCTGAGACCATCTCGAAAATTAATACAAACATGTTGGTGTCCTGCTTGCGTTGTCTCTTGCCGCAGAGAAATTAAGTTTCTTGTCCAAACTTACTCTGAAGGGTTTTCGTTGTTGTTGCAAAATCATCGGGGATTTAGCGTTCATATTCCGAAGTGCTCACTCATTAGATGGGCGCGATTATCACATGCTAATTAATCAACGACTTTCCAATCACTTCGCGCGATCAAGCGAACTGACCCGGGTTTCAAAAATAAAATAAATAAAACACAATCTGAATAATAAGCAGCTTCCCCAAGACAAAAGCACCACGCGCAGGTGGAAAAGTTAACCCCAATTGGACACTCGTGGGGAAATGGTTAATGCGCGAACGGACAAACAAAGACATGTCGCCTGGACCCTTCTCTCTTGATCTTTTATATGATACAGATTTATATCGCGGCGTCTTATTCCGAGGCGCTTTGCAGCAGTTGAAAAATTTTACGTAACATGATGGTGGTTGAGATAAAGAGTGGGGGTGGTGGTTGTTGTTGTTATTGAAAGTGGTGGTTTAGTTATGGTGACAGTTGGGAGGACAGGCCGGAGAGGATGAGGTGTTGGAGTACTGATAGGGGTTGGGGTAGTGATAGGGGTAGGGGTTGGGGTAGTGATAGGGGTAGGGGTTGGGGTAGTGATAGGGGTAGGGGTTGGGGTAGTGATAGGGGTAGTGATAGGGGTTGGGGTAGTGATAGTGATAGGGGTTGGGGTAGTGATAGTGATAGGGGTTGGGGTAGTGATAGTGATATGGGTTGGAGTACTGATAGGGGTAGGGGTAGTGATAGGGGTAGTGATAGGGGTTAGGGTAGTGATAGGGGTTGGGGTTGGGGTAGTGATAGGGGTAGTGATAGGGATAGGGGTTGAGGTAGTGATAGGGGTAGGGGTTGGGGTAGTGATAGGGGTAGTGATAGGGATAGGGGTTGGGGTAGTGATAGGGGTTATGGTAGTGATAGGGGTAGTGATAGGGGTAGTGATAGGGATAGGGGTTGGAGTACTGATAGGGGTTGGGGTAGTGATAGGGGTAGTGATAGGGGTTGGGGTAGTGATAGGGGTAGTGATAGGGGTTGGGGTAGTGATAGTGATATGGGTTGGAGTACTGATAGGGGTAGGGGTAGTGATAGGGGTAGTGATAGGGGTTAGGGTAGTGATAGGGGTAGGGGTTGGGGTAGTGATAGGGGTAGTGATAGGGATAGGGGTTGGGGTAGTGATAGGGGTTATGGTAGTGATAGGGGTAGTGATAGGGGTAGTGATAGGGGTTGGGGTAGTGATTGGGGTAGTGATAGGGGTTGGGGTAGTGATAGGGGTTGGGGTAGTGATAGGGGTAGTGATAGGAGTAGTGATAGGGGTTGGGGTAGTGATAGGGGTTAGGGTAGTGATAGGGGTAGTGATAGGGGTAGTGATAGGGATAAGGGTTGGGGTAGTGATAGGGGTAGTGATAGGGATAGGGGTTGGGGTAGTGAAAGGGGTTGGGGTAGTGATAGGGGTAGTGATAGGGGTTGGGGTAGTGATAGGGGTATTGATAGGGGTTTAGGGTAGTGATAGGGGTTGGGGTAGTAATAGGGGTTGGGGTAGTGATAGGGGTTGGGGTAGTGATAGGGGTAGTGATAGGGGTTAGGGTAGTGATAGGGGTAGTGATAGGGTTAGGGTAGTGATAGTGATAGGGGTAGTGATAGGGGTTGGGGTAGTGATAGGGATAGGGGTTGGGGTAGTGATAGGGGTTGGGATAGTGATAGGGGTAGGGGTAGTGATAAGGGTAGGGGTAGTGATAGGGGTTGGGGTAGTGATAGGGGTAGTGATAGGGGTTAGGGTAGTGATAGGGGTTGGGGTAGTGAGAGGGGTTGGGGTAGTGATAGGAGTAGGGGTAGTGATAGGGGTAGGGGTAGTGATAGGGGTTGGGGTAGTGATAGGGGTAGTGATAGGGGTTAGGGTAGTGATAGGGGTTGGGGTAGTGATAGGGGTTGGTGTAGTGATAGGGGTTGGGGTAGTGATAGGGGTTGGGGTAGTGATAGGGGTAGTGATAGGGGTAGTGATAGGGGTTAGGGTAGTGATAGTGATAGGGGTAGTGATAGGGGTTGGGGTAGTGAGAGAGGTTGGGGTAGTGATAGGGGTTGGGGTAGTGATAGGGGTAGTGATAGGGGTTAGGGTAGTGATAGGGGTTGGGGTAGTGATAGGGGTAGTGATAGGGGTAGTGATAGGGGTTAGGGTAGTGATAGGGGTTGGGGTAGTGATAGGCGTTGGGGTAGTGATAAGGGTTGGGGTAGTGATAGGGGTTGGGGTAGTGATAGGGGTAGTGATAGGGGTTAGGGTAGTGATAGGGGTTGGGGTAGTGAGAGGGGTTGGGGTAGTGATAGGAGTAGGGGTAGTGATAGGGGTAGGAGTAGTGATAGGGGTTGGGGTAGTGATAGGGGTAGTGATAGGGGTTAGGGTAGTGATAGGGGTTGGGGTAGTGATAGGGGTTGGTGTAGTGATAGGGGTTGGGGTAGTGATAGGGGTTGGGGTAGTGATAGGGGTAGTGATAGGGGTAGTGATAGGGGTTAGGGTAGTGATAGTGATAGGGGTAGTGATAGGGGTTGGGGTAGTGAGAGAGGTTGGGGTAGTGATAGGGGTTGGGGTAGTGATAGGGGTAGTGATAGGGGTTAGGGTAGTGATAGGGGTTGGGGTAGTGATAGGGGTAGTGATAGGGGTAGTGATAGGGGTTAGGGTAGTGATAGGGGTTGGGGTATTGATAGGCGTTGGGGTAGTGATAAGGGTTGGGGTAGTGAGAGGGGTTAGGGTAGTGATAGGGGTAGTGATAGGGGTAGGGGTAGTGATAAGGGTTAGGGTAGTGATAGGGGTTGGGGTAGTGATAGGGGTTGGGGTAGTGATAGGGGTTGGGGTAGTGAGAGGGGTTAGGGTAGTGATAGGGGTAGTGATAGGGGTAGTGATAGGGGTTAGGGTAGTGATAGTGATAGGGGTAGTGATAGGGGTTGGGGTAGTGAGAGGGATAGGGGTTGGGGTAGTGATAGGGGTTGGGATAGTGATAGGGGTAGGGGTAGTGATAGGGGTAGGGGTAGTGATAGGGGTAGGGGTAGTGATAGGGGTTGGGGTAGTGATAGGGGTAGTGATAGGGGTTAGGGTAGTGATAGGGGTTGGGGTAGTGATAGGGGTTGGTGTAGTGATAGGGGTTGGGGTAGTGATAGGGGTTGGGGTAGTGAGAGGGGTTGGGGTAGTGATAGGGGTTGGGGTAGTGATAGGGGTAGTGATAGGGGTTAGGGTAGTGATAGGGGTTGGGGTAGTGATAGGGGTAGTGATAGGGGTAGTGATAGGGGTTAGGGTAGTGATAGGGGTTGGGGTAGTGATAGGCGTTGGGGTAGTGATAGGGGTTGGGGTAGTGAGAGGGGTTAGGGTAGTGATAGGGGTAGTGATAGGGGTAGGGGTAGTGATAAGGGTTAGGGTAGTGATAGGGGTTGGGGTAGTGATAGGGGTTGGGGTAGTGATAGGGGTTGGGGTAGTGAGAGGGATAGGGGTTGGGGTAGTGATAGGGGTTGGGATAGTGATAGGGGTTAGGGTAGTGATAGGGGTTGGGGTAGTGAGAGGGGTTGGGGTAGTGATAGGAGTAGGGGTAGTGATAGGGGTAGGGGTAGTGATAGGGGTTGGGGTAGTGATAGGGGTAGTGATAGGGGTTAGGGTAGTGATAGGGGTTGGGGTAGTGATAGGGGTTGGTGTAGTGATAGGGGTTGGGGTAGTGATAGGGGTTGGGGTAGTGATAGGGGTAGTGATAGGGGTAGTGATAGGGGTTAGGGTAGTGATAGTGATAGGGGTAGTGATAGGGGTTGGGGTAGTGAGAGGGGTTGGGGTAGTGATAGGGGTTGGGGTAGTGATAGGGGTAGTGATAGGGGTTAGGGTAGTGATAGGGGTTTGGGTAGTGATAGGGGTAGTGATAGGGGTAGTGATAGGGGTTAGGGTAGTGATAGGGGTTGGGGTAGTGATAGGCGTTGAGGTAGTGATAGGGGTTGGGGTAGTGAGAGGGGTTAGGGTAGTGATAGGGGTAGTGATAGGGGTAGGGGTAGTGATAAGGGTTAGGGTAGTGATAGGGGTTGGGGTAGTGATAGGGGTTGGGGTAGTGATAGGGGTTGGGGTAGTGAGAGGGGTTAGGGTAGTGATAGGGGTAGTGATAGGGGTTGGGGTAGTGATAGGGGTAGTGATAGGGGTTAGGGTAGTGATAGGGGTTGGGGTAGTGATAGGGGTTGGTGTAGTGATAGGGGTTGGGGTAGTGATAGGGGTTGGGGTAGTGATAGGGGTAGTGATAGGGGTAGTGATAGGGGTTAGGGTAGTGATAGTGATAGGGGTAGTGATAGGGGTTGGGGTAGTGAGAGGGGTTGGGGTAGTGATAGGGGTTGGGGTAGTGATAGGGGTAGTGATAGGGGTTAGGGTAGTGATAGGGGTTGGGGTAGTGATAGGGGTAGTGATAGGGGTAGTGATAGGGGTTAGGGTAGTGATAGGGGTTGGGGTAGTGATAGGCGTTGGGGTAGTGATAGGGGTTGGGGTAGTGAGAGGGGTTAGGGCAGTGATAGGGGTAGTGATAGGGGTAGTGATAAGGGTTAGGGTAGTGATAGGGGTTGGGGTAGTGATAGGGGTTGGGGTAGTGATAGGGGTTGGGGTAGTGAGAGGGGTTAGGGTAGTGATAGGGGTAGTGATAGGGGTAGGGGTAGTGATAGGGGTTAGGGCAGTGATAGTGATAGGGGTAGTGATAGGGGTTGGGGTAGTGAGAGGGGTTGGGATAGTGATAGGGGTAGTGATCGGGGTTGGGGTAGTGATAGGGGTTGGGGTAGTGATAGGGGTTGTGATAGGGGTAGTGATAGGGGTAGTGATAGGGGTTAGATAGTGATGGAGGTTAGGGTAGTGATAGGGGTTGGGGTAGTGATAGGGGTAGTGATAGGGGTAGGGGTAGTGATAGGGGTTACAGTAGTGATAGGGGTAGTGATAGGGGTTGTGATAGGAGTAGTGATAGGGGTTAGATAGTGATGGAGGTTGGGGTAGTGATAGGGGTTGGGGTAGTGATAGGGGTCGGGGTAGTGATAGGGGTTGGCGTAGTGATAGGGGTTGGGGTAGTGATAGGGGTTGGGGTAGTTATAGGGGTTGGGGTAGTGATAGGGGTTGGGGTAGTGAGAGGGGTTGGGGTGAGCCTGGCCATAGCTACGGTAAGGGGCAAGGAGTAGCTGTCGGATGGGCTAGAGAGAAGAGATGGCTTTTAATCATGTGGTCTGCTTCATGTTATTTTTCGCTATCAGCAGATTTGTAATTACGTCTCAGTCATTTGCTCAGAATCACGACAGACTGCACACAATACATGTACAACAATTAAGGTCCATCTATGTTCATTCTGGAGCTCACAATGCACGCGTCAAATTGTCTGTCCCGAGAATCCCCTCCTTACCAGACGCCATGCTAATGTGGCGTGATGTCTCCAACCCTTATCCAGTCTATCTCTCTGGTCTCTCTGTGTGCTATGGAGAAGGACAATTACCCAAAATGTCACATATTATCGAGTTTTTCTTTTTAAAGCCACACAGCCTTATTTTAAGACTTTGTTGAGTTATTTAGTTTTTTTAGTGCTTGTTCATCACTGCCAACGCAGCATCACAAAATAATGTGTACACACACACCGATATATATACACACATATTGGTCGCAAAAGCCTACGTGTTAAACTGACACACACACACATAAATTACAGAGATCCCCCCTTATAGCTTTGAAACAGACTGTTGGGGCTAGTGCTGTTAGCGAGTACCAGCTGTGAAGGTCGGCATGGCACACGAGCGGGTGGGTGGCCAGCAGTGATGAGGCATTGCTTCTTTATGTTGCACGGGTCTCACGATTTCGTCCATCTGGATGGAGTCTTGCCGATAACATGTGGTAATTCAGCAGCATTTTTTTAAACAATGCCCGATTCTGCTGCTGAGACCCAGAAGGTCAAAATCAGTCCAGACTTTGCTTGCATTAACAAAGGCCGCTGGATAATATTGATCTGGAACGCCAACACCTTGAGCTGATGGACTAAAACGCATTGTTATTATGTGGAGACAGAGTGGAGTTGTTTGTTTTTACACTTGTACGTGCACATCTCGGTTTCAAAAGAGACCTCTGCGTTCTGAAGCCATGAAGTTAATACGGCATGGAGTTAGTACGGCATGTAGTACGGCATGGAGTTAATATGGCATGGAGTTGGTACGCATGGAGTTGGTACGGCATGGAGTTAGTACGGCATGTAGTACGGCATGGAGTTAATATGGCATGGAGTTGGTACGGCATGGAGTTGGTACGGCATGGAGTTAGTACGGCATGTAGTACGGCATGGAGTTAGTACGGCATGGAGTGAATACGGCATGGAGTTAATACGACCATGGAGTTAATACGGCATGGAGTTAATACGGCATGGAGTTAGTACGGCATGGAGTGAATACGACCATGGAGTTAATACGGCATGGAGTTAATACGGCCATCGAGGGACCACATGAGCCACGAGGGCCCTTTTAAACATTCCTCAACATACAGCCCACCTCCCGCCACCCGGGGCTAGATGGCGAATGCCTCGACACTCCGACATACCAGAGATCTACCGGCAGGTGGCGATGTTGACCACCGGTGTCTGCGCGGGGCAAGGGGCTTGGAGGTTGGGGCGGTGGTGCAGGAGGTCAGGGCCAGATTAAGATTTTGCAGGGCTCCTGTTCAATATTTTCAAATGGAAAACCAAGTAAAAACAAATAAAATGTATTTTTTACAAGGCTAACAACAAATAAAATCCAGCATTCACAAATTAAATAACTTTTCACTTCATCTCTGGAGGCCCTCCAGCTGGCCCCGAAGCCCGTGGCTGAATCCGGCCCTGGCAGCGGCTCGCGCCCTGCGCTACGAACGCCGGCGACCCCACTTAGATTCCCCGTTCACGTCCACCAACACCCAGTGACGATTATCTGAACCGGTCCTGGGCCTCCCCTAGGTAGACTCGGTCTCAAATAAGTACCTGGTGCGGTGTGTAGTAAACTTCTCAACTGGGGAGACAAAGGCGGCCGGGCGCGGTGCTGGCCACCCACCCCCTCGTGTGCCGTGTCGGACTTAATTGAGGCTCGCTAACAATACTTGCCACGAAAATCTGTTTAGGCTATACGGGGGATATTCATCTTTGGTGGTTGCGGCAGGCAGGGTTGCTGGAAGTGTTCACGTAAATAATTCACAATCATAGGCTTTTACGTCTCATGCAGAACATTTTTGTTTGATGTTCCGTTTGTGTTTTGCGATTTAAGGTTGGATTTTTAGCATTCCATCAGATATTTGCCACCAAGACGGGAGGCAACGTTGTACAACGGCATCAGCCTAACGTTCACAACATGTTAAAGTGTTAAACCGACGAGGTTTTGTCCACTGCTGTACAGATTTCAAACCCCAGATTTGAAAACAATATTCCACGTTACATTTGACTCGCCCGTGACGGCACAGGCAACAGATAACGGCACTCAACGCTGTCATTTACAATCGGTAGATGTCCCATGACAACAATGTTCTCTGTGCAAAATAGACCTATCAAAGTTTTGCCCCCCCCCCCACCACTGTGTTACCATCACAAGTGTGTCATAAGCGGCAAGGCATGAGACGGAGAATCCATCCGGATCTCTCGCAGAGCAGTGCCACCCATTGTGTGTAACAGAAACGGTCCGCAGAAGCGGATATCACAGAGCAACCTCCGAGATCCCATCTCATGACATGACAACCGATAACACAATCGGGATGAAACTGGGGAAAATAATTACAGAATCTTTGCGGTGACAGATGAATGCCCTGACCTTTGCGCCACCTAGTAACCTCTGGACTGGGCATTGTTATTAGTTTAAAAAAAATGTTTTTATGACATTGCTGGTAATAACGTCAGCACGACATATATATATATAAAACAAACTCTCGAAATGATGAGTCCGATTAAGTGAGCCGAGCGCAGAGGCGTGTTGTGCCTGTGGAGGCAGTGCTTTGGAGGCAAGGAGGGTCGGAGGATCACATCGAGACTTGTGAAACTCCCAAACCCGCTGGTCTACAATGCGACCATACGACGCTCATGCTGTAGATCGCATGCGGTTTGAAGCCACAAATGTGGACCTTTTGAATGTCATCCCCGTACATCCAGGAGTTTCCTCCTACGAGCAAAATAAGTAATATTAAAAACAACTTTTTTAAAAACACGCTTTTATTAAATGTACTAGTAATGACAGAACTCCACGACTCCAGGAAGTGGCCCCGAAGCTTGCCATAACGTAAGGGACCGTGGTCATGTACAGCCAACGTCAGTTGACAGTGGACAATTAGACCCAAGCCGAAACATAACATAAAAATAATGTTTAAAAATATATATTTTTATGATAGAATATAGTGTTGTCATCAGTATGACATAAGTATACCAAGTTTGCAGTAGATACCACATTGGTAAGTTTGGTTAAGATTGAGTTACAAGATTTGAGGATACAACGCCAACGACAACAGAGTGAGTTAAAAGAAAGCGTGTAAAAAAAGGTTCCATTAATCGGCCAAACGCTTGTCAATCCAACTTGCTGGATGAAGGCTTTCCCATGCCCCATCGGTCACGGTGACTGTCTTAACCATACTTCGCGCCCGTATATTTGGAGTTTGCATGCCTCTCCCCCCGTGGTCGCGTGGATTTTTCTCTGGGATCTCCGGTTTTCCCTCCACATTTAGAATAATCATGTGTTTCGTTGAGCTATCATTTGTGACTAAGTCGCTTCTGAAAAAACAATAGCTATATAGTGTGCCTTACTTGATAAAAAAAAATATTTCGCTTTACAGTTCAGTAAAACGAGAGAGAAGGAAAAAAGGCATCAGGGCCGATCCTCGTGGGACCTCCGCTCGTTCACTCTCTTGCGAAAATGATAATTAGGGACAGACCCCGTGGCGGTTTGGCAGGAGTGGTAGGGACGGTGGTGGTGACAGTGGTGGTGGTGGTGGCCGTGGCGGTGGTGGTGACGATGGTGGTGGCGGTGGTTGTGGTGGTGGTGGCGGTGGTGGTGGTGGCGGTGGTGGTGGTAGTGGTGGCGGCAATGGTGGTGGTGGTAGCAATGGTGGCAATGGTGGTGGTGGCGGTGGTGGTAGTGGTGGTGGCGATGGTGGTGATGGTGGTGGTGATGGTGGTGATGGAGAGAAATTGCATGGGGGGGTTAACGCACGGGGGCTGCTCGGCGTTTCCTTGACATCGGCAACTGCCGCACGGAGTGATGGCAAAAACCACGCGCTCTGATAGCGTCAGTCACCGCCGCGTTAAATCCCTAGCCACTCGCTCCGCGGGACGCAGCGATGAGACGTTAACTCCACCCGGCCCCCTGTCACCTGTCACTGCCGTGCAATTTAACCAGTCTCACCGAGCGCACGCTGTGCGTGCACGCGCGCACACGCGCACACATATTTAAATCTTGACTTAAAGCTTTCGTGACTGCAGGAATTCATATTCTTTGGGTCTTTCGGTGGCTTTACCGAAAGACCCAAAGAATACGCACACATTTGTCATTTTCATCCGATTCCTTCTTGGATAAATGCACTCGGTGTGTATAAATATGTGTGTTGTGTTTTCCAGTTGTGTCGCTCAATGCAAGAGTGATGTCGATGAGCGAACTTAAAATGAAAATCAAATTATTTGGCGATGCTGTCAACGCTGCGGTGCTAAAGGCGCAGATGACAAACAAAAACTGGATGGATGTGCGGAGTTTTGAAACACGGCAGAGGCGTCGAGGCACACGGAGAATGGTCCGCCGTGGCAGACGTTTCTAAAAACCTCGCCATCGCAGCCAATGTAAACGATCTCAAGGAAATGAAGCCGCAAGGTAGTGATATTACATTTTAGATTCACAGCCCCCCCCCCCCCTCAAGCATAATCCCATGTCAATCATGCGGTGATGTTTCACCACATTTCACGACGCTGCACAGTGGAGCTTGGTTGGTGGTGGGAGGCCTAGAACTGGTTCCGATATCACCACCGCTGTTAGCCGTAGTTGGGAATCAAACTTAGTAGGTGCTCGGATTCACAGGGCAGCGCGCTAACCACACCCCCACACAAGACCTCGCCTCCCACACTTATTTACGACCACAAATTAAACGGAACATTGAGCCCTAAAATTAAAATACGAGCAGCCATTTGGCTTCCTGGCCCGCATGAGCAATGTCTTCTAGTCTTGATTGTGCAAACCGACAAACGTGGATTGGCAGTCTTCGCGGTACGGTGTCCTGTCATCGAGAAGCTTCCTGCGCCACGATACCTTGGTAACCTCGTCAAGGAGCATGAACCATCATCACGAAAACTCTCCCGGTATTAGGAAGCCAGCTATCTTTTAATCGATTAATAATAATTAATAAGAATTAGAATCGATTTGTACGCACATTGCCCATACTGCCGCTCCTTTCTGTGCGTACAAATACAAAGATCCCCATTACCACGCCCGGCCACCTTTATCTCCCCAGTGGCGATGTTTACATACGGACACACAAAGATACAAAGACCCCCCTGTATAGCCTTAACAGACTGTAGGGGCAAGTGCTGTAAGCGAGCCCCTATGAAGGCCGGAACGGTACACGAGGGGGTGGGTGGCCAGCACCACGCCTGACCGCATTGTCTCCCCAGATGTTTACACACCGCACCAGGTACTCATTTCAGGCTGAGTCTACCTAGGGGAGGCCCAGGTTCAAATAATCGTCACTGGTGTTGGCCTTGAGCGGGAATCGAACCCGAGACGCAAGGTTTATAGAGCAGCGCGCTAACCACTACACTACCGCTCCCGCACGGACACGCGCGTACACACACACACACACACGGACACACGTACACACACACACGTACACACACAGACACGGACACACGTACACACACGTACACACACAGACACACACGTACACACACGCACGTACACACACACACGGACACACGTACACACACACGTACACACACAGACAAGGACACACGTACACACACGTACACACACAGACACACACGTACACACACACGTACACAGACACGGACACACACGTACACACACACACGTACACACACAGACAAGGACACACACGTAAACACACACACACGTACACACACACGTACACACACGTACACATAGACACACACGTACACACACACGTACACAGACACGGACACACACGTACACACACACAGACACACGTACACACACGGACACACAACTACACGGCGTGTATATATTTTGGGGGGGGGGGGGGGAGGTTATCGCTTAATCACTGCGCTCGAGTCAGAATCTGCGGGGCTTGCCGCGATTGTGAAGGTTGCCTCGACAATGCTGGGGAGCGATGCTCGCAAATGCTCCTCGCTATCGCCGCGGGTTGCTAATTTTGAACGTCTCCCCGTCGCCCGCGCTGCAGATTCGCTGCATCTCTCGTTGGCCCGGCGATGCCGAGGAGCCAAAAAACAAAACTATCGCACGCTCCAAATAACGCGTTCATCGACGGACACGCCGCAATGGCTGCGTTAAAGGCCAGATAGCGCGCGCGCGCGCGTGTGTTGACATGTGTGTGTGTGTGTTGACGTGTGTGTGTTGATGTGTGTGTGTGGACGTGTGGGTGTGTGTGTGTGTGTTTACGTGTGTGTGTTGTCGTGTGTGTGTGTCGACGTGTGTGTGTTGGCCAACGCCACTCTCAATTATATGAACCGGTCCTGGGTCTACCCCTACGTCCACTCAGCCTTGTGCAAAGTGTAAACATCGCCACTGGGGAGACAAAGGCGGCCCGTGTGCTGTGCCGAGCTTCATAGGTGCTCGCTAACAGCACTTGCCCGAACAGTCTGTTAAGGCTACACAGGGCATCTTTGTCTTTGTGCGTGCACGCCAGCGCCGCCGTGCCCAGAGAATCCCACGCGGTGCCACCACGGGGCCAGGGATTATTTTCGTTGGGTCGCAACCACCTGCAGAACGGTGAACACCGCTTCTGACACCTTCCAGTGGCCAGGTAGGAGGGTGGTGGCATCGGTCAAGCAGGGCCACGCGTGCATCTGTTGGGGGTGCCGGGGTTGAAGGCAGGTTGCCTGCCCCGTATTCCCCCAGCAGTGAGGGTCTTAAGTATAAGCCACCGAAGCACAAGGGGCTTCAGGTGCGTCAGATTAATGAATCAAACAGGGGAGCACCAAATAGGGTGCTGTGTATCAGATCTAATTCAGAACCTGATGAACTTAAATACGGCTCATTATTCCCATTTTTATTATTGTTAGTTAATTAGTCGTACACGTGACTGACGTCATTAAGGCATGTAACTTGTCCAGCGTATGAGGTTCATCGTCACATTGTCCATTGGGGAGACTCGACCCTGTCATAGGAATATGGAATTTCCACCACTGGCTCGGGGCTGTCAAACAAGAAAACAGGTGATGCGCACCAATGCCGCAATTGCTTTCCTTTTCAGTTCGAATTTCATCGATACGTTGCCACACGTGAAAATATTAACATTTCATTGTTGGCTCAGCACAACCCAATGGGTTGACACCTCGTGACACCTCGTGACACCGCCTCTATTCCCTTACCGGGACGGGGGGGAGTGGTGTGGCAGTGGTGCCTCCTAACTCCATTTGCGAATTGTGGCCGCAGCCCAGCGGAACGTGTCACGCAACGAGGCATCGATTTGACGAAATTAAAAAGATTAGCCGGGCGCAAGGAGAGAGAGAGAGAGAGCGGAGAGAGCGAGAGAAGGATGGAACTCTTTAATCAAAGCGACGCAAGGGAGCACCTGCAGATCGCATCGTCCGCACGCTAACGATGAAAGAGAAACATTGCACCGTGGTGACTCATCAATGTTAGAGAGTTTCAGTTAGCACCGCTGGTATGCTGGGGTTGAATCCAGCTTTCAGATACCCCATGATCAAGCCGGGGATGACAATTGTCGTGAGTTGACTGGGTCTCAGCACGGCCGCTAATGACTGTGTGTGTGTGTTTGCACGCCGTGCTACGAACCAGGCCGACCGGGTTCAATTCCCGCTCACGGTCAACACCGGTGACGATTATCTCCACCGGTCCTGGGCCTCCCCTAGGTCGACTCAGCCTCAAATGAGTACCTGGTGCTGCGTGTAAACATCGCCACTGGGGAGACAAAGGCGGCCGGGCGTGGTGCTGGCCACCCATCCCCTCGTGCGCCGTGCCGGCCTTCATAGGTGCTCGCTAACAGCACTTGCCCCTACAGCCCTGTTAAGGCTACACGGGTGATCTTTGTCTATTTTTTCACGGTGGCCCGGCTGCTGACTAAATCTGCGCTGTAACTATGGAGCCAGGGGCTGGGGGTGGGGTAGGTGGGGGGTGTTGGACAGGGGGGAGGGGCGGGGGGAGGGTAGGGCCCCCCATTTCATTGCCTCGGTAGACTTGAGCTCGTCGTGGTGGTATTCACTTCCACCGTGCAACTCCCTCCTCCGTCTTACTTTCACTTCCGCAAAAATAAAAAGAGGCTCCTTGATCGATACGCTGCCACTGAGCTGATGTTCATACGCCGAATCAGAACAAAGGACGCGGCGGGGCTCGAGAAATCGACGGGACCGCGATCACGCCTCGATTTAATAACACCCCCCCTCCACCCCCTATCTACTCCCTCTCACCCACCTATCTACCCCCTCTCAACCCCCTATCCACCCCCTATCTACCCCCTCTCACCCCCTATCTACCCCTCTCTCCACCCCCTATCTACCCCCCTCTCACCCCCTATCTACCCCCCTCTCACCCCCTATCTACCCCCTCTCACCCCCTATCTACCCCCCGCTCACCCCCTATCTACCCCCTCCTCACCCCCTATCTACCCCCTCTCACCCCCTTCTACCCCCCTCTCACCCCCTATCTACCCCCCTCTCACCCTCTATCCACCCCCTATCCACCCCCTCTCACCCCCTATCCACCCCCTCTCACCCCCTATCTACCCCTTCTCACCCCCTATCTACCCCCTCTCACCCACTATCTACCCCCTCTCACCCCCTATCCACCCCCTCTCACCCCCTATCCACCCTCTCTCACCCCCGATCCACCCCCTCTCACCCCCTATCTACCCCCTCTCACCCCCTGTCCCACCCCCCTCTCACCCCCTATCCACCCCCCTCTCACCCCCTATACACCCCTCTCACCCCCTATCTCCCCCTCTCCCCCCTTATCCCCCCTCTCACCCCCTATCTACCCCCCCTCTCACCCCCTATCTACCCCACTCTCACCCCCGATCCACTCCCTCTCACCCCCTATCCACCCCCCTCTCACCCCCTATACACCCCCTCTCACCCCCTATCTACCCCCTCTCACCCCCTATCCACCCCCTCTCACCCCCTATACACCCCCTCTCACCCCCTATCCACCCCTATCCACCCCCCTCTCACCCCCTATACACCCCCTCTCACCCCCTATCTACCCCCTCTCACCCCCTATCCACCCCCTCTCACCCCCTATACACCCCTCTCACCCCCTATACACCCCCTATCTACCCCCTCTCACCCCCTATCCACCCCCCTCTCACCCCCTATCCACCCCCCTCTCACCCCCTATACACCCCCTCTCACCCCCTATCTACCCCCTCTCACCCCTATACACCCCCTCTCACCCCCTATCCACCCCCTCTCACCCCCTATCCACCCCCCTCTCACCCCCTATACACCCCTCTCACCCCCTATCTACCCCCTCTCACCCCCTATCCATCCCCTCTCACCCCCTATCCACCCCCTCTCACCCCCTATCTACCCCCCTCTCACCCCCTATCCACCCCCTCTCACCCCCTATCCACCCCCCTCTCACCCCCTATCCATCCCCTCTCACCCCTATCCACCCCCCTCTCACCCCCTATACACCCCCTCTCACCCCCTATCTACCCCCTCTCATCCCCTATCTACCCCCCTCTCACCCCCTATCTACCCCCCTCTCACCCCCTATTCACCCCCTATCCACCCTCTATCCACCCCCTCTCACCCCCTATCCACCCCCCTCTCACCCCCTATCCACCCCCTATCCACCCACTCTCACCCCCTATCTACCCCCCTCTCACCCCCTATCCACCCCCTCTCACCCCCTATCTACCCCCTCTCACCCCCTATCTACCCCCTCTCACCCCCTATCTACCCCCCTCTCACCCCCTATCTACCCCCTCTCACCCCCTATCTACCCCCTCTCACCCCCTATCTACCCCCTCTCACCCCCTATCTACCCCCTCTCACCCCCTATCTACCCCCTCTCACCCCCTATCTACCCCCTCTCACCCCTATCTACCCCCTCTCACCCCCTATCTACCCCCTCTCACCCCCTTATCCACCCCCTCTCACCCCCTATCTACCCCCCTCTCACCCCTATCCACCCCCTATCCACCCCCTCTCACCCCCTATCTACCCCCTCTCACCCCCTATCCACCCCCTCTCACCCCCTATCCACCTCCCTCTTACCCCCCTCTCACCCCCCTCTCACCCCCTATCTACCCCCTCTCACCCCCTATCCACCCCCCTCTCACCCCCCTCTTACCCCCTATCCACCCCCTCTCACCCCCTATCCACCCCCCTCTCACCCCCTCTCACCCCCTCTCACCCCCCTATCCACCCCGCTACATCAAGCTGCTCACTCTCACCCGAGGCCGAAAAAACAAACTTAACAACAACAAACAACTCGTAAAGTTGCGAGACACGGCCGTGCAGACGTCTCTGAAAAAGAGCTTTATAGCTCATCGGATTCCTCCGGCATAAGTGAAGATTCTGATTCCAGTGAGTGCTCTGGGAGTGCGCGCTGTGCATCAGGCGCAGAGGCGCTCGCTCGAAGCAACAACAAAAAACAGCGGAGCTCCTCCACTGCGCATTCCTAATGAGCGCAGCAGCAGATAGCAGCTGCAGGCAGCAGCAGACACCAGCAGCAGATAGCAGCTGCAGGTAGCAGCAGCAGCAACATCAGCTGCAGACAGCAGCAGCAGACAGCAGCAGACAGCAGAAAGCAGACAGCAGCAGACAGCAGCAGCAGACAGCAGCAGCAGACAGCAGCAGACAGCAGCAGCAGACAGCAAATAGACAGCAGCAGACAGCTGACAGCAGCAGACAGCAGCATCAGACAGCTGACAGCAGCAGACAGCAGCAGCAGACAGTAGCAGATAGCAGCAGCAGATAGCAGCAGCAGACAGCAAACAGACAGCAGCAGACAGACAACAGCAGACAGCAGCAGCAGACAGCAGCAGCAGACAGCTGACAGCAGCAGACAGCAGCAGACATCAAACAGCAGCAGACAGCAGCAGGAAATCAGCAGCAGCAGCAGACAGCTGACAGCAGCAGACAGCAGCAGGCATCAAACAGCAGCAGGAAGAGAGCAGCAGACAGCAGCAGATAGCAGCAGACATCAACAGCAGCAGACAGCAGCAGGAAGACAGCAGACAGCAGCAGCAGACAGCTGACAGCAGCAGACAGCATACAGCAGCAGGAAGACAGCAGACAGCAGCAGACATCAACAGCAGCAGACATCAAACAGCAGCAGACAGCAGCAGGAAGACAGCAGATAGCAGCAGACATCAACAGCAGCAGACATCAAACAGCAGCAGACAGCAGCAGGAAGACAGCAGACAGCAGCAGACATCAACAGCAGCAGACAGCAGACAGCAGCAGGAAGACAGCAGACAGCAGTAGACAGCAGCAGACATCAACAGCAGCAGACAGCAGCAGGAAGACAGCGCGCGATGCGCGTGGGCTCCGCGCCCTCGCTACTGCAGAGCGCTGTCGGTGGGAATCAGCGTCTCGTCGCTTCTGCCCGCCGAGCGGCGTTGCCGCTGTGCCTGGGAATCGATACATTATTCAAGCAGCAATAACATCCAAGTGCCCGGGCGCATTTCATAGCTGCACTCTAAGCTTAAAAATAAAGATTCAAGATGTGTCCAATTGTAACTAAAAATTGTCTAAAAATCTCTAGGTACCAACCCAGCCCACGTTGGCAGTTTGAGGTTCCTGGTTCTCAGTAACGCGCAGTTGCAGCCAAAAGGTGGCCCCACACACAGTTCAAACCCGAGATCGTGTTGTCGTCATATGGACACGCCTTTATGGACACGTCTTTTAAAGTCGTGTGGTTGTTGTGTGAATATTCCGCCTGCTCCGCTGTTGGGGACGCTTGGAGTCTCTTGCGTGTGTTCATGAAGTTCATTTTGTATACTGCGTCGCTTTTTTATGGCTGTTGCGGGTTGAGAAGACATCGGTGTGTTGATTAATTTTTGCTGTCGGGTCTACGGAATATTGTTTCTCACAGCAACGGTGGAGAATACCTGACAAAAACCTGGCTGGTATTGAACATCTCGCCCCAGTGGCGAGATGTTTAATGCCTTGCCTGGTATACAGGAGATGGTGGGTTTGATCCCAACGCTGACGCCTGTATACTTGAAGTTTGCATGTTCTTGCCGTGGTCGCGTGGATTTTTCTCAGGGTACCTCCGGGTTTCCACTCCAAATTTAGAAACGTGCGTTTAGAGTATTTGGCTGGTATAAATGCCCACACGATACGCCACTTTGTTGAGTTATTATTTGTGACCACGTCGCTTCTGAAAAATATCTATATAGCTCACTGGGTCTTACCTGGTAAAAATAGAGTTTATAGTGTTTTACAGTTCATATAATTTTGAATTACTTGCAGAATCTCTCTCTCGATGTGCCGTGTCCTTTCTCAAAGACGTTGGCGACAGTGGCCTTTCTTCCATTCAGCTCTCTCCATCATATTTACTCAAGAACTTTGCATGAGATATTCCCATTTGCATCCAATTATTCAAATTGGCTTGTGCACTTAATTCGCTCTCTTACAAGGCTTATTGTTCCTATAATTTTCCCAGACAAAGCATTACATTCAGTCTCTTTTTTTCTAATTACATGTTCAAGAAATACAACTTGCCTTTCTTTCATTCTTCTCACTTACGTTCTTGTTGTGGACGCTTCTCCTACCCCTAATAACGTATCTCATCTTGTGTCTGTCTCCTTCTTTAAAATAAAACTAATTTATTTTGCTTCGAATTTGCCGCTGTAGGGGGGCTCTGTAATTGTCCATCTTTCACATCCGTGTAGGACAGAGGTCTCTGTAATTGTCCATCATTCACATCCGTGTAGGACAGAGGTCTCTGTAATTGTCCATCTTTCACATCCGTGTAGGACAGAGGTCTCTGTAATTGTCCATCTTTCACATCCGTGTAGGACAGAGGTCTCTGTAATTGTCCATCTTTCACATCCGTGTAGGACAGAGGTCTCTGTAATTGTCCATCTTTCACATCCGTGTAGGACAGAGGTCTCTGTAATTGTCCATCTTTCACATCCGTGTAGGACAGAGGTCTCTGTAATTGTCCATCTTTCACATCCGTATAGGGGAGGTCTCTGTAATTGTCCATCTTTCACATCCGTATTGGACAGGGGTCGTAATCTACGTCTCCAGAGCCGCATGCGGCTCTTTAAGGACTGCTTCGTGGAGTTATTTATTAAGGACCACCACCGTCTCGTATTCACCATACAGTCAGTGCCGGGTTATCCTAGTAGCAAAAGTAGCTACACATGCCACAGGCCCCGCACTTTCAAGCCCCCCCCCCCGCGCTAAATCATTTCAAGCTATCAATTCCGGTTCAGTGATTCTGCACTTGCTCTATTACTATAGTACTATGCCGCCTTCGACTTTTATGAATGACTGGGTGTTTAAGGTTAGCGATTTGTCGTATTATCTGGCTGTATAGCAAATGACACATACAATTCCTTTACTGTGCAAGTTAAACATTTACGTGTTTTAATATTTACGTGTGTCTCTTTTATTTAGGGCCCCTTTATAACATCTGCTACAGGCCCCGCACTGGCTTAGTCCGGCAATGCACATAGTGCATTGTGGCTCTTGAAATATTGAGGGTTTTTTTTACCGAATTCGACGAAAATGCCTCTTATTGTTATTGTTATTTCCGACCCCACGGTAGAACAGAACAGACCACATGGAACACTGCACTATTCTAATCATTACTCTTTGGTTCTTTCTGTAAGGTCACGTAGGTAGAAATAAAATTGAATAAATCACGACGTTTCGGGCGCAACACAAGCGTCCGTCATCAGGTGGGACAAACACAGCAAGAAACGCATTGCTGAACTGGGGAAAAGGGTTGCTGTAACAAGAGGCTATATAGGTAAGAGAGGGGGAGGAGCCAGGGAGGAGAGATAGAGAGGGGGGGTGGGGCAGGGGGAGTGGAGTGTTGCAAGCTCGAGGGATTACAGGACGAGCCAGAGCAAGGCACAAGCACGACAAAAGTGATGCTCATGTGAGACAATTAGCATGTCAATGATACAGGATGCTGCAGCGTTGACTGCCGCGCTGTGAGACAGGGCGGAGGCAAGGCGGGAGGGAGGGGGGAGTTGGGCACAGGTAATAGATGGAAGGTAGAGATAAGCTGAGTTAGTGATGCTCATGTGAGAAAATTAGCATATCAATGGTACAGGATGCTGCCGCGCTGTGAGAGGAAAGCGCGTAACGGGGTTATGATGGCTGAGCCAGTAACACAAACAGCACATGAAACAGCAAGAGCCATCGAAACATCGAAACATCCAGGCCAAGGGAGCAAAAGGAGGCCATGTCAGGCATACCCCAGCCCGTTGATGCAAGGGCATCCAACAGGGTAATACAACTCAGAGAGTCGGAGGGTAACAGTATAAACGGCAGGCAAGATGAAAGTATCACAGCGACCTCTGACCAACCTGGCTAATAACGTCCTTCCAATGGTTGCTTAGCTTATACCCATCTTCCCGGTTGAAATTATTTCTGTGTTTATAGATCTGGATGGCTTCATGGACAAATCTTTGAAGGTAGCCCGACGGCTTGCAGAGCACCTTGGTCTCGGAAAAAAACAATATCATGCGAGCCCACAGCGTTATAACAATGGTCAGCTACGGCAGAGGTATTGGTCCTGCCGTGTTTCAGATCTGCCTTGTGTTCGCGTACTCGGTCCGAGACATGTCCTTTCGTTTCCCCAATGTAGCTGCTACCGTAGGTACAACTCATTTGTAGACTCCCCCTACCCCCCTCTCTGTCTCTCCTTCCTGGCTCCTCCCCCCTCTCTATCTCTCCTCCCTGGCTCCTCCCCCCTCTCTATCTCTCCTCCTTGGCTCCTCCCCCCTCTCTATCTCTCCTCGCTGGCTCCTCCCCCCTCTCTATCTCTCCTTCCTGGCTCCTCCCCCCTCTCTATCTCTTCTCCCTGGCTCCTCCCCCTCTCTATCTCTCCTCCCTGGCTCCTCCCCCTCTCTATCTCTCCTCCCTGGCTCCTCCCCCCTCTCTATCTCTCCTCCCTGGCTCCTCCCCCACCCTCTCTTACCTATATAGCCTCTTGTTACAGCAGCCCTTTTGCGCACTTCAGCAATTGTTTCTTGCTGTGTTTGTCCCACCTGATGACGGAGGCTTGTGTTGCGCCCGAAACGTCGTGATTTATTTAATTTTATTTCTACGTACGTGACTTTACCGAAAGAACCAAAGACTATGGATTCCTGCAGTCACGAAAGCTTCAAATCAAGATTATTCTAATCATTGTTTATTACAGGATGCGAGTTCAGTAATACAAACGTAACCGGTAGATTCCAGAGATTAAGCAGTCTTGAGTGAGCACTGTGTTTAGTCAAGGGCGGATATCACTGGCCTGGTGGCTCAGTGGTAGAGTTAGCGGCTTGCAATCAGAACGTTGTAAGTTCAATTCCTGGCTGGGCGTTGACTCACCCATCATTTCGCACCTACCCCCACCACCCACCCCCTGATGGTCGGTAAAACACATTCCTGCGGAGGGAGCTGGTACGAACGTTGGGTTGCTCGGTCAATGGCCAGGGTCAATGGCGGCACCACGTGGTGTATTTCGCAAATATGACCGACTGTGAGGGAGGGCACAAGCCGGCGTGAGTAGGTTAAACGTTGAGTTTTATAAGGGCACCACGGGGTGACCAGCCCCTCCCCACCCAGCCCCTCCCCTCCTACCCCCCACCCAGCCCCACCCTCCCCACCCAGCCCCTCCCCACCCTTTCCTCCCCACCCAGCCCCTCCCCACCCAGCCTCTCCCCACCCTCCCCACCCAGCCCCTCCCCACCCTCCCCACCCAGCCCCTCCCCACCCTCCCCTCCCCACCCAGCATCTCCCCACTCCACCCAGCCCCACCCCTCCCATTTTTGGATGCACGACGGACGGACGGACACAATAATCCACCTGTGGGCTGGTGTAAACAGGAGGTTCCTACCAGTAATACGTACCACTTTGTGGGGAAGTAAACAATTGGTGTCCTATGGACAAGTTGTTAACTTCTTCACAGCAGCCGATTGAGGGAACGCGTCTGAGAGGACGTCGAGCTGTGAGATGGAGCGATGAGATTGGCGCGTGTGCTAGGAGCGAGATTGATCGCTGCATCGCGACACCGTGAGAGATGACGACAGCTTTCGAAAGATTTCATCCAGCAGTGGATGGATCAAGGCTGACTGATGAGTATGAACCTGTTCTTACCTGGGCCCGGGGTTAACTCGGCTCATCATCCCTCCCGGGGTCAATAAAATAGGGGACCACTTTGTGGGGTTAGGGTGAACATTGATTGGCCCACGGGGAGACTCGCTGCGCGCCATCATAGCAACGTGGAATTTCCACCGCTGGCTTAGGGGCTGTAAACGGCGAGACGATCTCCGCCTCCACGTTCACATGAGCAGACACTCGCACGTTTGATGTTGTGTTCCGTGTTTTTTTTTCTTTGTTTGTTGTCGTCGTTGCAGCAGATGACTTAGCATCCGTTCACCCATCCGTCTGAAATTTCCACGTGTGGCACCACAGCACGAGTTGTGCACCGCAAGCGCCACCAATTAGAACAAATGCGGCTGTATGAATGAACGAACGAATAAATAAATAAATACATGCGCAACAAACCCAAGATGCATTACGACAGCACGGACTGAATATACGAGCGATGTAAAGCCATCGAAAGAGGACGTGTTCAACCCGCCCTTGTACATTAAGTGCGAACGCTGTGTTTTATTTTAAATGCGCGTGCCGTATATCAGAGCTTCATGATCGTTCCGACGGCACCGTTGGGACCCAGCGCTCGTGTCGAGCGGGCGGTCGCATGGGGGATGCGTGCGGTGATGCCCCCCGGCTCCTCTTCTCCACGAGACAAAGGTCTCGCCCGTAAAGCCTCCGACACACTGTTGGGGGGCCACGTGCTTGTTTAGCGAGCACCTATGAAGGCCGGCACGGCACACGAGCGGGCTGGGTGGCCAGCACCACGCCCGGCCGCTTTTGTCTCCCTAGCGTTGATGTTTACACACCGCACCAGGTACTCACTTGAGACCCAGGACCGGTTCAGATGACCGTCACCGGCATTGGCCGTGAGCGGGAATGGAACTCGGGTCGCCGGGTCCGTAGCGCAGCGTAGCGCTAACCCGCTACACTACCGGCCAGCACGCGCGCGCGCGCGCCGGGAATATCAATTAGCGCAAGCCACGGCACAATGCAATTGAGTGGGGGCGGGGCAGACGAGCGAGCGACGTTGGGCCGTTGCCGACCACGCGAACTCACGCCATCTCCTCGCCACGCGACGCCACCACCGAGCAGCAGACGTCGCTTTGCGTTCAGGCGGCGGGGGGGGGGCGGGGTATGTGTGGGGTTTTTGGGGTTCCGCCTGCAGAACGTGAGAATACGGTTCTGTATATCACGTGCCAAATTGGGACGGTCCAATTGTGCGGCGGAGCGGTGGCACGCCATTGAGCGCGCTGTGCCCCTTGAACCCGGTGACACCCGAGGTGGATTAACCCCGTAGCGGGCAAACAACGGCAGTCCGAGTCGAACCTGGGCGAAAGCAGCTCGTGTGCTGTGCGAGGTGAAATCGCCCAGAAAAAGCGCACCCCGATCCCGCCACGTCCCAGAAGCCAAGGAGGAACTTGTGCCTGGATGGTGATTTGTGCGTACTCGGCGTTGTAGGCTACGGGACTACGTCGTGGGTCAGCAGAGAGTAGTGCGGTAGTCTCTTCTCGCCATCCCCGTGCCACTCACACTCTTCACCAGCCCCGGCGCCGATGGCACGTGGTGAAACTGCGATAAGGGACGGTGCTCATCCAACAGTGGATTAACAACGGGCGGTGCACGGGGAAGCAGCGGAAGCACTACACGGGGGGGGAAAACTAAAACTATAAACTATATTTTACTTGAACAGGTGAGAGCCACTGAGCTACGTGGCTCTTTTTGAGAAGCGACCTGGTCGCAAATGATAGCTCAACGAAGTGGTTTATCACGTGGTAACTTAAAGCAGCCAAATACTCTGAACGCACGTTCATTCTAAACGTGGAGGGAAACATGCAAACTCCAAATATACAGCAGGCGTCTGGGTCGGGATCGAACACGCGACCTCCTGCGTACCAGGCGAGGTAGTTAACATCTCCTGGTCACTGAAGCACAATCGGTGATGGTGGCGACGTTGTATGATTTGAGAAACGGTTGGTGGATCACACAGAGGGTTGTGAATCTGCCTTGCTAAGAAAAGGCAGTACAGAAGGGTGGATTGGATCCATCTGTGTGGAAATGTTGAGTCTCGTAGCTTCGTGCAAAAACATTCTCCGGACACTCTGCTCCCTAGCGCATGGTAACCGCTCGTGAAATTGGCCAAAGATTCCAATACAGGAGCCTTAAGACCCCTAGATGCACGAAGGGGGCATTATCATTACAAAGCAACAATCGACGATCAACGAAGACAATTGCGGCGGTGGTGGTGATGATTGCTCATAATTCACAGTGGCAATTGCGACGAGTGATGACTTCACCTTGCGGCGATGACCGACCGCCGACTGAGATTGATACAGTGTTGATGATCGCCGATAATTCCCGGCGGCGAACACTGCGGTGATTGCGCGACCGTCGGGGCGGTCGCGCGGGAGAAGGCGAGGACCTCACCTGGAGCTGGGTGACAGCGTCAGCTGACGTGTTCGCCGTGTCGCTCCCGAGAGCTCCCAGCAACGTCCGGACGAAACCAAAAACCCGCAGCCTCGGCTGCCCTCGAATCGCAGCGATACCGACCGACGCGTCACTGCAACCGCTGTGTAGCCACGTGCGGCGTGACGTCGTTCGCTAAATTAATAATAGCAACAATAAAAGCTTCGGCTGAAAATTTAAAGTCCCGGAGATTCCTGCACCCCAGCGCTTTACTGTATTAGTCGCCGCTAATTCACGGTGGGATTGTTAAACGTGCGCGGTGAAGGTGTGTAACCAAAAAATGCGTGCGAGAACTTCGTTCATTCATCAATGCAGATTTGTAACGCTGCGAAATGTTAACTTTAAAAGGACAGAGGCGCGGAAGAACAAATTGAAGAGAGAGAGAGAGCGAGCGAGCGAGCGAAGTATTCAGCTTCTGACGGAAGTGACGACACAGACGTCTGTGTCGTCACAGTGAGAGAGGAGGGAGCGCATTCTAGACGACCGGAGCTTCGACGGAGAGACTCGCGGGGCCTGACGAGGAGGAGGAGGCCGCTTGAGGCAGATTGAAGGTTGCAAAGAGGGAACGCACGGCGAGATGGTGGAAGCTAACGATGCCGGTTGACATTGGTGATTCACCACACCCGCCATATCCGTACCGACCTTTGACCTTTTAAATTATCAATGCGCATGCTACTACACTGGGTCATTAAACACACTCTTCACCCGAACTCAGGTTTGCCACCTCTGAGGTACAAAAGACCTAGGACATGTCACGGGAACAAAAAATGTCACAACAGTGGAGGAGAGTACAACGAAATGGGAATGCATCGTCTTGAGTGGTGTGTTGTTGTTGTTAATATTAGTGTTAGATAGTCAGCAAATGACAACAAAACGCGATTTTTAATGTCCTGTGAAGACGTACAGATTTCTCGGGACAGCCACCTCAACAACAGGGAGAACGTCCTGGGAAAACCAGGACGGGTGGCATCCCAAACCCTAGCACAAGTAGATCCAATTCACAATCCTTGTACCGACGCGTAGTCGCTCTCTTTACATTGTGATGGTGTCACACGGACTGCGATTGTTGATTCTGTTGGAAATCTCTGAAAGCGATAACTGCGCTTTCAAAACATGAAAAAATACGGCGCCTGACAGGTCGGCTTGACATATATTTCGCATCTCATTATTATTGCTCTCAAACGCGTATTTAAAAGTGTCGCGCAAAATGTGACAGTGGCATTCTCAGCGCTTCATTCTGCTACGGAATTAATGGTTCCAGTACCATTCCCCCCATTTATTGCGACGAATGAGGGCAGGAGCAGCAACAGCGGCAGCAGCAGCAGCAACAGCAGCGTGACTTGTCACGAACTGATCCTCCCTTACTGGACTTCTGTGCAAAAGGAGCTTCATAGCTCATCGAATTCCTGCAGCATACATACATTTTCTGATTCTGTGTTTCCAGCTCCTCTTGTGTGCCGTGCCGGCCTTAATAGATGCTCGATGGCCAACCAGAAGCCGCTGCTTGCGAGGATGACCGTGTGTGAACACAGGCGGTGGCCGAAACCCAGATTCAAACCCAGGCTCTTGACAGCCTGGGCTCAGTGCATTCATCCCTGAGCCACCCGGCCACGGAATGCCACTCTTTTTTATTCACCCTTGCAGTGGCAAAGACCCAAAGGATAAGAATAATCTATTCTTTGAAAGACAGCTGTTTTATATTTTTCTAAAAAAATTGCTCAAATTTGCAAAGGAATTGTAGAGGTTTAAAAAATTGTTTCTGCCAAACATGCACCGAAAAGTGCCTTTGGTTCTACCTCCTTCAACCGACGGACATTTGAGACATTCGCCATGAGGCCACTTCTCAAAGCTGTCCACCGGCTCACTCACCATCTTCTACGTTAACTTAGAAAAGGGGTTACCGATCAACTCCTTGGCATACGATAGCAGTGTCCGTTTTAGTCTCAGGATACATGCGCGCTCGAGAGTTGAGACAAATGATTCCCAGTGAGCTCCCGAACAGGGCCACAAAGCCACAATGTGTGGGTGCCATGGGGTTTTATCCTGTGACCTACACAATATATTATATATATGTGCAGGTGCTGGGTGGATTATTTAGAGCAGTGGTTCTTCTTAACCTGGGGTGCACGCACGCACACCCTGGGGGTGCGAGATGCCCTTTCTTGGGGTGCGAGACGTGGCCACATTTTTTAAGAAGGTAAATCATCGAAACGCAAATTAAGCACGGGCACGTGAGTACAACTACTCTGTTTCACCAAAACCCTACGTATTTATTTTACACGATGAAACATTTTTACGATTTTTTTTGCACAAGGCTGCAGTAAAGGTTAAGATCCACTGATTTAGAGTATTTGGCTGCTATGAATTACCACGCGATAAGCAACGTCGTTGAGCTATCATTTGTGGCCAGGCAGCTTCTGAAAAAAAAGAGCTATGTAGCTTAGTGGGCTTTACCTGGTCAAATAAAATAGTGTTTTTTGTTTGAATCGCGGGCTCGGATTCGTGCTGGCGACGGTGGGTTGCTGTGGCCTTCATCCAGCAGTGGATTGATGGTCTTCACATGTATCTCGCCACAAGAAGGTGACAGAATCTCCGATGACGGGAGTGTTAAATACTGCACACAGTATCACGCGGCGAAGTAGGCTCAGGACTGAGCGAGTAGCCAAGTTGTGGCACAGATGAAATATTACCAAAGGGTGACAGTTCAGTTACGTTTGAGGCGTGTAAATGGGGGGGGGGGGGGGGTTTGTCAGAACTACGTATGGCGTGGCAACAGTAATTATATTTTTGGTCGCATGAGCAAACGATGAACACTGTCCACCTGAATTAATATCGATAACTACAAGAAATCGTCCGCTGGTCGGATACCGGCAGAGCTGGGAGTAGAGATTATTTGGCGTAAGGCACGACCACTAGAACTCAAGGAACGCCTATCCACGACAACAATAATAATAATAATAATACTCCGATATTATTATACCCTGTATTCCTTGAATCGCACGTAAACACGTTTATGAAACTTCGCGACCAGGGCACAGCATCCACGCGTCTTTGTGACCTCCACCACTCGGCCTCTCAAGACGCCGTTCTGCGGGAGCAGGAGACGCGTGCCAGCGCGAGGGGCTGGGTGGGGGGTGAGAGGGAGATCGCGAGATCCCTCCCCGTTGTGTTTTTCGGGTTGTTCCGAGGCATTGTTCGGCAACGTTCTGCGAACTGATTTGTCAGTTCCCTCCAAAGAAGACTCCCTGGGCGCGGAGCGAAATGTCAGAGAGACACTGCCGAACAGCACGCGCAGTACCAGTCGACAACACACGAGAGAGAGAGAGAGCGAGAGAGCGGGATGCGGCACAAGTGAGAAACATCTCAGCGGTGCAGGCGGTGATTGGTGGTGCGGAGATGTGGGGGGGGGGGGGTAAAGAAGTCGAGGAGGTTTGTGTGGCAGAGGGAGGTCGAGAGACAGCCGTGGACCAGTGACAACACCAACAGCGACAAAGAACAAATTGGTTGGGGAGATGCGGTCAGTCATAGGAGGATAGAAAGACGCCGGAGTGAGTGGGAGGGAGCTCGAGCTGGGCTTGAACAGGGGGAGGGAGAGCGGGAAAAGATTCCATTGCTCGCTCCGCCAAACACGAGCTGCCATTTCAGCAGCAGTGGCGACAGCAGCAGCAGCAGCAGCGGCAGCCTCAACCCGTGCAATGAACTCATTGACTCCAGCAAAGGCCACTGTCACCAATCACTGAGACACACTGCCACGGACAACGATTAATTACGTTTCTTAATAGCGAAATGCTGCATGGATTCTTTATACATGCACGGCCGTCAACTCACACTGACTAGCTTGGTAAAATATGATCACCCCTCCCTCCCCCACATGCCCGTTCAGCAGAGGATTGGCAAATGCCTTCAATCTAGCAGTGGATTGACAAAGGGCAAGTGCATTCGAGGTGACAATACAAAAAAAACCGAACTATTTTATTTACCAAGTCAAGCCAACTTGAGCTATTAGCTATTTTTCAGAGGCGACCTGACCACAGGCGATAGCTCAACACAGTGGCTCGTGTCATCATCTTCATCACACGTGGCAATTCACGGTAGCAACTGAACTAACAATCGAAACGCACGTTTTTCTAAATATAGAGGGGAAAGAAAACCCCGAAGTGACCCGGAGAATAGCCACCACGAAGAGAGAGAGAGAACACGTGGATTCCAGAAACACATCAGGCATCGTCACGCTCGGGGGGGGGGGGGGATGGAGCTCACTACCTTCCTGCGCATCAGGCGAGATAGATAACATCTCCGTTGCAGTCGTAGCAACGTGGGCGGCCACGTTGCGGAGGCCATGCATGGGCCGAGTCGTCCACGGTCATCTTGGTACGGGCTTCCATTGCCGCCTCGAGCGGTAGAGGAGGAGGAGGAGGTGACAGCCCAGCCGGGCGGAAGGAGGGGGGGGGAATGGATGTTTCGTGCTGCGGGAATCGGGCGGCGAGCTGCCCGCACGCATCCCGGGACGGCTCCCAGTGCGATTGGAGTGGTCGCGCTAAGTGCACTGCCGCAGGTTTTTAGATCTTTCAAGTTGTTTTGTTGTATCCATACGACGGGCTCCATCGAATGAAAGCAGTACAGCGTGATAATGTGCGTCAAACACAAATGGAAATTTGGAGTTGGAGAGGATATTATTTATTTATATTCTGCTACTCCATTAGATTCAAAGTTTTTTTTCCTTCCGTGAGCCATTGTCTTTAACCACGCTACATCGGTTTGCATCTCACGTTCGTACCTTAATATTCTCAGCGGTCATCTCCCCTGCTGTGCGCCCCTCTGTTGTTTTCGTGCGATTCGTGGCACAAGAGACGCAGCTGGGGAGAGGGGATAAGTAGTTGTAACCATAACCCCCCATGTCTTTAATGGCCATTGTATGTCACAAACCATTTATGAGATGTGTAATGAATTGAACTTTAATATTCCATAATTCTTGATGTATATTTAGGTTTGGATGGGGTGGTGACATGGCCCAGCGGTTGCACGTAGCCGGTTTTTGCAGAGTTTTCGTGGTTCAAACCCGCCGGGCCGCCCTGGTAAATACTGCAGGGATATTAACACAAATATATGTGCCGTCTGCTTCGTCGTGGACGTTTCAAGATATCTTGACGTTATTATTAACGAGTAGTCCATTGGGTGCTGGTGTCATGGTCCAAACTTTCCAGAATTTGAAAAAAGATGACACCGCAAATAACTCAACTCTGATTACACGTAACAATCGTCGCCTCTCTCTGCTGGCATACTAATTCCCTACATGTGGCCTCCCCGGTGCTGAGTCACCCTGTGCCGCACAGGGACAACAGCTGCCACTGGGGGTGGCCCTTTAAACGTTTTTTTTTCTTCATAGGTTCTTTCGGTAAAGTCACGTAGAATGAGAATTAAATAATGAATTGATATAATAAAATAACACAATAATATTCTCACGACGTTTTGGCCATAACACAAGTGGCCTTCATCAGGTGAAGGGGACGAGACTGTCTGGAGGATAGCGCTGAACGTCATGAGAATATTATTGTGTTATTTTATTTTATCAATTTATTATTTTATTCTCATTCTACGTGACTTTACCGAAAGAACCAAAGAAGATGAATCTTTGCGGTCACGAAAGCTTTAAATCCAAGTTTTTTTTTTCTTATTCTAAAATTTGCACCGTCTGAAGAAATTCCACTGAAAAATTGTTCAAAGGAAGCATGCAGAGCATCGTGCTCAGAAATCTTCGTCGAGAAGACAGAAACGAGAACAAAAAAACCCCTTCACACGCACAAGTCAGGCACAACATGAAAAATATTTGGAAAAGTAAGCGGCCTTTGGCAGGACACTCCACGGCTAGAAGGGGACGACAACGGGCAGTGGCCAAGCCGAGCTACGGAGTGGCGGGCAACGGAGAGACCGCGCCATGGTGAACGTCCACCACAGAGATGGAGCAATGGGATCAGTACGTGTGCAGGTGCTCGGTAGAATTGCAGGTTGGGGAGGTCACCATATAGCAGCGGATTGATCACGGCCGATGATGATGACGATAACGATTTAATTCCATCTCGAACGTTCCGGTTCAATAAATGTAGCTCTTTTTAAACTTGATTTGGAGCTTTCGTGACTGCAGGAGTTACTTTTGGTTCTTTCGGTAAAGTCACGTAGAAAGGATGGAAAATACATAAATATAATACGACGTTTCGATTGCAACACAAGCAATCATCATCATGATGAGTCGAAACGTCGTATTCTGTTATTTAATTTATTTTCTTTCTACGTGACTTTAACGAAAGAACCACAAGTTAGCTCTTTTTGTAAACTACTTTATTTTTTAATCATCGTATTGATCGCTGCCAAGGAAATGTGGAATTTCCACCATCAGTTCAGGAATGCCAAGATATTTTTTTGAAAATGGCATTGCTTAAATGAACATTTGTGTTCGATCGTTCATGCCACAGGTAGGCAGTGGCAGGCAGCGCACTGGAGCAACATCACGGGATCGTGAGAGACGGAGGCAGCATGTGGAGGCCTCCATCTCGCAGTTAATCTATCTTCTCCGCTCCTGCTGATCTTCTTTTGTATGGCGTTTGAAAACAGCAAAAGGCCACAATTGCAGTTTTAATGTTGTGAGCCATTCCACGCTATCCGGGGGGGGGGGGGGGGGGGGGGGCAGCCGAGTGGAGTCTGCTTGTTCCACCAGAATACGCCCGCTGTGTTGGGCAGTCATCAGCGATGCACGCTCGGCGGTTTGCACCTCTCTGCTTGGCAGTTTGGTGAATTTCCCTGATCTTACATTAATGGAGGGAATATCCACACTTTGTTGCGTGGGTTGAGTCTTTGAGCAGTGTTGAGTCTATGGGTAGTGTTGAGTTTATGGGTAGTGTTGAGTCTATGGGCAGTGTTGAGTCTTTGAGCAGTGTTGAGTCTATGGTGCAGTGTTGAGTCTATGGGGAGTGTTGAGTCTATGACCAGTGTTGAGTCTATGGGCAGTGTTGAGTCTATGGGCAGTGTTGAGTCTATGGGCAGTGTTGAGTCTATGGGCAGTGTTGAGTCTATGGGTAGTGTTGAGTCTATGGGCAGTGTTGAGTCTATGGGCAGTGTTGAGTCTATGGGCAGTGTTGAGTCTATGGGTAGTGTTGAGTCTATGGTGCAGTGTTGAGTCTATGGGCAGTGTTGAGTCTATGGGCAGTGTTGAGTCTATGGGTAGTGTTGAGTCTATGGGTAGTGTTGTGTCTATGGGCAGTGTTGAGTCTATGGGCAGTGTTGAGTCTATGGGCAGTGTTGAGTCTATGGGCAGTTTCGATTTAAAGCTTTCGTGACTGCAAGGATTCATCTTCTTTGGTTCTTTCGGTAGTCACGTAGAATGAGAATAAAATAATAAAAAAAAATAAGACAATAAAATTCTCACGACGTTTCGGCCATAGCACAAGTAGCCGTCATCAGGTGAAAGAACAGAACTGTCGGGACGACAGAGCTCCAATGAGCGTTGTTAAGATTCGTAGTGTCTTTTTAAGCTCGGTGAGAGGCGTGAAACCTCTTGACAAAGGAGTTTAATTATCAAAGCAGGAGAATTTAGCATTGAAATAGCTGAGGGATTAGTTTGTGACATAAATAGCTATGTTAAAGTCAGAGTTTACCTATCAACAGAGGTATTTAGTATATGGACGCTGAAGGCCTCCAACTACCCAACTTTCATACAGTAAACAGATGTGAAAAGAACTAAGCCTATATTACATAATATAATAAATGTACTTAATATCTTAATTTCGTTCGGGTCGAACTTGGGGGCCATGGCGGAAGGTTTTTGAGCGGAGCTGCGCGGCTAGAGGACGATATATTCTTCAATTGAAGAATATATTAAGGACATAGCTATTTCTGTCACAAGCTAATCCCTCAGCTATTTCAATGCTAAATTATCCTGCTTTGATACTTCAACTCCTTTGTCAAGAGGTTTCACGCCTCTCACCGAGCTTAAAAAGACGCTACGAATCTTAACAACGCTCTTTGAAGCACTGTCGTCCCGACAATTCTGTTCTTTCACCTGATGAAGGCTACTTGTGTTGTGGCCGAAACGTCGTGAGAATTTTATTGTCTTATTTTATTTTGTTATTTTATTCTCATTCTATGGGCAGTGTTGAGTCTATAGGCAGTGTTGAGTCTATGGGCAGTGTTGAGTCTATGGGTAGCAGTGTTGAGTATATGGGTAGTGTTGAGTCTATGGGCAGTGTTGAGTCTATGGGCAGTGTTGAGTCTATGGGCAGTGTTGAGTCTATGGGCAGTGTTGAGTCTATGGGCAGTGTTGAGTCTATGGGCAGTGTTGAGTCTATGGGTAGTGTTGAATGTATGGGCAGTGTTGAGTCTATGGGCAGTGTTGAGTCTATTGGTAGTGTTGAGTCTATGGGTACTGTTGAGTCTATGGGTAGTGTTGAGTCTATGGGTAGTGTTGAGTCTATGGGCAGTGTTGAGTCTATGGGCAGTGTTGAGTCTATGGGCAGTGTTGAGTCTAGGGGCAGTGTTGAATCTATGGGCAGTGTTGAGTCTATGGGCAGTGTTGAGTCTATGGGCAGTGTTGAGTCTACGGGCAGTGTTGAATCTATGGGCAGTGTTGAGTCTATGGGCAGTGTTGAGTCTATGGGCAGTGTTGAGTCTATGGGCAGTGTTGAGTCTATGGGCAGTGTTGAGTCTATGGGTAGTGTTGAATGTATGGGCAGTGTTGAGTCTATGGGCAGTGTTGAGTCTATGGGTAGTGTTGAGTCTATGGGTAGTGTTGAGTCTATGGGTAGTGTTGAGTCTATGGGTAGTGTTGAGTCTATGGGTAGTGTTGAGTCTATGGGTAGTGTTGAGTCTATGGGCAGTGTTGAGTCTGTGGGCAGTGTTGAGTCTATGGGCAGTGTTGAGTCTATGGGCAGTGTTGAGTCTATGGGCAGTGTTGAGTCTATGGGCAGTGTTGAGTCTATGGGCAGTGTTGAGTCTATGGGCAGTGTTGAGTCTATGGGCAGTGTTGAGTCTATGGGTAGTGTTGAGTCTATGGGCAGTGTTGAGAGTATGGGCAGTGTTGAGTCTATGGGCAGTGTTGAGTCTATGGGTAGTGTTGAGTCTATGGTGCAGTATTGAGTCTATGGGCAGTGTTGAGTGTATGGGCAGTGTTGAGTCTATGGGTAGTGTTGTGTCTATGGGCAGTGTTGAGTCTATGGGCAGTGTTGAGTCTATGGGCAGTGTTGAGTCTATGGGCAGTTTCAATTTAAAGCTTTCGTGACTGCAAGGATTCATCTTCTTTGGTTCTTTCGGTAGTCACGTAGAATGAGAATAAAATAATAAAAAAAAAATAAGACAATAAAATTCTCACGACGTTTCGGCCATAGCACAAGTAGCCGTCATCAGGTGAAAGAACAGAACTGTCGGGACGACAGAGCTCCAATGAGCGTTGTTAAGATTCGTAGTGTCTTTTTAAGCTCGGTGAGAGGCGTGAAACCTCTTGACAAAGGAGTTTAATTATCAAAGCAGGAGAATTTAGCATTGAAATAGCTGAGGGATTAGTTTGTGACATAAATAGCTATGTTAAAGTCAGAGTTTACCTATCAACAGAGGCATTTAGTATATGGACGCTGAAGGCCTCCAACTACCCAACTTTCATACAGTAAACAGATGTGAAAAGAACTACGCCTATATTACATAATATAATAAATGTACTTAATATATTCTTCAATTGAAGAATATATTAAGGACATAGCTATTTCTGTCACAAGCTAATCCCTCAGCTATTTCAATGCTAAATTATCCTGCTTTGATACTTCAACTCCTTTGTCAAGAGGTTTCACGCCTCTCAGCGAGCTTAAAAAGACGCTACGAATCTTAACAACGCTCTTTGAAGCACTGTCGTCCCGACAATTCTGTTCTTTCACCTGATGAAGGCTACTTGTGTTGTGGCCGAAACGTCGTGAGAATTTTATTGTCTTATTTTATTTTGTTATTTTATTCTCATTCTATGGGCAGTGTTGAGTCTATAGGCAGTGTTGAGTCTATGGGCAGTGTTGAGTCTATGGGTAGCAGTGTTGAGTATATGGGTAGTGTGGAGTCTATGGGCAGTGTTGAGTCTATGGGCAGTGTTGAGTCTATGGGCAGTGTTGAGTCTATGGGCAGTGTTGAGTCTATGGGCAGTGTTGAGTCTATGGGCAGTGTTGAGTCTATGGGTAGTGTTGAATGTATGGGCAGTGTTGAGTCTATGGGCAGTGTTGAGTCTATTGGTAGTGTTGAGTCTATGGGTACTGTTGAGTCTATGGGTAGTGTTGAGTCTATGGGTAGTGTTGAGTCTATGGGCAGTGTTGAGTCTATGGGCAGTGTTGAGTCTATGGGCAGTGTTGAGTCTACGGGCAGTGTTGAATCTATGGGCAGTGTTGAGTCTATGGGCAGTGTTGAGTCTATGGGCAGTGTTGAGTCTACGGGCAGTGTTGAATCTATGGGCAGTGTTGAGTCTATGGGCAGTGTTGAGTCTATGGGCAGTGTTGAGTCTATGGGCAGTGTTGAGTCTATGGGCAGTGTTGAGTCTATGGGTAGTGTTGAATGTATGGGCAGTGTTGAGTCTATGGGCAGTGTTGAGTCTATGGGTAGTGTTGAGTCTATGGGTAGTGTTGAGTCTATGGGTAGTGTTGAGTCTATGGGTAGTGTTGAGTCTATGGGTAGTGTTGAGTCTATGGGTAGTGTTGAGTCTATGGGTAGTGTTGAGTCTGTGGGCAGTGTTGAGTCTGTGGGCAGTGTTGAGTCTATGGGCAGTGTTGAGTCTATGGGCAGTGTTGAGTCTATGGGCAGTGTTGAGTCTATGGGCAGTGTTGAGTCTATGGGCAGTGTTGAGTCTATGGGCAGTGTTGAGTCTATGGGCAGTGTTGAGTCTATGGGCAGTGTTGAGTCTATGGGTAGTGTTGAATGTATGGGCAGTGTTGAGTCTATGGGCAGTGTTGAGTCTATGGGTAGTGTTGAGTCTATGGGTAGTGTTGAGTATATGGGTAGTGTTGAGTCTATGCGTAGTGTTGAGTCTATGGGCAGTGTTGAGTCTATGGGCAGTGTTGAGTCTATGGGCAGTGTTGAGTCTACGGGCAGTGTTGAAACTATGGGCAGTGTTGAGTCTATGGGCAGTGTTGAGTCTATGGGCAGTGTTGAGTCTATGGGCAGTGTTGAGTCTATGGGCAGTGTTGAGTCTATGGGTAGTGTTGAGTCTATGGGCAGTGTTGAGTCTATGGGCAGTGTTGAGTCTATGGGCAGTGTTGAGTCTATGGGTAGTGTTGAATGTATGGGCAGTGTTGAGTCTATGGGTAGTGTTGAGTCTATGGGTAGTGTTGAGTCTATGGGTAGTGTTGAGTCTATGGGCAGTGTTGAGTCTATGGGCAGTGTTGAGTCTATGGGTAGTGTTGAGTCTATGGGTAGTGTTGAGTCTATGGGTAGTGTTGAGTCTATGGGTAGTGTTGAGTCTGTGGGCAGTGTTGAGTCTGTGGGCAGTGTTGAGTCTATGGGCAGTGTTGAGTCTATGGGCAGTGTTGAGTCTATGGGCAGTGTTGAGTCTATGGGCAGTGTTGAGTCTATGGGCAGTGTTGAGTCTATGGGCAGTGTTGAGTCTATGGGCAGTGTTGAGTCTATGGGCAGTGTTGAGTCTATGGGTAGTGTTGAATGTATGGGCAGTGTTGAGTCTATGGGCAGTGTTGAGTCTATGGGTAGTGTTGAGTCTATGGGTAGTGTTGAGTATATGGGTAGTGTTGAGTCTATGCGTAGTGTTGAGTCTATGGGCAGTGTTGAGTCTATGGGCAGTGTTGAGTCTATGGGCAGTGTTGAGTCTACGGGCAGTGTTGAAACTATGGGCAGTGTTGAGTCTATGGGCAGTGTTGAGTCTATGGGCAGTGTTGAGTCTATGGGCAGTGTTGAGTCTATGGGCAGTGTTGAGTCTATGGGTAGTGTTGAGTCTATGGGCAGTGTTGAGTCTATGGGCAGTGTTGAGTCTATGGGCAGTGTTGAGTCTATGGGTAGTGTTGAATGTATGGGCAGTGTTGAGTCTATGGGTAGTGTTGAGTCTATGGGTAGTGTTGAGTCTATGGGTAGTGTTGAGTCTATGGGCAGTGTTGAGTCTATGGGCAGTGTTGAGTCTATGGGCAGTGTTGAGTCTATGGGTAGTGTTGAATGTATGGGCAGTGTTGAGTCTATGGGCAGTGTTGAGTCTATGGGTAGTGTTGAGTCTATGGGTAGTGTTGAGTATATGGGTAGTGTTGAGTCTATGCGTAGTGTTGAGTCTATGGGCAGTGTTGAGTCTATGGGCAGTGTTGAGTCTATGGGCAGTGTTGAGTCTACGGGCAGTGTTGAAACTATGGGCAGTGTTGAGTCTATGGGCAGTGTTGAGTCTATGGGCAGTGTTGAGTCTATGGGCAGTGTTGAGTCTATGGGCAGTGTTGAGTCTATGGGCAGTGTTGAGTCTATGGGCAGTGTTGAGTCTATGGGCAGTGTTGAGTCTATGGGCAGTGTTGAATGTATGGGCAGTGTTGAGTCTATGGGTAGTGTTGAGTCTATGGGTAGTGTTGAGTCTATGGGTAGTGTTGAGTCTATGGGTAGTGTTGAGTCTATGGGTAGTGTTGAGTCTATGGGTAGTGTTGAGTCTATGGGTAGTGTTGAGTCTATGGGTAGTGTTGAGTCTATGGGTAGTGTTGAGTCTGTGGGCAGTGTTGAGTCTGTGGGCAGTGTTGAGTCTATGGGCAGTGTTGAGTCTATGGGCAGTGTTGAGTCTATGGGCAGTGTTGAGTCTATGGGCAGTGTTGAGTCTATGGGCAGTGTTGAGTCTATGGGTAGTGTTGAATGTATGGGCAGTGTTGAGTCTATGGGCAGTGTTGAGTCTTTTAGGCGTAGTGTTGTGTCTATGGGTAGTGTTGAGTCTATGGGTAGTGTTGAGTCTTTGCGTAGTGTTGAGTCTATGGGCAGTGTTGAGTCTATGGGCAGTGTTGAGTCTATGGGCAGTGTTGAGTCTACGGGCAGTGTTGAAACTATGGGCAGTGTTGAGTCTATGGGCAGTGTTGAGTCTATGGGCAGTGTTGAGTCTATGGGCAGTGTTGAGTCTATGGGCAGTGTTGAGTCTATGGGTAGTGTTGAGTCTATGGGCAGTGTTGAGTCTATGGGCAGTGTTGAGTCTATGGGCAGTGTTGAGTCTATGGGTAGTGTTGAATGTATGGGCAGTGTTGAGTCTATGGGTAGTGTTGAGTCTATGGGTAGTGTTGAGTCTATGGGTAGTGTTGAGTCTATGGGCAGTGTTGAGTCTATGGGCAGTGTTGAGTCTATGGGTAGCGTTGAGTCTATGGGTAGTGTTGAGTCTATGGGTAGTGTTGAGTCTATGGGTAGTGTTGAGTCTGTGGGCAGTGTTGAGTCTGTGGGCAGTGTTGAGTCTATGGGCAGTGTTGAGTCTATGGGCAGTGTTGAGTCTATGGGCAGTGTTGAGTCTATGGGCAGTGTTGAGTCTATGGGCAGTGTTGAGTCTATGGGCAGTGTTGAGTCTATGGGCAGTGTTGAGTCTATGGGCAGTGTTGAGTCTATGGGTAGTGTTGAATGTATGGGCAGTGTTGAGTCTATGGGCAGTGTTGAGTCTATGGGTAGTGTTGAGTCTATGGGTAGTGTTGAGTATATGGGTAGTGTTGAGTCTATGCGTAGTGTTGAGTCTATGGGCAGTGTTGAGTCTATGGGCAGTGTTGAGTCTATGGGCAGTGTTGAGTCTACGGGCAGTGTTGAAACTATGGGCAGTGTTGAGTCTATGGGCAGTGTTGAGTCTATGGGCAGTGTTGAGTCTATGGGCAGTGTTGAGTCTATGGGCAGTGTTGAGTCTATGGGTAGTGTTGAGTCTATGGGCAGTGTTGAGTCTATGGGCAGTGTTGAGTCTATGGGCAGTGTTGAGTCTATGGGTAGTGTTGAATGTATGGGCAGTGTTGAGTCTATGGGTAGTGTTGAGTCTATGGGTAGTGTTGAGTCTATGGGTAGTGTTGAGTCTATGGGCAGTGTTGAGTCTATGGGCAGTGTTGAGTCTATGGGCAGTGTTGAGTCTATGGGTAGTGTTGAATGTATGGGCAGTGTTGAGTCTATGGGCAGTGTTGAGTCTATGGGTAGTGTTGAGTCTATGGGTAGTGTTGAGTATATGGGTAGTGTTGAGTCTATGCGTAGTGTTGAGTCTATGGGCAGTGTTGAGTCTATGGGCAGTGTTGAGTCTATGGGCAGTGTTGAGTCTACGGGCAGTGTTGAAACTATGGGCAGTGTTGAGTCTATGGGCAGTGTTGAGTCTATGGGCAGTGTTGAGTCTATGGGCAGTGTTGAGTCTATGGGCAGTGTTGAGTCTATGGGCAGTGTTGAGTCTATGGGCAGTGTTGAGTCTATGGGCAGTGTTGAGTCTATGGGCAGTGTTGAATGTATGGGCAGTGTTGAGTCTATGGGTAGTGTTGAGTCTATGGGTAGTGTTGAGTCTATGGGTAGTGTTGAGTCTATGGGTAGTGTTGAGTCTATGGGTAGTGTTGAGTCTATGGGTAGTGTTGAGTCTATGGGTAGTGTTGAGTCTATGGGTAGTGTTGAGTCTATGGGTAGTGTTGAGTCTGTGGGCAGTGTTGAGTCTGTGGGCAGTGTTGAGTCTATGGGCAGTGTTGAGTCTATGGGCAGTGTTGAGTCTATGGGCAGTGTTGAGTCTATGGGCAGTGTTGAGTCTATGGGCAGTGTTGAGTCTATGGGTAGTGTTGAATGTATGGGCAGTGTTGAGTCTATGGGCAGTGTTGAGTCTATGGGTAGTGTTGAGTCTATGGGTAGTGTTGAGTCTATGGGTAGTGTTGAGTCTTTGCGTAGTGTTGAGTCTATGGGCAGTGTTGAGTCTATGGGCAGTGTTGAGTCTATGGGCAGTGTTGAGTCTACGGGCAGTGTTGAAACTATGGGCAGTGTTAAGTCTATGGGCAGTGTTGAGTCTATGGGCAGTGTTGAGTCTATGGGCAGTGTTGAGTCTATGGGCAGTGTTGAGTCTATGGGTAGTGTTGAATGTATGGGCAGTGTTGAGTCTATGGGCAGTGTTGAGTCTATGGGCAGTGTTGAGTCTATGGGCAGTGTTGAGTCTATGGGCAGTGTTGAGTCTATGGGCAGTGTTGAGTCTATGGGCAGTGTTGAGTCTATGGGTAGTGTTGAGTCTATGGGTAGTGTTGAGTCTATGGGTAGTGTTGAGTCTATGGGTAGTGTTGAGTTTATGGGTAGTGTTAAGTCTATGGGTAGTGTTGAGTCTGTGGGCAGTGTTGAGTCTATGGGCAGTGTTGAGTCTATGGGCAGTGTTGAGTCTATGGGCAGTGTTGAGTCTATGGGCAGTGTTGAGTCTATGGGTAGTGTTGAGTCTATGGGTAGTGTTGAGTCTATGGGTAGTGTTGAGTCTATGGGTAGTGTTGAGTCTATGGGTAGTGTTGAGTCTATGGGTAGTGTTGAGTCTGTGGGTAGTGTTGAGTCTGTGGGCAGTGTTGAGTCTGTGGGCAGTGTTGAGTCTATGGGCAGTGTTGAGTCTATGGGCAGTGTTGAGTCTATGGGCAGTGTTGAGTCTATGGGCAGTGTTGAGTCTATGGGCAGTGTTGAGTCTATGGGCAGTGTTGAGTCTATGGGTAGTGTTGAATGTATGGGTAGTGTTGAATGTATGGGCAGTGTTGAATCTATGGGTAGTGTTGAGTCTATGGGTAGTGTTGAGTCTATGCGTAGTGTTGAGTCTATGGGCAGTGTTGAGTCTATGGGCAGTGTTGAGTCTATGGGCAGTGTTGAGTCTATGGGCAGTGTTGAGTCTATGGGCAGTGTTGAGTCTATGGGTAGTGTTGAGTCTATGGGTAGTGTTGAGTCTATGGGTAGTGTTGAGTCTATGGGTAGTGTTGAGTCTATGGGTAGTGTTGAGTTTATGGGTAGTGTTAAGTCTATGGGTAGTGTTGAGTCTGTGGGCAGTGTTGAGTCTATGGGCAGTGTTGAGTCTATGGGCAGTGTTGAGTCTATGGGCAGTGTTTAGTCTATGGGTAGTGTTGAGTCTATGGGTAGTGTTGAGTCTATGGGTAGTGTTGAGTCTATGGGTAGTGTTGAGTCTATGGGTAGTGTTAAGTCTATGGGTAGTGTTGAGTCTGTGGGCAGTGTTGAGTCTATGGGCAGTGTTGAGTCTATGGGTAGTGTTGAGTCTATGGGTAGTGTTGAGTCTATGGGTAGTGTTGAGTCTATGGGTAGTGTTGAGTCTATGGGTAGTGTTGAGTCTATGGGTAGTGTTAAGTCTATGGGTAGTGTTGAGTCTGTGGGCAGTGTTGAGTCTATGGGCAGTGTTGAGTCTATGGGCAGTGTTGAGTCTATGGGTAGTGTTGAGTCTATGGGCAGTGTTGAGTCTATTGACAGTGTTGAGTCTATTGACAGTGTTGAGTCTATGGGTTGTTGTTGTTGTTGGGACACGGTTGAGAGCGGTCGCCATTGTCGTCCGGGGCAAAGAAAAACCAGGGCTGTCCCTTCGCCGAGTCTTCCATAATGTCCTTGTGTGCGACACTACTGTTTTCCCCACGTCTCGCGCCATCGGGTTTCTGCTGCTGCTGCTGCTGATGCTGCGGTAGTGCACTTGCACAGACAATTTATTTCCCCACTATTTGGCAACTGAGCATTGTTTTAGCACGAAGGCCAAAATGATCGGGTCAATCAGCTGAAACGTGGCACCTCTTGAATATTTCTACCCTGGTCAAAACACGGGTGAAGATTTTTAAACAAAAATTTCGGTGATGAGACACGAGTGATGAGGCACGGGTGACCACACAGATCGTACAGCTTGCGTAGCAGGGTAATTCGCATGTTTGCTGGAAGGTTTCAACATTTAACTTTCATTTTCTCTATTTGAATGAGTGTCAAATATTCTAAACGTACTGTACGATATTGTCCTTCAAAAAAATCCTTACATGCAAACCAGATTTTTTTAATGTCAAACGTCGTATATATTTTGTCGAATAAATGAATTTAGGATGCGGGTTTATATATATAAGTCAAAGAAATAATTCACGCCATCTGTAGGCAGGGCTGCCTTTTTTTTATCAAGTTACATCTGACGGATTCCATCCAATCGCAGACAGTTATAATCAGGAGGCTGTCGTGAAGGCAAATATTTAAATCGCAGCATGTGACACTAACGGCGCATGTTGAAGAAAAACGATGTCGTGTCGCAAAAGCGGAGACGCCACTCAACTCTTTCTTTCTCTCTGCCTTAGCCGCTAACGCCCCCACTGCTAGGCCATGGCCTCCCCTCTCCTCGCTCTCTTTCCACCTCCATCCGTTTCACTCTTCCAAAATCTTCTAATCTCATCCGCACCTCCGATTAGCACGGTGCGAAAGAAGTTAAACATGCATACACACTGCCCATAAACTCAACACTACCCATAGACTCAACACTGCCCATAGACTCAACACTGCTCATAGACTCAACACTACCCATAGACTCAACACAGCTCATAGACTCAACACTGCTCATAGACTCAACACTGCCCATAGACTCAACACTGCTCATAGACTCAACACTACCCATAGACTCAACACTGCTCATAGACACAACACTGCCCATAGACTCAAAATTGCCCATAGACTCAACACTGCCCATAGACTCAACACTGCTCATAGACAAAACACTGCTCATAGACTCAACACTGCCCATAGACTCAACGCTGCCCAAAGACTCAACACTGCCCATAGACTCAACACTGTCCATAGAATCAACACTGCCCATAGACTCAACACTGCCCATAGACTCAACACTGCTCATAGACTCAACACTGCCCATAGACTCAACGCTGCCCATAGACTCAACACTGCCCATAGACTCAACGCTGCTCATAGACTCAACACTGCCCATAGACTCAACACTGCACATAGACTCAACACTGTCCATAGACTAAACACTGCTCATAGACTAAACACTGCCCATAGACTAAACACTGCCCATAGACTCAACACTGCCCATAGACTCAACGCTGCCCATAGACTCAACACTGCCCATAGACTCAACACTGCCCATAGACTCAACACTGCTCATAGACTCAACACTGCCCATAGACTCAACGCTGCCCATAGACTCAACACTGCTCATAGACTAAACACTGCCCATAGACTCAACACTGCCTATAGACTCAACACTGCCCATAGACTCAACACTGCTCATAGACTCAACACTGCCCATGGACTCAACACTGCCCATAGACTCAACACTGCCCATAGACTCAACACTGCCGATAGACTCAACACTGCCCATAGACTCAACACTGCCCATAGACTCAACACTGCCCATAGACTCAACACTGTCCATAGAATCAACACTGCCCATAGACTCAACACTGCCCATAGATTCAACGCTGCCCATAGACTCAACGCTGCTCATAGACTCAACACTGCCCATAGACTCAACACTGCCCATAGACTCAACACTGTCCATAGACTAAACACTGCTCATAGACTAAACACTGCCCATAGACTCAACACTGCCCATAGACTCAACACTGCCCATAGACTCAACACTGCTCATAGACTCAACACTGCCCATGGACTCAGCACTGCCCATAGACTCAACACTGTCCATAGACTAAACACTGCCCATAGATTCAACACTGTCCATAGACTAAACACTGCCCATAGACTCAACACTGCCCATAGACTCAACACTGTCCATAGACTAAACACTGCCCATAGACTCAACACTGTACATAGACTAAACACTGCCCATAGACTCAACACTGCTCAGAGACTAAACACTGCTCATAGACTCAACACTACCCATAGACTCAACACTGCCCATAGACTCAACACTGCCCATAGACTCAACACTGCTCATAGACTCAACACTGCCCATAGACTCAACACTGCTCATAGACTCAACACTGCCCATAGACTCAACACTGCTCATAGACACACCACTGCCCATAGACTCAACACTGCCCATAGACTCAACACTGCCCATAGACTCAACACTGCTCATAGACTAAACACTGCTCATAGACTCAACACTGTCCATAGACTCAACACTGCCGATAGACTCAACACTGCCCATAGACTCAACACTGCTCATAGACTCAACACTGCCCATAGACTCAACGCTGCCCATAGACTCAACACTGCCCATAGACTCAACACTGCTCATAGACTCAACACTGCCCATAGACTCAACACTGCCCATAGACTCAACACTGTCCATAGACTAAACACTGCTCATAGACTAAACACTGCCCATAGACTCAACACTGCCCATAGACTCAACACTGCTCATAGACTCAACACTGCCCATGGATTCAACACTGCTCATAGACTCAACACTGCCCATAGACTAAACACTGCCCATAAACTCAACACTGCCTGTAGACTCAACACTGCCCATAGACTCAACACTGCCCATAGACTCAACACTGTCCATAGACTAAACACTGCTCATAGACTAAACACTGCCCATAGACTCAACACTGCCCATAGACTCAACACTGCCCATAGACTCAACACTGCTCATAGACTCAACACTGCCCATGGACTCAACACTGCCCATAGACTCAACACTGTCCATAGACTAAACACTGCCCATAGACTCAACACTGCTCATAGACTCAACACTGCCCATAGACTCAACACTGCTCATAGACTCAACACTGCTCATAGACTCAACACTGCCCATAGACTCAACACTGCCCATAGACTCAACACTGCCCATAGACTCAACACTGCTCATAGACTCAACACTGCCCATAGACTCAACACTGCCCATAGACTTTGGTTCTATTCGGTAAAGTCACGTAGGTAAATAATAAAACAACAATAATCACGACGTTTATTTACCTACGTGACTTTACCGAATAGAACCAAAGAGTATGGATCCTTGCAGTCACGAAAGCTTTAAATCTAGAATTGATAACCTCTACGGGGAGGGCTTTCACCTATCTGTTAGAGCTTTTAACAGACAACGGGACAAGAAGTCACAGCTCATCGAGACGCTGACCTTCCTCAAAAGATGCCGCGATCACAAGCCCGTGGTCTTCTTCTTCTTCTCACACAGCTTAAATGTCGTGATCTAAGCGTGGCTTCTTCCACTCCAGCGCTGTCCTCTAGACAGGCTCGTCCCTTCACCTGATGAAGGCCGCTTGTGTTGTGGCCGAAACGTCGTGATTATTGTTGTTTTATTATTTACCTACGTGACTTTACCGAATAGAACCAAAGTCTATGGGCAGTGTTGAGTCTATGGGCAGTGTTGAGTCTATGAGCAGTGTTGAGTCTATGGGCAGTGTTTAGTCTATGGGCAGTGTTGAGTCTATGAGCAGTGTTGAGTCTATGGGCAGTGTTGAGTCTATGGGCAGTGTTGAGTCTATGAGCAGTGTTTAGTCAATGGGCAGTGTTTAGTCTATGGACAGTGTTGAGTCCATGGGCAGTGTTGAGTCTATGAGCAGTGTTGAGTCTATGGGCAGTGTTGAGTCTATGGGCAGTGTTGAGTCTATGGGCAGTGTTTAGTCTATGAGCAGTGTTTAGTCTATGGACAGTGTTGAGTCTATGGGCAGTGTTGAGTCTATGGGCAGTGTTGAGTCTATGAGCAGCGTTGAGTCTATGGGCAGTGTTGAGTCTACAGGCAGTGTTGAGTTCATGGGCAGTGTTGAGTCTATGGGCAGTGTTGATTCTATGAGCAGTGTTGAGTCTATGGGCAGTGTTTAGTCTATGGACAGTGTTGAGTCTATGGGCAGTGTTGAGTCCATGGGCAGTGTTGAGTCTATGAGCAGTGTTGAGTCTATGGGCAGTGTTGAGTCTATGGGCAGTGTTTAGTCTATGAGCAGTGTTTAGTCTATGGACAGTGTTGAGTCTATGGGCAGTGTTGAGTCTATGGGCAGTGTTGAGTCTATGAGCAGTGTTGAGTCTATGGGCAGTGTTGAGTCTATGGGCAGCGTTGAGTCTATGGGCAGTGTTGAGTCTATGAGCAGTGGTGAGTCTATGGGCAGTGTTGAGTCTATCGGCAGTGTTGAGTCTATGGACAGTGTTGAGTCTATGGGCAGTGTTGAGTCTATGGGCAGTGTTGAGTCTATGGGCAGTGTTGAGTCTACAGGCAGTGTTAAGTTATTGGGCAGTGTTGAGTCTATGGGCAGTGTTGAGTCTATGAGCAGTGTTGAGTCTATGGGTAGTGTTGAGTCTATGGATAGTGTTGAGTCTATGGACAGTGTTGAGTCTTTGAGCAGTGTTTAGTCTATGGACAGTGTTGAGTCTATTGGCAGTGTTGAGCCTATGGCCAGTGTTGAGTCTATGAGCAGTGTTGAGTCTATGGGCAGTGTTGAGTCTATGGGCAGTGTTGAGTCTATAGGCAGTGTTGAGTCTACAGGCAGTGTTTAGTCTATGGACAGTGTTAAGTCTATGGGCAGTGTTGAGTCCGTGGGCAGTGTTGAGTCTATGAGCAGTGTTGAGTCCATGGGCAGTGTTGAGTCTAAGGGCAGTGTTTAGTCTATGAGCAGTGTTTAGTCTATGGACAGTGTTGAGTCTATGGGCAGTGTTGAGTATATGGGCAGTGTTGAGTCTATGAGCAGTGTTGAGTCTATGGGCAGTGTTGAGTCTATGGGCAGTGTTGAGTCTATGGGCAGTGTTGAGTCTACAGGCAGTGTTAAGTTTATGGGCAGTGTTGAGTCTATGGGCAGTGTTGAGTCTATGAGCAGTGTTGAGTCTATGGGTAGTGTTGAGTCTATGGATAGTGTTGAGTCTATGGACAGTGTTGAGTCTTTGAGCAGTGTTTAGTCTATGGACAGTGTTGAGTCTATGGGCAGTGTTGAGCCTATGGCCAGTGTTGAGTCTATGAGCAGTGTTGAGTCTATGGGCAGTGTTGAGTCTATGGGCAGTGTTGAGTCTACGGGCAGTGTTGAGTCTACAGGCAGTGTTTAGTCTATGGACAGTGTTAAGTCTATGGGCAGTGTTGAGTCCGTGGGCAGTGTTGAGTCTATGGACAGTGTTGAGTCTATGGGCAGTGTTGAGTCTATGGGCAGTGTTGAGTCTATGGGCAGTGTTGAGTCTACAGGCAGTGTTACGTTATTGGGCAGTGTTGAGTCTATGGGCAGTGTTGAGTCTATGAGCAGTGTTGAGTCTATGGGTAGTGTTGAGTCTATGGATAGTGTTGAGTCTATGGACAGTGTTGAGTCTTTGAGCAGTGTTTAGTCTATGGACAGTGTTGAGTCTATGGGCAGTGTTGAGCCTATGGCCAGTGTTGAGTCTATGAGCAGTGTTGAGTCTATGGGCAGTGTTGAGTCTATGGGCAGTGTTGAGTCTATAGGCAGTGTTGAGTCTACAGGCAGTGTTTAGTCTATGGACAGTGTTAAGTCTATGGGCAGTGTTGAGTCCGTGGGCAGTGTTGAGTCTATGAGCAGTGTTGAGTCCATGGGCAGTGTTGAGTCTAAGGGCAGTGTTTAGTCTATGAGCAGTGTTTAGTCTATGGACAGTGTTGAGTCTATGGGCAGTGTTGAGTATATGGGCAGTGTTGAGTCTATGAGCAGTGTTGAGTCTATGGGCAGTGTTGAGTCTATGGGCAGTGTTGAGTCTATGGGCAGTGTTGAGTCTACAGGCAGTGTTAAGTTTATGGGCAGTGTTGAGTCTATGGGCAGTGTTGAGTCTATGAGCAGTGTTGAGTCTATGGGTAGTGTTGAGTCTATGGATAGTGTTGAGTCTATGGACAGTGTTGAGTCTTTGAGCAGTGTTTAGTCTATGGACAGTGTTGAGTCTATGGGCAGTGTTGAGCCTATGGCCAGTGTTGAGTCTATGAGCAGTGTTGAGTCTATGGGCAGTGTTGAGTCTATGGGCAGTGTTGAGTCTACGGGCAGTGTTGAGTCTACAGGCAGTGTTTAGTCTATGGACAGTGTTAAGTCTATGGGCAGTGTTGAGTCCGTGGGCAGTGTTGAGTCTATGAGCAGTGTTGAGTCCATGGGCAGTGTTGAGTCTATGGGCAGTGTTTAGTCTATGAGCAGTGTTTAGTCTATGGACAGTGTTGAGTCTATGGGCAGTGTTGAGTATATGGGCAGTGTTGAGTCTATGAGCAGTGTTGTGTCTATGGGCAGTGTTGAGTCTATAGGCAGCGTTGACTCTATGGGCAGTGTTGAGTCTATGAGCAGTGTTGAGTCTATGGGCAGTGTTGAGTCTATCGGCAGTGTTGAGTCTATGGACAGTGTTGAGTCTATGAGCAGTGTTTAGTCTATGAACAGTGTTGAGTCTATGGGCAGTGTTGAGTCTATGGGCAGTGTTGAGTCTATGGGCAGTGTTGTGTCTATGAGCAGTGTTGAGTCTATGGGCAGTGTTGAGTGTATGAGCAGTGTTGAGTCTATGGGCAGTGTTGAGTCTATGAGCAGTGTTGAGTCTATGGGCAGTGTTGAGTCTATGGGCAGTGTTGAGTCTATGGGCAGTGTTGAGTCTATGAGCAGTGTTTAGTCTATGAGCAGTGTTGAGTCTATGGGCAGTGTTGAGTCTATGAGCAGTGTTTAGTCTATGAGCAGTGTTTAGTCTATGCACAGTGTTGAGTCTATGGGCAGTTCTAGATTTAAAGCTTTCGTGACTGCAAGGATCCATACTCTTTAGTTCTATTCGGTAAAGTCACGTAGGTAAATAATAAAACAACAATAATCACGACGTTTCGGCCACAACACAAGCGGCCTTCATCAGGTGAAGGGACGAGCCTGTCTGGAGGACAGCGCTGGAGTGGAAGAAGCCACGCTTAGATCACGACATTTAAGCTGTGTGAGAAGAAGAAGAAGACCACGGGCTTGTGATCGCGGCATCTTTTGAGGAAGGTCAGCATCTCGATGAGCTGTGACTTCTTGTCCCGTTGTCTGTTAAAAGCTCTAACAGATAGGTGAAAGCCCTCCCCGTAGAGGTTATCAATTCTAGATTTAAAGCTTTCGTGACTGCAAGGATCCATACTCTTTGGTTCTATTCGGTAAAGTCACGTAGGTAAATAAACGTCGTGATTATTGTTGTTTTATTATTTACCTACGTGACTTTACCGAATAGAACTAAAGAGTATGGATCCTTGCAGTCACGAAAGCTTTAAATCTAGAACTGCCCATAGACTCAACACTGTGCATAGACTAAACACTGCCCAAAGACTCAACACTGCCCATAGACACAACACTACCCGTAGACTCAACACTACCCATAGACTCAACACTGCTCATAGACTCAACACTGCCCATAGACTCAACACTGCTCATAGACTCAACACTACCCATAGACTCAACACTGCTCATAGACACAACACTGCCCATAGACTCAAAACTGCCCATAGACTCAACACTGCCCATAGACTCAACACTGCTCATAGACTAAACACTGCTCATAGACTCAACACTGCCCTTAGACTCAACACTGCCCATAGACTCAACACTGCCCATAGACTCAACACTGCTCATAGACTCAACACTGCCCATAGACTCAACACTGCTCATACATCTTCTTTGGTTCTTTCGGTAAAGTCACGTAGAATGAGAATAAAATAATAAATTGATAAAATAAAATAACACAATAATATTCTCACGACGTTTCGGCCACAACACAAGCGGCCTTCATCAGGTGAAGGGGGCGAGACTGTCTGGTAGGACAGCGCTGGAGTGCCCATAGACTCAACACTGCTCATAGACACAACACTGCCCATAGACTCAACACTGCCCATAGACTCAACACTGCCCATAGACTCAACACTGTTCATAGACTAAACACTGCTCATAGACTCAACACTGTCCATAGACTCAACACTGCCGATAGACTCAACACTGCCCATAGACTCAACACTGCTCATAGACTCAACACTGCCCATAGACTCAACGCTGCCCATAGACTCAACACTGCCCATAGACTCAACACTGCCCATAGACTCAACACTGCTCATAGACTCAACACTGCCCATATACTCAACACTGCCCATAGACTCAACACTGTCCATAGACTAAACACTGCTCATAGACTAAACACTGCCCATAGACTCAACACTGCCCATGGACTCAACACTGCTCATAGACTCAACACTGCCCACGGACTCAACACTGCCCATAGACTTAACACTGTCCATAGACTAAACACTGCCCATAGACTCAACACTGCTCATAGACTCAACACTGGCCATAGGCTCAACACTGCCCATAGACTCAACACTGTCCATAGACTAAACACTGCTCAAAGACTCAACACTGTCCATAGACTCAACACTATCCATAGACTCAACACTACCCATAGACTCAACACTGCTCATAGACTCAACACTGCCCATAGACTCAACACTGCCCATAAACTAACACTGCCTGTAGACTCAACACTGCCCATAGACTCAACACTGCCCATAGACTCAACACTGCCCATAGACTCAACACTGTCCATAGACTCAACACTGCCGATAGACTCAACACTGCCCATAGACTCAACACTGCTCATAGACTCAACACTGCCCATAGACTCAACGCTGCCCATAGACTCAACACTGCCCATAGACTCAACACTGCTCATAGACTCAACACTGCCCATAGACTCAACACTGCCCATAGACTCAACACTGTCCATAGACTAAACACTGCTCATAGACTAAACACTGCCCATAGACTCAACACTGCCCATAGACTCAACACTGCTCATAGACTCAACACTGCCAATGGACTCAACACTGCCCATAGACTCAACACTGTCCATAGACTAAACACTGCCCATAGACTCAACACTGCTCATAGACTCAACACTGCCCATAGACTCAACACTGCCCATGAACTCAACACTGCCTGTAGACTCAACACTGCCCATAGACTCAACGCTGCTCATAGACTCAACACTGCCCATAGACTCAACACTGCCCATAGACTCAACACTGTCCATAGACTAAACACTGCTCATAGACTAAACACTGCCCATAGACTCAACACTGCCCATAGACTCAACACTGCCCATAGACTCAACACTGCTCATAGACTCAACACTGCCCATGGACTCAACACTGCCCATAGACTCAACACTGTCCATAGACTAAGCACTGCCCATAGACTCAACACTGCTCATAGACTCAACACTGCCCATAGACTCAACACTGCTCATAGACTCAACACTGCCCATGGACTCAACACTGCCCATAGACTCAACACTACCCATAGACTCAACACTGCCCATAGACTCAACACTGCTCATAGACTCAACACTGCCCATAGACTCAACACTGCCCATAGACTCAACACTGCTCATAGACTCAACACTGCCCATAGACTCAACACTGCCCATAGACTTTGGTTCTATTCGGTAAAGTCACGTAGGTAAATAATAAAACAACAATAATCACGACGTTTATTTACCTACGTGACTTTACCGAATAGAACCAAAGAGTATGGATCCTTGCAGTTACGAAAGCTTTAAATCTAGAATTGATAACCTCTACGGGGAGGGCTTTCACCTATCTGTTAGAGCTTTTAACAGACAACGGGACAAGAAGTCACAGCTCATCGAGACGCTGACCTTCCTCAAAAGATGCCGCGATCACAAGCCCGTGGTCTTCTTCTTCTTCTCACACAGCTTAAATGTCGTGATCTAAGCGTGGCTTCTTCCACTCCAGCGCTGTCCTCCAGACAGGCTCGTCCCTTCACCTGATGAAGGCCGCTTGTGTTGTGGCCGAAACGTCGTGATTATTGTTGTTTTATTATTTACCTACGTGACTTTACCGAATAGAACTAAAGAGTATGGATCCTTGTAGTCACGAAAGCTTTAAATCTAGAACTGCCCATATACTCAACACTGTGCATAGACTAAACACTGCTCAAAGACTCAACACTGCCCATAGACACAACACTACCCGTAGACTCAACCATAGACTCAACACTGCTCATAGACTCAACACTGCTCATAGACTCAACACTACCCATAGACTCAACACTGCTCATAGACACAACACTGCCCATAGACTCAAAACTGCCCATAGACTCAACACTGCCCATAGACTCAACACTGCTCATAGACTAAACACTGCTCATAGACTCAACACTGCCCATAGACTCAACACTGCCCATAGACTCAACACTGCCCATAGACTCAACACTGCTCATAGACTCAACACTGCCCATAGACTCAACACTGCTCATACACTCAACACTGCCCATAGACTCAACACTGCTCATAGACACAACACTGCCCATAGACTCAACACTGCCCATAGACTCAACACTGCCCATAGACTCAACACTGTTCATAGACTAAACACTGCTCATAGACTCAACACTGTCCATAGACTCAACACTGCCGATAGAATCAACACTGCCCATAGACTCAACACTGCTCATAGACTCAACACTGCCCATAGACTCAACGCTGCCCATAGACTCAACACTGCCCATAGACTCAACACTGCTCATAGACTCAACACTGCCCATATACTCAACACTGCCCATAGACTCAACACTGTCCATAGACTAAACACTGCTCATAGACTAAACACTGCCCATAGACTCAACACTGCCCATAGACTCAACACTGCTCATAGACTCAACACTGCCCACGGACTCAACACTGCCCATAGACTCAACACTGTCCATAGACTAAACACTGCCTGTAGACTCAACACTGCCCATAGACTCAACACTGCCCATAGACTCAACACTGCCCATAGACTCAACACTGCTCATAGACTCAACACTGGCCATAGGCTCAACACTGCCCATAGACTCAACACTGTCCATAGACTAAACACTGCTCAAAGACTCAACACTGTCCATAGACTCAACACTATCCATAGACTCAACACTACCCATAGACTCAACACTGCTCATAGACTCAACACTGCCCATAGACTCAACACTGCCCATAAACTTAACACTGCCTGTAGACTCAACACTGCCCATAGACTCAACACTGCCCATAGACTCAACACTGCCCATAGACTCAACACTGCTCATAGACTCAACACTGGCCATAGGCTCAACACTGCCCATCGACTCAACACTGTCCATAGACTAAACACTGCTCAAAGACTCAACACTGCCCATAGACTCAACACTACCCGTAGACTCAACACTACCCATAGACTCAACACTGCTCATAGACTCAACACTGCCCATAGACTCAACACTGCCCATTGACTCAACACTACCCATAGACTCAACACTGCCCATAGACTCAACACTGCACCATAGACTCAACACTACCCATAGACTCAACACTACCTATAGACTCAACACTGCTCATAGACTCAACACTGCCTGTAGACTCAACACTGCCCATAGACTTAACACTGCTCATAGACTAGCACCGCACATCTGATGAGCACGGTTGGCTACGCACGGCGGGAAAGAGCACTCAAACACCCGGCCATCTAATTTTCTGTTTCATCTCCCTTCATCATTCCCTCCATCGGCCTCCCCTCCGTCTTTAATTCCATCTATCCGCCAAACTCCATTGCGCATTCGTCCGCTTTTTGTAATTTACATCTGTTGTCCTCGTTTTAATACCTCGAATCTGCATTCCTGATTTTGCCCCTCACTCATTATCTTCCAAATCATCCCTTCCGTTATGCCGTTTTGGCACACTTGTAACCGATTCGCTCATTCTCTCGATCCGGGCCAGCTAAAAAACAATTTATACGACTACACTTTGGAGGAGAATACAGGCGAGTTTACTCCTAATTGTCACCAATCGGAAACCCAGCGGGCGATATCACAACCCACACATGACAGAGCTTCTGCATTTTGAGTCAAATTAAAAAAAAACTCCGTCGCCCCGTTTTCAACATCGAATCCGCCCGTCGCTGAGCCCTCGACAAAGTTCCGAGACACGGCGTGACCAAGAGGGCTGCTTCGCGTGGCTCAGTCTCGAGTCACAATGAGCGCTGGCAGGCATCCAGACAGCGCGCAACTTGCGCCCATTAATGCGCGTTAGAATTAAACAGCGCTGGCACAAAAGGAGGTGGGGTGTGGGGTGGGGGGGGGAGTCGGGTTGGCAGGCATGCACAGGAATTAGAATTGCCCCCCCCCCCCCCCTAATGAAGGCGTCAGCGGAATGGTTTCTTCGCCGACTTGGACGTTCCTTCCTCGGAGTCGTTGGCTGTAAAAATTCCCCCTTCGCGTGGCTGCCTTCTCGGTCAAATCGGATGCAAATTGCAACGCCAACAAGGCTGGTGGGTGGTGGTGGGTGGTGGTGGGTGGTGGTGGGTGGTGGTGGGTGGGGGGGGCCCAGCTCAGTAGCCGGTGACTTGCGAGCTGGCAGGATGATATCAGTTGGGGTGGGGAGGGGCTGTGGTGGCAGTAGACATTGAGGATGTAACGATTTCCCCCCCCTCCCCCGTCCGTCGCCTCCTCCCCCTTGCGATTCAATCGTGAGAAATGAAGGTCGCAATTCGATACTGAGAATTGATTTATTTTGCTAAACGATCGTGGTAAATGTAGCGGCCTCTAGTGGCTATGGAGGGTGGGAAAACCAACTTGGATGCGAACGCAGCCACCACTCGCGACGAGTGATGTCTGCACCGGTTCTGCTTACGGCTCCCTGCCCCCCTTACCCCCAACTCCCTTCACCAACCTGCACTGACCAGCACGGTGAAGTATGGTGAAGCAATGCCCAGGGCTGGCACAGTGTGGGGGAGTCCTCCATCTAGCAGTAGATCGACAAAGGGCTGTACACTCGCTTCTTCCTGATCATGCACGCACCATCGACCAAGGAATTTATATTGATCGATGCATCGTTGCACTGCCAACATACATGCATGTGTTTTGAAGAAGGGACATCGCCTGAAACGTTGCCCATCATATTCATTTCCCGAGAGCCAGATAGTGTTATTGATGAATCTGATGAGGTTTTTTTTGTTGGTATTTATACTTACGCACCACTTCCAACGTAGCATCTCGAGTGGGAATACAACACCCGTTGTCAACGTTCGTAGGCCCATTGTACCGAAGTTTGCAGGAGAGTTCAAACCCAACCAGAACTCTCCGATGCACTTAGTTGCATCGCCTTTACAATAATGTATTGAAGTAGAGGCCCACTTTATTTTCGTTTCATTGCCATTGCAGATGCATAGATGCATTCCGAGTGAGAGGGTAACTTCACTCGAGTTTATATCCTGCGCAAATGCGTGGGCAGTGCTAAGTGCTCAGGGGCACGACTGTGTCGAGATGTTAACTTCCTCGCCTGGTATGCAGGAGGTCGTGGGTTCGATCCCGACCCTGACGCCTGCTGCTATATATTTGGAGTTTGCGTGTCTCTCTCCCCCTGGTTGCGTGAAATTCTTCTCCGCGTCCTCCGTTTTTCCCCCTCCACATTTAGAAATCAACGTGCATTTAGAGTGTTCGTCTACTATACATTTCCACATGATAAGCCACTTCGTTGAGCTATCATTTGTGACCAGGTCGCTCCTGAAAAAAGCTATACAGCTCAGTGGGCCTTACCTGGTAAAACAATATTTAATATATAAGCCACCAAATAATTTGTTGAGATATGAATTAATGACCGTGCAGATAAACCGACCAAAGCGGGCAATCGATCGCGTGCGTGGAGATAAGCAGCAGCCGTGCCCTGCCCAGCGTGTCCATGGTTCCACCATGCAGCTACCCGTACGCATAGCGCCAGCTTAGGCCATGCGAGTTTGCAAACCCGGACCAGATTACTGAGCGCCGTGCCACGTGTGGGCGCCGGTCTGAGCCCCACAGCAGCACGCGCTCGCTCGTCGGACGCACGCGGGCCACTCCAGGAGATGTATTGATTTTTGGGTCAGACCGTGCAAAGTAAAATGTGCGTCGTAAACCCTCCTCCACCCATACACAGCCAATAAACAAAAGTTGGCACGTGATGAACTGACGTGTTACGGCATCAGAACGCCGCGGTGTGTTGGCGAAACATTGACAACATTGCCCAAAAGATGGGGATATTTCACAACACGGTTTCGGCGTTTCGCCGCCGGAGTGGTGGTTTCGCTGATTTTGATTCGCCGCCACGGCGGACGTGAGAGATATCGGCACTTGTCCTGGGCCTCCCCCAGCCAGCATCATGAGGCAGTTATCAGAAATCAGAAAACGTGACGACGTCTGCAAATGTCCTCCGGTCTTGGGCACTGTCTCGTCGCTTGCCTCTGCACCACCGCTCATCTCTCCGTTGGTACGAATTCGCTGCCGTGCCGGCGGCCAGTCGATGGCACGGCAACCTTCGGTCAAAAACGAAGACAACTTGGCCTATGCGAGTTGACGACGAAAAATTGTTTGCAATCGGCGGGTGGGTTGGTGGGTGGGTGGAGGGGATCTCCCCAGATCGGCCACAGCAACCACTCCCCATGCACCACCGCCGCTGCCGAACGTCGCCTTCCACGTTCGGCGAAGACTCCTCATGCGATGGGCGAGCGGCGGTGTGCCCCCGGCTGTTTGGATCAAATTGAAATTCTGCTACGGTGGCCGGTGGCACCGCTTTAAGGGACGTGCCCCCCCCCCCCCCTTATTGACGCGCGCTTCTAAACGGGACGCGTGTTCAGGCCGCGTTTCCTTAATCAGGCGATCGTTATTACTCTGCATTCCCTTTTAATACGCCTCATTAGCAGCGGGCTCCGTACGAACCCCCGCAATTAGGGCGAACATTTGATTTTTTTTTCCCTTTGGTTAAATAGCCCTATAGCAAGGGACATTGATCGCCCAGTGTGCCATGACGGAGCGCGTGTAACCGGTTTTTGGGGAGAGGAGCCTCGGAGGAAGAACAGCCAACGGCAGCGCTTACGCAAGCTCACGGTCAACCAACGGAGCAAGATGGCTTGCGCACACTCAACCTCGCATTGTGTGCAGCCGCGGCGCAGTGACGCGAACGATCACCAAACCCGGCGGACCCGAGTTCCATTCCCTGCAACGGCGAACATTTTCCGGGTCATCCTCGCGGAGGCTCCGGTCTTCCTCCCAGCAGCAGCGGCTTTTGGCTAACCATCGAACAAAGGCCGGTCACCGCATCGCGCGCTTCCAGATGCGCTACTGCGGCCGTCTGGAACGCTCTTCCTTGCAATATTAGGAAGCCGCTAGGAGCTGTCCACTTTAAAAACTGGATTGAAAACTCATTTGTTTAGAACTGCTTTTTGAGTTTCGTTTGTTGTCCATCCCCCGCACCTCCGATTAGCACGGTTGACTACGCAGGGTGTACGAAATAAGTTCAACATGCATACATCAGTGGTGAGTGATACTGGAACTTGTCCTGAGTCTCCTTTAAGTCAACTTATGCTTAAATGGGTACCGGAACGGTTCATAAAGATCAGGGCCGTCACGGTGGCGAGATGGTAATTGCATCGCCTGGTATACAGGAGCACATGGGTTCGATCCCGAGCCTGGCGCCTGTATATTTAGAGTTTGTGCGTTCTCCCCGTGGTCGCATGGATTGTTCTCCGTGTCCTCCGGTTTTTCCCTGCACACTTAGATACGTGCCTTCAATAGTATTCGGCTGCTATACATTTCCACGCGATAAGCCACTTCCTTCAACCTATCGTTTGTGAAAGCCAGGTCGCTGCTGATCCATTCACTGACTGATTCATTCACATTACAAGTAGGACACCCAGACTCTACAAGGTTCACTCTGGGGCCCATGTGGAGTCACGATGGGGGCACATGACGGCTATTGAGGGGGCATGACCCCTCACAACCCGCTACACCCCCGCCTCCCGTTAGAAAGCAGCTCTTCCTCGTCACCAGGGGTCGGAAAACCTGCGGCTCCAGAGCCACATGCGCTGGCTCTTTAAAGACTGCAGCGCGACTCTTGAAATTTGAAAAAAAAAGTCTCTACTTGTTATTTTGGTTGTTTATCCCTGACCGTGGAAGCCCAGTTCACCATGGGCAGGGGTTGGGCAACCTGCGGCTTGGGAGCTGCATGTGGCTCTTTAAGGAACGCGCTTCGTGACGTCATGTATTCAAGAGCCCACCGTCTCGTATTCACCACGCGCGTCGCGGCTTCCCAAACATTGACTTTCTTTTAACTGAATTCTTTAAAAAATGTTGTTCGTAATTTTGGTTGCCCACTTCTGCCCTGGATAAACAAGCTTCATGAGATAAATAATCATCAATGTCCCGTCTGTCTGTGTCTTGTCTGTGCTGCCTGGCGCGTTTGTACTGCCTGTAGCAGTTCGCCTGCACTACCGCAATTTGTACCATCTCGTTCGCTCTGCGTGTGTACAATCTGTCCTGTTTGATTCGTCTCTCACATTCTGACCGTCGGGTCTCCGAGTGAACATTTGCATTGCATTTGCGTGCACGTAAAATATGCAGAGATATTCCTGCGCGAATGAATGAATTGTTTGCAAGCATTCGCGAGAACAGTTATGGAATCGAATGGATGAATCGAACAGAATCATCACCGCCGTGGAAAAGTAGGCGACTGCTCTTCCGCCAACAGTGGCGAGAGCAAGATATCGCACGGCTGCGTCATCGCGTTGTTAAAGTGCGGCACCCACACTTTACACCGCCACAAAGGGCCCTTCTTGTTGTTTCGGTCGCCGACCCCCTGCTCTGCACACCACTTGTCACACACTGACAACAGCAGCACCACTCCCCACCCCATTAGCACGTACGCGGTTCACAGCAAGAGCATAATACATTCGCTCAACGGCTTCATTATATGCAGGGTGTTTCAAAAAGATGTTAACACTTCAGAGCATTTGCAACAATACCACAAGCAATGTGCTGCTGCCCTCTAGGCTCCGGGGACCACCTGGAGAGGATTCCAGGCACGCGTTGACAACGATGGCGAACGAGCGGAGACTCATTGACTTTTTGAAGCTATTAAGATGCATTTGTTATCATGTTACAGTGTTTTACCCATTTAAAGCTTTCTTGACTGCAATGATTCATCTTCTTGTGTTGTGGCCGAAACGTCGTGAGAATATTATTGTGTTATTTTATTTTATCAATTTATTATTTTATTCTCATTCTACGTGGCTTTACCGAAAGAACCAAAGAAGAGTGTTTTATCCGTTCTTTCTATATTAAAAAAAAGTGATAGTCCCATTTAAGTGTTAACATTATATTTTGATTTAAAGCTTTCGTGACTGCAGGGATTCATGTTCTTGGTTCTTTCGGTAAAGTCACGTAGAAGGGAAACTAAAAAATATATACATATAAAACAATAAAATTCTCACGACGTTTTTTTTTGTTTCCCTTCTACGTGACTTTACCGAAAGAATGAAGAATATGTTAACATTATATTTTGAAGCACACCTTTATAATGGGGTACCGTTGAAATTTGCTTGCTCATGCCATTACCTGCTGAAGGGTCTCCACCAGATGGGAGCTTAGAGAATCCCCCTCGAGGGTATTTTGGCCTACTCATCCACAGTGGCCAAAAGGTCGTGGAAGAGGCGGCGGTACCCACACGTTACCCCGCACAAGCGACCGGCCAATCGACTAACTGCGGTTTACGAATTAATCAATTGGCGGGACCCCGGGATCCCATCACTGCCCCGGGGTGGGGAAAACCGCGTAGCGACACGAGTCTTGCCTTAACGACAACAAAACTAGTGTCAATCGATTGGCCTCGTCGAGAGCTACTCGGGGCACTAAGTTTCGTAAAAAGTTGAAAAATTACATAAACACGTTAAATTCACTGCCTGGGGGGCGGGCAAAGAAGTCGAGGATCGACGGCTGACCGGAGGGCGTCGTCGCCGCGCGCGACTGCGGCGGACGCCCCCCGGGGCTCGCGTTTGGCCGGTGGGGTGGCGCCCATCGTGTCGATCGCCGCCTGCTGCTGCTGCTGGCGCTTGTTGGCGCGAGTCTGGGCGGGCGGCACGTTGCTGTCGGGATCACGAGTGGGCGGACTGAAAAATAATAATTATTGACCTGATTTTTGCGGGACCCCGGGGTCCCGCCAAACGATTCAAATGTCTCCTGTTGGGTGGACAGATGTGGTAAGAGAAGTTGGGGGAGGGGGTTAACAATGAAATAATAATTTAGATGTATAAGGTGGCCTGCCTCTAGACACCGATTGAAAATCACAGTGCATGTAGAGAATCAGAATCGGACTATTTATTTATACTGGAGGAATCCGATGAGCTATTAAGCTCTTTTTCACAGATGTCCAGCAGAAGAGAGGAATACGCAAGGCTAAACAGAGAGATATAAGGAGAAGCTCAAGAGGGTGAGATGTTGTCTCCCTCGCCAAGTATGCAGGAGGTCGTGGGTTCGATCCGGACCCTGACGCCTGTGTATTTGGAGTTTGCATGTTCTCCCTGTGGTCGCGTAGATTTTTTAATCCGGAACCTCCGAGGTTTCCCTCCGCATTTAGACACACGCGTCTAGAGTTTTTGGCTGCTATCAATTTCCAAGTGATAAGCCACTTCGTTGAGCTATCATTTGTGGCCAGGTCGCTTCTGAAAAAGAGCTATACAGCTCAGTGGGCCTTACCTGGTAAACAATGAATAGTTTTAATAGTTTAGATAAGTGGTTCTTAACTTTTACAGCAGCCTTGCACACCTTTGGTTCTGATTCGTAAAACAGCATAATGTTAATAAATACATAGTTCTTGAGGATACAAATTAGTTGTACTGACGTGCTCATGCTTAATTTGTGTTTTGACGATACGATTTACCTTCTAAAAAAATCTGGCCATGTCTCGCACCCCCAGAAAGGGTATCTCGAGCCCAAAGGGGGTTACAGCGTGCACCCCAGGTGAAGAACCACTGGTTTAGACAGAGAGGCCGCATTTTTATACCCGTTGGGGGGTCTTCTGCCTGCATTTAAAAGTGCCCACCGACTCCAGAATACCTGCTCCCCCCACCACAAGGAAGGGGTATAATTCCTGACATAAAATCTCCGTTGCTCACCCCAGGGTGGCATCGGCTGATGGTTTACAGCCTACTCCGTGGTTAATAGTGGGGCACCATCGGTGGGGTGTGAAAGAGACATCAGGGGAGTAGCGTGCGGCTGAATCAACTCCTACAATGCAAGGGTGGATGGAGCAAGCCCGGAGCAAGCCCCATTTGATGGAGGGTTGCCCGCATCGAGTGCCGCGCCGGGAGGTCGCATCGACCCGGCGCAGGAACCAGAATATTTATTAATGCTGGAGAGGCATCTTGAGAGGCCGTAAAGACTATTTTTCACATATGTCCAGTAGGGGCGGGCTAGAACGTTACAACAACAAACAGGACAACAAATACACGACAGGAGTGCAAAGTATAGGAAAGGTAAGAAAATCACACGGAAAAACTAAATATACAAATAAAACTAAACTATTTTTTATTTTACCAGGTAAGGTCCACTGAGCTATTAGCTTCTTTTCAGAAGCGACCTGGCTATCACAATTGATAGCTCAACGAAGTGGCTTATCGTGTGGAAACGTAAAGCAGGCAAATTATAATCGAAATAATCTAAAACGCACGTTGTTTCTCAACGTGAAGTCCACGCGCGCTGCTCACCGTCACACACCGCCTCTGTGCAAAGGATCCATCACATTCGCCAGACGGCTTCAGAAAAATAATCAGCGGCATAATTTGCATATCACGTGGCAACAATTGCAGCACCGATGGAGCAAAAATTACATTGACAGCGAACGAAGTGCGATAACGATAACATATATATTTTTTGCTGGAGCCAATTCTGTAGTTACTCAACTGCCAGTAAGCATTTACGGCTTCTCGCCATAGCTGCGTCCTATTAAGCTGACCGCACGTTAATAACGTTCGGCTCTCGCCGTTACATCTTGCTGGGCATCATCGCCAACTGCATGAATGTTGAACTTCTTTCGCACCGTACGTAGACAACCCTGCTCATCGGATTGCCCTGATCGTGAACCCAAGCGCAGCGGAGGAGTTTCAGAAAAAAAAATCGGGAGAATCGGCTCTAGTTCCTTCCGAATCGTGTGAATTTTAGGGGCCCAGCTTTGTTATGCCACAGTTGCCATTGGCGAGTTTTTGACCTTGGATGCACAGTGACAAATCTTGTCATGATTTCCTTTCAGCTAACGCATTATTTTCTTTGGTGCAACAAGCTTTTGAATTGTACTTTTACACACAAACGTAATAATAGTGGTGGTAGTGCACGCAGGCATTTTTGCTGTGGATACTGCTGCCGCTGCTGTTGCCTGCTTCAATCACTCTTGCTTTTATCTTCCCCAAGGTGATGGGGTAGCCCGACCCATGCCCATGGTGAACTGGACTTCCACGGTGAACTGGACTTCCACAGTGAACTGGACTTCCACGGTGAACTGGACTTCCATGGTGAACTGAACTTCCACGGTGAACTGGACTTTTCACGGTAAACTGGACTTGAATGGTGAACTGGACTGGACTTCCATGGTAAACTGGACTTCCATGATGAACTAGACTTCCACGGTGAACTGGACTTCCACGGTGAACTGGACTTCCACGATGAACTGGACTTCCACGGTAAACTGGACTGGACTTCTATGATGAACTGGAGGTCCATGGTAAACTGGACTTCAATGATGAACTGGACTTCCATGGTGAACTGAACTTCCACGGTGAACTGGACTTCAACAGCGAACTGGACTTCCACGGTGAACTGGACTTCCATGGTGAACTGGACTTCCATGGTGAACTGGACTTCCATGGTGAACTGGACTTCCACGGTGAACTGGACTTTTCACGGTAAACTGGTATTCCATGGTGAACTGGACTTCCACGGTGAACTGGACTTCCACGGTGAACTGGACTCCCACGGTGAACTGGTATTCCATGGTGAACTGGACTCCCACGGTGAACTGGACTTCCATGATGAACTGGACTTCATAGTGAACTGGACTTCCAAGGTGAACTGGATTTCCACGGTGAACTGGACTTCCATGGTCAGGGATAAACAACCAAAATAACAAGTAAATACTTTTTTTTCAAATTTCAAGAGTCGCGCTGCAGTCCTTAAAGAGCCAGCGCATGTGGCTCTGGAGCCGCAGGTTTTCCGACCCCTGGTGACGAGGAAGAGCTGCTTTCTAACGGGGGGGCGGGGGTGTAGCGGGTTGTGAGGGGTCATGCCCCCTCAATAGCCGTCATGTGCCCCCATCGTGACTCCACATGGGCCCCAGAGTGAACCTTGTAGAGTTTGGGTGTCCTACTCGTAATGTGAATGCATCAGTCAGTGAATGAATGAGCGAATAATTGAACGAATGGACGAACGAATGCGTGAATTATTAAACGAATGAGAGAATACATAGGTGAATGAATGTGTACACGTAATGCCCTCTCAGCACTGGGATGATAAGATGCGAGGGGCCGTAGACGGGAAGCGAACGCATGGCCTTCATGACGTGAGGCTCGAAGTGTGACCACTGCGCCACCACCCTGCCGCCCAGAGACAGACGGTGCAGGCACGACAGACTGCACAGGACTCACGTACGATGAAGCGATTCGTGAATTAAACCTGAAATCCCGAAATTCGCCGCTTCGCGAAGAGAAGGTACGAGGAGGAGGAGGAGGGGGATTTTTGACGGTATGTCGTCTGCTCCCTCCCCACGCACGACACGAAGTGCTTGCAACAAATGAACCACAATACCGTACTGAACTCGTCAAGGAGCATCGACTATCACGTGAACCCCGGTCATCCTCGCAGCAGCAGCGATTGGCTATCCATCGAATAAAGACGGTGGTCACTCCATCGCGCGCTTTCAGATGCGCTTCTGCGGCCGTCTGGAACGCTCTTCCTTCCGATACTGCAGCCATGTTAGTTTTAAATCTAGATTGATTTTTTTTTTTAGAACCGTTTCGTGTTTAGTTTTATGTGCTTCCCTCGCCGTACCTTCGATTGGCTACGTACTGTGCGAAAGAAGTTCAACATGCATACTTAGAGACCCACAGAATCACACAGAGACCCATAGACGCATAGAGACCCATAGACTCACATCGATGGGAAACTAATTTCTTTCGGGCTGCTTTTGTGTCCAGTTTGTTGTCCTTCCCCCCGCACCCCCCGCTAAGCACGGCTGGCTACGTGCGGTGCGAAAGAAGTTGAACATGCACACCCACAACATACACACGTGCAACATACACAAACGCATACAACATACGTGGAGAGCCGCAGAACTAAGGCTCGCATCGAGCGAGGCCGATTGGCACCCATAGTGCTCCCACGTGCAATGGCCATGCATGCGCATTGCAATGAAACCGTTGCCGGGCCGTATTATCGGTCAGCGTTGCTGCACTTTGCAATCCACAGATCACCGGTTCGATTCAAGCCGCCACGACGCAACAAGTTGCTAACAGCGGGGCGTGTTTCTTGACTGCTCGCTCTCAGACGCTATCACTTCACACCGCGTCTGTCCACCCAGCGGTTTATTAATTCGATGTGGTGGAGTCAAATTGTGGGTTTACTCCTATGAACTATTCGTCCTGAAAGTCTGGCCCGCGTGGAAGAGTAGGCCAGCGTCCATGTAGAGAAGGGATCCCTCGAGTGCGAGACTCTTCCACCAGCAGTTGCATGAACAAGCAATTGCAAGGCTGCGCCTTTACATAACAATTTTTTTGCCATTAACGTAAAGAGGAAAATAATTGAAGGAGAGGGGAGGGGTCCTTTTTTTTTGGGGGGGGGGGGTTGCGGTTGGGGAAAAGCGCTGGCAGTGGGGGGGGGGGGGGTGCTTGGAATGAACGCACTTAAAATGAACGCGTCAAAGGAATAATTAGCTAATTTTATATTTTTTTGTTTAAGTTTTTAATGTGTTCCGCCTTCTCCCAGAGTCGTCGTAAGCAGCCGGCTGCTAACGACGAGCAAGGCAAGCCAGAGATGCATTACAACTCGCTGGGATGCGGCTATTACACGGGATAATCACCGTCGCTTACCAAAAAGGTGCTTCATTAGCATGCGCACGTGTACGCATCTGACGTCTACTCAAGCGGAGAGAGACAGATAGAGAGAGAGAGATGCGCGCGACTCTGCTAAACGCGCGCACGGGTTTTGCCGACTCATATTCACCATGAAAACTTCAATATAATTTAGATGCGTAAGTGTGACAAGTTCCCCGTGGCCAACGTTGCCATCAACGTTGCGCAATTGCGTTGGGATCTCAGCGAGGGATTTAAGACGGCCGGTTAATATTTGGATGTGAAACTGCCCGGTGATACCAGGTGTTTTCTTATCTTATATTAAAGGAATGTACATGGCACCTTAACCAAGGCGCTTCACGCAGAATTAACAAAGGTACATGCGGATCTACTGGTGGCGATGAGGTGAATGAAATAGAGTAAGCAATGGGGGGGGGGGGGGGGGGGGAATCTGTGATGCGAGAATTCGGTGAAAGCGAAATTGATGACGGTGAATGGTGATGAAATTAATTGAATAAGAAACAATAAAATAATAAAAATATGAAACAATAAAATTCCCTTCTACGTGACTTTACCGAAAGAACCAAGAATATGAATTCCTGCAATCACGAAAGCTTTAAATACAAATTTGAATGAATAAGGTAAATGAGTGATAGGCCGGGTAATGAGAATATGAAGAGGGCAACAGTAAGGGTGGCGATTGTGAGAGGGGAGTTCAAGGGGGTCGTGGGGTGAGCCAGGGGTAACAGTGAGCGAGTTTTGAGTGCGGAGCGGAAACTTAGTGAGCGAAGGTGACCGCTTAACGCGGAGGGGGAAGTTTGTTTCAGTGAACGGGTGGGCGAGAAGAGAGAGGCAGCGTGGATTGAGTACAAGGAGGAGGAGAAGGGGGGACAGAGAGAGAGGCAGCGTGGATTGAGTACAAGGAGGAGAAGGGGGGACAGAGAGAGAGAGAGAGAAAGAGCGTGGATTGAGTACAAGGAGGAGAAGGAGGGACAGAGACAGCGTGGATTGAGTACAAGGAGGAGGAGAAGGAGGGACAGAGACAGCGTGGATTGAGTAGAAGGAGGAGAAGGGGGGACAGAGAGAGAGCGTGAATTGAGTAAAAAGAGGAGGAGGGGGGACAGAGACAGCGTGGATTGAGCAGGGAGGGCATAGAGAGAGAGAAAGAGCGTGGATTGAGTACAAGGAAGAGGAGAAGGGGGGGACAGAGACAGTGTGGATTGAGCACAAGGAGGAGAAGGGGGGACACAGAGAGAGAGAGAGAGCGTGGATTGAGTACAAGGAGGAGGAGAAGGGGGGGGACAGAGACAGCGTGGATTGAGTACAAGGAGGAGAAGGGGGAAACAGAGGGAGAGAGAGCGTGGATTGAGTACAAGGAGGAGGAGAAGGGGGGACAGAGACAGCGTGGATTGAGTACAAGGAGGAGAAGAGGGGACAGAGAGAGAGAGCGTGGATTGAGTACAAGGAGGAGAAGGGGGGACAGCAAAGGTTGAGAACGTAGAGCGCGAGAAGGCGACGGAGAAAGACACAAGCGTGGCAAGACATGGCGGAGCAAGACCACGAAGGGGGTTGTAGACCATGGGTTGGCTACAGTGGGCAACAGATGGAAGTACAACAATGGGTTGTTGAATCCATCTGTGCAGAGCTTTGAGTGTTTAGCCCCATCGTATGGTTGGTGGGTTTTCTCCAGGCTCGCCAGTTCTCTCAAGTGAAGCCAAACTCTGCAATGATGGAATTGGCCAACGAGCCCAATGCAGGGCCATCCTGAAACCAGTCTCAGAAATGCTCGTTGATGATTTCCCATGCAACTCGAGATCATTATAGGCATCATTAAATTGCCGTTTCTTTAGAATATTTACACTGCGATTTTATTCTTTAAACAACATTATGAATTAGTTTATTAGCCTTACATGGATTTTCGTTCGTGTCACTAGGGATAGCGAAAGACATAACAATAACTCAATCGGGTGATAATAATATTATTAATAATAACAACAGGAGCACCAATGATGATGAAGGCAGTTGCGGCGGGGAATTGGTAATGTGCTCCCTGCAGAGTTAATGGCAAGGGCTCATCAATTCCAGGTAAATGACGCCAATTAGCAATTAAGGGTCCCCTCATGCTTGGCCAGACTCCCTTCAACTGCACTGACTGGGACTCGAATACCAAAAATGCACAGACGCGCAGCCTGGCCGTATGAAGAGCGCATTGCACGCCAATAGATTCACGCATGCGTTTATTGCCACACACGAATAGTACATGCGCCTCATACGAGGCGCGATCAGTTCATAGATTCCGTCACGCAAGTGGCGAGTGAGAAAATACTGCCGAGTAGTAGGAAACAACATTTTATTTCACAGTCTACACACGTCTGCCCGCGAATCTCAACAGCACATTAAACCGTGCAAATGTTCCCCTCTGTAAAAAGACGAGGATCCATCCCAACGTGTCTACCCACGTGCAATCATCCGGTCGAGAAGCATGCAATAAAAGGGAGGGGCATTTGAAATCAGCGGGGGGGTATCTCTGAATTGATCATCATCACCAGAATCGCCCTAAAATCCGCCACAAACGCCTTGGGAACCTGCCGGGGAACACCACCACCACCACGAGGTGCTGCAGGGCTTGGCCCGCGTCCGCGGTGGCCAGGAGATGGCGCTACGGAAATTTGGGGATTCTCGAATCGATCGGTGCGGAGCTGTTTGCGAGTCACTGCGTGGTGGGGGGAGGGGGAGGGGGGGTATTTTCTCCGGGCACTCTGATTTTTGCTCCGACACAAAGCCAAGCGCTCGTTGATGGAATTGCTAAAACATGCCGGTGTGTAGCAGGACCCTCCTGAAAAGCAGGCTTAGAGCCTCCGTGAACACGTTCCTGGGTGAAACAAAAGGGCTGTTATGTTTAATACGGTGTTCAAACTTAATGCTCATCTCTGTTGGTAGTCCTAAGCCAGTTGTGGAAAATCCACATTGCTATGCCGAGGGCATCTCGAGGCACGCTAGGCACAAAATACATCAAAAAAACACAAGGCATGCGCTGTATTTATAACGTTTACGCTTCGAACATCCCGGTTACATTCAGACATTATCAGTTGTCTTGGACAGATCATATGCTTCAAACTGTCCGTGCTTTCTCTATCATCTAAATCAGAATTTTATGCCGAGCTATCGATTTTTCAATGATAACTTCACCTGCAATTGTATTTGGCTTCACATGTCCTTGTCTGTTTACATATTCATGGAATGGTCACCCCTATATATCCGTTAAATGTTTCCATGACTTAATATAATGTGATTGTCGGTCCTTTGATCGGGTAAAAATAATTATCTGCCCGAGCCGACTCATGCTACCGGGGAATTCATTATTAAAACGTTGATTTGTTTGTGCGATATTTTCGACTGTTCGTTTGACGCAGTTGTTTTTGCGCAGATTTCTATTCGCTGAATAGATGTGCCGCACATTACATTATTATTGCTTCTGCCAGTTGGTTGACCTATGCTACTCTTGAATGGGACTCACCCCTGGTCTCGAAAGGAAACTTAAAACACACAAAGTAGTTATTCTGTCCTGTATTTACTATTACCCTAGACTTGTTATATTCCGGAGCGATGGATTCATAGGCTAGGCCACTGCACCGTGAACTCCGTGACTCTGGCGAGGTTCTAGGCCAAGGCTAAGATCAGTGGCTCGCGATATCAAACCTGATTCTGTCCCCCCAACCCTCAAATCCTCACCAACCAGCGTGGGGGTGGGTCATGGTGGGCATTTGACCCATACTTCATCTAGCAGTGGATTGACAAAGGGCCGTTGAACATTAACACCGTTACTATTGTATCGCCGAATACTCACGCGGCCCCGTGTGTCCGAGCGTTATACGAAGGCTGCCGCATTGGTTGGTTCCCTCGGCAATTTCGACACGGATCACCAAACTCCACGTGCCGACTCTTAAACGCGCCGCTGCCGCCACTGAATTCACCTCGCTCTCTCGCGGGGAGGAGGAGGGCGAGGAGGGAGCCACAGACGAGCGGCATGGCAGCCACGCATTAAGTTGCCATCGGCCAATCAACGAGTGTTTACGCATGTGGCGAGAAAAGCGGAGCGCTCGGCCCGCGCGTGCGAGGGGGAAACGCTCAATGCCAACGCGGACGTAAAGAGGTGGGAGGCACACGAGTGTTGCTGCGCTGCCATCACCTGGCAGGCTCGGGTATGGGACCTCGTCGACGCCCACGCGGGAGGGCATTTGAGTCGACGTGTTAGTTTGTGATCCACCAACCCTGGCCGCCTCCACAGCGCTGGATTACAGACCACGTGCACGGCCGCCACCGCCTCCCGGTTCATAATATCTTGTCAGGTTGTTGTTGTTGTCGTTGTTGTTGTTGTTGTTGCTAATGCTATACGCGAAACAAAGCGTGCACGTGTAAAAAAACTAAAACAAAAAATAGACAAAGATCCCCGTATAGCCTGAACAGACTTTTGGGGCAAGTGCTGTTAGCGAGCACCTATGAAGGCCGGAACGGTACACGATGGGGTGGGTGGCAAGCACCACGCCGGACTGCCTTTGCCTCCCTAGTGGCGATGTTTACACACCAGGTACTCATTTTGAGGCTGAGTCGACCTAGGGTAGGCTCAGGACCTGTTCAAATATTCGTCAATGGTGGTGTTGTCTGTGAGCGGGGAATTGAACTCGGGTCGCCGGGTTCACATCGCAGCGCTAACCGCTACACTGCCTCTCCCCACACACACAGACACACACACAGACACACACACGCAGACACACACACGCACACACACACAGACACACACAGACACACTCCGACAGGCGCGTGTTAACGTCTCCCTACGCCGATAACACCCGATTGAAGTCTGCGGACAATGTTGCCAATTTAATGGGCTTCATAATTCCCCTATGGCTGTGATCATGAGCCGAGGGAAGGGAAAAAAACACAAACCCTCGCGTGGGGTTTTACACGAATGCCGGCCGAGCGCTGCTCGCGACGTGCGGGCATGCAGGGGTGGAGGGTGGGAGGGAGGTTTGCGCCTGTTCGCGACATCACGGACGTCGCGACACCCCCGTGTAAACACGTGCCCACCGGGAGAGTCGCAGCCGACACAAGTCGCTGGTTCGGCGCACGTTTATTGAAAGAATGCTCGACAAAAACTAAAAAAAACAGACGAACGCTCAGCACCCGTCCGTCACGGCCCCAACTAAGACACATCCACAAAATATGAATCACCAAACAAAAGCGCGTTACGAAGGGCCATTGCCCGGAACGTCGTCTATTTTATATATGCATACACAGTGTAGGTACATTTCCTTTCAGGGCAGTGTAAATGGCGAATGTGTGGAGTGTTTTTTGTTGTTATGCCACACAAGCGAGGGTAATTTCCCGGAACGTCGACTATTAGGTATACGTTTCCTTTTCGTGGAGTGCAATTGGCCAATGTGTTGAGTTGCCCTGCGATTTGCGTCTTGTTGCACCCCGCTCCAACGCAGTATCACCACAACGTGCGTGTCAGAGCAATAGTGGGGAGTGGTAGTGTAGCGGTTAGCGCGACGCTGCGCTATGAACCCAGCGACCCGGGTTCGAATCCCGCTCACGGCCAACACCCAGTGACGATTATCTGAATTTGGTCATGAGCCTCACCTAGATCGACTCGGCCTCGAATGAGTGCCTGGTGCGGTCGGGCGTGGTGCTGGCCACCCACCCCATCGAGTGTGGTTCCGGCCTTCATAGGTGGTCGCTAACATCACTGACCCCAACAGTCTCTTGAGGTTGTAGGGGGTGATCTTTGTATTTTTAATGGGGGCACCGTGCGTATTGCACGTGTGTGTATATTAACGTATACTCAGAACTTACGGACGCATTACACCGATGTGCCGAGGCATTTCACATTCATAAACCAACTGCGAGGGCATGGCAATTACGGTACAACAACGTCAAATTGTGCAAGACTGTGCAGATGGACTTCATATAAATACGATGTAGGCTGATGTGGCATGACTCAAGAGGCACAAGGAGCCGCAGAAAAGCAGGAAGGCAGCCACGTGGCGTGCCGGCAGCTAACATCTGCCCCAAGCTCTGCCATCCTCTATACAGGAAGGGACTATGGGCCAATGAATGATGAGTGTTTACTTATGGCAGGAAACCAGAACACTCAGAGGAGCCCTACGCGTGCGAGGGGGCATCACTCTATGCGACACAGACGGAAAAAGCTTTAGGTCCACATTTTCTGCACCTCCTCGAAGCCGAAAAAAGGGAAGGGAGTTTCACAACATCTGTGTGCGATCCACCAACCCTGGCTGCTGCCTCCACAATGCTGGGTTACAGGCCACGTGCGCGGCCACCACCGCGCGAAAAATGTCTCCATCATGATGGTGACCATGTCTAATCGCTGGGCCGTGCACGTCCTTGGAGGACACGTGGCATATTGGGGTTTTAAATGACTTCCTGCAACAATCTGCGTGGATTAGTTCCATAAACGTCTCAAATTGTAATCGACCGATCGATTAACCGAATGAAAAACAACAGCAATATACATTGCCTGAACCTACCGACCCAGGAGCGAAAGTGAGATCTTAAATAGGCCTGCACATTAGGCTCAGAGAAACAACCGGACTTTGTCCTGACGCATCCCGACTCGAGTTTAAAGCGTTAACCGTGCTATTAGCGTTGTGTCTGTAGTGTGGAGGGGTGGGGGGAATCCAGACATCTCTCCTAAATATAATCCAGTATACACGCAACGTTCGTATAAAGTTGTGTTGCTCCGAGTGACTTTCATCAGCAGCAGCAGCCACGGTCAATCTCACTGCTGGATGAAAGCCTCCCTCCCCACAGCCGCCAGGGACAAATTGTGCCGATTTGCATTCAGAAGGTAAACAACAGAAGGTAACCAGAAGGTAACCAATTCTCGCCGAGTGAATGAATTTCGAGGGAGAGCGCCACACGTGTTGGAAGAGCGTTACAAAAAAAAATGGCACGTGTAGGCACCGGTTTTCGTCATTGTTTAAAGACAGTCTCACACAACTAAATAATATATTTTTTACCAGGTAAAGCTCACTGAGCTATGTAACTCTTTTTCAGAAGCGACCCGGCCGCAAATGACAGCTCAAATAAGTGGCTTATCAAGTGGAAATGTATCGCAGCCAAATACTCTCAACGCGTGTTCCATAAACGTGGAGGAGAAAACGGCAGGGCCCGGAGAAAATTCCACGCAACCACGGGGCGAGACAGAGAGAGAGAAAGAGACATGCAAGCTCCAAATAATATAACAGGCGTCAGGGTCGGGATGGAATACGACGACCTCCTGCGTGCCAGGCGAGAGAATTCACATCTCGCCAGCGCGGCGCCCCAGTCACGTGTGCCGCTGGCCGCATATCGGTAAACTCCGGTATCCTCGGGACTCGCTCGCTCGCTCGATACGCGAGCGAATCAACACGCGGCGATTTACATCGACCTCGTGGCTGCGATAGACTGCGCTAGCGATAGCCTCGCCCGGCCGAGCGTTGTGTGGGCGACGAGCCGCACAGGTGAGGCTGCGACTCAGTGCGCGTGCTGTGCGCACCTTGGCGCCCTTGTACGCGCGGGGTTCAGTAGGGCACGCTCGTTAGCGAAACACGTGGACGCGAAGACAACGACCGGAAGGACGGAAGAAAGAAAAAAACACAGCCCGAGCACAGAAGAATTACGGGGGAAGAGAGGCGCGCGCACGGGGAGGCATTTGCGTCGGGAGACCGAAATAGCGATGGAGCAAAACGCGCGGTAATGACGATACGTCCACGTAATTTACTCACCACCACCACCACCATCATCATCATCGTCATCATCGTCATCCAAGCTATTATAAGAAAACAAAGTCAACTGGCTTGGGCAGGACACGTCATGGCGGGAAGAGACGATGGTCGAGTATAACAACGGAATGGCAGCTAAAAGAACGTAACGCGCTCGGAGGAGAGAGAGAGTGAGGGGGTAGAGAGAGGGGGGGGGGGGGGGTAGAGAGAGGGGGGGGCAGAGAGGGGTAGAGAGAGAGGGGGGGCAGAGAGGGGGCTAGAGAGAGAGAGAGGGAAGGGATAAGGAGAGCAGAGCGAGATTTTTTGTTTGTTAAATCTTTCATTTAAAAGGGGGGAGGGGGGTTACATAAAGCAAAGCATTAACAAAAAACGATGAACGAAGCAAAGTGTCGACTCCACCGAGCATCTTCTTGTTTCCTCTGATCGTAAAACAAAGAGAGTGAGAGAGAGAGAGCGAGTCCCTCCACGCACGACGAGATGGAGCAAACGAGATCAGTTCGTGTGAGGCAGGCGCTCGGTGGATCGGTAACATCGCAGAATCGTGAGAGGCGCGCGGCAGCTTTGGAGACGTCTTCATCCAGCAGTGGATTGCCCACGGCCGATGATGACAATGACGAACAGCAGCGAGGTTTGTGCGGTGCTCAACAGCACTTAGCGAGACGCTGACCACAGAGGCGGTGGAAACAGGCTGGGGATATTGAACTCCGCCAGTCGGTTAGGTAATTTGTGAGAATATTAAAGTCTTGATGAATGGTTCACACGGTGACGTGGCGAAGCAGTGAAATGCTGTCGAATCGTGCGAGGTTGCTGTGGTTGCGTATCGACGTGTGGAGATATTCAAGTGGGATTCTACCACTCTCACCCTATCATCTCACTCCACTCCCCTCCGCGCACTCTCCCCACTCATCTCACTCTACTCTCCTCCACTCTTCCCACTCATCTCACTCTGCTCCCCTCCACTCTCCCCACTCATCTCACTCTGCTCCCCTCCACTCTCCCCACTCATCTCACTCTACTCTCCTCCACTCTCCCCACTCTACTCCCCTCCACTCTCCCCACTCATCTCACTCCACTCCCCTCCACGCACTCTCCCCACTCATCTCACTCCACTCCCCTCCACTCTCCCCACTCATCTCACTCTACTCCCCTCCACGCTCATCGCCCTCTGTTCTCTCCACACGCTCAAGCGCTCTCCTGCCATCTCACTCCCTTCACGTTCTCTCCGATCCACATTCGCTCAGTGGGGGATGTCACTGATTCTCCTCTGCCGGTCCCGAAATATAGAACTCCCTCCCCTGTCTTCAGTGCTGTCGACTCCCTGCCAACCTACCCCCCCCCCCCCATGTTCAAGTCGAGGCAATCGTTCTGCCTATGACTGTCTCCTGTCCTCAACAGAAATAACGCCTCTGTGTGTGTAGGCATCAACATCATGCGCGTCACACTCTCTGCACATAGTCTTGCGATGCAGAGTTGTAATGCACACGCCGTATGAATCCACATGGCAATTGTATCCCTAATGACATTGTGTCTCTAATGACATTGTGTCTCTAATGACATTGTGTACCTAATGACATTGTGTCTCTAATGACATTGTGCATTGAAGTGCTACGTTGCGAGTGACCACCGAGCGGTGTTGCGGGCAACTAAAAAAACCGCGCTGCTGATGAGCACCGTGTGCGCGGTGACACCGGGGCACACCGATCATCGTGCCCATAACCCCCCCCCCCCCCCAGTACCGAGAGCAGCGAATCCCAGAGAGAAGCAGCAGCAGGCGACACCCAGCAGCAGCAGCGGCGGCAGCGGCGGCACGCGGGGCTGCTCCATCCCGGCTCGCTCGCCCCGTCCCCGCGGAGCTGATGTGCCAACACGGGACACCACCTCGCTGGGCTGCTGCTGCCGATGTTGTTGTTGTTGTTGCTGCTGCTGCTGGTGGTGGTTGGCCGCTTCTCCGACCGAGGGAAGAAAGGTCCCGCCCAAAGAGCACGGATCCTCCTTGTCCCCTTCCCCAAAAGCCCTGCGCCTCCTCCTCCTCCTACTCCCTAGGTCACCTGCATCGCCGCGAGCATGACTCTGTGCAGCGCGCCCTGAGCGTAGCGCTCCGATGTGGCGGAGTTGCGAGAGGGAATGAGGAGGAGGAGGAGGGAGGAGGAGGAGAGGCAGAAGGCTGAGAGCAGCGCGAGGGAAGGGGGAGGAGGGAGAGCGGGAAAATAGAGAGAGGGGTGGTGGGGTGAGAGGGGGGAGAGTGGGAGGGGGTTGGGCGAGTTAGCGAGAGAGAGAGAGCGGGCGATGTATGAGAGATGGAGGGAGAGCGTGAGAGAGTGAGAGGGTGAGGCAGAGGGTAGAGAGAGTGGAGAGAGAGAGAGTCGGAGGGAGAGCTGAGATGGAGCGGGAGGAGAGAGGCAGAGTGGTGGAGCTGGGAGAGTTAGCGAGGCAGAAGAGAGATGGAAGGAGAGAGAACGCTGCAAGTAGAACAGAGTGAGCGAGAGACGGAGACAATCCCCTCGCTGCCGCTACAGGCTGTGAGCGTCTGCACTGAGCAGTGAACAGAGCATGGCAAGGGGATATGGGCAAGCGCAGGGGGTGGGCGAGGAGCCGACTCGGGGCTGGCTCGCCAGTGTTCAATCTGGAGGTAATTTGTTCGAGTCGATCTACACCGCAGGCAATTATGATCTTGCAATATATCCAACATCTTTTTTTCTAACTCGTGTGATGCGGTTGCTTTTTGTTCTGATGTTTTTGTTATTTTTGCTTTTTGTCATTTTGACGACCAAAGTGACTCGATCGTCGACTCTTGAGTTCTCATCTGGTAAAAAAAAAAAATTATTAGCGAGTTGGTTCGTGCTTTTATCGCAGTGTCTGATTGACAAGTTGACTATGGTTAGACGTCGGGTTAGTATTGGGGATGGTGATTGTGGGGAGCGGTGGTGTAGCGGTTAGCGCACTGCGCTATGAACCCGGCCACCCGAGTTCGATTCCCGCTCACGACCAACACCAGTGACGATTATCTGAACCGGTCATGGGCCACCCCTAGGTCGACTCAGCCTAAAATGAGTGCCTGGTGTGGTGTAAACATCACCACTGGGGAGATAAAGGCGGCCGGGCGTGGTGTTGGCCACCCACCCCATCGTGTGCCGTGCCGGCCTTCGTAGGTGCTCGCTAACAGCACTTGCCCCAACAGTCTGTCAAGGCTACACTGGGGTATCTTTGTCATTTGTGAAGTGTTGTTGATTGTGGGGGTGTCGGTGATGGCAGGGAGCGGTGGCACAGCGGTTAGCGCCACGAGCCCGGCAACTCGAGTTCGATTCCCGCTCACGGCCACTGACACCTGTCCCGATGATCTGGACTAGCCATGGGCCTCCCCTAGGTCGACTCAGCCTCATACGAGTACCTGGTGCGGCGAGGTTTGAACGTTGCGGCACCAGGGATGCAAAGGCGGTTGGGATTGGTGCTGGCTTCCAAACCCTTGTTCGTGTGCCGTGCCGGCCCATTTCATTAGGTGCTTACTAAAATTGAATTCCCCAACAGTCTGTTAAGGCTATACGGGGGAACTTTGCCTTTGGTGGTGATGGTAGTGGGATGACGATAGTGTTGGCGTGCGGGTGGTGATGTACGTTGAACTTCTTTCGCACCTTACGTAGCCAACCTTGCTAATGTGGTGGTAGTGGGGGGTGTAATTCTGGCGATGGTGGTGGACGACGACAATGACGGTGGTGGTGGTAGTGGCTGCTGCTCTTATAGGGCAGTGCCTCTGCGTGCCACGCGAGGATGAATCGAGAGCGCGCCCTCTCCCTCTCCCTCCCTCTCTCTCCTCTCGCGCTTAATCGTCGGCTCCTGTGCAGCGACAGAGGAAGTACCACGCACAGCAGCCCACTCGCAAGCGTCGCATTGTCCACTGCGCGTGTCCACTCTGCGTGCAAGAAGACCCAAGGCTGCAGCTGCCCAAACTGCAGACTCCACGCAATGCTTAAACATACACCCCACAGAGATATATATGAACTCATATTCGTCACTAACAAAAATGAAAAAAATAATTATAGACGTTTCAGGCAATGGCCCTTCTTCATAGCACATACATAGCGAGCCCAGAGAGCTGGTGGCTGATACGCGTTGGATACTGCACGACCGTGGTTCTCTGACATTTGTAACAACGATTTTTGATGACCTCGTTTTTTTTTTAAATTGGCATATCAATAGTTACACTAACAGTAGATACAGTATTGAGAAATATAAAAAACCTTAAGTAGATCAAGAAATGTTGTGATGAAATACACGAATGTTATATTACATTTTTTATTTTATTTTGCCGGTACATTGCATTGTGGAAGATTTGTTAGTGTGAGTGCAAGGCACAACACGCTGCATAGTTTATATTTACAACCAAATACATCATCCTGATTAATGGACCCGATCTTGGGGCCTTTTTACCAGTATCAAAGTATTAAAAAAAACAAAATAGGGTTTTACCCTTTCTGGCCATGAAACAGGGGGTGTTAAAATGTTCAAACAACAAATATAAACCTTGGCAAGGGATCAAGTCTGCAATAACCACACACAGTACTTGAGGTGAACATGCAAACAAACATGCTCTGGTCATTATTATATGCGCGTTGTCTTTGAAACCGATTGGTCTACACTAGAGACATCCTTCTTTAGGGCCTGGTCTCAGCATGCTTGTTTGCATGTTCATCACAAGTGTAGGGGTGTTGTGGGAAGGAAACACACAGTGTGGGAAGGTAACACACAGCCACACCTTGGTGGCTACAACCACGTCCGCTATAGCCCCGCCCTCAGTAATGTATGGGTATAAAGGGCGGGGAGCCAGAGAGCTCGGGGCAGTTTGTTGGGGCCAAGAATAAAGAACCAGTGAAGAAGGAAGACCGGCTAGATAGACCCTGGGACTTCCCTGACCGCTGTCCTTTTAAGGGCTGGCAGGGTAAGCCGGTGGTGCGGCCCCAGAGCCCCAGAGCCGGAGCCCTTTTAAGGGTCGGTCTGGTTGGTGGGGTGCCGTGATCTGTGCTTGACCAGGGCCAGATCAGATAGCCTCCTCTAGCGCCTGTAGCTGGAGGAACTGGGAGCACAGGAATTAGGCTAGATAGCCTAGGGGGTGTCCCAGCGTGTATATGGGTGAAGGGGCCGTTACCCCTTCCGATGTAACCCTTGTTAAGTTGAATAAACATTGCTGCCTCTACTCCACCGTCTCCGTGTCCCGTGAACCCACTACACAAGTACTGTGTGTGGTTAATGGAGACTTGATTCCTTGCAAAAGGTTCCTTTTTGGTGTCTGAACATTTGAACACCTGTTATATTTCCAGAAAGGGTAAAAGCTAATCCTGTGTTTTTTCGTACCGGATCTTGTCACATTCTCTGCAGCTAAGCAGAAGTGAGCACGAGGATGGGATTGTTAGAGCCTAACTTTAAGGACATATGTCGGGAAACTTACCTTCCCCGAGTCCTTTATTATGAGAAATTGCAAACGTTTGTGCGTTCGAATCAGGAAAATAAATACAGTGATAATAATACAATAGACGCCACTGCTGTGAATGCATAAACTTGTTTTAACGTAAATATTACTTAAATAAAGTGTGTTTACACAATTCCAGTCGCTGCCAAAAATATATTTTACACACGCACACTCGTCACCTGGCACGACGCCGGTGTACTTTGCTTTACAGATCACGAACAACTTCCACTCTCTGGTGTCTGCGACGACGGCGGCAGCTGCCTTTCTCGAGCTCTGCCACTTTGCTCTGCCCATCCTCTCTCCACTTCCCCTTCTTCCTCCATCCTCTCTCCCATTCACTATCAACCATCCCCATCCCACGCCACACACCTCCTTGTTAAAAGGACGACTGCCCCCCCTCCACGTGCACCTCGCAAGTCGTCAACAACCGTCGTTAGAGCCACGAGGTGGAGGTGATTGTCACCACGGCGCTCGTGCCAGGCTAGGTGCACTTTAAGGCCACGTGAAGAGTCGAAGGCCCGCTGGCAGGAGGTCACGGAAACAGACCCGGGTGCCATCGAGTTGACCGAGATGACTGGCAGATGCACCAACTGTGCTCTCCGCTGTGCCAATTTATTGAGCCTCTATATCCCCGTGTCTCTTGCGTCATTGTCAACCTCATTCTGCCTTGAAGTGCTGCCCCTATCGGCTACGGCACACGTGACACCTCCAAATAAGCGCGCTGACGTCACAACACCCATCAAATCTCATTCCACCATTACGCTTCAAGGCCACCTGAATTATTTAACACATTTTTATACAATTCCTGCTGTATAATTAACTGTGTTGTTAATGCACTTAATGTCCACTTGTGTTCATAACAGGAGAATACCACGTGTGGCAGGCTTGGGCTGTGAGGAGCCCAGGAGATGGCGGTGCAGCAATGGATTCATGAATCTATCTGTGCGTGACTTTTAGTGTTGCCCGCCTCCAATGTGTAGCGACTCCGACGCACCTTTCGTGCTCTACTAAGAGCCTTTGCTGTGGACACCAACGCTGTCCCTGAGTCCAAGGTGTTCGATTGTTGACGCCGGAGCTTCGTCTTCTCTCCAACCGCCCCCTTCCGCCTCGTGCTCTCCGCCTTTTATATTCCTCGAGGCCCCCTTTCTCGAAGGTTCGCTCACCCTCATTTCCCTCCGCCAATCCTCGTGCTCCTTCTCTGACGGTTGTCAACCGTTACCCCCCGACAGTCCAGCCTCGTTTCCCCGCCTCTTCACTTTGCATTTCTCTTCCAGTCAGCTCAAGTCTCCGGCCGTAACAAATCTCCTTTGAGGCCTCCCTGCACAAATCAGAGGCCCCCTAACACACTGCTTTGACTGTCCGTCTTCACGCGTACCCCGTCAGGCAAGCGGTCGGTCTATTGTCTCGGACTTTACAAATGCTTGTTGTTGTGGGGTTTTTTCGTGGGGGAAAAAAATTAAATAAATTGGCCAAACAACTGAGTAAACGACTTTGATGAAGTGTATTCTCCTATATCGGTGATTCTTATTCTTAACCCGGGGTGCACGTTGCACCCGCTGGGAGTGCGAGATGCCCTTTCTGGGGGGGGGGGGGGGTGCGAGACACGGCCACATTTCTTTAGAAGGTAAATCATCGAAACACAAATTAAGCACCGGCACGTAAGTACAACTTACCTTGTTTCATCAAGCCTTGTGTAGTTATCAACATGATTGTTTTTTTACGATTGAGAACCAAAAGGGTTGGAAGGCTGCAGTTTAAGGTTTAGAACCACTGTCCTATAACGTGTAACAAGGTGAACGTGGCCATGCAGTATACATTATCATGCGGTGTAATATATACATAGCGTGCAATATCTCCCGAGAAAGAATGATTCTCTTGCCTCCCGACAACAACTAAAAAATTGCACTGGGTGTGGGGTTTCCCCGACAAATGAATGACATATTAACATATATTGAAATCAAATCATAAGTGCAAATAATTGACCAAAAAAAAAACCTCGCTGAGTCTCAAGACTCCTGCTAATGTGTAATGTTTGGCCAATTCTATTGATGAGTGAAACGAGGGAGGAGAGCAGAGTGACCGTAGGAAACCCACGCATGCGAACGGGGGTAGCGCTCAACACTGCCACCTGCTGGTGTATTCACGTGTAGGAGCACGTGGCAATTCCTCGCCGTCACTCTGTTCAAGTGCTCGACCGGTATCAACGCTGCTGAACTCCAAAGATCCGGCGAGGTGGGTGCTCTCGCGGTGATTGAGGAGGACTCTTTACTTTTATCCTCAAGAGGCACACTTTGTTGCAAAATAGGAGCGACAGAAAGTTGTCCTGTCCGTTTTTGTTTACGTTTCTTGACAGACCCAGATTCATACGTCCGGTATTGGTTAGGAATTAATCTTTGCAGAAATTGATTTTAGGAGATGTCTTAATGGGGCGCTGCCTGTCCAAACGCACGGCGGTCGACCCAAATTCTGCGGTCAGCAGACACGGACGGCTCAGCACGATGACCCCGGCCAGCCGGCCTCCCTAACACACGGGAAACCCCGGGTGAAAAAAAAAAACAATCACACAAAGGCCACGGCGTAGGTTGTCGCGGTTGCGGTCTACAGCCTCTCTGCTTTCGATCGGAGCCGCGTGCCGTTTGGCACTGCGTCCGACGTTTCGCGCCAAGTGCTCTTCGCTCCCGAAGCGCGCTCGCGGCACGCGCAAGAAACGAAACACCGGGCCGCCGTCGCTGCGACACAATGCGCGGTGGCGTGCGGTCTGTGCCGCGTTCCGTCTTCAGGTCGCCTCTCCCTCCTTCCCCTTTAGCCCCGCGTGCGAGAGGAGGCCTGAGCGCGCCAGGCGGCTGCGGCGAGCCGCCAACCCAGGCTCTCCGACTCGCTCGCTGCAGCGCACAGCGAGAGTGCACGGCTGCGCAGCGTTCCATTATCGTTAAGCGAGACAGCGGAGTGTTTCTGCTGCGCCGTGTCTATTCTGTGTGCGAGCGAGCGAGCCCTATAGCTGTGCCGAGCGTCCTAGGCACAGCTATAGGGCGATGCACCACCTGCACCACGTCACAGCGAGGTCACTCGGCGATTGATGGTCCTAATCTTGACGTCCGTTTAAAGCTGAACCTCACGGGCAAGATCCGCAATGCCTCTCCCCCCCCCATCGCTCTCCCACTTAAAAAATCCGCAAGCGCCTTTCCGTATCGTATAAATATTCCGCAACCCCCGGTGTTTGTGTAAATACGAGCGCTGGTGTTTGCGCTGGGAAGTATTTTTTTTGTTGTTGCACATGATAGGAAAAATAAATTGGTATCCAGAGACCGTTGTGGCCAATTCTTTTGCGCAATAAGATAAAGCAATTTATCCCGACAACACGACGCAGGGCAAAATGCGCACGCCTCCAGAAGGAGGCAGTTCATTTCTCCACTGCCAGCGGTGATGATGGGAGTAGTTATTTATTTTTGATTATCTCACATCTTGCCTGCTGCTCGTGTCGCTTATAATGTAAACATGTAACCGCCAACCGCTGCTGAAACTCTACGGAATACGATCTCTGGCCTGACCCCCCGTGATCACCACTCGCCCCGCTCTCTCATAGCCCTCCCGAGCACTGCTGTAACACCGCGTCCACATGGTCGCAAGCCGGTGCTTCAGTACCCCCCCCCCCCGCCGCGCGCGCCGCCCATCGGCAGTTGCGGAGCGATAAATCGATGTACGTTGAACTTTCTTTCGCACCGTACGTAGCCAAACGTGCTAATGGTAGGTGCGGTTGAATGACAACAAAACTGAACGCAAAAACGCGGTTCTATAGTGTACGCATGTCAAACTTTTTTTCGCACCGTGCGTAGCCAACCGTGCTAATCGGAGGTGCGGCGGAAGGACAACAGACTAAATACACGCAAACTATTTTCCGGAGGGTTAGCTGGTGGCCATCGAATTCGATCAGTCGCGGGTAGCGAGGCTACGGCGTCGCTCACAAAGCCTGGACGAGCGGTGACGTCGCTGCTGTTCGTTGCAGACGTTCGCGGTTCGAGCCCAGCAGTCGGCACCTGGTAAACACCGCGGGTGTTTGAACCTTGAACACACACGGTGCTGGCCGCTACTGCGGTGAATAACAAAAAAAAAACAAAATGCACCGGGCATCAACTCGTCAGAAAACACCCAAAAAACGAAAAACTTCGTGCAATAAAGTCTCATGGCCGTGAGCTTTTTTGTGTAAATCGATGATACACTCCGAGTGTTCACCGGTCTAGGGGGATGGAGACCACGGCGTAGTCGAGAAGCAGCAAGCGCGCCCGTGCCCGTGGGCGCGTTATATTTGGCGCAGATCCCACGTCGTTACTTGAATGAGATTACAGTGAGGGAAAAAAGTATTTGATCCCCTGCTGATTTTGTACGTTTGCCCACTGACAAAGAAACGATCAGTCTACAATTTTAATGGTAGGTTTATTTGAACAGTGAGAGACTGAATAACAACAACAAAATCCAGAAAAAGGCATGTCAAAATTGTATAAATTGATTTGCATTTTAATGAGGGAAATAAGTATTTGACCCCCTCTCAATTAGAAAGATTTCTGGCTCCCAGGTGTCTTTTATACAGGTAACGAGCTGAGATTAGGAGCACACTCTAAAAGGGAGTGCTCCTAATCTCAGCTTGTTACCTGTATAAAAGGCACCTGTCCACAGAAGCAATCAATCAATCAGATTACAAACTCTCCACCATGGCCAAGATCAAAGACCTCTCCAAGGATGTCAGGGACAAGATTGTAGACCTACACAAGGCTGGAATGGGCTACAAGACCATTGCCAAGCAGCTTGGTGAGAAGGTGACAACAGTTGGTGCGATTATTCGCAAATGGAAGAAACACAAAAGAACTGTCAATCTCCCTCGGCCTGGGGCTCCATGCAAGATCTTACTTCGTGGAGTTGCAATGATCATGAAAACGGTGAGGAATCAGCCCAGAACTACACGGGAGGATTTTGTCAATGATCTCAAGGCAGCTGGGACCATAGTCACCAAGAAAACAATTGGTAACACACTACGTCGTGAAGGACTGAAATCTTGCAGCGCCCACACGGTCCCCCTGCTCAAGAAAGCACATATACATGCCCGTCTGAAGTTTGCCAATGAACATCTGAATGATTCAGATGACATCTGGGTAAAGTGTTGTGGTCAGATGAGACCAAAATTGAGCTCTTTGGCATCAACTCAACTCGCCGTGTTTGGAGGAGGAGGAATGCTGCCAATGACCCCAAGAACACCATCCCCACCGTCTAACATGGCGGTGGAAACATTTTGCTTTGGGGGTGTTTTTCTGTTAAGGGGACAGGACAACCTCACCGCATCAAAGGGACGATGGACGGAGCCATGTACCGTCAAATCTTGGGTGAGAACCTCCTTCCCTCAGCCAGGGCATTGAAAATGGGTCGTGGATGGGTATTACAGCATGACAATGACCCAAAACACACGGCCAAGGCAACAAAGGAGTGGCTCAAGAAGAAGCACATTAAGGTCCTGGAGTGGCCTAGCCAGTCTCCAGACCTTAATCCCATAGAAAATCTGTGGAGGGAGCTGAAGGTTCGAGTTGCCAAACGTCAGCCTCGAAACCTTAATGACTTGGAGCAGATCTGCAAAGAGGAGTGGGACAAAATCCCTCCTGAGATGTGTGCAAACCTGGTGGCCAACTACAAGAAACGTCTGACCTCTGTGATTGCCAACAAGAGTTTTGCCACCAAGTACTAAGTCATGTTTTGCAGAGCGGTCAAATACTTATTTCCCTCATTAAAATGCAAATAAAATTATAACAATTTTGAAATGCGTTTTTCTGGATTTTGTTGTTGTTATTCTGTCTCTCACTGTTCAAATAAACCTACCATTAAAATTATAGACTGATCATTTCTTTGTCAGTGGGCAAACGTACAAAATCAGCAGGGGATCCAATACTTTTTCCCCTCATTGTAGGTTACGTGTGCCAGCGCCACGCTCCAAATTTTGTCGAATTTAAGAAATTGCTTGCAAATTATTCGAATGGGAAGCCAAATTACAATATCACCCTCCCACCCCTCCCACTCCCCTTCCCCCCCCCCCCCCCACCCGCCGCGGTAGATGAATGCCCGCTTGCTGGCTCGTGCTGCATTCACCTCGTGCCGCAACGGGGCAGCTGCCACTGGGGGAGTGGGGGGGGGTCTCCTGCCTGCTGCAGGGAGCCTCACGAGATGCATCGCATCGGTGGCGGCTTATTAATGTTAAAGTGGCGATGGTAACTGATGATAACGATGATATGATGATGATGATGTGTCCCTTGAAACGTTAGGCTAATGCATCCACGATCGGAGGGCTTGCACAAACACATATTAATAACGCGCTCGTATTTCAAGATTCGGACGCAATGTTCGATCGAGTACTCGGAGGCCCGGGGCCAGAGCTCAAAGTCATTCATACGAGAGCCTGAACAGGTGAGAGAGAGCCTGAACCAGATGACAGCGTGAACCAAGCGAGAGTCTGAACCAGGTGAGAGCCTGAAATAGGTGATAGCCTGAACTAGGTGAGAGCATGAACAGGTGAGAGAGAGCCTGAACCAGGTGACAGCCTGAACTAGGTGAGAGCCTGAACAGGTGAGAGAGAGCCTGAACTAGGTGACAGCCTTAACTAGGTGGGAGCCTGAACTAGGTGAGAGAGAGCCTGAACCAGGTGACAGCCTTAACTAGGTGGGAGCCTGAACCAAGTGAGAGCCAGAACCTGGTGGTAGCCTGAACTAAGTGAGAGCCTGGACCAGGTGAGAGCCTGAACCTGGTGATAGCCTGAACAGGTGAGAGAGAGCCTGAACCAGGTGATGGCCTGGACTAGGTGATAGCCTGAACCAGATGAGAGCCAGGTCAGGTGAGAGCCTGGAACAGGTGAGACCCAAGAACGGTGAGAGCCTGGGACAGGTGAGCCTTGAGCTGTCGCTTGAATGCGGGACGGCGCTTGGGTGAATGAGAGGTGCGTGGGCTTCCCTCGGACGTGACACCACCGAAAGGTAAGCAGAGATGACGGTGGTGGTTTCACGGCTTGTGGGGGGAACTTGGCGCGAGTGGTTTGACTCTCAGGCACCGTCGCCGCTTTCCAGAGCGAGGCTCGTGGTTTTGTTGTTGTTGTTGTCGTCTTTGTTGTTGTTGTTGTTGTCGCGACGTTCCCAACAATAACCCTCACAAGAACGCGAGCAGACGTTTTAAATAAATGGGTCAAGTAGGTAACATTTAGCACAAGAGGTGGGGGAGGGTGAGGATGGGGTGGGGGGGGGGAGTTTAAGAGGCACTCCGGACAAGAGGTCACGCGCTCTCGTCTGACAGTGTAGACTATTTTGAGTTCACAGGGTAGGCGGGGGTGCGTCTGCAGAGAAACGATAAATGACGTCCGCCGAACTTGCTCTCTAAGCCGGGCAGCCGGCCGCAGTTAGCCCCAGCCGCAAATAATAAATTGGTACCGCTTTAAAGTGGTTTCAAAATATTAACGGCGCCAATTCCTTTATACGGGCCAATGAAAGTGATTTAGTCATCGATAGTAGCCATTCGGAAGTGGTTCTTATTTCCCAAAAAATATCACTTATGGTTAAAGGCCCATTCGAAAGCACAGCGAAGCTTTGCCACCTCAGGTGGTGGCATTAAGTGGAATGTCTAAGACTCAGGGATGGATTGCATTGGCAGTGATGTGAGTTCACGCTTACGAGAAAAGCTTGCCCTGAATGCACCCGATCGCCATCAGATCTCGAATGCTGAAGCTAGCGGTTCGGCCTTGTTCGCACGTGGATGGGGATACCAGTTGTTGTGGACTTGTGCTGCGGAGTGGCAAAGAGTTGGCCATACGGCAATTCTTTAATCTACCTGTGCCTGTTATCCCACGCTGTGCGTGTGGGTTTTCTACGGGCATTCAGCTTTCTTCCACACTAATTTATGGAATTGGGTCGGCAGCCAAAGCAGGGTTCCCTCCTGAAAAAAGAAGAGTCTTCAGACGCAGGATGAGTTTTACCTGTGTACAGTCTTGAGACCAGGATGAGTTTTACCTGTATATAGTCTTGAGACCAGGATGAGTTTACCTGTGTACAGTCTTGAGACCAGGATGAGCCTCACCTGTATACAGTCTTGAGACCAGGATGAGTTTTACCTGTATACAGTCTTGAGACCAGGATGAGTTTTACCTGTATAGAGTCTTCAGACGCAGGATGAGTTTTACCTGTATAGAGTCTTGAGACCAGGATGAGTTTTACCTGTATATAGTCTTGAGACCAGGATGAGTTTACCTGTGTACAGTCTTGAGACCAGGATGAGCCTCACCTGTATACAGTCTTGAGACCAGGATGAGTTTTACCTGTATACAGTCTTGAGACCAGGATGAGTTTTACCTGTATAGAGTCTTCAGACGCAGGATGAGTTTTACCTGTATAGAGTCTTGAGACCAGGATGAGTTTTACCTGTATACAGTCTTCAGACGCAGGATGAGTTTTACCTGTATAGAGTCTTCAGACGCAGGATGAGTTTTACCTGTATAAAGTCTTGAGACCATGATGAGTTTTACCTGTATACAGTCTTCAGACGCAGGATGAGTTTTACCTGTATAGAGTCTTGAGACCAGGATGAGTTTTACCTGTATACAGTCTTCAGACGCAGGATGAGTTTTACCTGTATAGAGTCTTGAGACCAGGATGAGTTTTACCTGTATACAGTCTTCAGACGCAGGATGAGTTTTACCTGTATAGAGTCTTGAGACGCAGGATGAGTTTTACCTGTGTACAGTCTTCAGACGCAGGATGAGTTTTACCTGTGTACAGTCTTCAGACGCAGGATGAGTTTTACCTGTATAGAGTCTCAGACGCAGGATGAGTTTTACCTGTGTACAGTCTTGAGACCAGGATGAGCCTCACCTGTATAGAGTCTTGAGACCAGGATGAGCCTCACCTGTATACAGTCTTGAGACGCAGGATGAGCCTCACCTGTATACAGTCTTGAGACGCAGGATGCACCTCATCTGTATAGAGTCTTGAGACCAGGATGAGCCTCACCTGTATAGAGTCTTGAGACCAGGATGAGCCTCACCTGTGTACAGTCTTGAGACTCAGGATGAGCCTCACCTGTATAGAGTCTTGAGACCAGGATGAGCCTCACCTGTAAACAGTCTTGAGACCAGGATGAGCCTCACCTGTATACAGTCTTGAGACTCAGGATGAGCCTCACCTGTATACAGTCTTGAGACTCAGGATGAGCCTCACCTGTGTACAGTCTTGAGACCAGGATGAGCCTCACCTGTATAGAGTCTTGAGACCAGGATGAGCCTCACCTGTATAGTCTTGAGATCAGGATGAGCCTCACCTGTATAGAGTCTTGAGACCAGGATGAGCCTCACCTGTGTACAGTCTTGAGACCAGGATGAGCCTCACCTGTAAACAGTCTTGAGACCAGGATGAGCCTCACCTGTATAGAGTCTTGACACGCAGGATAAGCCTCACCTGTATACAGTCTTGAGACCAGGATGAGCCTCACCTGTATACAGTCTTGAGACTCAGGATGAGCCTCACCTGTGTAGTGTCTTCAAAGATTACTCACACCGACACATTGTAACAAGTCACCTGCTTACACTTTATTCACCTCTTCTTGCACCAGTTGTAGGCACTCCTATAACTATCTATACGGTCACTTGTGTTTTACTTCACCCCACTCTTATTTACCTTTCACCTCACTTATCCTGCACTCAGCAGCTCTGCTCTCAGCGACTTCGCATGCAGCATCTCCGCACGTGGCGTCTCCGCACACGGCGTCAATGCACGCGGCGTCTCTGCAACCAGCGTCTCCGCACGCAGCGTTTTCACACACAGCTTCTCCGAAACACAGCGACTCTACACACAGCGTCTTCGCACACAGCGTCTCCGCACGCAGCGTCTTCGCACACAGCTTCTCCACACACAGCGACTCTACAAACAGCGTCTTCGCACGCAGTGACTACATATCCATCTCTGCCCTCACCTATGCTCCCTCAGACCCGCTCACCCATCTGTCCCGGGCAGGGGGATTAGCCAACACCCGCCCGGCGACGGCACGAGGGCTGAGGTCCCGTTGACGGCTGGAGCGGCAGCGGCGAGATGTCTTCTTCACACTTGGTCCCCGGCAACCACTCCCTCTCCGCTCACGCACACATCCTTATATCCCTCTGCTAATTATCCGAGACCTCTCGTGCGTTTCTTTAGGCTCTCACCAGGCTGGCGCCTGTTGGCCCATCAATAAATCCTTATCTCCCATCTCCCTGGCAACACCTCCGGTCTCAAGTGCACACCTGGTTGACCCCGTTTGCACCCGCTTCTCCCCTTAATTAGGTGGCGGTTTGTCCGTTCAACCTCAAGTTGCACACGCCCACCTGTTTGCCCTCAGCTGCCCTCGGTTAACTGTGCGCACCGCGTATTTCACTCCTCTACACCTGATACAATCTTGAGATGCAGGATGGGCCTTACCCGTATAACGTCTTGAGACTCAAGATGAGCCTTACCTGTATTAGTCTTGAGACCCAGGATGAGCCTCACCTGTATACAGTCTTGAGACCAGGATGAGCCTCACCTGTATACAGTCTTGAGACCAGGATGAGCCTCACCGGTATACAGTTTTGAGACCAGGATGAGCCTCACCTGTATACAGTCTTGAGACCAGGATGAGCCTCACCTGTATACAGTCTTGAGACCAGGATGAGCCTCACCTGTATACAGTCTTGAGACCAGGATGAGCCTCACCTGTATACAGTCTTGAGACTCAGGTTGAGCTTCACCTGTATACAGTCTTGAGACCAGGATGAGCCTCACCTGTGTACAGTCTTGAGACCAGGATGAGCCTCACCTGTATACAGTCTTGAGACCAGGATGAGCCTCACCTGTATACAGTCTTGAGACCAGGATGAGCCTCACCTGTAAACAGTCTTGAGACCAGGATAGGCCTTACCTGTATTAGTCTTGAGACTCAGGATTGGCCTTACCTGTATTTGTCTTGAGACTCAGGATGGGCCTTACCTGTAGAAAGTCTTGAGACTCAGGATGGGCCTTACCTGTATTATTCTTGAGACTCAGGATGGGCCTTACCTGTATTATTCTTGAGACTCAGGATGGGCCTTACCTGTATATAGTCTTGAGACTCAGGCTGGGCCTTAGCTGTATCAAGGGCATCCTGGAACAGACAGAGACAACTATGCACGCTACAGGTCCCTTCACACGTACAAGCAAGGGTGGCCTTCTGTATTTTTAATTGGAGACCAAAATACCGTGATCAATTAGGTCCCCTCTGTGCCCCTTAATTTGGGCAAAGTGATGGACCACGGATTTTCCAAATTCACCGGCCAACACGTGAACAACACAGGAAATTAAAGAGCGCCCGGGTGCGTGCATGCACGCACACCAATCGATAAACCGAATCAATCCCGTCATTTGCAAGAAGGCGAGGGCCTGGACGGCAATGACCTGGGGAGGCCTTCATCCAGCAGTGAATAAATCATGATTGGATTATCCTAATGATGATGATGATGAAAGGCACATTATGGGGGTAGGGGTGGGGGGGGTCACATATCAATGTTTGCAACAGTGACCTGCATAGCTCTCCGACGCGTTTGTTGGGGCGTTTCACGTGATGCTCATCAGTCTCTCTCCGCCGCTAGTATATTTTATTTTTGGCTCACCCGGGGTGAGGCCCATTGGGCAAAAAAAGAAAACAGCTTCTTTTATTTATGTTTCTCCTTCTCAAGGTTCACATTCTAGCAGCTCCATCTGGAATAAAATTTCTCAATTGCAGTTTCTCCCCCGTTGGCTATAGCGAGGTTGGCTACGTACGGTGCGAAAGAAGTTCAACGTATGTGCATACAGCACACCTTCCTGTCCGATAAATGGGATGAAAGGAGGGCATGCCCGTGAGCTATTATTTTATATATACACACACTGTATATACACAATTTACTTTCATAACAATGATTCTATTTTTCATTAAAAAATACTATGTGTTAGAGAATTGCTACCGTTGGCAGGCCATGTAAAGTTTATTCGTTGTATTTTACCTCCGGGAAAATGGGCACACACCACTGAGGAAACATCGACAGAGACAAAGACAAAGATCCCCCTTGTAGCCTTAACAGAATGTTGGGGGCAAGTTCCGTTCGCGTGCACCTACGAAGGGCGGCACGGCGTACGAGGGAGTAGGTGGCCAGCACCACGCCCGCACGCCTTTGTCTCACTCGCAGCGATGTCTGCACACCGTACCAGGTACTCATTTGAGGCTGAGTCGACCTAGGGGGAGGCCCAGGACCGGTTCAGATAATTGTCACTGGTGACGACAGACACACGCACACGCGTGCACGCACAACCACAAGCCCCATGTGCTACTCCATGGGTTTATCCTGTTTTTGCGCTTGTGCTGGGCAGCTCTCCGACGCGTGCTCGGCACGACGTCAGACGTTTCGCTCCGCGTGCTGGAAGCTGTGTGAGAGACCTCACGCCGAACAACCTACCGCGTGAAACAAATCCCGAAAATCGCTCGGGAGTTCGCGATAGAAGTCCCCTTTTGCTCCGGTGCACCTCTGAACTGATCCCGCACAAAAGTCCCAGGGCAGGCACGTAACTGCTGTGCCTTGTGGGATATCCGTGCGATGCGTATTTACAATCCGTGCGTACAGGTATGCTGTGTGTGCAGACGGTTCGAACGATGCGTAGCTTGGATGATTCTCTTTAAACAAAAATCGTATTCGATGAAGGCATTCGCATGGAGTGTCGGTTACAGGGGTTGTTCGATCACACTTCACCCAAGGGTTCACCAACCAACACGTGAACAATGGTTCACCAACCAACACGTGAACAAGGGTTCACCAACCAACACATGAACAAGGGTTCACCAACACTTGAACAAGGGTTCACGAACCAACACTTGAACAAGGGTTCACTAACCAACACTTGAAGAAAGGTTCACCAACCAACACTTGAACAAGGGTTGACCAACCAACACTTGAACAAGGGTTCACCAACCAACACTTGAACAAGGGTTCACCAACCAACACTTGAACAAGGGTTCACCAACCAACACATGAACAAGGGTTCACGAACCAACACTTGAACAAGGGTTCACCAACCAACACTTGAACAAGGGTTCACCAACCAACACATGAACAAGGGTTCACCAACACTTGAACAAGGGTTCACCAACCAACACTTGAACAAGGGTTCACCAACCAACACTTGAACAAGGGTTCACCAACCAACACTTGAACAAGGGTTCACCAACCAACACTTGAACAAGGGTTCACCAACCAACACATGAACAAGGGTTCACCGACAAACACATGAACAAGGGTTCACGAACCAACACTTGAACAAGGGTTCACCAACCAACACTTGAACAAGGGTTCACCAACCAACACTTGAACAAGGGTTGACCAACCAACACTTGAACAAGGGTTGACCAACCAACACTTGAACAAGGGTTGACCAACCAACACTTGAACAAGGGTTCACCAACCAACACTTGAACAAGGGTTCACCAACCAACACATGAACAAGGGTTCACCAACCAACACTTGAACAAGGGTTTTCCAGCCAACACTTGAACAAGGGTTCATCAACCAACACTTGAACAAGGGTTCACCAACAAATGCTTGAACAAGGGTTCACCAACCAACACTTGAACAAGGGTTCACCAACCAACACTTGAACAAGGGTTCACCAACCAACACTTGAACAAGGGTTCACCAACCAACACTTGAACAAGGGTTCACAAACCAACACTTGAAGAAGGGTTCACCAACTAACACTTGAACAAGGGTTCACCAACCATCACTTGAACAAGGGTTCACCAACCAACACTTGAACAAGGGTTCACCAACCAACACTTGAACAAGGGTTCACCAACCAACACTTGCTTGTGCCAAATTCACAGCTTTTGTCAAGAGTAAAATTTTGCAACTCCTTCGAGGGAATCCCATAATCAATGGCCCACACACGTTGATGTCCCTCATCCTGTACCGATCGATTAAACGAACTGTCCCGGCTAAGGCTGTTTGCCATTTGTTGGGCCGTATAGTGGCTTCGCTGGAACGATGCACTTTTTAAATCGAGATTGAAAACTCATTTTGTCTACAGCTGCGTTTTGCTTTTTAGTTCGCTGTCTTTTTCCGGCACCCTCGATTAGCACGGTTGGCTACGTATGGTGCGAAAGAAGTTCAATGTACATCCACATACAGAGAGCCACAGACTCACAGAGACCCACGTAGAGACTGATAGACTCACACAGATACCTACAGACTCAAGGAGACCCATAGACTCACACGGAGACCCATAGACTCAGAGAGACCCAACATACTCGCATAGATTGAAAACTCTAGACTGGAAACGAATCTATTTAGAACTGCTTTTTGTGCTTAGTTGTCCCTCCCCGGCACCCTCGATTAACGCGGTTGGCTTACGTACGTCGCGCAAGAAGTTCCACATGCCTACACGCGTAAGGGAACGGCAACATTCGCACCCATCTTGTCACCACGGCCGCTGCGTGCGTAGCCGGGCGCTAAATCCGCGTCGCGACACAACCAGAAAAACACTGCAGCACTCAAAGCAGCGCAGCGAGGGCAACACTGGGGAATAACCTCTCCATTTTTTTTTTTTACAAAGCATTTACAATGTTAGGATTCGACTGAGATACGGGTGAGAAAAAATAAATAGAGAGAAAAACATTTGAAACGATCCAGAGAGTAAAAACAACAACAACAAAAATAACCCCACGCAATATGAAACATTTCAAAAAGAGCCCTGCTTTTAGTGCTTTGCAATATGTGTTATTTTTGGCAAGGGCTGTTGATGAATGTGGATTGTAACTCCTTCTCGTTCATTTGTGTCTACGCGTATTCATTTTATTGTAAAATCGCAACCACCATCGTGTCCTTATCGAGGTGGGCACAGCGCCCAGGTAATTATGCCGTTCTCTTTACTTTCTGAAGGTGTATCACGAAGAACGAAAAACATAAAACACTCCGGGCCATCAAAATCCCTCCGAGGACCTCGCTAGAAAATGTCTCCACCAAAGACCCCGGACGTCAATGCATTTTTTTGGGTTCGCTATTCTTTTTATTAATTTGACCCCCAAACTATGCAAAAAGGTAGAAGTTGCGAGGCGTCCTCTTAATGCTTTGCTTTATATTCGTCCGTTCCGGCGGGAGGAGAGAAACTGCAGCTTTGATCCACGCTGGAGCGAGTTTGATGGGCCGAGTGGCCTTTCCACGTCCCATAGCGTCCGTGACACCAGCATGAAGGGAAGCTGATGCTAAAGCGCTCTGTCGTCTGCGCACCGGCGAGCGCTAAAAAAAAAATACATTACAGTCAGCGTGGCATGAGAAGGATTTTTTTCTTCTTCTTCTTCTAAAAGGTAGCGCTAATATGTTGTAATTCCTTTGAAATACGGCAACGTGATTGGAAATGCCAAAGACCCAAGGTCAGAAACGGTAACGTTCGGCGGAACGGAAGCGAGCGCAATTTGAGCGGACGTCATTGGCAAACGTGGCGCGGATGAACGTCGGTGCCTGGCCCATCACCCAACGGTCGGTTAAAAGCTGTCGCTGTGAAACATTTTGGAAAAAAAAAATCTCAGGCGGGGGTGGCAACGGGTCGCAAGAGCAACCGCCGCCGTCGCCGGCTTTGAAAAATATATGTCCGTGCCACCAGTGGCGTAGCTAAACGTCGACATTTGTATGTATGTTGCATGTATGTTGAACTTCTTTCGCGCCGTACGTAGACAGCCGCGCTAATCATAGGTGCGGGGGGCGGATAACAAGCTAAACACAAAAATCCGTTCTAAGTAAATTAGTTTTCAATCTACGTGAGTCTCTGGGACTCTATGCAAGTCTTTGGGTCTCTATGAATCTGTGGGTGTCTGTGTGACTCTGAGTCTCTGGGTCTTTGTATGTATGTATGCTGAACTTCTTTCGCACTGTACAATAAAATGATCGAGGAGTTGTTAGTAAGTAAAGGACTTGTCCCTTGATTTTTATTCGACGCGTGTGCGGTAATGGCGCAGCCATCGATCGAGGGTGGAATTCGAACCGCGTTGTGTGATTGGCGCCGCGCTCACTGAAGGTGTCGATGCCTTCAGGGAAGTCGTGTCCTGCTGTAGACGCAACTGCGCACACTTCTGTGAGTCACTTATAACCGCTTTGCCGTTGCCAATAATGGACTCAGACTATTGTCCTATCATCTCATAGAGACCCTGGCACGTAATAATATGCTACACAGTGGCAGTGGGGGTCGCAAAATGCCGATTTATTACTAATAAATCCCAATGATCCGATCGAAATGAGGGATTTAGATTAGATCATTGGGGGGGGGGGGGGGGGCACGGTGCCACCCGACCCCACTGGCTCCGCCAGTGGCACTGTACGTAACCCACCTTGCTAATCGGAGGTGCGTGAGAAGGATAACAAACTAAACACAAAAAGCAGTTCTCAAGAAATGAGTTTTCAATCTAGACATTTGATTGAAGCCGGAAGATCCCCGATGATCAATGGAGCTCTTATTCACAGGTGTCCAGCCCAACCTGGGGACGCCAATTGTGGAAATTCACAGTATCTATGAAGTGTGCAGGCGGTTGAACTGCACCGGGACCCGCAGGGCAGGTGGGCCCAGCTGGGGGGGCTATGAGATCGGGGGGAGTGGGGTAAGTTGCAGAGAGGGGGTAGGGGGTTCATCTCATTATCTGCACCAGGACCCACGTGAACCACACCTACGCCACTGCAACTCACAATGTGGTTCATATACAAATGGCGGTGGGGTTGGTAAGAGCGAGCGTGTTAAGGTAGTGGCGGGATGACAGTGCCCGTGCCAGGCCACGCCACACCACTTGGTGGGGCCGTGCATTCCAGCTGTGACATCGGCTCAAGTGCATGGAAATGTTCGGCTTCGGCGAATGCGTGACACAGTGGATTGATGTGGGGCAGAAGAGTGACGCGGAGATACGTTCACACAGGAAAAAACAGAGTGAGCATTGAGGTGGCTGGGTGGCTCAGAGGTCACCCAGCTGGACTGCTGAGATCCTGTGGGTTCGAGTTGGTGATTTCTGCCCGGCCACCAATGGATCCGTAAAAAGACCAGACCAATCATATTACATCTTAGTTTGAACTTAATTGGGCTAACTTACAACCCTCAACATGTAAATTAATGGTTTGACTTGTCAGGTGACAGTTTCAAAGCCTTCTTTGGTTCTTTCGATAAAGTCACGTAGAATGAGAATAAAATAATAAAATAACACAATAAAATTCTCACGACGTTTCGGCCACAACGCAAGCGGCCGTCACAAAGCGTTGTGGCCGAAACGTCGTGAGAATTTTATTGTGTTATTTTATTATTTTATTTTCATTCTACGTTTATTGTGTTATTTTATTATTTTATTTTCATTCTACGTGACTTTACCGAAAGAACCAAAGAAGATGAATCCTTGCAGTTACGAAAGCTTTAAATCGAAAGTTTCAAAGCCCTCTTCTACATCGCCCATTCCCTTCCTCTTCCCTCCTCTCGCCCCTCCACTCCTTCCCATCCCTCCCCTGTAGCCATTTCGTGACCCCCACGTGTGCCCTCTGTTGCGGTCATACATTCCCCGGCGCTTGCACTGCCCCTACTCGACAAAACGCCTTGACCTAAGATACTCGATGAATATAAAATAAGATTGTGTTGGAGAGTGCGCCCCCTACTAAGTCCTGCTGGCGAGATTTCATCTCCCTCGCTTCGTATACAGTCGTTCGTGGGTTCGATTCCGACCCTGACGCCTGCTGTATATTTGGAGTTTGCGTGTTCTCCCCTTAGTCGCCTGGATTTTTCCTCGGGTCCTCCGGTTTTCCCCTTCAACTTTAGAAACCTGCGTTTAGAGTATTTGACTGCGATAAATTTCCACGTGATATGCCACCTTGTTGAGCAATCATTTGTGGCCAGGTCAATTCTGAAAAAGAGCTATGTAGCTCAGTCGGCCTTACCTGGTAAAATAGTAAATTAAATAATACGTAATAAAAAGTTCTCGTGATTCTTTTTTTTATTCTGAAGTCGGTGTCTGGTACACGGGGGCACAGCTGCCACGCGTGATCTTTCCGAATGGATTCTTCACTTCGTGACATGACACCCATTGCACAATTGGAATCGTTTGGGGAAAAAAGACCAACAAAAACACACAAAAGAGAAAATCCAAGTGGCCTGTGCTAAAAAAAATAAGAAAATGACATTAATAAAAGAAGCAATCAGTCTTGATATTTTTTTGCTCAGAGATTGCAATTAAGCACACAGAGGCTTCTCATGTGCACAGAAACCAAAAAAACTCAAACGGAATGCATGAGTGATGAAAGGGTGGGCTTATTACTGATAATTACGGGTGAATTGTTAAATTCCAGGCTCGCTAATTACGCCTACTGGGATAAGAAGCCACCACGTGGTAAATAAACAGAGCCTCTTTAAGTCACAGAAGCTGTAGGTGCACAACTATTAGCCTCATTAAGTCGGCGCGTTCGCTCTTCCCCTCTGGCGTGTCCGGGCCCCTGAGCACGCCTGCGGGAGAGGGGCCACACGCGGGCGCAGGCGCCACCGGCAAGCCACGCGCCTTCGCCAAAAGCCACATGTCACGCAAAGACAGAGATCCCCCCTTTAGCCTCAAGATACTTTTTGTGTGGGCAAGTGCCGTGAGCGAGTAGCACCTATGTAGCCCCGGTACAGGGCGGCACACGAGAGGGACGGGTGGCCAGCACCACGCCCGGCCGCCTTTGTCTCCCGAGTGGCGATGTTCCCGAATTGCACCAGGTATTCGCGAAATTCGGGTCGCCGGGTTCGTAGCGCGCAGCGTGCTAACCGCTACACTTCCGCTCCCCACAGCACAGACACACACAGGCACAAAGAGGCGTACGGAAATCACGCACACACACACACATATTCGTCAGTACAGCAAGTTGGTGAACCCGTGTGTTTAGCGGACGCGAAGCTAATCAGAAGTAACATCGGCCGGCCTACACCAAACACCAAGAACAGCAGCAGCAGTCGGCCAACTCCATACAATCGAGGGAGAAAGCGCAATTCTTCATTAATTTCATGAAGAGGCTCCCAGCAAGCGGAGCGAAACGTCGGACATCGTGCCGAAGGACACGCCGTACGACCGTGAAAACACATCGGGGAGCTGGAAACAGGGGTCGTCCCATCGACTGCACTTCCTCCATTCCTCACCATGCGCCGCACTTGGCCATGCACCGCACCAGGGACCTCCCCCCCCCCCAACCCCACAACCCTCCCAACTCCCTTAATATGAACTCCGAGGGGGGGGGGTCCCCAAAGGAGCCGAGCCTCAGGACGAGTCGACGCCCCCCCCCTCCCCCCCCGCGTGCACACGCAGCACGGAGTCACTCGTCTCGTAAGCGGAGAACTGCCTCCTGGCGGGAAGTCAAAAAGAGGATAATGAAGGAGGCAATGAAAAATAGATCACACGTGCAGAACGAGCCGCCTCCACCCCCCCATCACCACCACCACCACCGTATCGCATTTAACAACAGACTGTTGGGGTAGCTGCTGTTCGCGAGTAGGGCCTATGAAGGCCGGCACGGTGCCACTGACGGGGTGGTTGTGTCCAGCACGACCCGCCCGGCCACCTTTGTCTTCCCAATGCTGATGTTTACGCACCGCGCCGGGTACTCGTTTAAGGCCGAGTCCAACCTGGGGGGTGGGGGGTGGGGGTGTGGCAGGTACCGGTTCAAATTGTCTTATGGTTGTTTTTGTTTGACTTGCATCCCAATGGGATTTTTTTTGCACAGCGTTGAAATACGGTGTTTTTTCTGGAAGACTTTGCTGGGTTTTTTTTTTCCCTGGATTTTTCTGTTGCGTGTTGTCACTTTAGGATGTTCCTTGTTCATGTTTTTGTTTGTTGCGGTTGCACCCGAGTCAAGAGCCGCATGGCTCACAGGGTTATACCTAATGAATGAAACTGAAAACTGAAAAACTGAAAATATTCGCCACTGGTGTTGGTCGTGAGCTGGTATTGAAGTCGGGTCGCCGGGTACGTAGCAAAGTGCGGTAACCACTACGTTGTTGCTACCCTGTATACCGTTTATATGCACACCCGCAGACTTAGGACGCATGCCCATGCACACGCGCAAGGGGCAGTTGTAACGTTTTGCGATAGCAATATGGTAGGAACAATGAGATTGCGATGCGGTATAAACAATGAGATAGCAATAGGGTATTAAGAGTGAGATAACAAAAAATACCGTATAAACAATGAGATAGCAATACCGTATTCACAACGCTGCAGCGGCCTCACAGACCCTGCTTAAATTCCAATCGAGGCACCGATTTGTAAGTAGTGATTGGAGTTCGAAGGCAAGACAACATTAACCGCCGTGACCTTTGGTGCCACGATGGTGCGTTTCTTCTAAAACACAGCCGGCTGGTGGCTCGATCAAGACCACGGAGCGTCGTTGCGAGAAAATGCATTACTCGTATTTCGATTTGCACGAATGCAAATTGTGTGCGGTGGGGGAGCGGTTGGCACAGCGGTTATCACACTGCGCTCTGAACCTGGATGACCCGAGTGAAGTTCCCGGCCACAGCTAAAATATTTGTGTAGGAGGTCGGCAATGAAGATGACAATGAGAGGCATTCTTTTTCAAATTCTGTAAAAACAATAACCCCGCAATATTTCAATAGCCGCATTGGCACTGTGTGATGAAAACGACATCACGAAGCGGTCCTTTAAAGAGCCGCCGCATGCGGATCTGGAGCCGCAGGTTTGCCGAGTCCTGCTCGAGTAGCAAGTGACTTGTGAACCAAACCGGTCCAAAAAACAAAACCCACACGGCCGATATGGCTTGGAGAGGCCTTTATCCAGTGATGTATTGGCAAAAGGCGTTGAATTATTACGAACATCGATAAAGATGGTGTTTCATCTGAATGCTAGGTTAGAGCATCTCCTGGCTCAACTGAACTTGGACTAGTGGTCATCTCACAGGGCCCTAAAGCCAGCAGTGGAAATTCCACAATTTTATTACGTTGCTGGGCAGTGCCTGAAGGGTAAGTTGTCCACGAAACAGGGCAGCGGAGTTAAATTCTCGCTCGGGAGGGTGCAAACAAATAACGTTGGAAGAAAACAAAGAGCAATTTGCGATGTGAGCCGCGCTATCCAGTATCGCCTGTGTGTAGACTCCCAGCTCAAGCACTCCGCTGTGAGACCAGGCGTAAGCGTGTGTCCTCGCCTTGCCTGCTAAAGGAACACTCACTCTGGCGCAGTTGACAAGAGTTCGAACGCATTCAAAGCGCAAGGCAAATACAGCGACTGAAATCTAAATTTATTAACGGACTCTTTTACGCGGAGGCTTCTGCCACAAGAGGCCAGGCACGCGACAACAAAGATGAACTCGCCTTTTGCCCGTCCAAGGACGGGTGTATTGCAGTAAATCTGAAACTTGCAAGCGAAAAGCAGACCGCGACGTGATATATTCATTGCATCACTTCGTGCGCAATTTGTAAGGCCGCGGTGACGCAGAGCTATTTCGTTTAAAGGTTATAATCCCTTGTTCATCATCATGACGTCCTTTATACTTTGATGTCTCAACAACAGCGTTACGGAGATCACGTGACGTGAGGGTTCTGCCTTTGTAGTGAGGGTTGTGAGTTGACGTCGAGGAGGGGGGAGGAGGCGCCTCGCCCCCCCCATGTGGAGTGACGTCACCCGCTAATAATTATTAATGGTGGGGGGGTGTCCATTTGGAGGACGTCACCCGTTCATGATTATCAATGAGGGGGGCTGGTCGACGTGGAGTGACGTCACCTGCTCATGATTATTAATGATGGGGTTCTCCATGCGGAGTGACGTCACCCGCTCATGATTATTAATGAGGGGAGGGGTCCATGTGGAGGACGTAACCTGTTCATGATTATTAATGAGGGGGGCTGGTCGACGTGGAGTGACGTCACGCGCGGGACACACAGACATTCTTGGCTCATTATAGTAGTAAACATCCCCTGTACAGTCTTGAACAGACTATTGGGGCACGTGCTGATAGCAAGCAACTATTAAGACTGGCCCAGCACACAATGGGGGCTGGGTGGCCATTGTCACGCCCGGCCGCCTTTGTCTCCCCAGTGCTGAAGTTTACACACCGCACCAGGTACTCATTTAAGGCTGAGTCGACCTCGGGGAGGCCCAGAATCGATGCAGATATTTGTCACTGAACTCGGGTGATCGGGTTTAGAGGGCATTACGCTGACCACTGCACTGCCGCTGTTCCCCACACGTACGAAAGACAAGGAAAAATATCCCCCGTATAACCTTAAAAGCATGTTGGGGCAAGTGCTGTTAGCGAGCACCTATGAAGGCCAACACGGCACACGAGGGGGTGGGTGGCCAGGACTGCTGTTGGCCGTGAGCGGGAATCGAACTCGGGTAGCCGGGATCGTACGGCAGTGCGCTAACCAATACACGACTACACATCCAACAGCACAAACAAAGATAGATGTAAAACAGGAGTAAAACAGAAGACCTTTTGTTATCGCAGTACGCGTGTGCGAGGGTGGCCTGTGAGAATTGGTCGTGCACGCGTTCAAGTGAAGTTCACAGAGCAGCCCCTTGCCTCCATTACAATTGGGCTCTGCATTCTTCTAACAAGGTGATCTTCTCCTGGGATAGATCATGTTATCGTCCAATAACCCAGCACAAATAGACAACAGCAGCCGCCATTCACCACCAAGTGGCGGTGACGTCACCGCTGTGCCTGTGCCAGCTCAGGTGCACTCCGTGGCCACGTGAAGTGTCGAAGGCTCGCTGACTGGGGGGTCACGGGACAGACCCTGGTACCATCAGCTGACTGACTGAGATGGCTGGCAGATGCACTACCTGTGCACCCTACCGTGCCAACTCGCTACATTTTAGTCGCCTGGCGCTCCGCGCGTTGTTGTGAGCGTCGCTCCTCTGCTCTCCGTTGTTGTTGGTGGGCGACTGCCTCCAACTGTCCAGTAGCGTCCTTCATGAGCCTCCTCCACAGAGGCCGAACTTGACACCGCTGGTACCAGTCTTCAGCAAGTCCACTCAGCTCAACATCCTTCCGTACCGCATCGGTCTATTTCTTCTCCAGCCCGTGTCGCGCCCTTGTAGGCCCCATCTATCCGGCCAAACAGAAGCTGCGTGGGCCAATGCTGTGGTTGTGCATGCGTGGACGACATGACCCAGCCAACGCAGCCTCGCCTGCTGGAGGAGCTCACCGATGGGAGTGTACCCACGTGCACACGCACACGCACACACATAGACGCACCCGATTATCCGGGTGCGAGTCCCTCGGGAGGAGCATCAAAGCAAACAGCTCTTTGTTATTACACGCCTTTATTTAACGCACTCTATCTGTTGTTGTTGTCGTTGTTGTATCCTCAAATCTTGTAACTCAATTTTAACCCACTTCCCAAGGTGGTATCGACTGCAAACTTGGTATACTTATGTCATACTGATGACAATACTATATTCTATCATAAAAATATACTTTTAAAACATTTTTTTATATGTTATGTTTCGACTTGGGTCTAATTGTCCACGGTCAACTGACGTTGCCTGTACATGACCACGGTCCCTTACGTTATGGCAAGCTTCGGGGCCACTTCCTGGAGTCGTGGAGTTCTTCCATTACTAGCACGGTACATTTCATTAAAGCGTGATTTAAAAACAAAAAGTCTTTTTAAATATTACTTTTGGTTCTTTCGGTAAAGTCGCGTAGATAGAAATAATAAAACTAGATCACGACGTTTCGATCGCAACACAAGCAATCGTCATCAGGTGAGACAAACAGCAGGAGAACCGCTGAGCAGTTACCTTCGGCTGACTTTAACCGAAAGAACCAAAGAGCATGGATCCCTGCAGTCACGAAAGCTTCCAATCAAGATCAAACAGCGCTTCTTCTCTGATCCGAGGGCTGTGGAGTCATCGAAAGTGACTGACCCTCCACCCGCCTCTGTAGATGAGAGTTTGCTCACGAGACCCGCTCGTTTTGCTTTCTAGCAATAAGGCGAACGCGTGGCAACGTGTATCTGTCTCTGAGCCGGGCACGCACCGGACTTCCTCATTTCTGATCCTTGATCAAGCATCACACCCACCACCCCCTTGCCCCCTCCCCGAGTCATTCCCTCCAATTCCTAAACGTCCGCTCTCTCTTTTAGCAACACCACCGCCGTGTTTTTGCCGTTTGCTTCAAAAGCACCTGGTCGACTTGAAGGCAATGCTCCCCAAGTCACTTAAAACAAATAAATCAGTAATATTCTTTATATTTTCTAAGCAGGGGTTTGCCACCCCCACGCTCCCCCCTCTACATTTAATATGTGGCTATTGGCCAAGCAATATTTTATTTGAAAACAAAACGATAACAGCAACAACATTGGTTTCAATAAAAAACACAAAAGTAAATATATCTGACACTTTTGTTTTTCTCAAGACAAGAGATGGAGCAATTGGGGTTCCGTGGCCCATGAGTTGGTGGCACCGCAGTGGTCCCTGTGAACCTGAGTTTGAATCCCGTCCGCGGCTGCTAACATCAGTGGCGACTGATTTGGCTAAATTGGTCCTGAACCCCACCACGCCGCCGCCCTTCACCAACCCGCGCGTACCTGCACGATTGACACAGCGTGGGATGGCCTTCACCCAGCAGTGGATTGACAAAGCGCCGGCACATTTTATTGGAATGTGGGTGGAGCAGAGTTGAATGGGCTTTTTTTTGGACCACCTATGGACGTAAAAGGCAATAATAATAATGAAAAAAAAGTACGAGAGATAGAGAGAGAGAGAGCAATGAAGACTGGAATAATGCGCTAATTCCCTAGAGGGCTTTGCGAAGCGGGATGCCGGGCGTGCGGTAGAGGCTGGGCATGCTAAACGACAGCGCTCCCGGGCATTCCCGTGGAGAGGGGGGGGGGGGGGGTACGGATAGGGGCTTGGCCGTTCCTCTCCCGCTGGCGAGGAAAGCCGGGGTTAGAGAATTCGCACATCACAACAAAATTAAAAAGTCGATATCAAATAGGCCGATCACTCACGCAGCTGGTTGGGCGGTCTTCCACTCCTCCCACTCCTCGCCGCCCCCCCCCCCTCTCTGCCCCTTCACCCTCCCTAAAAGACACACGCGCACACACACACACCCGTCAAAACCCTGGCGTTGCCCCACAAATGTTTCGTTTGCCCTCGAGTGACCACAGAAGGCAAGCGCGCCACGGCCGATGCATTAGCGGGAGCGCGGTGGCGTTCGTTCATTAAAAATTAAAGCCGGCGATGGTGGGAGGGCCGGGCGGGCTGCCGGGGGGGGGGGCACGCGAGACTGGGGGGGGGGGGGCGCTTGCCAGACGAAAAAAAAATCGCAACGCTGCGTTTGTCCTCCGCTCTCTCCCCTCTCTTGGCCCAGTTCCCTGACGCGTCGCTCGTTTTCTCCCCCCGCCCCGCCCTCTCTCCACCGCATTCTCCCCCGATAGCCCCTTCTCTCTAGGAAGTATGTACGTTGAAGTTCATTCGCACCGTACGTAACCGACCATTGCTTTGTCGGAGGTGCGGCGAAATGCGTGCCTCGTGTATTGTGGCGTCGCGTGTCGTAGGCGTGGCCACGTGGCCCTCCCGGCGCGTTCTCGGAGCCTGCCACGTGTTGTTGGACGTGATATCCGACGTTTCGCCCCCACCCCTCCTTGCAGGGAACTTCTTCGGGACATTTATTTTTCAGCTCGCTTCTTCGGCAAAGACTTTAATTCTTCCAGAAATGCAATTGCCTTACCGCAATGACTGTCGGCACGTGGATCCGAATATCGGACGTCGTCAATGCCATAGCCACCTTTCCTGGTTCCATCACTTGTGGTTCTCAACCCTTTCTCATCTCTCGATATGTCTTGCCTTGTCATTACACAAGCCTGCGCGTCTCGTACCAGCTCACACCTCTGCGTTTCTCTCCCACTGCCAAGCAATCTGTGCTGTCATCGGAACCAGCAATTAGCCACCTTCCTTCCCCACTAATTTGGCTTCGAGACACCAGAATTCCATCCTCCCCTTCATCCTCCTCTCCAAACAAAGCACAGCAGCACTACGTGCGCGTGTGTGTAATTGCAGCCGGTAATGGAAGCGGCGGTTATTAAGCCTCCGTTTACGGCAGTTATTCTTAAGCGAGCCATTATGCAGTATCATTAGACAAGTTTTCACTTCCCGCATCTATTTTGTAAAGCTCTGCTTTTATTTCAATTATGCTGCCGCTGTTGCTGCTGTTGTTGTGGTGGTTGTTGTTGTTGTTGTTGTTTTTGCGCGTGTCATTTGTTTTAATTTTCATTTCTGATCTCGTTTCACAGACGATCGGGGTAAGGCGGGGGGTGGGGGGGGGCACGCGATTCTCAATAAAAATAAAAACGTGGTCGGTGACGCGGCCATCAATCGCGACGCCGTAATTTGTGCATAATTCACCAGCTCCAAGCTCTCGCACGCCGGTGCCATATGCCGCCAAACACCCGAAAGCCAGGCTAATCGAATTTTGCGACAGGGATTTCGGCACGCTGATTTAGTATTAAAAACAACAACAGAACGTCACAAAACACAAACAAAATCAAAGGCGCCCATTGGCTGTGAAGTGCAGCGCAAACTCTACCCAGTGCGTTGGGGCAGCGCGCAAATTCTAATGATCATTACATGACTGTAGGGGCCTGAGTCAGGCGCATTAACCGTTTAGTGGGGTAGCGTTCGTAAGTCTAACCGTTCGTAAGTAGGAACACAGTAATCTGTATATTTAAATGCCCCCACGCACACAAACACTCACTCCCAGCACGAGGCAGGTTCATTTACATCTCGTGCAGGATCGCTCAGCTGACCAAAATAGTGCCCCGGTTCAATTTGCAAGTGCGAGTTCGCGTTTTAAGTCGATGTAATTAAATTTCGATTTAAAGCTTTCGTGACTGCAATGATTCATCTTCTTTGGTTCTTTCGGTAAAGTCACGTAGAATGATAATAAAATAATAAATTGATAAAATAAAATAACACAATAATATTCTCACGACGTTTCGGCCACAACACAAGCGGCCTTCATCAGGTGAAGGGGGCGAGACTGTCTGGTAGGACAGCGCTGTCCTACCAGACAGTTAGGACAGCGCTGTCCTACCAGACAGTCTCGCCCCCTTCACCTGATGAAGGCCGCTTGTGTTGTGGCCGAAACGTCGTGAGAATATTATTGTGTTATTTTATTTTATCAATTTATTATTTTATTATCATTCTACGTGACTTTACCGAAAGAACCAAAGATCGATGTAATTAATGCATAAATAAATATTTCATGGAAGCTGGTTCGTAAGTGCGGGTGTTCGCTAGTCGGGTGTACGTAAGTCGATGACTATCTGTACTGGGTTATTAAAGCTGCCAAATGGGACGCATGGGGAGTAATCTGGCAACTCCTCCCTGTCGGGCCCGCCCACATTTTTATAGCCACGCCTACTCAGCCACTCGCCCGCTGCCGCACAGTGGAGCAGGCCTCCTTGCTCCGCCTGATTATTGGCCCGACTGCTCAGATGCCCGCCTCCTTCCCTGCCAGTCCCGCCCACTATTCAGGTAGCTCCACCCTCTGCCTGCATCATGGGTCCAAAACATTGTGTCAGAACATTTCATATTGAGGATAATATCCCGGGTTTCACAACGCTTCTGCTGACACTCACACTGGGACAGAGTTGAAATTGGATTTATGAAGAGTGTTACATGTATTCATCATCATCATCAGCCACGGTCAATCCACTGCTCGATGAAGGTCTCCACAATCCACCACCTTGTCTCATTATTCTATATCATAATAATGCAGTGGGTATTCAATTGTCCGGCGCGCGATTATCCGGCTTCCAACATTGTCCGGTGGTCACGGGCCGATCTGGCGAAACCGGCAAACCCGCTCCAAAGACTGACGCACTACATAGAATGATTTAAACAATGGAAATACTACACTTTATACATTTTTCATGACTAACGACGCCAGTAAATGTAATAAGAATCCACGCAGCGCTTGCACGCAAGCTGATTTAATTGCTCATTCCCCCTTGGTGGACATCCTCCGGGCACGTTGAGTTCCTTGGCCGCCACTCCGTCATTATTCCCGACCCTCTCCCATCATTCATCTGGCGACGTGTCCTGCCCTAGCCCACTTATATTCCGTGTTATTAGCTAACAGCACCATACCGACATTTCCACGGCGTCAGTGCGTGCTACCTCCTGCGACGCGGGAAGAACACGGTCATTAACAAAATAATCGAGAGAGAGAGCGAGAACGAGAGCGAGAAAAAATGTGCACAACGTAAGCACAGAGAAGAAGACGCAGGCTCGGAATCGATCTTCTCAGTACCTGCAAATGGCAAGGTGAAATTCGCAACGAAATGTACGTTTGTATTATATTTCATTCTACAAGAACGGCGCGGCCTTTCACGCGGCGCTCCTGTTAAAGTGTCTCTCTCTCTCTCTCGGATCCGGGCAAATTTCGCGAGTCAGTCGACGCAGCGAACGTTGTGAGCCGGCTGCTGGATATTGGCCCGTCATAGGCTCACGACGAATAGCAAACTTCACGCGTGGGAATGGCCACTCATCGGCTTTCGGGGTTTCGTGGAGAGACGAAGAGGGAGGAGGTACGCTTGGATTGTCGAGCGCACGCTGGTCTAGGGCATTATTCAAACTTGACATGTAGTAGGCTTTCGCGACCAATATTATTCATTTTATTTCTTTAAATAAATTTAATTTTATTTTATTTCTAACTACGTGACTTTACCGACAGAACCAAAGAGAATGGATTTCATGCAGTCACGAAAGCTTTAAATCAAGATTCAATATTATTCATAATAAAGTTTTTTTTTAGTTAGATAGCGTAAGTATAAATGTGGCGAAACCCTCCACCACCCGACACGGCCAATCAGTAAGGGATTTGTCACGTGAACAAAATGTCAAACAGTTACTACTTCAATCCACCGGTGTGTTGAAGAGTGAATCCACAATATTTACAATCTGAGTACGACGTTTCGCTGTTAAATTACATCCAAACCCAAAACCTTTATGATCATTCAAACTGTTACTAAATATAACGCCGTGTAAGGGGACAGAAACAACGCATCAATGTGGCTTCTGTCGATGAAAAAAAAACCGGCACGGTGGTGTACGTTTACTTAAATCTTACTTTGCCGCGTTTTCTTGAAAAAAGGGGTCTAGCAAAGGAGACGAATAGGGCCTTTGATGAAGGATGCAAATTTAGCTTTGAAACGAAAAAGAGGTACGCGTTTCACTTGAAATGCTTTTATCGTGCACGTTGGTTGTTTCTGGCGCGTACACAATATGAATTACGTAATATTTAATTATGCATCCATTAGCTTGAGTAAAACAAGTATTTTTGTTAATGTAAGGTCTATCACCGAGATGCCAAATGCACTCTAATGTGAAAATAACCTTTACGTTCTGGAATTGACTCGTGCGGGTCTCTCTATGAATTGTCTTTACATTCACCTATTGTGTAAGATCATCTCAATTCCCCCTTTCTCCTCTATCAATGCAAGATTAAAGACAAGCCACACTGCGACCATAGCCATGCAACCCAGGCTTTGGACAATTAATCAAAAGCCCACTGTGGCAGTCTGCGCTCCTTCAACGGAGGACGAAGAAGAACTGTGAAACGACACGAACTGCCTCTTTCTTTCTCTCATGAAGCCCCTTCGTGACATGCAGACCTCGATATTGGCATTTAGCTCCGGGAGATATTGTCAAATGCAACAATAGAACAGAATTCCCCCCTCTGGCCAGCGGAAATTTACCTTTCGTTCCCTACTCTAACAAAACAATAAAACCTCCTCATATTCTCGAGATCCTACAAATCAAAATCTGTTTTGTATATATACAAATCAGCAAAATAAACAAGACGTGCAAGACACCAATCCCACACCAAACACCGTGCAAATAATACGCAAGTACGTGTCCAGCCATTTTGTCAATCCACTGCTGAATGATGGTCTCCACACACCGTGCAGGTTGCGTTTCTTGTTTGCTTGTTTAACCATACTTCACCACGCGGGTCAGTGCGGCATTGGCGAAGGAAGTAAGCGTAGGCGCGGGGACACATAAGTACAGTACAACAGCTGAATTTGTCGCATTGCCCTCTGTTGCCCGGGCACATGTCCTCCTGTCACACCTTGCGGATGCCCCCCCCATTCAAGTGTTGAACCAGAGCCGTAACCCTGCTCAGCTTCCGAGATCATTGGTCAAATTCATCCCTCCACAGTACGTATATATATTCCGTATATAAAATAATCTGTGCCATGTGTCTTCATTTGTGACAACGCTTTGAGCACTCTGCCATAATCACTCGGTTGGCAGGATCGCGGGGAGCTGATAAGCAGGGCGCGTGTCAGCCACTTGATGTCCCATAGACGGCACGTGACTTAGGCTAATGTCCATTCCCATTAGCGAGTTGGTGGGGATGAAAGGGGGGGCGGGTGCCTTTACGGAATGAAGATTCCCTCTATTCCTCGCAGTACCCGGGGGGACGAATCAATTGACAGCAAGACTCTCTTTCGTATGGTATTTGAAAAGTAAATTGTGGAACATCGTACAGCCGTGTGTTGAGTCTGGGTTATCCATTCATCGGCGTCAGAAGTTGCTTGATGAGGTGCGTCCGCGGCTCACCTCGTGTTGTGTAAGCGGGTTAATGGGAGAGCGGTCGGTCACGGAACGAACGGATCACACCTCACCGCATTCTTTCATCCGCCCTGCACAGCAGACCATTGATTTGCTACGCGGGCTGAAGCCATGCGGCTCATCGGCGAATCTCGATGAATTCCTTGTTCGGGATGTCGCAGGTCATGCAGCTTTGACGCCACTGATCTCCAGCGCCCTTCTTGGCTATCAGAATAGTAATATTAGTAGTAGTAATAATAATAGTAAACACGATTAATATGCGTTCAGAAAGTGACATGATAGACGGAAGTGGGGGGGGGGGGGGGGGCTCTTCGGTTAACTAATCACTTCATCTGTCGGTTCAATTTAAATCGACTAATTTAATAAACAAAGTAATCGCTGAGAGAAACAAACAACAACAAAAGGTTCACGCGTGACACTAGACAGGAAGTGACGAGCGGGGCCTTGTGACGTCATAGACATCGTCGGCCGCGGCCACGCTGGGCGCGTCTTGTACGAGGCGCGGTGTCGGAGGAGGCCATGGATTTTAAAAGTACGCAACTGTAATTGACCACGTGACCAAGTAGTCGGTTAGGAGTTTGAGTCACTTAACCGACCGCTGTGCTCGTCCCAGCTCGAAAATGAAATCCATTTGCCAAGATGCGGCCTGGGACAAAAGGCATAAATACATAGGTTTGATTTAAAAAAAAAGTAGTTGTACTTACTTGCCCGTGCTATTTGGGCGTTTCGATGCTTCGCCTTCTGGCCGTGTCTCGCGCCCCCATGAGGAAGGGCACGTCCGCACCCGCAGGGGGTGCAGCGTGCACCCCAGGTGAAGCAGCAGAAGGAGGACCCCTGCTTTAGACGTTAGCGAAAGCCAGAGCGGTGGGCGCGTAGGCGCCGCGGAAGCGCCAGTGGCGGCGTTCGCGTTTTGCCGATGCGGGCCGCGTCGCGCGCCGCCTGGCCGCACAGCCACTTAGAGGCAGCCACTTACACGCATGGACAGTTACGCACGTGAGCACTTGCTATTCATTTTGGACGGGGGTTTTTCAACGTATTTTTTTTTGTACCAGGACAAAGACGACAAAGATCCCCCGTATAGCCTTCGTAGACTGTTGGGGCAAGTGCGGTTGGCGGGTAGCAACTATGAAGACAGGCACGGCACACGAGGGGGGGGGGGTGGGTTGCCAGCAGCACGCCCGGCCGCCTTTGTCTCCCCAGTAGCGGTGGTTACACACCGCACCAGATACTCATTTGAGGTTGACACACACACGCGCGGTGACAGGAGCCCCATCAAGCGTGCTTAGCAGACGAACATTGCACGATTCACAAAGCTACCGTTTGGTTAATTAGGGGCTTCCAAATGCAGCCGCTTCTCAAGATGCCGTACAAAAATGGCCGGACACTGTGACATCGCTAGAAAAAGAAAACAACAACAACAACAATCCAAGGGGATAGGTTACAGCAACAACAATAGAAAACAACAATAAGTTAATACCTTAGTTGGCTTTGCCTGGTAGGATGGGGATGGTTTAGTTTTATTTGTGTTTGGGTGATTTGTTTACCGTTCGTGTTCTTTGCACTATTATAATGCTCCGTACTGTTTGTTGTTCTGACATCTGTGAAAAATAGCTTTACATCTTATTTGATTCCTCCAGTACAAATAAATATTCTGATTCTGAAAAAGGGACAAGGGCTTCCCTGCACTTGCACGCTCACGCCGCTGCTGACGAGAGGGCCCAGGCTGGACGGAGCCCCTCGGGACGTCTGTGAAAAAGAGCTTCACAGTTGATCGGATTCTTCCAGTCTGAATACAGATGCTGATTTTGAGAGTGCTCGGCCTACCTCCTCTGCTCTTAGCCCCGCCACAGGACTTGAACGGGGACACGGAGCCAACAACAGCACGGATGGCTTGGGGGAGAAAAGAGGTCCATACCACAAGGGCGGTAGCAGAGAAGGAGCGACCCCCTGGGAAGGTGGAGTTGAGGTGGACAACACGTTTAGAGAGATAGGCCTTGGCTACCATCATCAGCGACCCACACAATCACCCAACCCGGATTTGACCCTACCGAGGAAGATCTGGGTCCTCCATAAATCGGATCCGGACACACTCCATGGAAGATGTTTGGAACAAGTTTCTTCATGAATGGAAAATTAACGAGATGTTCAGTTTGTCACTGTGGTGGTGGTGGTGCGACATCTCGGATCGAGCGACACATCGCGAACGACTGCCCCCAATGGGATCGTTCAACGGCGATCTGAAACAAATCCACGCTGCTACTCCTGGAGCGGTCGAATGGATATCAAATATCGACGTAAATTTGTTTTATCTGTTGCAATCCCCAAGCAATCCATACGAAAGAAGAAGACTGGCGCGAAGAGCACATCGGGGAGAGGAGAGGAGAGCGAGATGAGAGGGGAGAAGTAGGCAGAGGCGAGTCCATGGATGATTATGAAGATGGTGAACACGATCTCGACGGTGATCTGGGATTGGACTGCAGAGCCGGTGTATCGCACCTCCGATTTATCACGGTTAGCTACGTACGGTGCGAACGAATTTTATCCTGCGTACTGTGCATACAGTCTGGATGCGATGAAGGGGCATAGGCGAAGGTGTCAGCAGCATCTGGGGGGGGGGGGGGGGGTGTTAGGAAGTTGCGAGTGCGAGAAATGTTGCGCGGATGGAGGTTTGAGGTCCTGCAGAATGAGAGGTCGGGACCAGTGGCGAGGCCTTCGGAGGTCTGGCACGCTCTGTGGTGAACGCGCAGCCCTACGGATCCGGCGTCCCGAGTTCGATTCCCGCTCACGGCCAACACCGGTGACGATTATCTGGACCGGTCCTGAGTACCTGGTGTGGTGTGTAAACATCGCCACTGGGGAGACAAAGGCGGTCGGGCGTGGTTGCTGGCCACCCACTCCCTCGTGTGCCTTTCCGGCCCTTACAGGTGCTCACTAACAGCACTCGCCTCAACTGTTTGTTAAGGCTATACGGGGGACCTCTGTCTTTGGAGTCAACCGATATACGTAGCCGGGTTCGTAGGCATTTTAAACTTGGGTCGGTGTTGATGCTGGAGCAGATTTTGCCAAGCGCAAGGAGGTTCGTTCAGAAGAGCAGTGGGACAAGGATGGAGGCTCGTGAACATTGCAAGGGCTATTAAACAAACCAAGTAATACAGCGTTATAGAACATATAACTTGAGCTTATATCCGCACACGTTACACTTGGGTGAGCACCATCATAATTTGTTATGAAGCCGTCTTGAAGGCTCTGCTTGAACCTTCGAGGTGACATGGGATTTAGCAGCACAGGGATTATGAGGCTGTTGCGACAGAGTGCGGCGTGATTAGTTAACGAGCGCGTGAAGAACGCTGCCAGGTCATTATCCCAATTAATAATGAGCTCTGTTGGGACCTCGTTAACTTTGCGTTGGGGGAGGGGGGGAAAAAACATGTTAAATTAGGGCCACGTGGAATTCTTGAGGGCTTTGCTGCGATAGCCAGGTTGACAGGTGGTCACTGAAGATTGCCCGATAGACCTGTTAATGATTTGCGATTCAATTCAACGTGGGATTATTTTTGTGAAGAATATGGCGCAAATGTAGTCTACTATATATTAACAAGGGGTTGTTCGGGGGGGGGGCTATGTCGCCCCTCACAACCATTTACGGCCTTCGGCCAGGAATGTCACGAAAAAAATTGCACACGAACGACGCATTCACGCAAGCACTCGATGCCCTGTTTTGAAGTTTTGAATGAAACATATTTTGAATTGTATTATGTTTTGAATTAGATAATTACCCAATAGAACCAAAGAGTATAGATAATTGTATTTCTTCATTAAAAGCTTATATCATTTTACATCTGGAATACTTAATTGAAAACGACATTTCGTGTGAATTTCCTCTCGTCGTTAAGTAGATGGCCTTGTTGGGGGTTTGGTTCGATGCGGACTTTCACCCGCCCCTCTATAGCCCCGCCAAGCGTTTGTTGGCTTGGTCCCGGTCACGTGACGCACTTCAACCAATCCGTGCCGCGTTAGTCACATAATGACAGAATGACAGAATCACAGACATGGGTGTTTACATATATTAATTTAACAATATTGATAACTCTCTTTCAGAAGCTACAAATGATAGCTCCACGAAGTGGCTTGTCGTGTGGAAATGTATCGCAGCCAAGTACCATAGACGCGTGTTTATAAATGTGGAGGGTAACAAAAACCGGAGGACCCGGAGAAAAATCCACGCCACCACGAGGGAGAGGCACGCAAACTCCAAATATACAGCGGCCGTCAGCGTCGGCATCGAACCCACGACCTCCTGTATACCAGGCGAGGTAGTTAACATCTCCTCGCCATCGTGGCGCCCCATATCCCAGCCTCCCCCCAGGTTCCACACGTGAACCAATTACAATTATGCACCCTGATCGAAAATAATCGATTCACACAAGGCACGACGCGACGATTTTTATTGTTTGTTTTACAGTACAGGGTGGTTCAGACGACTTGTAACCCCCATTTAAATCTCTAAAACTCGAACATTTCGCAAGTACGGATATTTAAAACAGAAATTAATATGCAAAGGGAAAAAAACATGTTGGAGGTCAATTAATTGGGGGGTCACAATACATCTGGACCACAATTTCCAGTCCAGTGCATTGTGGGTGTTTTGTGGCGCCCTCTAGTGGTTGCTGGAGTCACGTGGACTCGTTACATACACCAGTCACAAGTAAAAAGCCCGAAAGATTCTTGGAAGCATGATTCGATACATGTATCAATGAGAATTAGTGATTTGCTTACCTTTCCTGTGCATAGCACGGCTATCTTGTGTGTTGGTATTGTTCTTTGTTGTAAAGTTCTGATCCGCCCACTATTGGACATCTGTGAAAAAGAGCTTTAGAGCTAATCGGATTCCGCCCCGTTACACTGCCATACCTGTCAACCCCTTATCAGTGCCCCCCTTATTGCAGACCAATTGAAACGGCTGCTCCCCGTATGGACCTGAAAACTAAATTTCCCTCTATAAGCATACATGTAAACCGTATGGGTTGACAGGTGCGCACGCCTACCGCCTGTGAACGCACCGAGCGGCACTCGTCATCGCTGTTCCAAGTTGAAACTCGGCAATGATCAAAGGTCCACCTTCTTTTCCTTAACTTGTGTAGCTGGTTCCCCGTTAATTGCTCAAGAAAAGTCCTTTTCCGCTCGCCAATCATTCACCCCCACAAACACGTCTCACCGCTATGCCAGGGTTCATATGACTTTGTACAAATAAAAAAATAAACGGCTTGACTGCTTTCTTAATTGTTACGTCGCAGAAACCGTGAAGAGATAAGTGATTATGGGACTGCCTTCATCCAGCAGTGGATTGATCATGGCTGATGTTGATGGCGACGTTATTATTATTATTGCCTTCATGCAGCAGCGGATTCATCACGACTGATGTTGACTTAGTGACCCCCCAAAAAAACTTCCAGTATCTCCAACTGACATAACCTGTACAGACAAGTCATCGTGCAATTAACCTAAGCTGTTTCCAGTCGCCTCGCTAATGAGGGTTAAGATAACAGCCGCAGGGGAGTGGTGGCGCGGTGCTTAGCGCGCTGCGCTATAAACCACCGACGACCTGATTCGGATACCCAGCCCAGGGCTAACATCAGTGACATCTGAACCAGTCTGGGGGGGCCATCATCTGCACTTACCGGCCCAATGAAGTATGGTCAAACTGTCACAGCCTTAAACATGTAGTGGATTGACAAAGGAGTGGGCGGGGGGGGGCTGAAATATATTATTTGTTGTTGTTGTTAAATAATTCATAATTAATGTTATCGTGACGATAGCATCTCGAGGCCGCTGCGAAGGGGTTAACTTGAAAAAAGAAACGCTTGTGGAGCCTGCGTCTCCCTGGGTTGGCCCACAGTTGATGGTCGTACCTCATTTGCCGAGCTTTTAAGCTGCCTCGTGTGAGTAATGACACCTCCCGAGCCGCCAAGATTCTGCGCCGCGCAAGCCCCACCGCTGTGTCCATTCATTAAGCCGCACTCCATCCATTGCCGCTCCCGGGCGCTGAGGTTTTTCATCGGCAAGAATTCAGCCACGAGGAGGGGTTGGGGCTTTGGGGGTTTGGGTTGGGGGGGGGGAGTTTGTGCGCGGTAGCACGACGCAAAGGGGGGCTCCTCGCTCTGGGACCGACCACAATAACCGTGGGCGACTCAGGCCGTCACCAAAGACAAAGATCCCCCGTCTAGCCCCAACAGACTGTAGGGGAAAGTGCTGTTAGCGAGCACCTGTGAAGGCCGGGACGGCACCACAAGGGGGTGGGTGGCCAACACCACGCCCGGCCGCCTTTGTCTCCCCAGTGACGATGTTTACACACCGCACCAGGTACTCATTTGAGGCTGAGTCGACCTAGGGGAGGCCAAGGACCGGTTCAGATAATCATCAATGATGTTGGCCGTGAGCGGGAATCAAACCCGGGTAGCCAGATTCGTAGCACAGCGTCGCGCTAACCGCTACACTACCGCCACCACACACACAAACCAGGTGTGCGTTAACCCTTCACCTGCACACAGTTATATTCTTGTTTCCCTTCAACGTGACTTTACCGAAAGAACCAAGAATATGAATCACTGCAGTCACGAAAGCTTTAAATCTGCACACAGTTGTCGAGGGGACATGTCACACCGACAAGGAATACGAGTTAAGCGCACGGGGTTTACCGACAAATCCTCTCACGTCATAGAGTCCCCGGCGTCTTGACATGCAGTTGCATTTAGACGCCAGAAATAAGTTAATAGGTAAAGGTGCAGCCCGGCAAAAGCTTGCTCGCGTCACTGCTGGTGGATGGGCCACCAATAGAAGAGAGCCAATCGAGAGGGTGAAGGTCTACTCCTATTCCACACTGGCCAAGGCGTTCTTTGAAGAGGTGGGATTAGCCACACTTTACTCCACCACACGCGACCCTGCTGATCGAAACAAGCATGCGATAGTTCTCACAATCTCTCTTGGCAGCCCTAAACCAGTGATGGCAACTGCACATTCCCATGAAGGGAGTTTGTTTTTCTCTCTCTCTTCTTCTATAAAGGACCACTACTTTTAATTGACCACAAAGGTGGGAGGATTTTAGGAATGTAGACACCCGTATGTCCCCTCAAGGTCCCTAAGATGTTGGCATGATGCAGATCTTCTCTCTATTCCCAGGTCGAGGTTTCGGTCTATGGGTGACCGATAATTTTCCCGTGTAGCCCCCAGGCTATGGAACGCTCTTCCACGAGATATCAGCGATCTCTCTGAGTTTGTGGACATTTAATAAATGCGCGTCAAAACCTATTAAAACGCATCCCTTTAGTTCATTTAGCAAATTAGTTGTAACACGTATTTAAAATGTTATTTTTATACTGAGGGTTTGCTGCTGCTGTGTCCTGGACAGCGCTTTGAGATCCTTGATGAAAAGCGCTACAATACATGGAATTATTATTATAAATACAAAAAAATGGTATTGTATAAACACGTAGGTTTCGCAGCCAATATTACAATTCATAATTTATTTTTGTGTTAGGTCACTAATGTATTCTATTGACGCATCGTCTAGTCATTAAACAAAAATAATATCCGAGAGGAGAGATGCTTGGCAGATGAAACAACGGCGAGGAACGTTTGCCCACCCGTTCTTAAACACGTTCGCAAAAAAACCAAAAACAAATACGAGGCAATTTAAAACGGCACAGGGGCAGAATAAAAACAAATGCTGCACTTTCAGGTTTGTTTAGGGTTAGGGGTAGGGTCAGGCGATTGAATTGCATTCAACGCGATTCCATGAACTCGCGTGCTCCAACTGCAAAAGCACCGCGTGGCCTCAGTGGAAAACCAGCGAAACATTATATATTATATATTTTTCTTCTCGTCAGCTTCATCCCGCCCGCCCGCTGCCCGTAGTGAATTCCAACACGAGGGGCACGCGGGTGCGAGGAGTCCCTGGGCTCACGCCCCCACCACTCTCTACCCTCGCCCGCCGATGCCTCCTCTCGGAGGGGCTTCTGACGCCAACAACCCTCTCTCAGGGTCCGCTTACACACACACACACAAAAACACATACACACAAACAATAATAAGAAAACAACGTTTACGTAAACCGTGGCCCTGACAGGCAGTCTCTTCACCTTTGACCCCAATACGCTGGCGAGATGTTAAGTACCTCACCTGGTATACAGGAGGTCGTAGGTTCGATCTCGACCCTGACGCCTGCTGCTGTATATTTGGAATTTGCGTGTCTCTCTCTCCCCGTGGTCGCGTGGATGTTTACTACGGACCTTCCCGTTTTCCCCTCCAAATTTATAACCGACGTCACGCGTTTAGTGTATTTGGCTGCTCGGAGTTTCCACGTGACAAGCCACTTTGTCGAGCTATCATTTGTGGTCAGGTCACTTCTGAAAAAGGAGCTACTTAGCTCAGTGGGCCTTACGTGGTAAAATATATATTTTGTTAATAGTTTTTTTTTTTAAAGTCATAACCAAGAAGGCGGTTATTATTATTATTTCTAACGATTGCTTTTGCAACGAAATGTTTTTTTTTGGCCCTGCCTTACTGACGAGGACCTTGACGCGTCACCGTGGTTGTGACGCGTCAACGAGGATGGGGTGAATGAATAAATAAATAACGACATTCATAACGAGGTGACTGCACGACGCCCAGGCCACGTCATCTCGGCGTTTCGCGTTTAGACGCCCTGCGTGACTAATAGGTAAAGGTGCAGCGCTGCAATGGCTTGCACCACGACGTTGCTGGTGGACAGGACACCACTAAGGGGAGCTCTAGAGAGTCGTTTGAGAGGGTATCGGTCTACTCCTCCTCCACGGCGGCCAGACGTCTTGGAATAGATGCGAGTGCCCATCGTTTACCCCACCACGCGTGACCTACTCATCACCTAACCGTACACTGCACCATTTATACCGCTGGGAAAATTGGGAGGCAAGTGTAGCGGACGGAAATGAAACAAGCGTGGGTTGGTTCTTATTTCCATTGGCAGCCCTGAGCCTTTGATGGCAATTCCACATTCCCATGATGGGGTTGTTGTGTTTTTTTTGTTTGTACAGGACTATCACTGTTTACTTGAGCGCAAACAAAATGTAGGCTAAGAATAGGTTCTACGCCCCAACAAAAGGTTCCAAGATAAAATGTAGACTCATTAAATGAACCATTGCAGTGCATACACACGTGGGTTTCGCAGTCAAAACTACGATTCACAATAGATTGTTTGTGCTAGGCCAAGTGATCAAATCTGTGACGTTATCAAATGTGTCGATTGTTTATTACTTGTTCTCAGATCTCGCTCACAATTTTTATCAGAAGAATTTGTTGCAGCTGCCCCCAAAGTTTTGTCTCCAACTAGTATCGTTTTTTTCTGGCATCCGCCATTTCTGTCCTCGTTAAAACTGACTCCATTAAAATCACTAAGGTTTACGTGTGATGTCATTATACAACACGATTGATTTTATTAAGCGCGCGTGTGTTTTTTGTTGTTGTTTAAACCTGTAATCGTCGTAATGCTTTAATGTTGTCTGCCGGCCGAGTTGCCCTTTCAAAAGAGCTTCTTAACTCAATGGGCTTTACCACAGTGGGAAATAACACTTCTGATTCTGATATCAAATTGCTCAACGCGGTTGCGAGGATGGCTCTTCTCCTCCTTACCGGCTGGGCTGGAAATACAATAATTGGCGCGTACATTGCTTGTACCGCGATGGTGATTTTTCTCGGCCGTTTCAGGTGGTCAAATGTGTTCTTGGTGATGCATATTTTCGGTCAGTTTTATAACGTGGCCTCACAAAAATAAAAATGAATCATTGCATCATCTATATATGCACGATATAAAGTGCCTACATGAGTGTGCACATCTTTTTTTTACTGCTGATGAAAATCGCCCTGCTGGTAAGGTTGCAATGATGTCGTTTTCTAGGAATCGTCTGTCCGCTGTCCAGGGACGGTAATCCCGAACCTCGACCATCCGTGATATAGCGGCAGGGGTCAGAGAGAGAGAAGCACACTCACTTTATTCCCACGGGGGGGGGGGGGGGGGGCGGACACAAGAAGTAAACAAACCAAAAACCCCAAACACACACGAAAAAATCTTAAAAACGTAAAACCGAAAATTTGAAATAAAAAAATCGTCAACGCAAAGCAAAATTGGCGAACCATTAAAAAATATATTAAAAGGGAAGCAGACTGTAAAGTGTAATGTGAATTTAAGCAAGTGTTCATTAGTATTTAAGGCGAAATTAAATGGGGTTTTTTTCTTTTAAGAGGCGTCATCGACGATGTTTTATGGCGGCAGTCTGGTCGGTGAGAGGAAGCCCTCTGGGCGACTCGACGGCGCACGAGGGAAGCCTTCCACGGCTCTCCTCGCCGACAGCGGCAGATGGTGGAATTAGAAGTGGCCGTGCGGGACGGATAACAAAATATCCATCGGGGGGGGGGGGGGGTTCCATCCTAGAGATCGCTCGGCGCACCCGGGTAGCTTCACATTCTTAAGGAATCGCCGCTCACTCGCGCACGTGCGATTGGGCAAAATCAGCTTATGGGGATGCGCGCGGAGCGTCAAGCGATACAAATCAGCGCGCGATTTGCAACGTCCGTGGGTCTGTCCCCGCCTATCCCTTGGCAGAAGCCGCTCTGGGTCTGTGTAACTTCGAGAGCGGCGCTGTGTGGGACCTTGTGCCGTCTGTGCTCGTCCATGAAATCGGTGGAAAACGCCGCAATGGTTGTACAACGGGATGGATCAACGCTCGGCACCTCCACGATTCAGCGAAGCTCTTCCCCACTCATCGCGGGGAGGAGCTCTCCCGATGTGTTATTGGGTTCGGGGTTATTACCGATGTATTATGTTTTATTTATCAATCAGGAATGTTGGTTTCTGATATATATGTGTATTTTAAAGGAACTAAAGTTGCTGATGAAAATGCTGAAGTTCTTGAAACGTTAAACATGCCGAACAACACGCGGTACAAATCGAAACGCACATTGGGAAGATGTACAGGTTACCTGTGCAGAACATGCACAGGGATAGATTCAGGAACGCCTCGCCGAGTCTTAAGAATTAAATCTGTGTTTCCCAAGGTGGCCTTTTAGCGTCCTCTGGTCTAACACTGTTAGTGAGACTAGGCTCTAAAGAAAGCTGTCTCTGGTGTGGACCAATCAGTTCCCAAGACAATGCACATATTACCAGAGCATGTTTGTTTGCATGTTCACCACGAGTAGGTGTGGTTAATGCAGACATTATTCCGAGCAAAAGGTTTCTGTTTGGTGTTTTAACATCTTAACGCAACTGTCTTATTGTCAGCAAGGGTAAACCCTATATTCTAATATTTAGATTACTGGCAAGGGAGGTCCAATGATGGTACATACTGCGACTCGTTTGGCCAACAACTTTTAAATATATTTAGTTTTGCATCTGGAGGAAAACAGCATGCCAGGAGAAAACCAATTCATGGTAGGGAAAAAAAATGAAACGCTCCATGGATTTCGTCAGAATCCCACTTGCAATACTGCCTCCTCCAGTTTGCTTTTAAATGGAACCCTTCATTCATTTAATGGTGCCACGGTGGCGAGATGTTAACTACTGCGCCTGGTATAAAGGAGGTTGTAGGTTCGATTCCGACCCTGAAGCCTGCGGTAGATTTCGAGTTCTCCCCGTGGTCGTGTGGATTTTTCTCCGGGTCTTCCGGCTTTTCCCTCCACATTTAGACTCAACACGCGTTCAGAGTATTTGGCTGCTATACATTTCCACACGATAAGCCACTTCGTTGAGCTATCATTTGTGGCCAGGTCGCTTCTGAAAAAAAGCTGTGTAGCTCAGTGGGCCTTACCTGATCAAATAAAAATGGTTTATAGTTTGTTCCTATAGTTTTAAAATATCATAGCACTATGGTGCTTCGTAATGAAAACTCCAAAAGCACAATCAATCCAGATCATCTCCACCTGCCATGTCTGTATGGGATACAATGTTTCCCCCTCGCATACAGTTTTTTTGTTCTAGTTTTAAATTATAATACCCCTCTGGTGCTTCGTAATAAAAACTAAAAAAAACACACGTGGGTTTTCTCGAGGTGCTCCAGTATCCTATCTCACACATGAACACTAATTAGGTGGCCGACAATATATTATTTATTGTGTAGAGGACCGCAGAGCTTGAACAATCGTCGGTACCGGCTCACCGCCTGGCTGCCATCCCGCTCGTCCGCTGTACCTCCACGCGCCTCCGAGTCGTGCTCTCTCTTCAACGGGCGAGCGAATACTCCGTGGCGGTGCGTTACAGATTGAATTGTTAGTAGATATTTTTTTTTAAATATCGTCTCAGACAAACACGTTTTAATATTTGATTTAAAAGACGCAATTGTACCGATAGCGTATCCGATATTAGAATAGATTTCCGTAGACAGGGAGCATACAAGGCACCACCGCTCATCATTATCATAATAATAATGTATTATTATTATAAAAAAAACAGTGTAATGGGATTGACCAAAACATCCCACTGCTGTAAAATAACCGGACAATCACTCAACTGTGATTACATACAGCAACAACTACGACCGCAGAACTTGGTAGGACCCTCTTGAAATAAAAAAAATTGAAACGTTCCTGGGCAAACAATAATAACAATAGTAATCTGTTTCTCCCACGCTGCACGCCTCGGGGTTGTCAGAACGACGGAGTTGTTCCAGACAACTCCGTCTGGAACAACTCCGTGCAGATGAAACATTATATGTTGATATATTTAGATAATGGTTGCTGAGCACAGGCCGAACGGGCCAAACGCACCAAGGGGGCCCAGAAACAAAAATCAGTGTTGAAGGTGTAAGAGATCACAGCTAATGCGTTTCTGCAATTTTAGCAAAGGTTTTGAGATGTAGGGGGAAAAACAAGGTTACGGTGGAAGGGAATTCCAAAGTAGAGCAACAGTGGCGAGGCAAGACGCAGAACGAGAAGGGCTTTTATGAGCTGCAGTGGTGGTGGTGGTGGAGATGGTTGAACACAGGATGGATGAGATCAAACAGTAAGTGCATGGTCGACCGAGTCCTTGACACGGGTGGGGGAATAAACGAGTGAAGTTGACAGGAAGGTAAGACGATGACGATATTCACAGACAGTCGTGAATCAACAACGTTTCAAACCCAACCTGCTGTTACCCTTGCAGGAGGGTGCATCACACAGGCACTATCTCTGCTCCGCCATACCCCACCTATAATGTCACCTCATTAACTGGCACAACGCAACCAGAGCCAATTCGGCCAGTGGTCACCGATGAGGGGTTCAATACTGCACCGGCACGCCCATTTATAGCCAGGAGGTGCTGCAGTTGGAGCGCTTAACTGAAATATTGAATAACTAGATTTGAAGCTTTCGTGACTGCAGGAATCACTCTTTGTTTTTTTCGGTAAAGTCACGTAGAAAATAAATTAAATAATAGAGGACGACGTTTCGATTGCAACACAAGCAGTCGTCATCAGGTAGAATTAAATTTGAGAGAGACAAAACACAGGCACGGAGACACACACACAGATACACAAGCAGAGAGAGACAACACAGACACACAGAGAGAGAGGTCTCGTGTCTGTGTTTTGGCTCTCTCTTAAATTTAGTTTTACCTGATGACAACTACTGGTGTTGCAATCGAAACGTCGTATTCTATTACTTAATTTATTTTCTTTCTACGTGACTTTACCGAAAGAACCGCAGAGTGACAATTGAATAGCCTGGTGGTGGTGACGCACACCGCTGCAATCATGCACTGTGGAGGGCAACGCAAGGATTCATGGATCTAACAAATGCTGCGAAACTCCCTTGCCCGTGGGTATTACCTAGGACCGATTCAGATACTCGTCACCGGTGTTGGCCCTGAGCGGGAATCGAACTCGGGTCGCCGGGTGGGTTCCGTACGCAGCTGCACACATGACGAGTCACAGCCCCGTGCCAGCGGGCACTGCCACGCAGGTGTCACGCGCTCGTTCCAGTTTTGTTGACGGCGCGGGATTCTGGGTGAGGGTTTGGGGAGAGATGACACTTGGCAGTGAACTCTCTCTCGCTCGTCGCCGTTCCACCCCCAAACCCCCACCCCCACCCCTGTCAAGGGAGAGGCCGCGGTGGCCCAGTGATTTCCAGCTGGAATTGATCTGGCGTGAGAGGTTTCAAACTTAAAATAATTGGCCAGCCCGCCGCGCTCACAGAGAGAATGGGCACGCGACTGGAGCCTCGCTTTCCGGGGCAGGCTGAGCGGCACTGCTCTCTCTCTCTGTTAACCCTTTGACACGTCGGTGTAGTGTGGTTGGCATGGCAGTGTGGTTGACATGGTAGTGTGGTTGACATGGCAGTGTGGTTGACATGGTAGTGTGGTTGGCATGGTAGTGTGGTTGGCATGGGCCCCTCCCTACTTGGTCGCCAAATGCTCGAGGCACCCCCCCCCACCCCCCGGGTGCAGCGGTACCGCCTGCAAGTCTCAAGCCTCGCGGGCGGCTCGACGAAGTTTCATCTCGGCCCCTCGTCCTTGACCCGCGTTGTCGGGACGGTGGTCCGAGGACTGGGCGTCAAAGGCTCCGAGGCCTTGACGCTGACGTCAACCCAGAGGAGCCGCCGCTGTCATCCGGATCAAAGTTCACATTGCGACTGCGGAGGACACTGAAGCCGCCACTAAAAAAAAACACATGGGCTGCGTCGTCCCACAATGCCCAACGTGACAGTTCTCAGTCCATGTCACCGCCACCCACGCTGATGATCAGCCCCCCCCCCCTCCTGCTACAACGCCGCACTCGGGTTTTATGAATTGAAAGGGGAGCCCCCCCCCCCAAGCGCAAATAATGTTCGGGCTCAGGGCCCTAAGCCGGCTATAAGGTGACCATCACCACCACGATGGCCGCCCCGGCTCTCGCTTTACCCCGGCGGTGAGTGGACGTGGAGCGGCCATAAATCACGCGATCGGCTTTCCGTGGGCGCGCCGTCGCCACCGCTCCGTACAAAACCACTTTCTGCGTTCAATTTCCAAAGTCCTTTAGCGGGAGAACGTGGTGGGGAGGGGGGGTGTCCGCGCGCGATGACATAAAATCTAACATTTATCCGATCTGACTGCGTGTCCATTTGTCTCGATTTTTGATCCGAAGCGAACGACAGAATAATGGATGACATAAAGAAGGAATCCATTTTTTAGGGCGACCCATTTAAAACAAAAAAGGCACGCAAAAAACCTTTCCGTATTATCCATTGCACAAAGCTCGAAGATGATGCGGGATCATCCGTACGGTACAGCGCGCGCACGTGGGTCCATCGTTTAAGCGGTAGTGAGCCTCCCTCCACTACCCCACCCCCCACCGCACCAGAATTGACTGAACATTTTTTCTTCCATTTTCATTTTTGAACAAAAGGTCGGCTCGGCGGGAGGACGTTAATTGAGCTCGCGGGCCGTGGCCAGGTGGGATTGGGTTAGGGCCACGCCACAGCGCCGCTCACAGAAATAATTTGAACCACGCTACCAGCGAAGTATACACGGCTGCCCAGGTAGCCGAGGCAGTTGAGCAGAGGTTGTACCTCACCAGCTGGTGACATTTAGAATCGTGGCTTGTATTTGAATTATTTTTTTTATTTTCAATCCACTGCTGGTAAGTCCAGGGGGAAGGGGGGGGGTGGTGGATGGGTTTGCTTGACCATACTTTACCACGTTGACTCGAGTGGGCTTGTGGCAGGTTAGCCCTGCATGTTTCACCGCTGCCAGATTCGTATCGCATCGTGCTAACCGCTGCACCGCCACTCCGCCCGGTATCGTGATTAAGGTTCAGCCTCACAGGCAATCCCGACAGGTTCACCGTGATTTTGGCCAGCTCGTGCGAGATCAAAACGGGTGGGTGGTAAGGTGGGGCGGAGAAGCGAAGATTGGTATTTAATTATTCACGTATTACAGAAAAGTAATTGAGTGCGCGAATGATTGACAATTTATTAACTTGAGCGTTGGTTTCATTCACTACAAGAAATAACCCCGAGCTCTAAATCTTATGTCAGTAAAGATCTCCAAAAATCTGCATCAGATTTTAGCGCGCTGTCGTTTTTGGGATTTGCAGGTATGAGCGGAGAAAGTGCAGCGGTCCGCGATATTTGTTCGAATGTGCAAAGTGTGGGGCGATGGAGTCGGGGCGGGGGGGGGGATACTCTGCCTTCCCATAAACTCATTTCAGACCCAGCTGACCTAGGGGGAGCTTCTCCCCCTCTCCCCCACCCCTGCCCCCCCCCATACCCACCCTTCCACACACAGCGGCTGCTTCAAATTGTCAGAATTGTTTACCCCCCCGCCCACCACCCCCCTTTGGTTCTCGGGAGCCCGAAATAAAACATGCTTCACCGAGACGGGGCCCTGAATGCCAGGACTCTCCAATGCGCCCAACACTCCGGCACTAAATTCAAATTACACGTGGCACTTTTAACGCCGCAGCAAACACGCTCTCAATCTTCAGTGCCCGGTCATCTTCCTCGCCTACTTCAACTGGCCCACGGCGCGCCACTTTGAAGGCGAATTTGAATAGCCGCCCTTCTGGAGAAAAGCGTCCAGCCTGTGAGCTGCATTCAGAGCCCCTGCTTCATCCCCCCCCCCCTCCCCCCAAACACACAGGGGAGAAGACAAAGCACCGGCACCTTCTGCAAACCCGCACGGGGGGAGGTGGTGGCAGGATTGGGGGGAAATCAAACCAAGAAAAAAGTTTTGGGCCACCGCTGAAGCAGTTCAAGGTGCGCCACCTGCCCCCTGCATCCCGCGCCACCGTGTTCATGAACAAAAAAAGACCGATGCGTAAAATATCAGTTCCAATTTTAATCCTATTAATTATAACAAGCTATTTTACAATGACCCACCTCTCTCTTATCTCTATAGTTGTCTGCAGCCACTCATCGCACTTCATCCCCCTTTGCATCGCCACATCGCTCTCAATGTCCCACTTTCATTCGCCTCGCCCGCGACGCTCTCCTCTCATCTCGCTCCACATTTCCCATTTGTCCACATTTCTCTAATCTCGCTCTAAAAAATATAAATTAAAATCTCTATCCTTTGTTTCCTACCTCTTCTGTCATCTCCCTCGGATTTTATACATCGTTGAAAGTCGTTGGGGGAAGAGCTAAGCAGGGGAGTGGGGGGGGAAGAGAGTCCCCAAAATAATTTCTGCTCACGACCCTCACCACCCCCATGGGGCAGCAGCAGCCTCCTCCTGGCACCGCCACGTGGGGCAGCTGTTTTGTATCCCAGGGGTTGACAACCTGCGGCTCCGGGGCGCTTCAAGGAGCCTCTTCGCGACCGTTATTTATGAAGGACCCGCACCGTCTCGTATTCACCACACGCACTGCGGCTCTTGAAATATTGAAGTATTTTTTTTGTTTTGTTTTCTACCGAATTCGAAACAAATGGCCATTCTGGTTTCTTTTGGTTTTGCCGCACCAGCGTCGTAGTCGCGCGGCCCTCCGCAATTCCGGGGGGCGTCGCGCGCGGAGGTTCAACTCGGAGCAAGCCACAATTCGAGGTGCATCATCTCGAGACAGGGAAACTCGGGAGATCTCTTGCTGAGATGATGGGGGAGGGGGGTCGCGTCCTTGGCATCCGGTACATCTATTCTCGGCGCAGCCGGTGGGATGCAGCGGTTGTTCGCAGATGGCCGACCGGCGGTAGTCGTGATTATACAACCCGTGCCGTGGGGATCGGTGGGAGGGGGGGTTGTTGGGGGGGGGGGGGGGCGGTCGGGCAGGGCATCGAGGTCAGGGCTGATGTGCCGCATGCCCCCGGACCTCTCGAGACGGCCGATCACTTCCAGCGCCGACTGCCGGCTAGACGGGCGGCTGCTGTGGTTTCACGCCCCCTCGCCCCCCCCCCCCCAGCGCCTGACACACAACTTACATTAGGGGCCGTCCATAAATGACGTCACGCGATTTTGGACGATTTTTGACCCCCCCCCCCAGCCTCGTCACACGGCGTCAATAAAAGTCAGACCCCCCCCCCCCTCAAATATGACGTCACGAAGCTATGCCACCCCCCCCCCCAAAAAAAAAAACATGCTTCAAATCGCTTTAAACTATTGCCATTGTAGTGTGGCTCTGCACTCTGATGCTGTAGGAGAAAACATTTATTTAAACGTCTATTTAATTAAGTAGAACGTGTTGTCTATATTTATTTAAAGTTGTGCATTTTGATGTGACGTCACATTTCTCAACCCCCCCCCCACTCGTCACACATCGTCACAAATGTCTGACCCCCCCCCCTAGGTGCGTGACGTCACTTATGGACGGCCCCATAGCACAAGAAGGCATCTGCGATACCAATACTTGATCCAATAGGGAACCGTAAGCAACACGTGGAGTTTAAAGATGTTCGCTGTTTGAGTAGCAAGACAACGCCATTCAACTGCTTCACAGTCAAATATTTAAGTAAATGGAATGAGAGCACACCAGGCAGATAATAATAATACTTTCACCTCTATGTTATAAGGCGCTTTTCGTATTGAAGAATATCAGTGCGCTTACTTAAAAATAAAACTCACAAGCATAGATAGAATCTAAGCGAAATAGAAAGCTGATAATAACATCAATAACTACATTTTAATTTAAAGCTTTCGTGACTGCAGGGATTCATATGCTTGGTTCTTTCGGTAAAGTCACGTAGAAGGGAAACAATAAAATATATTTTTATTTAAAGCTTTCGTGACTGCAGTAATTCATATTCTTAGCTCTTTCGGTAAAGTCACGTGACTTTACCGCAAGAGCTAAGAATATAATAAAATATATTGTTTTATATTTTTATTATTTTTTTTGTTTCCCTTCTACGTGACTTTACTGAAAGAACCAAGAATATCAATAACTACATTCGAAATTCTAATAAAATTAAGAACTATGATAAAAGCGAATAATTACACAGTAATACAATCAGACAACAATATTGGCTTTCAAAGCTTAAGCTATGGCGAACGCCTGCATGTAAAAATGGGTGCGTTTTAAGACTGATTTAAAAAGTTAAACAGGCTCAGAATCCCAAATGGACCAAGGTAAGGGATTCCACAATCGCTGAACTTTGCTACAGAGGGCTTCATCTCTCATGGAACATCACTGCAGTCTTGTCTTTGGAACGATGAGTCGACGAAACTCAGCAGATCAAACGCATCTTTGCATACTTTCGTATAATCACGGATAAGATGGTGCAAAAAAGCCTGGTCATGTTTCATGAGCACACAGTGGGGAAGTAATAAAAACAAACTCCTCAAACACGCCTCTCAGCACAAAGACAAAGATCCCCCGTATAACCTTAACAGACTGTAGGGGCAAGTGCTGTTACCGAGCACTTATGAAGGTCTGAACGCCACGCGAGGGGGTGAGTTGCAAGCACCACGCCCGGCCGCCTTTGTCTCCCCAATGGCAATATTTACACACCGCATTACATACTCATTTGAGGCTGAGTCGACCTAGGGGAGGCACAGAACCGATTCAAATAATCGTTATTGAACCGTGAGCGGGAATCAAACTCGTGTCCCTGGGATCGTAGCGCAACGCGCGAACCGCTCCACTACTGTTCCCCACACACCAATACCAATATCCACCATTCGTCACTAAGTGATGGTGATGTCACCACAGCGCCTGTGCCAGGCCAGGTGCACTTTGAGGCCACGTGAAGTGTCGAAGGCGACAGACGCAGGTGCCATGGGTTGACTGACTGAGATGACTGGGTAGATGCATCAGCTGTACCCCCTCATACACACACGCACACACACTTTGTGAAAAGCTAAATTTGTTCTGGATACTCCGGTTCACAAGATATGTATTTCTGCCCCCCCCCCCACCCCTGTATTTTAAATCAAAGGTTTGGGGGTGCCATGCCATAAATCTGGAAAAATTCATCCTTCTTCCTCGAAACGTGATTTTTTTCCCCAAAAGTATTTTACTAACAAGACGCTCCAGGCACACACAGAGGACATGAAAGGAGGCTGACACCAAATCTGGCTGTTGCCTGATGTTGCTGGTTGTAATTCCTGGCGAAACGTCGTATTCGAATAGTTAATATCGTGGGTTTACTCTCCAACACACTGGTGTGCTCTGCTAGTAACGAATTGGAATGTTTCGTTTACGTGACAAACCTTACTAATTGGCTGTGTCGGGTGGTGGCGGGTTTAACAACACCAGCACAAACACATTGCTGATTTCAGTGCAATGGACGCCTGTCTAAACCGCCGCGTGTTTCAATAAACTATTTCAATAAACTCTATAACCTCCTGGTGTCTTCCTAAGCTCTGATACCCCTGTAGGAGAAGGGGAAACAGAGAGGTGGGGGAAGGGGGAGTACCTAAATGCCCTAACGAATGCTCTTCAGAATCAATGCCCACTGGTGGAGAAGTCGTGAAGGGGTTTAAAGTTTGGTGGTAAGGCTACCTCCCTGCCCCTTAGTTTTGCGACGTGGATGCTCTAGAGCGGCAATTTTTTGACAATGTATTGGCCCATTAATCCAGTTCAGGACATCAAGTGCTGGTCGGTGCTTCGTCACAATCGGCGACCACCCCTGAGGACGAAAGACACCGATCCGGCAGTCTTCGAGTCGCCTTCCAGGAGAAGAAGAAACAAACGAAAACTTCTCTCCCCCATTGTATAGACAGCGCTCTCCATAGGTACCACAATCTCCCGATTAAGAGCCACTACGTCTTCCACGGGACGGTGGATCTCCGCAAAGTGCCACATTCTCCCCGACTATATCACGCACAGACTTTTATTCAAAACGTCCCCACCGTTGTGGGAGCATATTATAATCCGGAGAAAGAGTGCCTCAAGAAAGCAGTTGGTCAACTTTGGGTTTGCTATTTTTCATCATCATTGCCGGTATTATTCATCTTGTTGTGGTTGCTGGCAGCAGGATTGATGAGCGTATTCTCAGCACCAAGTGTCCCCCTCCCCTTTTTCCACAGTGTTGAGATTATTCATGTTTTTTTTTTACCCAGATGGAGTTTTGAAATTACCTGACAATTTGATGCATAAAGGGGGCCCATTTCACCCCACAAGCGAAACCTTCGGGGGGAGGGCGGGTGTGGTGGAGTAGCTGCGTGGGATTTTGCACGACTGCCAGAAGGCGTGGGCTTTGCACGGCTGCCAGGAAGCGGTTGATGTACGAGACTGAGCTTCAAGCACATCGAAAAAAAAAACCTCGACACATTCACCATCACCACCAGCAACCACCAGCACCGCCACCACCCCAGCCCCTGGACCAGACCGGCCGTCAATGACCACGGCTCATTGAAGGCCAGCATGTCCTAGCCATTAGGGAATCTACGGTCCCCCAAGGGCAGAGCAAAAGGGGCTCTGGATTAATGAAAACAACAACAACAACAAAAGTATGGGTGAACCTTAAACATCAGCTCGCTTTCAAATTATAATAAACGTAGCAAAGCTAATTAAAGATATGTAATGAGCATTCCATTGCTACGTTGGTCTGTAATCTCTCTTCTCAAAATTAGCATGACCTTAAACTGAGGAAACCCAGTGACTTACGCACTACTGTTTATGTTGAATTGAATACTGAATATTGTTATTAACAGCTTGCTTTTTCGCTTACATTTCGTCTATATTTGTGAGTGTCGTTTTATTTTTACGTACAGCACTTTGAGATACGTCAATACGAAAGGCGCCATATAAAAAATAGAGGTTATTATTCTTAGCATTGAACCACGAATGTGATAAATTAGTCGCAGGTTTCTGAATCGGACAGCCACGTAGCAAAATCACCGCACTGCCGGCAGACTGATTCCCACTTGGCGAGTTCACTTTGTGCCACGCAGAGACGGCTGCCACCGGGGGTTCCCTGCTGCAGGGCACCACGAGATGCATTGTAGATGGGAGGCGTCACACAAAACAAAGATGATAATGATGATGACACCATTGTTTTCTGCAATGCAAGCCACGGTTATCCAACTACATGATACATTCATCGTTTGCTGGCGGGCCACGTGACCTCATAAATGCTGTCACATTGCGCCATGCGTCACGACGTCACATGGCATGGTGTGTGATGTCACAACGTCAACATGTGATTACCAATGTGTCCCTCTCGTTTCTATGTCTTTCACCTCTTGCTTATCTCTCTGTCATCTCACCCGTCTGTAAATGTTGTCAGCAGCTCTCTCATATATATATCCCACTTGTTCAGCTCTTTCATCTCACTGATCTGTGTCTTGTATATCGGCAAGCCCTATCTCAAACAAAGCGGGGCTATAGCTCGGTATACAGGAGGTCGGTGGTTTGATCCCGATCCCCCACGCCTGTATATTTGGAGTTTGCATGCCTCTCTCCCTATGGTCGCGTGGATTTATTTTTCCTCCGGGTCCTCTGGGGGTTTCCCCTTCATATTTATAAACATGCGTTTAAATAATTTCGATTATTTTGCCGCGATAGATCTGCACGTGATGATGAGCCACTTCTTTGAGCTATCATTTGTGGCCAGGCCGCTTCTGAAAAAGAAGGTCGTAAGCTCAGTGGACTTAACCTGATATGATAAAAAACCAGTTTGGTTTTATTTGTATACACTTTTTAAGCGATTTGTTTACCTTTCCAATACTTTGTACTGCTATCGTTTTTTAATATACATCTTGTTTGTTGTTGTAACGTTCTGAGCCGCCCCTACTGTTGGTAAATGGATCATCTTCATCATCTCTCCGTGAATCGACGGATGGGGTTAAGCTGAGGGCTTCTAAATCCCCTTGGGTTCGCGCTCTCATCCAGCATCGGCGAGCATCGCACTAGCGCGGTTCACGTTTACACGCGGCAGAAGAATGGGGAGAGATGCCCCGGTTAGCGTAGAGAGGAAATGTTGGAAATACGCGGGGAAATCGAAAACAATTTGTCGCTTTCGCTTGGATTCGTCGCATTGCAAACAACTGCAACCATGGGACATCCTTTACGTTGCAAGAGGAAGTAACAAAAAAATCCCTTCCCACCCACATTAAATTGCAATGCCGCGCGTGTCATCAATATCAATTAAGGTTCTTCACGACGCATACTCGCTCGTGGAAAATCAAATTGCGTCGCGACATTACTTACACGTAATCCCTTAAGATGGAGATAACGTTTGTGCGCGCGCACGATCAGAGGCATCGCTCGAACCTCGCGAGCGCCGTACGAGGGAGAGAACGAGGTTAGGGTGACACGGGATGCGACGTTCTTTATCGAGACATGTACGTATGTACATGTATGCTGAACTTCCTTCGCACCGTATGTAGCCAACCGTGCTAATCGGAGGTGCGGGGGGAAGAACAACGCACTGAACACAAAGAGCAGTTGTAAAGAAATGAGTTTTCAATCCAGACGATTTAATAGCGCGCAGCTCCAGTGGCTTCCTAATATGAGAAGGAAGAGCGTTCCAGACGGTCGCAGAAGCGCATCTGACCACCGGCTTTGTTCGACCGTCAGCCGAAAGCCGCCGCCGCCGCTGCTGCTGCTGCTTTTCCGAGCATGACCGGAGTGCGCGTGACGGTGGTTTGTGTGTCCCTTTACGGGATCAGCGAGGTGCTGCCGTTCGCGTGTGCGTGTTGCAATGAGTGCGACCACGTAACATCGCGGTCGCTGAGCAGAGGGCTCTACGGCGTCACAACGACGACACATGGCCCAGGCGCCGTTGAGAAGAACGGGCACGACTTGAATTGGCGCGGGGTCACTCTGAGAACTTAGGAAAGCCGACGCTGGGATGGAATTTTGAACATTGAGCGGTGTGAGGGATGGAAGCGGAGAGGCACAAACGCTTTGACCTGCAGCGCGGTGTGCGGGCGAGCGAGTGTGCGATCGAGGTACGCGAGTGAGTTCGTGGATGGGCGAGTGTGAGTGCTTTGTGCCAGCGGCGTGAAGATCGCGGGACTCTGTGGAGGCGGCTCGCGAAGGGCGGTTGGAGGCGGTCGCCCCTCCAGCAACAGCGGTGGGCGGATGAGAGACGCTCACAACAGTGAGCGGAGCGCCGGGCGGATAAAACGCAGCGAAGTGGCACGGTCGGGGGTAATCATGATACACGATTAGACATAGAGACAAAGATTCCCTTTATAGCCTTGATCAGACGCTTGGGGCAAGTGGTGTTAGTGAGTACCTCTGAAAGCCGGCGCGGCACGTGGGGGTGGCACGTCAAGCAAACCCGGCCGCCTTTGTCTCCCTAGTGGCGACGTTTTACATATCACACCAGGTACTCATTTGAGGCTGAGTCGACCTAGGGGAGGTACCAGGACCACTTCAGATAATTGTCACCGGTGTTGGCTACCCACGGGAATCAAACTCGGGTCGGTTGGTGCATTGCGCAGCGCTCTAACCGCTACGCTACCAATTCCCACAATCATTTTACAATCACATACACATCTAGGATGTGAACCTAATTGCTTTACTTGTCACAGTGCATGTCTGTGATGTGTTTTGCAATGCATTGTGGATATATTTTTGCGAGGGATTGTAAAAAATTTTCCATGAGACGTAATTCTATTTTAGTTTCGAAGGAAGGGCTTTTAGAAGCACGAACGATCTTTTAAATCTCTACAGCATTCGTGGAATGATGAGCATTAGAAACGGATTATACGGTTACATATCCTAATATAACAATGCTTGTATACATTCTTTTTGCACTACACACACACACAGAACACGTGTATACACCAGGCAGTCAAATAGTTTGGGAAATTAAATGTTCGAGGAGTTGAGCGGAATTAATATCAATCACGAAAACGAGGAGAGATGAAAATAGACGGGCGGCAGCGGAGTGGTGATAACATTCGCGCCTCGCAGCAAGAAGTACCTGGGTTTGATTCCTGACTCGGGTGCCTCTCTGTGCGAAGTTTGCATCCATAGTAGAGGTGTTTATGGGTTAGATTGTGTAAATATAAAGGTGTCCTTAAGCCCGCCAACCAGCCCGACACAGCCAATTAGTAAGGGTTGTCACGTAAACAGCACGTGCCAAACTATATTCGAAGCTTCCGTGACCGCAATAATTACTCTTTGGTTCTTTCGGCAAAGTCACGTAGAAAGAAAATAAATAATAATAGAATACGACATTTCGATTGCAACACAAGCAACCATAATGAGAAAACAAACCTAGTAAACTTAGAAATATAATGCAATACAACACAGAGAGTCGGCCAACAAAACAGTCAACACCCCACCTGGTTGATTACGTTCTTCCAAAGATTGCTAAATTTGAGAGAGAGACAAAACATCGACACGGAGACAGCACTAACCAGTGTGTTGGAGAGTAAACCCACAATATTTACAATTCGAGTACGACGTTACTACGGGATAATTACAACTCGCCGCCTCATCAGGCGATCTAACCAAAGCACCTCTATTATGGATAATATGGGTCGCGAAAGCTGACCACGTGTTCAACTGAAGTTTGTATGTTCTACCCCCGGTTCGGCATGGGGTTTCTCCAGGCTCGCCGGTTTCCTCCCATCGCCACAGAGATGTACAATGTTACTGGTATTGCTCCCCCGCCCCCACGATTCGCAAGGTTGGTTAACGTACGGTGCGACAGACGTTCAACGGTCATAAAGATACGTACGCACGTGGACAAACAACCCAATGCTGTAAAGCATGGGTAGAGAACCTTTTTTTCTGCCAAAGGCCATTTGGATATTTATAACATCATTCGCGGGCCATACAAAATGATCAACTTAAAAATTAGCATGTTATATTTGGTCAAACATTTAATGAACTCGCCCCTAATGCGATGGCTGTAACTGCTTCTCTTTGGCGAGGCGTGTGGTGATGTTAGCTGGTATTGACGATGTTGCTACTCGCAACTGCTTTTCCAGGTTTGCTCCTAGATTTATTGAATTTCGAGTCCCGCCTGCAGTTGCCTTGGCAGGGCCACACCAAATGAGATTTTGCGGGCCTCATACGGCCCGCGGCCCGGACGTCCCCCACCCCTGCTGCAAAGTTTACCCGCAACTTACTCAGTTGGGACTACACACAGCCAACATCGCTCCCTGCTGTGGATTTAGCAAGACCCTCCCTGAATAAGACACTTGACACTCAGTGAAACTTATCTGGGTCAATAATAATGATAATGCACAGTTGAGCAAATTAGTTTATTCTCCAATGCGTCTGTACATTTGTCTGCTGTATTGTGTTGAACATTGAATTATTTGGTCTGTAATCACTTCCTGCCTGAGTAATTATCTCAAATACCCTTTAATTTTGGCACCTCTAATATACCGCCGGGAGGAACAGTATCAATCATGGATGATGATGCTGCAAAAAGCCCTACGGATATGCTAAGCACAAAAAAATATGCGTTAATGTTAAGGGATTTCACGCTGAAACAATTAATCATGAAATACGTGTGTGTGTTTGTGAGAGAGCACGCCGAAGGAGATGGAGCGATCAAATCGACCGGTGTGCAGGTGCTATGTGGATTGTTGCAAAGAATCGTGCGTGAGAGATGGTGGTGGATTCAGGAAGGCCTTCATCCGGCAGCGTTTTTTTAAATTTATTTTATTCTGATCCGTCCTCGCGGTTAGTTCAATCCGTTCAGGGATCCAAATGCCAATGTCGAGGTCTGCCAGCTGTGAGCGGGCTGCAGGGGAGAGTTCGTGCACGGTTGATACGCCTCCATTGACCACAGTGGTTTATTAAATGGTCCATAGTTTGGGTTGCATGGCCACAGTCGCACGTACGGGGGCTCGTGTCTTTAATGTCCCATTCACGAAGGAGGTGTGCGCATGGGCCCGGCGATGTTCTGATGCGGCTCATGGCTACACCAAGTGTCTCCGAGCAGCGCCGTTCACCTTAAACACCCAGTCGTTCATAAAAGTTGATGGCAGTATAGTACTTTAGTAATAGAGCAAGTGCACTGAACCGGAATTGATAGCTTGAAAGCATTTGGCGCGGTGCCCTTGAAATTGTGGGGCCCGTAGCTACTATGTACATATGTATGTAGCTACTTTTGCGCTTAGGATAATCCGGCACTGTCTCCGAGGAGGAACGTCATCCGGAATGAGGTGTTTTGAGACCCAAACATCACAATTGATCGGTCGCGTTTGATGATGATGTCTGTGAACACTTTCAGCATTCCAGAAACATTTTTTTAAAACATACTATACACGATGTACGTTTTACGGTTTACATGCATGAACTCTTAGAGAACTTGTAGACTTGTTTTTAAATGTGTTGCTGCCCATCAAAACCACCAAAGTGAAAAACGCTGAATGAGGGTGCGGGTAAATGGCGGCAAAGGCGCAGCCCTGCAATTACTTTCCTGACACCGCTGCTGCCAGAAAGAGGAGCTCTAGAGATCACCGCCTCCAGAAGGCATTTGTCTGATTCTTCAATGCTGGACAGAAGTCAAGGAGGAGTTGGGAGTACCCACACGTTACCCCACCATACGTGGCATGTCCACTTATGTACGGCTGGGCGAATGGAGTCGCGGGGGGGGGGGGGGGCGGGGGATTTGGGGAATCTGTTCCATTGACTCAACTGCCGCGCCGGGAAATTAAATCGACCCGGGTGACCTCCGGACTCCGGACGAACAGAGGGAATGTGTGCTGATCGCTGCACTGCGGCGGCAGCATAAATAAAAAAAATTAAAAAAACACTGATGATAAAAAATAAATCTCCAATTGGAAACGTGGTAAATAAATACTGTAAATACAGGAATTCAATTTGAGAGGCAAACACAATTAGTAATGCGGGTCTCCTGCTTTTTAATCAACCGTCAACCATCGCGAGTCCCACGGCAGAGACATCCGTGCATAATTGCCAGTAACGATTTGCTCATTCGCCGCGAGCCAGAGGAGGAGAATATTACACGAGCGATTTGCGATTGTGAGCACACTTCTGCGTCCACTTAAAAAGTGGAGCGTCACGCGTTCATGCCCATTGAGCAAATATGCATATTGTGTCGCATTGTCGTCTGTTCGGTTTTGTTTTTGTTTTATCAAACGAGCAGCTGCTACCGGCACAAGGTCTCCGTGCTCTCTCGAGTAACACGTGTAAATGTTGTGGATTTTACTCTCCAACGCACCGGTGTGCTGAACTAGTAACGAATTGGCGTGTTTTGTTTACGTGACAAACCTTAGTAATTGGCTGTGTCGGGTGGTGGAGGGTTTAACGACACATTTATATTCACGCGATCTGACACAAAAAAAAACCTCTTGTGGCACGACGTGTACTTTGTGCGAGAAATGCGGTGAGAAATATATTTTAGGATAAAAAAAAGTATTGTTATTAGTATAATTGCTCTTGGTGTTGTTGTTGCTGTGATCGTGTACCCATGGCTCCATTGTTGCCGGTGAAGGTGGAGGCGGGGGGGGAATGATTACAATTTCGATTTAAAGCTTTCGTGACTGCAAGGATTCATCTTCTTTGGTTCTTTCGGTAAAGTCACGTAGAATGAGAATAAAATAATAAATTGATAAAATAAAATAACACAATAATATTCTCACGACGTTTCGGCCACAACACAAGCGGCCTTCATCGGGTGAAGGGGACGAGACTGTCCTCCAGACAGTCTCGTGAGAATATTGTCCTCCAGACAGTCTCGTGAGAATATTATTGTGTTATTTTATTTTATCAATTTATTATTTTATTCTCATTCTACGTGACTTTACCGAAATAACCAAAGCAGATGATTACAATTCTTTGTTACAAACTAAGGCCCGCTGAGCTATGTAGCGCTTCTTCAGAAGTAACCTGGCCACAATTGATAGCTCAACGGAAGTGGCTTATCGTGTGGACATTCAAAGCAGCCAAGTCCTCTAAACGCGTGACGTTGATTTTATATGCGGAGGGAAATACTCGGAGGAAATCCATTGCTCTGCAACGAAAAAAAGAGGCAGTTGTGATATTTATATTCTTCTCACATTTCTGTACTCGGAGCACTAAACGTTATCTGATTTTTCGTGGTTTGATAAAATGCTGAAATGAGACGTATCGTGATGCTTTTTTTTACATATTCACTCGGATTTGAAGAATATCCCGGCGTTATAATGGCATTAATAGGAGTGCACGTTGAAAAGTTAGAGCAACGCATTTCAAATGAACCATGTCAGTCGCTCTTATTGCTCTCACCTCTTCGGTGTGTCCCGATCTATTATTACGTCTTCCGAACTTCTTCCACCGTTTCAATTCGATCCAATGTGTATTCGTTGCACGGATATAAAAAAAACCCTTTTAGCCAGTTACCCAGCTAGTTTTGGTTGCAACGGCCCGCAGTCATTTTTGGGGGTGGAGAGGAGCCCAGCCAGAAAAGCCAGCCAGGAAACTCGAGGCATAGATTGTTTTTAAGAGTAGTAGGATACAAATTAGTCCCGAAGCGCCAAACATTAACACGCATGCTTCGGAAGTGTGTTGATTAGCTTACCATCGAACAAATACTGTCATCGCATCGCGTGCTTCCAGATGCACTTCTGCGGCCGTCTGGAACGCTCTTCCTTCCGATATTAGGAAGCCACTGGAACTATGGATACCTCATATAGATTGACAAACTGATTTCTTTTTAACTGTTTTGCATTAAGTTGGTTGTCCTTCCCCCCGCATCTCTGATGAGTGCAGTTGACTACGTACGGTGGCGAAAGAAGCCCAACATACGTGCATACCAACACAATTAAGACTCTCGGCTTGAACGTTCTGCTATACGGTAGGTTGCGTATAGCAGAACGTGGTGAATCAAGCATTGCAAATAGTTCCCGAGGCAACCGGACAACATCTGTGTTGGTGGGCACTGTCAGGTAGGGCGCGGGAGTTTGGGGGGGGGGGCGATCGGTAGGTCACCCCACCTGACCCCGGGCCCGCTCGGCGCTGTCGAGTGCATTACAGCAGCAAGTCGATACGCATCCATTTAGCCATCTGAAGCTCTAGCCAATCAATGGCTGGGCCTTTGATCCATCAATTACAAGCGCAGCGGCCATCCCAATAACTCAAATAGGGCATCGGATATTCATTTTCCTTACCTTTCAACTTTAGTTTAAAGGGCAGTCACGCTCAGTGGCATATGATTCAGTCCTGCTATGTGGGACGGTGGGGGGGGGGGGGAGGGCGTGCTGTGTCCCAAGCTGGATTGTGGCTCAGGTGTATGAAGATTTGATCTCACGGCGTGCGTGGCTCTGATTAATCATCACAGCCACCGCGAACTCTGTTTATGTTAATTTGCCACAAGGCGCATTCGGCAACCGGGGTGCTTGCTTACGCGGCTGGGCAGTGCGTGTGTCGTCAGCCCTCGAAGGGGTTTTTTTTTTGGGGGGGGGGGGCTGAAGGGGATTTGCTCCCCCAATACCTGTCAATGGTCCCCCTTCTAAATTCGTATATAGTACGGGAGCCTAGAGATCGGCGTCGCATGCCTACCGTAGTATACATAGGAGGGCAAGAGTTCAAGCAGCATGCATAAAGCGCATACCGTATCTTGCGCATTTATCACATCTGCAACTCGTTGGCCTGGGGCCGCGCCTGCGGCACTAAAGTTATGCTGCCGTCTGCAGATATTTCAATGCTTTTATATTGCCTTCATTCAACAGGGAAGTTCCACCTCCTATGGGCACTGCTCTTTCCACTTAGGCCCCACTCCTTCCTGATGAGGCCCTGCCTCTTTCTCGTTTGAGTCTTCACTTTAATTAGTTTAGGCCCCGCCCCCTCCGGGACAGAGGGTGGGGGCTGTTTGGGGTTGTGGTGGGCGTCGTGGAAGGGCGTGAGTGCACGCCCAGTAGTGGCTGTGTGTGTGTTGAACTTCTTTCGCACCGTACGTAGCCAACCGTGCTAATCGGAGGTGCTGGACGGGTAGTGTTGGGACGTCTTCAAAATGACAACCAAAATTCCACGAAGATTCAATAATAATAATAATCAGTATCGTTACTTAACGTATTGGAGTACATGATATGCTAATGTTAGGTCTAGGTGAGATTGAAAAAAAGGAGAAATAATGCAAAATATGAGCCTGAATCGTGACAATTTAATCGGGGTGGGGGGGGGGGACGTTAACAACCCAAACTAAAAGCAACGAGCACCACCAATTCCCACAAAACAAAACAGAGGAACAACATGTAAAAAAAACCTAAAGCCTTCGTAAACCTTGGCCACGGGCTCCTAAAAGTCATCAAGACAATTTATGTAGCAGCAGCGGCAGTAGAGGCAGCAATGGGGGCCCTCATGCTGAGCGGTTGGCAGGCGGGAGGGCACTGCGTGGCGCCCGCTCGCTGGGAAAATTGTTCCCCGCTAACCGCTCCCGTTAACCTCACACGGAGCGCGTATTAGCGGCGACACTGCGGTAATAACGATCGCCACGTTAATGCCTTCCGTGGAGATGAGACTTTCATGGGGACTCGGCAGTGGGGGCCGCAAAGCCGCGATGTTTCGCGCGCGTTGAGAATGCGCAACAGCAGATCCCACTGCAGGATTGAACCTTGATGGACTCTTGGGGCAAAACTTTCCACTCTGTGTCTCCGCGCTTACAAATGAATGTGTCTGAGTCTTTCGGCTCATCTGGGTTTCAGACCGATATTGTTTGAGCGCCATTTTGTCCGAGCGAAGAGCAAACACTCCGGACCGCTTTCAACCTTCTTGTATCTCGTCGGCAGAATTGAGGTTTGTTAAATGAATACTGCTGGATTTATAGACGGTGTTTCTTATTTGTGACGCTTGTTTACCCAGGAAATGCTCGCCCAGTCCCATGGTGATTTTTTTTATTTCAGGAAGGATCCTGCCAAGTTTGCTCAGAGGGGGCGATGTTGCTTTGTCGCTCATCCCAATTGGCAAAATTTTCCAAATTTGGACCGTGACGCCGGCACACGAATGGCATTCCCTTGCCAATGACATCACGGGATCGTTATTGTCCACTTTGAGCAGATGGCCAGTAACCATTATTATTAATATTGTTACGGATATTATTAATGTTGTTACGGATATTACACCATGGCAGCCTCTTGCGTCGAACCATGGGCCTCTGTGATGAAGCCAATCAGGCCGCGTTATTCACGTGAGCACCGCATGCAAATACTGGAACCCTGTTCAGTGCAATGGACACGATTTAATGTCGGCGCATCGTGGACAAAATTCGTGCGGCGAGTTGCGAAGACGAGTCATCGCGCGCGGGATTCACGCAGTTTTCTGGGTTCGCATTCTTTGTCATTTTGGTGACCACAGTTGCTCCTGCGAATGGGGAATTTTTTGATGACGATGCCATTCATATTGCTTTGTCACCAAAATGCTGTTTCGTACGTACGTGTTTTTTGTGACTCGTATTGAAAGTTGCTTTATTATGACTGTACCGCGCTGTGAAACCTTCTTTGGGGGGGTCTGTTGTGCTTCGTAAAATTGTGTTCTCACCTGGGTCAATAAAATAAAACTTGATCGTATTTGAACTGTGTGTGTGGGAGGGTCAAAATAGGATCAGACACAATTTTGCCACTGATATTATCTACGGCCGAGAGTTGATCAGGTTGTTGGGCCAAGTGCATTTAGCCAGTAACCATTCAGGCCAGCATATAATACCAGAGGAGGTGGAGTGGCCAGCACATTCTCGACTGCCATTGTTTCTCCAGTGCTGATGTTTATACACGGCACCAGGTGCTGATCTAAGGCTGAGTTTACCTATTTAATTTGCCACTCATGTCAGCCAGGGTCAGGATTCGAATTCGGGTTACTGGGGTTCGCATCGAACCGATGCACGACTGCTCCCCAAAAACAACGACAGCCGCCATTCACCACTACGTGGCGGTGACATCACCATGGCACTTGTGCCAGGAAAGGTGAACTTTGAGGCCACGTGAAGTATGGGAGGCACACCCACACATGGACGTACATATGTGCTTGCGTGCGTGCGTGCAGAATCGTGCACACGGACACGGCGTTAAATGTGCTGTTTACATATATATACATACGCCAAATGTTGAAAATACTATATGGGGGTACTATGAAAAAATATATATAATGCATTGCAGCGGTTTCGTAAGGGGTAAGGCTATTTAAAGTACATCTCATTTTCAAAGAATATGCCTGTTGGCCTAAATATTCCTGGGCGGGTTTTTAATAACAAAATCTTATTAACGACAGAAAAACAAAATCGAAGGAAACCCCCCCCCCCACACACATTTCTTGCAGACCATCGCAAATGGATCAGCTGTAAAGAAATCACAGGCACAAGCCATCCCCGAGCAGAGCCTGATTCAACCCCGCGTGATGTACGCACGTGCCCTGGGCGGTTAATTACCCGGCCAACGTTGACGTGCGGGAAGGGCCACCAACAATGCCGTCATCGTCACGGCTGGCGTCTGCACAACGGCGCGTTGCGTTGGCCCTGACGAATGTTGAAGCACCGAGCAAAGAACGTCGCACGTGGATGAGATGCTCGGCGTGTGGATGGCCGCCAATGTGCACGTGCGCGCGTGATTTGTGCAGTAGAATAGTGAGTGCTGTCGCACTGAGCAGTAGCGTAGTGGTTAGCGCGCCGCGCTACGAACTCGGCGACCCGAGTTTCATTCCCGCGCCCGGTCACCGGCACCAGTGACGATTATCTGAACCGGTCCTGGGCCTCCCCTAGGTCGACTCAGCCTCAAATGACTACTTGGTGCGATGTGTAAACATCGCCACGAGGGAGACAAAAGCGGGCGGGCGCGGGGATAGCCACACTACCCCCCTTGCGTGCCGTGTCGGTCATCGCAGGTGCTACTCGCTAACAGCACTTGCCCCAACACTCTGTTATGGCTACATGTGGGGGCAACTGCCCGTGCTTTTGTCTTTTGCGCAGTGAGCGTGGCTCTGCTGCTTCTATGACTGTCAGTCTGCAAGCCGGTTGGCATCGAAGCCTCTGTCAGGGACGGGAGGGGGTCACAAGTGTGCTCGACATTGATTGTAAAACCGCAGCCCACTTGTACAGAACTAAAAAAAACATTCCAGATTGATGCTAATTAATGTTATGTGGGGTTTTTTTTGTTGTTGTTCAATCACCCCACGTTTACTAACATAGTAACGCAAGCTGAATACGTAGTAGGGCTTTCTCGACCAATATCATCCATAATATAGGTTTTTTTGTGTTAGATCGTGTACATATCAATGTGTCGTTAAACCCGCCACTATCTGACACAGCCAATTAGTAAGGTCTGTCACGTAAACAGAACATTCAAATTCGTTACTAGTACAGCACACCGGTGTGTTGCAGAGCAAATCCGCAACATTTAGAATCTGAGTACGGATTTGTGGCTAAATATTCCTATTTCGTTCTTTAAATAGAGGGGGTAGATGTGATACCCACACAATCCACACTACAATACACGTGGAATCCACTCCTGGGGGTGAGGGCATCCACCACGCCTGTGAGTGGTTGTCGAAGTTACATTTTGAGCGTTCTTTAGCCCACGCGCCGATCAGCGTCGGTGGGCGAAGGTGGCTAGGAGAGCGAAAGACGTGGGAGCATTGGTGGATTTCCCCCAGCACGCAGCCACACAGCCTAAAGCCACCCGTGTAGCTGCCACGCGGTAGTCACCCAACCCAGGCACGTATCCGGGAAAAATCCTACCCGAGCCCTGGTGAATGAGATCGAGTGCAATCCGGGTGATTCGGTGAGATAAATATCATTACTACTCTGCTTCGAAAACATAAAACACCCACAAATATGCATAGCATATTATTTGTTTTATGGCGCTCATTCTCTATATCTCTACAAAGCCACACACACATTCGAGTGTAGTGGATAATCAATATCATGAGCGATGATTTATTCACTGCTGGATGAAGCTCCTCACCTCCTTATCCAGAATCAGAATATTTATTCATACTGCAGGAATCCGATGAGCTATGAAGCTCTTTTTTCATAGATTCCCCCCTCCCTTTCTATGGATTTGCCATCTCTCAAGATCCTCCGCCGCCACAATTCATCCGGCTCGTGTTTACGGGGCTGACGTCGTCGACCGTCGCCTTCGGCTGCCACTCTGCTCTCGAGACTCGACCACGGGGGCCAGCGTCGTCTTCTCTGGCCACGAGCTCCGCCGAAGCCTTCTTCACTTTTGTCAAAAAAAGCTTTCGCAACCCCTACGATGCCCTCGCCTGCACGTGGTTTCTCTGCGTGCCTCTGTAAATTTACCAAGGCCCGCACCCCGCTTCTTTGTTCAGCGCACCGTTTAGCTTTCGTTGCACGTTTTTTTTCAACGTATCTTCAGATCCCTTGGTCACAGGAGGTGATGTGCGCCGATTTAAAAAAAAAAATACGACTTGAGACACATTGGTGCGTTGATTTTCTCGGCCTGAAAGGCATATCCAACCCGTTCTCATCCATCTCTTCAAATCATTATAATTTTATTCCATTTTCAACTTCAAGAAATGTACATAAAGTGTGCTTACAGTGAAAATAAATACATAGATGCACTTATCATGACAGGCAAATACGACGTTATTTAGTCACAATCGCTCACATTATTCATTGCGGGGCAGCAGACGGCCAATGTTTCGACAGCGCAACATGGCATGTACGTGGCTTGGACATGGCTCTGACGATTGGCTCCGACACTTTTGTACATTTGCATAAATAACGCTTACAATGTTTGAGTGGGGACAGAACTCACTGGATACGTGGCAGGGAATGCGTTTAGAATTCCGCAAGAACAACAGGACGGGTGGTGGAGTGTGCGCAAGCCCAGGTAGCGTCGCCCGAGCAGACGCTCGTTCCGCCGGCTAAACTCACGGCAAACGACGACAACAACAACAACAAACACCAACAACGGTGGGGGTCGGCCCTCCACGCTGCTCCCCTTCTGCTTATTATGACTCTTATTTCTCTTCTTCTTCACCACATTAAGCAAGCGCCCTCCCTCATCAAGGGACCTCCTTGTCGAGTTTCCGCTCCTCCCTCAAGATCCTCACCTCTTCTGCCTGGCCCCATCATCCCCTTCATCGCTAGGCACCTCCATGATTCCCGTTCCCACGAACCTCCCTCCCCATACCCCATCCCTATTCACCGTATCACTTCCAGCTACCCTCATTGTACCACTTAATAACTCTTGTAAGGCGCCTTGGATGAAGCGCTATATAAATGTAAAATAAGATTCCTATTCTTTGTATTCCTATTCTTCCTGTTTGTCTTACTCCTCTCTTTCTCCTTGTGTGTGGCGTTTGTAAAAGCAACAGGCTACAAGTGGACACTTCGCTTTGTATGTCGTACAGCCGCATCCGGAATGGTAGCTGAGCGGAATAGTCCGCTTGTTCCACCAGAACACAGCATGGTTGTATTGGGGTAGCTGAGCGGGGTAGTCCGCTTGTTCAACCAGAACACCACGTGGTTGTATTGGGGTAGCTGAGCGGAATAGTCCGCTTGTTCCACCAGAACACCACGTGGTTGTATTGGGGTAGCTGAGTGGAGTAGTCCGCTTGTTCCACCAGAACACAGCATGGTTGTATTGGGGTAGCTGAGTGGAGTAGCCCGCTTGTTTCTCCAGAACACAGCATGGTTGTATTGGGGTAGCTGAGTAGAGTAGCCTGCTTGTTTCTCCAGAGCACCGCGTGGTTGTATTGGGGTAGCTGAGCGGGGTAGTCTGCTTGTTCAACCAGAACACCGCGTGGTTGTACTGGGGCAGTCACCGGTGATGCGCGCTTGATGGTTGGCACCTCACCGCAGCCACAGCGTGTAATGCTGTAACATCACGTGGGTGTGCTGAAGTAATACTCTAAGATGGTACAGGAATCCACCAAGTCCCCACGGCGCACAGTTACGCTGTCTTGGCGTGGCGGCTTTTCTCGAGCGTCCACGACTTTGCGACGCTTCGCACACACACGCCGGAATGCTCGCCGCTTGCTTTTTTAAAATTTCATTTTTATTTTATTTTGTCGAACCGTTAAATGGCACCCGCATTTCGTACTCTCCAACAAAGGGCTTAAACTTTGTTTTGGTCCTAAATGTTGTGAGCGACGTGCGGCAGCTGAGTCTCGCCTCGCTGTTTTAATTGCCCCCCCTGGAATCCGCGTTATGGACGTTATAATGGCTGCGGAATTAATGAATCGATAAAAAAATGCGTGTTCATGTATAATCGATTTGCTAATTGATTGATTAGATAACACTTTTTGGTCAGAGATTGAATTAGCTATGGAGTCTCTGCAATTGTACGACAGCAAACAGGGCCTTGGCGGGCGGACGCGGTCTTTATTTGATCGTTTGTTTTTAAAGCGGAAGACTCTTCTTTGGCACGTGGATCGAAACGTCGGACACCATGCCACGCGGTGCAGCCTGAAGACACGCGTCGGAGAGAGCTTCGCTTCAATGTTCAAGCCGAGCAAAGAAACGGGAATGGATCGTGAATGTTATCGAATGGGTGTCCGATATATTCTCGCCGCGTGTGGCTTGCTCACAAAATGATGTCACAACAGCACAGTTTAACTTTCAGTCTTGATTTGTTACACGGGACGGTCCCATTTAGCCAGTTCCCCGGCTATGTTTGTTTTTTTACAAGGGAGATGTGTGGTGCCGTGAACGCAGTAACAATTAAACAAAGGGAAAATGTCAATATTGCAGAGAACGATTACATGGTGCTTAGGGAATGCTCCGCGACTAACACACGAGGTATTTAACGGTCGCAAACGATTAGGTCAAATGGACAATGTCACTGAACACTTGCAAGTTTATAGCTACAATAATACTGGTGGCTATATTTTTTGCCGTTTTAATACAGCTCACTGGGCACACGACTCAAAGGTTCCCAAAGCGTCAAGCGACAAGCAACAAACAGCACTCTTACAGCAGACTTGAGTCCCAATCCTTCGATCTGGGATTGTGGCGTTGTCACCACCCAGACGGGAAAAACGTGGACGTTCAGAAAAAAACACCTCCCTCTATTCGCGACCCAGGCATTGACCATCTTGCATCAGAACAAGATCAACAGGTCGATACGCAACATCTCCTTCATAAATGGAAAATTTAAGACAGAGCCACAGGAGTGCGATTGTGGCCATGCCCAACCGAAATTATGGACCCATTTAGTTAAACCCGTAGAGACACAGAGACTCGTTGAAATACTTAGAGACTCACATAGAGCCCTATAGAGACGGAGAGATTAACTCGTATACATAGAGACTCACAGACTCAGACATATACCCATAGGCTCACAGAGATACGTAGAGACTCATGTACTCATAGAGATGCAAACACACCCACAGATATGCATAGAAAATAAAATGAGGAAGTAAGCATCACTCCAGATAAGAGTGAACCGATTATTACTTTTTTTATCGAGCAAGTTATTTGAGTGAACTTGTTAAAAAAAGACGATTGGAAGGGTAAAAAAGTAAAAGTTATTTCTTATCTAGATTTATAGAGCGCCTTTACCAATGCGCTTTACAGCAACTGTAAAGTTGCACATTAGATGATACTGGTTGCGATACATAGTGGGGTTATTGTAAGTGGCGGTGTAGTTTTAATGAGAGTAGAAGACGAGGGAGTGATAAGGCGATGAAGGAGAGCACTCTGATCTGGGCCGGTGCCGCCTCGCTCGCTGAGTGAACGCTGCCACGGGGACTGATGAGATCAGACAGCCCTCGACAAGGGTGGAAGGGGGTTGTTACAAGGGAAATTCAGAGGAAGAGGTGGACGCGTGGTGGTGGAGATGGAGGACTGCGTCACTGGTGGGCGAGCGAGCGAGCGGAGTGAGTCCGTGAGTGCCGGCTCATCCATCATCCCGACTGCTTGAGCATCTTCTTTGTCTTCTTCGCCGTGTGGATGATGATGATGATGATGTTGTTGTTGCTGTAGAGCGGTGGTTCTCAGAGTGGTGGTCCCTAGAACCCCAGTGTGGTCCGCGACGGTCCTCCAGGTGGTACCGCGGGGGCTGTGATGCAAATGCGAGTTGATTCTGAAACAATGGCAATGTTTAGTAGACCTTTTGTTTCGGACATTCATATTTTACTTGTGACATTTAATACAAAACAACATTAAGTTAGGTAAACTACCCTGATTAAACTACCCTAACCCTGAGCTCTAAATGTCCCCCCTTAAAAAAAAAACAACCTTTAGCTACGTCTTCTTTGGTTCTTTCGGTAAAGTCACGTAGAATGAGAATAAAATAATAAATTGATAAAATAAAATAACACAATAATATTCTCACGACGTTTCGGCCACAACACAAGCGGCCTTCATCAGGTGAAGGGACGAGACTGTCTAGTAGGACAGTGCTGGAGTGAAAGAGCCACGTTCAGATCACGACCTTTAAGCTGTGTGAGAGGAAACAAAGCGCCCTCAACTTTAGCACCACGGATAGCTACGGGCCCCGTTCAGACGGACGAGTTCATCCATGGTCGGAACAGAGGAGGGGGAGAGAGACAGCTGCGAGGCGCTATTATACTCCATATTGTAAACCATACCATTAACCGTGGTGTGAGAGGTATTAAGAGTTAATGCTGGCGAAAGAGCTGCGGTCTGAAGGTCATCGTAAAATACAATTAATTAAGAACAGAAATTGTTTAAAACATCTTTCCAGTGGTTACTAAGCCAGAATCCATCTTCTCGGTTGAAATTGTCTCTGTGCTTGTATATGTGAATGGCCTCATGAACGAATCTCTCATGGTAGCCGGTTGGTTTGCAAAGAACCTCCGTCTTGGAGAAGTCAATGTCATGTGAGCCCACTGAATTATAACAGTGATCTGCCACGGCAGAGGAGTTCGTCCTACCGTGTTTCAAGTCTGCTTTATGTTCGCGGATGCGGTCCGAGATATGTCGTTTGGTTTCTCCAATGTAGCTACTACCACAGAGGCACTTTAGTTTGTAAACGCCCGGGTACTGTATGTCTGGAACAGCATCTTTTACAGATGGAACTAAATCACGGATTTTATGTACTGTGTTGAATCGGACCTGGATCTTGTGTTTATTCAGGATTTTGGAGATCTTTTTAGTGACCCCTGCAATGTAGGGTAAGGTGATGGTTTTGAGTGGCTCCACAAGAGGATCCTTCTTCATGACTGGAGTGATGGCTTTGCGGATTGTGTAGTCGGAGTAACCATTAGCCCTGAGAGCCTGGTGTACGTGCTTGAGTTCACTGGTAATGTGTTCCTGGTCGGAAATGCATTGGGCTCTATGGTATAGAGTCTTGATGAGGGAGTTCTTCTGGGATGGATGGTGGTGGGAATCCGGTTTCAAGTAAGCATCTGTATGGGTAGCTTTCCTGTAGACAGAGTGGCTCATTGAACCATCATGTCTCCTTTTAATTAAGACATCCAAAAAGGGTAGTTTGCCATCTTTTTCGACCTCCATGGTAAATCTGATGGCTGGGTGTATGGAATTGATGTGGTCGCGGAATTGGTCTAGAACAGGCTGGCCATGTGGCCAGATGACAAAGGTGTCATCAACGTACCTCTTCCATAAGGTCGGGCGTAGAGTGGCAGTCTGGATGGCGTCAGTTTCAAATTTTTCCATGAATACGTTGGCTACAACTGGAGATAGGGGGGAGCCCATTGGGGTGCCCTCAGTTTGTTTGTAGAAAGTTCCATTCCAGGTGAAGTATGTGTTGGTTAAGCAATGTCTCACCAGGGGGGGGTACATCAGTATGCAGTCCTTGATGAACCAGGTCTTCAATGATAGCGATGGTGTCAGGTACCGGGACTTTGGTGAACAAGGACACCACATCAAAACTGACAAGCAGGTCGTCTGGGGACAGGGAAATGCCTTTGATTGTCGATACCAGGTGAGTATAATTTAGTACCACAGAGGTGGTTTTTCCAGTGAAAGGTCGCAGTATATCAGCAAGAAAACGTGCCAGTTTGTAGGTGGGGGAGTTGATAGTAGAGACAATGGGACGAAGGGGTGTATCTTCTTTGTGTATCTTTGGAAGGCCATATAATCTTGGTGGTCTGGCAGCAGAGGGTTTCAACGAGAACTGTTTGATCTCATCAATTAATGCTGTAGAATCAGAGATGATTTTGTTCGTTTTGGTGACCAGGCTGTTGGTGGAATCTCTTTTTATTTTTGTATAGCTGCCATCGTTGAGTAGTTCTTGAATTTTGTTGTTATATTCTGTTTTGTCCATGATGACAGTGGCATTGCCCTTGTCGGCTGAGAGGACGACAATATCATCCCTCTTTTTTAATTGAGATAATTCAAAACGTTCGTCTTTGCTGATGTTGCTGGGTGGCAACTTAACGTTTTTGAGGGTTGCAGCGATTTCAGATCTTGCTACGTCTGCAGAGATGTGACTCAAGCCCTTGAGTGCAACGTCGACATGGGTAATGATATCATTAACCGGTAAGTGTCTCGGTGTGACAGCAAAGTTTAGACCTTTAGCTAAAACGGATTTCAGACCATCAGAAATGGAACTGTTACTGCGATTAATTACGACTTTGTTGACGTCTATCTTTTCGGTGTGTGGATCCGATTTTTTGCTGGAGAGGTGATTGAATTTGGAAATCAAATTGTCCCTACATTTGGTCGACATAGTGGCAGCCGAAGAGGTAGTCATATTGTCTACATGTTCCCAATCCGATGTAGATATTGTTGCTGTCAATTTTAAGTGTTTGATGGTTCTGCTAATATGAATAATTGCGTATTACTGGCATTGAGAAGTAGAGAGAGAGAGAGAAAGTTAAGTGGATGCGGGACGCTGGGCTGGGTGGTCCCGCCGAAATGTTTCCATAGGCTGAGTGCTCCGCCCGCCAAAATCGACGTTCGAGAGGCCACGCGTTCTCGACCATTGGCTGTGATTTGTTCTCATTATTATTATTATTGTTAACGCTGAGGCGGCTGAGCCGGACGATTGCACGAGAAGTAGCCGGGGGTGTGGGAGCGGACGTTGCCTTCCTGCTCAGAATTTGCGAATCGGAGCCCGTTGGTGCAGTGAATAATTATCGGCAAACCACGGGCACGGCGATTGAGGGGGAAGCCGGTGGAGACCTGGGGGTGGGATACGAGCACAGCAATGAACACATGCGACGCGTACGCATTACACAAAGATCCCCCCCCCCCCGTGTAGCCTTAACAGACTGTTGGGGCAAGTGCTGTTAGCGAGCAGCACCTGTGAAGGCCGGTACGGTACACGTATGGGTGGGTGGCCAGCACCACGACCGGCCGCCTTTGTCTCCCGAGTGGCGATGTTTTACACACCCCACCAGGTACTCATTTGAGGCTGAGTCGACCTAGGGGAGGCCCAGATCCGGTTCAGATAATCGTCATTTTTTTGGGGCCGTGAGTGGGAATCGAACCTGGGTCGCCGAGTCCCTACAGCAGCGCGCTAACCGCCAACCCCACCGCCAACCCCACCGCCAACCCCACCGCCAACCCCACCGCCAACCCCACCGCCAACCCCACCGCCAACCCCACCGCCAACCCCACCGCCAACCCCACCGCCAACCCCACCGCCAACCCCACCGCCAACCCCACCGCCAACCCCACCGCCAACCCCACCGCCAACCCCACCGCCAACCCCACCGCCAACCCCACCGCCAACCCCACCGCCAACCCCACCGCCAACCCCACCGCCAACCCCACCGCCAACCCCACCGCCAACCCCACCGCCAACCCCACCGCCAACCCCAGCAACAACCCCACCGCCAACCCCACCGCCAACCCCACCAACAACCCCACCGCCAACCCCACTGCCAACCCCACCGCCAACCCCACCGCCAACCCCACCGCCAACCCCACCGCCAACCCCACCGCCAACCCCACCGCCAACCCCACCGCCAACCCCACCGCCAACCCCACCGCCAACCCCAGCAACAACCCCACCGCCAACCCCACTGCCAACTCCACATTACGCACGCGCATTGCCACACACGAGCCAGGCAGGGCTGTTGTGGCAAATGACAATTAGCGAGCGACTATTAAAAGCCGGCACGCCACGTGATGGGTGGTGTCGCCAGCATCGTGCCAATCTAGGCACAGCCACCTCCGTGCCTCCACAGGTGGTGGTGGTGATGTCCTGCCCATTTAAGCAGGGCTTGGGCACGAAAACCCAGGAGAGTTTCAGATTTCTCATTCACAGATTTAACATCTGAAGTCACAGCTTCCCCCCCCACCCACCAAAGCCGCAACGCGATTCAGACGAACGCTGCTGTTGCGTGGTGTCGTTTGTGTTGTCTCATTCGCATCGCGTGTCACGCGTTGATCTGCCTCACTTGTGTCGCTCGCACGCTCCGTTTATCCTGAATGCAACATTAGCGTGGCATGGGACAACCTGATGTTGCACATACTGTCAGAGCTTGTTTTTTTGTTCGTATTTTCATCACAAGTATGTGTGGTTAACGCATACACGATTCCTTGCAAAAGGTTTCAGTTTGGTGTTTTAACATCTTAACACAACTGTTTTATTGCCAGAAAGAGGATAAACCCTAAACCCATTATTATATTAGTGTATTATTTCCACCAGCAACAATTGATTCTGACAAGCAGGGCTTTTTCTTTTACGGATGCAGGTGTCGTGAGCCTTGGAATCGATTCTAATCTATCAATCAATGCATGAGTGTACGCCTGCTTACGACTTACCACGCCACTCCGAGCCCGCAAGATTCCCGACACACGCTTTCACCGGACAGATATCCCCAAACCGTCTATCATACAAAGCACTGTACAGGTACTCTTTTGAGGTTGCATTGACCTAGGGGACGCTTTCATAAATTCCTCACTACTTCGCCAGGTCCGTAGCGCGGTTACATTAACCGCTGACCCAACTAAAGACAAAAAATAAAAAAAATAACCTGTGTAGCCTTTAACAGATTGTTGGGGCAAGTGCACGCAAAACAGTGGGTCTGCTACCATCATACCCGGCCCCCTTTGTTTCCCCAACGCTGATGTTTACACAGCGTACCAGGTACTCATTTAAGGCTGAGTCGATCGAGGGCAGGCACAGAACAAGTTTATATAATCATCACTGGTGTTGGCCGTTAGCGGCGATACATTACTGCGATACATTACTGCGATACATTACTGCGATACATTACTGCGCCCCATAATTACACACACAGGTGGTGCACACAATGACAGGTACACACACACACAGGTACACACACAGGTACACACACACACAGGTACACACACAGGTATATAGACACACACACACAGGTACACACAGGTACACACACAGGTACACACACACAGGTATACACACAGGTACACACACACAGGTATACACACACAGGTACACACACACAGGTACACACACACAGGTACACACACACACAGGTACACACACACACAGGTACACACACACACAGGTACACAAAGTGGCACGCACATTCCAGGTCAGGTCGTGTCGGAGTCTGGATCTGTCCACCCAGTGGTGCTGAACGTGGAGGCCATGACCACTGCGCCACCACTCCCTACCCACTAAAGACAAGGACAAAGATTCCCTTTATAGCCTTAATAGACTGTTGGGGCAAGTGCTGTTAGCGAGGAACACCGATGAAGGTTGACACGGCCCACGAGGGGGTGGGTGGCCAGTACCACGCACGGCCGCCTTTGTCTCCTTAGTGGCGATGTTTACACACCGCAGCAGCTACTCATTTGAGGCTGAGTCGACCACTGAAGACACACACACACAAACACACGCACACACTGCTGTAGGTGCTCGCTAAAAAAACCCTCGCTCCTGCACCCATGTATACGCATAAGAAAACACACAGACACTTTTCATACATGTGTAGAGGAGTGGTATGGCTCCGAGTCTTCATTCACTACACAACACACGTGTGTAGTGACAATGAAGAGTCAGTGTGGCACGTGGCGCTGGGATTGGGGGTAGCAGCCCGTGCTACCGATTGGACCTGTGGGCGAAGCACGGAGCGTCGTGGTTTTCGTCTCTTCGAGCTGTGGGTCTGGAAGCATGTTGGCTGTCCCGACCCGCTATGGAGTTCATCTTCTTGATTCTTTCGGTGAAGTCACGTAGAATGAAAATAAAATAATAAAAAATAAAACATAATAAAATTTCCATTCTACGTGACTTTACCGTAAGAACCAAGAAGATGAATCCCTGCAGTCACGAAAGCTTTAAATCAGTATGGAGTTATCGCCTATGGCTGTGCAGGCCGGAATCAACAAGAGAGAGTACCTCCTACTAGTGTCTCTGAATTAGTACACTACAAATGTATAAATACTGACACCGACTGTCAAAGAAACATGACAGCCGAATGCGATTCTATGTTGCTGGATAAGGAGATGTAAGAGACAGTGACGTTTGGGGGGGCTAATCTCATTAATGAGCACCGTGCAGTCTGCATGTGAACTTAATGTAATCATTCATATAATAGGGGTTTTCCCCTTTTTTTCTGGCAACAAAATTTTAACCTTTTTGACGAGGATTAATGTCTGCATTAACCACAATACCTGCAGTCAAAATGCAAAAAAAACATACTATGATAATATATGCATTGTCCTTGGAACTGATTGGTGTGTAAACTGATTGGTGGTGTGTACACACCAATCAGTTTCAAGGACAATGCATATATTATCATAGTATGTTTTTTTGTTTGCATTTTGACTGCAGGTATTGTGGTTAATGCAGACATGAATCCTTGTAAAAAGGTTTCAGTTTTGTTGTAAAAAAGGGGCAACACCCTATTATTACATTTTGGTACTGGCAAAGGAGGTCTAATGATGTAATCATTCATATTGCAAGTACTGCCTTGAGGTAGTTTGGCCAGGGGCTGGTTGGTTGGGTGGGGGGGTGTTTAGCCTCCGCACTAATACCCTACCTAACACAGTGAAGAATTATAATAAAATGTTCGGCTTTTTGTTGTTGCTGTTTAATTCCTCTCCCTGCCCTGTGGGAAGGCTCTCTCCACGGTGAACGGTTGCTCACGGCATTCTATCATCCGTCTCCCCATCACGCACGCGTTTGGGAATATAAATGATGGCAATGGAATTATGCACGGGCACTGAACCCCTGATGACATCTCTCACCCGTGCCCCCGTATTTGCAATCCCAACCGGCACGTCGTGTGTTCCGTTACAAACGCGGTACAAAACTGATCGGGGGGGGGGAATGAGACGTTTACAAGTTAATAAAAAGACCATTCTGCATTCATTTCCTTGGCTCCATGTGTGGTGTAACCAACTTTACTCTCCCTTAAACCACAGCGAGTTGGTGAGCGGCTGTGTGGGGAAGCGCAGGTTGGGATTGTTGAAACGGTAGCACGTGTGTTTAACGTGTACGTGTGTAATGGGTTCAACTGAGTCGCAGACGTAGACTTTAGAGGTGACCACCAGGCTAGCTACACTAGATACCACGTGACTGGTGTATTTAGCCAGGTGGTGACCACCAGGCTAAATACACTAGTTACCACGTGACTGGTGTAGTTAGCTAGGTGGTGACCACCAGGCTAGCTACACTAGTTACCACGTGACTGGTGTATTTAGCCAGGTGGTGACCACCAGACTAACTACGCTAGTTACCACGTGACTGGTGTAGTTAGCCAGGTGTTGACTACCAGGCTAACTACACTAGTTACCACGTGACTGGTGTAGTTAGCCTGGTGGTGACCCCAGGCTAGCTACACTAGTTACCACGTGACTGGTGTAGTTAGCCAGGTGGTGACCACCAGGCTAACTACACTGGTTACCACATGACTGGTGTAGTTAGCCGGGTGGTGACCACCAGGCTAACTACACTGGTTACCACGTGACTGGTGTAGTTAGCCGGGTGGTGACCACCAGGCTAACTACACTAGTTACCACGTGACTGGTGTAGTTAGCCAGGTGGTGAACACCAGGCTAACTACATCAGTTACCACGTGACTGGTGTAGTTAGCCTGGTGATGACCACCAGGCTAACTACACTAGTTACCACGTGACTGGTGTAGTTAGCCTGATGATGACCAACAGGCTAACTACACTAGTTACCACATGACTGGTGTAGTTAGCCAGGTGGTAACCACCAGGCTAACTACACCAGTTACCACGTGACTGGTGTAGTTATCCAGGTGGTGACCCCAGGCTAACTACACCAGTTACCACGTGACTGGTGTAGTTAGCCAGGTGGTGACCACCAGGCTAACTACACTAGTTACCACGTGACTGGTGTAGTTAGCCTGGTGGTGACCACCAGGCTAACTACACTAGTTACCACGTGACTGGTGTAGTTAGCCAGGTGGTGACCCCAGGCTAACTACACCAGTAACCACGTGACTGGTGTAGTTAGCCAGGTAGTGACCCCAGGCTAACTACACTAGTTACTACGTGACTGGTGTAGTTAGCCAGGTGGTGACCACCAGGCTAACTACACTAGTTACCACGTGACTGGTGTAGTTAGATAGGTGGTTATCCCAGGCTAACTACACTAGTTACCACGTGACTGGTGTAGTTAGCCAGGTGGTGACCACCAGGCTAGCTACACTAGTTACCACGTGACTGGTGTAGTTAACCAGGTGGTGACCACCAGGCTAACTACACCAGTTATCACGTGACTGGTGTAGTTAGCCAGGTGGTGACCCCAGGCTAACTACACTAGTAACCACGTGACTGGTGTAGTTAGCCAGGTGGTGACCCCAGGCTAACTACACTAGTTACCACGTGACCGGTGTAGTTAGCCAGGTGGTGACCACCAGGCTAACTACACTAGTTACCACGTGACTGGTGTAGTTAGCCTGGTGGTGACCACCAGGCTAACTACACCAGTTACCACGTGACTGGTGTAGTTAGATAGGTGGTGATCCCAGGCTAACTACACTAGTTACCACGTGACTGGTGTAGTTAGCCAGGTGGTGACCACCAGGCTAGCTACACTAGTTACCACGTGACTGGTGTAGTTAGCCAGGTGGTCACCACCAGGCTAACTACACTAGTGACTACGTAACTGCTCCTACGGACCGGCACCAACGACTTCGGCCCAGGTCAACGTGTTGGAGACTCGTTGAAAGGAGGTCGTAGACGAAGGGTTTCTTCCAGGATGAACAACAACAACCCTGGTCTCTCTCGGGACCCGGATTATATTATCTGTGGCGTGGTCGGCTCCGCCCTTGGCCACGTTCATCTTCCAGAATCCTCGGGAAGGATCTGGGTCCCAATCACGTGACCCCCTAGCCCCCTCCTGGGGTCCCTCTGTCAACTTAACTGGTCACGTGTCCTCCCGGGTCAACCAGAGTGCCATGGCCTCATACAACCATATCCTTCGGTCGGCACCCACACACAGCGTGGTGCCATCCAGCGCTGTTATTCAGCGCGCACCGTGCCCTCTCGGGCCGGCCATACACCCACAACATTGTGGTATCCGCCGGTGTCCCTACACCGCACGCCTTGCCCCTCGAGGGCCGGTACTGCACCTACAGCATGGTGACATCCAGCGATGTCACTACACGTGTGTGCGGTGAACTTCTTTCGCCCCGTACGTAGCCAAGCATGCTAAGCGGAGTTGACAATTCAGAAAGGTGACCCACCCCTCCCACCCCCCCTACCCCCCCTCCCACCCTCCCTACCCCCCCTCCCACCCCCCCTACCCCCCCTCCCACCCCCCCTACCCCCCCTCCCACCCCCCTACCCCCCCTCCAACCCCCCCTCCAACCCCCCCTACCCCCCCTCCCACCCCCCTCCCACCCCCCCTCCCACCCCCCCTCCCACCCCCCCTCCCACCCCCCTCCCACCCCCCTCCCACCCCCCTCCCACCCCCCTCCCACTTCAAAGTCAGAGTACTGATGAACAGTTCTGAAATTTCAATATGTTTTAAAACAGGCCCCTACATTCATAACAAAACATAACGATATTCAATGTATTTTCACTTGGTGTTATCTGGGGGGGGGGGGGGGGGGAGGTTGATCACCGTTCCAGCGCTTTCCGAGGATCCGCCACAAGGCAATAATGTGATGAGTTTGTTTTATTCAATGATTGGAGACCCGGGCAGAGACCAATCAATTCATGAGCCTTGAGGATGCAACTCAATCAGCGGGCGGCTGCCTGGAATTGAACCCATGTGCTCCACGGTGCCAGATAACGTGGGGGGGGGGGGGGGGGGCTATTGTTAAACCCAGCTGCGATTTGTCTAATTAACACAATCCCGTTTCTCCTTTGTCGGGGTGCCAAGGTTTGTTGGAAAGATTTTTTAATTTTCATATCTTCACTGAGAACAACCCCGGTAATGACGATGCGGTAATAATCTTCATTTATTTAGTTGCACAGGAAACAATGTTCCCGCACGAATAAATGGATAATTTGTCCGTGGCCATTGTGTTCCAAGTCTTCTCGCAGCCTAATTAACGGCCCTGGTTAAAGCAATAACCCGCACGCGACTAAGTGGAGACAAACCATTGCAAGCTCGTTTATTCGGGGATGCTTCGTGCGAAGTTTTTTTTAAAGTATATATATAAAGTGTAGGACCTGTTGCTCTGCAACGTAAGATAAGAGGCAGCGTTACTTGTTAATAGTCTTATCACAATCCTGTACTCTGCACGACACGTAATCGGGTTTTATTTTAAATGCAATAAGAAAAATGCCACAATAAAATGTATGATGATGTTTTTGCTACACATATATACATTGTCAAGGACGTCAATCATTTTCTGGCGAGAAAATTTACATTCATATGAGCGCAAATAAAGAATGTTAGAGTCATTTTAAATGTACCGTCGTCAGTTACACACTTAGTTTCCGTGGCAACGGCCCGAAGCCACCACCAACGACAGAGTTAAACAACAGAAGAGTTATTGTTGGTTCTTTCGGTAAAGTCACGTAGAAGGGAAACAATAAAATAATAATATATATAAAACAATACAATTCTCACGACGTTTCAACTGTAACGCAAACAGTAATCATCAGGTGTGAAAATCCAACGGCAAGAAACATTTTCTGATGATGACTGTTTGCGTTACAGTCGAAACGTCGTGGGAATTTTATTGTTTTTTATATATATATTATTTTATTGTTTCCCTTCAACGTGACTTTACCGAAAGAACCAAGAATATGAATCCCTGCAGTCACGAAAGCTTTAAATCAAAATTTAACAGAAGAGTCATTGTTGGGGTGGAGAGGAGCACAGTCGGCAGCCAGCCCAGCAAAACTCGAGGAATAGATTTTTTTTTAAGTAGTAGGATACAAATAAGTCCAGAAGAGCCAAACAACAAGGATGGCCGGCTGTGATGATGAACACACACTTAAGGGGTTTGTTGGAAAAGTATTAATTTGGAAAATAAATACTTGAAGAGCAAAGAGACGATTGGAAAATAAATACTTTCATTTATTTTGTTGGAAAAGTATTTGTTGGAAAAGTATTTGAAAAGGTTTGTTGGAAAAGTGTTCACCCAAAATAAATGGATTCAACGTTTCGTTCGTGTCAGATTTCGAGGGAGGGAATAAGCTAAGATGTTGAAGTGCGGTTTTGTTGTGGAACTGGTGAAGATGCGTAATTACGATTTTAAATCAATGTGTTTGTTTTAAACAACGCATTAATTGTATTTCTTAGTGACCAAGCAATCGTCTCTTTGTTCTTCATGAATTCCAGAACAAGCTCACATGACTATGATGAGATCGGACTCCAGACTTGAGGACAAAGAATGTACTCAGTTAACCTTGCATGATTTCGCCAACATTCAGTACATAGTTGCTTAAAAACTAAGCATGCAATCGATGTCAAAACTTTACCTTAGAATAGTTCTGATTTTAGTGTGGAGTTTCACCTTGCTTTACTTATTCATGTACGTGTATGTGTATGTGTGTATATTGAACTCCTTTCGCACCGTACGTAGCCAACCGTGCTAATCGGAGGTGCAGGGCAAGGATAACAAACTAAAAACAAAAAAAAAACTGTCCTAAAGAAATGAGTTTGTCAATCTAGTCGATTTAAAAGTACGTAGCTCCAATTTCTTCTTAATATCGGAAGGTAGAGCGGTCCAGACAGTCACAGAAGCGCATCTGAAAGCGCGCGATGCGTTGACCACCGTCTTTGTTTGATGGTTAGCCAAAAGCCGTCGCCGCTGCTGCTGCTGCTGCGAGGATGGTTCATTCTCCTTGACCAGATCCGCAAGGTATTGTGGTTGATTTGTGGCAAGCACTTTGTGTGTAATGAGTGCGACCGTATAATGGATTTGTTCGGCAACCGGAATCCAATGCACCATGGGGGACCATAGACCCAGCGTATGAGGAAGGAGGCAGCAGTTTGCTGCGCCGACTTGCTAAAACGTAGCAAGTTGGCATAGTAGAGGGCACAGCTGGTGCATCTGGCAGTCATCTCAGTCAGTCAACCCATGGCACCTGGGTCTGTCCCCGAGACCTCCTGTCAGCGAGCCTTCGACACTTCACGCGGCCTCAAAGTGCACGTGGCCTGGCACAGGCGCTGCGGTGACGTCACCGCCACTTAGTGGCGCCTGGCGGCTGCTGTTGAGTTGTTGTGTTGAGTAGGTTACCACCAAAGTGGGCGGCAGAAGCATGACCTCGTTTCTCGTTTGTTGCTCTGAAGATCTACACTCTAAATTAGTTTCACCGAAGACTTCTGAGTGATGGTAATCGTTGCTGAAAGTTGGAACTCTTTGTTTTCCGATGTCAGAAAATATGGCCCCAATCTTAGAAATATCAAAAGACTTTTTGCCAGGGGAAAACATCCCGCTAGTGCATTATCAGCGAAAATGTCGCGAGACTGTTCACAATGAAGGCACTTCTTGACTTTATTTCAGCCAGAGAAAAAAATGTCACCGATGGAATTGCCCCTTTCAGAATGTCCCAGGAAGTCATCTAAACAATGCTCCAAGAGTATATGAGCAGCAGTGCATCTTCTGCCAGAAAGCTAGCAAGTTTTATAAAATTCAAAATATAAGACAGCCCCTTATACAAAGGAGTGAGGTATGTGCAGATGCCAAAAAGTAAGATTGGCAGCAAATCAGAAACATGTATGAAAGAGCTATTGTTATCCTCAGCAGAGAGAGAGAGAGAACGCGAAATATTAGTTGCTGAGGGCCACTGCCACATTCATACACACGTACACAGAAGGAGGCGGCTGCCAGCAATGTGACGGACGTTTGCAAGGAAAGTGAAGATGATGCTCAAAATGACGCGTGAGAGAGGCTGCCTTACAATGCACACATCTCCTGCATGAGTGGAACATTAATGACAAGCCACGGTGCGACTGTGGCCATGCAACCCAAACTATGGACCAAAGGCAGTAAAACCACCGCAATCTGTGCGCCTTCGTTGGATGAACGGGCAACACGACACGAACGCTTTCCTCAAGGCCGCTTGTGGTTAGCAGGGCCTCGACGTCGGAATTTAGCTCCTGAATCTCTTCCCTTACGCAAACATACAATGGATCGTTTTCATAATTCTGTCTCAACGCTGAGGAGTTGTCCATAACTGATCTCACATCTCGATTACTGTCGCTGCATTTGTGAACTATTTTTGTGTCCTTATTAGGACTCGCCCCTTCTTCTCTAGGATGCTTAAGCGCCGCCCCTTCATGCGTTCACAGGATTGGGCTGGTTTGGGTAGTGGTGGTGGAGTTGTGGAAGGTGGAGCAGCGTGAGGGGGTTGTGGTGGTGGTGGTGGTGGTGGGATTGTGGAAGGTGGAGTAGCAGCCGAGAGCGGTGAGCGGAGTCAGTAGGGATGGGGGTGGAGTAACTTCACACGACCACCAAAACCCCTTCTCAGAGCAATCGAACAATCGACGCTGGCTGATGATCAAGGCTCACATATGGAGTGGCAGCCAAGGGATTGGACTCATCCGAGAGGACGGCGCGATGAATCGGATGAAGCGATGAATCAGCTCCGGCACAAGTTCAATGACATCGGAGGACTGTGAATGATGGTAACAGCATGGGGAGGTCTTCATCCAGCAGTGGATTGATCATGGCTGATGACTATGAGCGATCCTGCACGTCCATTGCAGCGTGGCACGGGCATCGCTGGGCCGCCCGATCCCAAGGTGCTCCCTGGCCGCGTCGACGACTGCCGGTGGAAAAACAAACAAACAAAAACCGCTCCGTTTACATAACCCCCTTGAAGCGCGGCACCGAAATTGAATTACGCCACGGAAATAAACAAAAAAAATGCCCCCGAATGATATCGCTTAAAGCGCGTTCGGAGTACGCAGAGGGGATGCTCGCGGTGCTGGCAAAAACGGTCCCACGGGAGGGGGGCTTAGACCGACAAACGGGTGGTCCTCCACCAAAGGGGTCAGCTCCGGAGCTAACAGAGATCGCGAATTACATCAGCCGCTATTTATCCTCTAATCCCACTCCGATCACTGAGCAAAGTACGACGTCGGGACCTCAACACCTCCGGGCTAATGTTTGGCCAATTACGTGTGTAATTATTCTGTAATAGTGCCTAATTGCAGGCATTCGCCGATGATCCGATTATGAAAAGGCACCAAAAGTTTACTCCGTTTTCTGCCGACAGAATCAATTTGGAGCGGTAATTAACACAACCTTGTTGAGCGTTGACCAAGGAAAGGGAAGTTGATCGCGTCATTTGCATATTCCCTCCCCACCCCCCCCCGTAATTGTGCCGCTTTGTTTTTTGACAACGCCTTTCACCACGGGGGACAGCTTCCGTGATTAATGAATGCAAATTGTTGCTCCTTGATATTAATTTACATATTGTTTATGCTAATGAATAATGGATAATTTTTTTTCTTCCTCCCAACGTTTTTTTTTTCAAATCTCGCAGTCGCCATGACATTTACAGTCTGCCAGAATTCCACAGCGAACGGAGCGACTGTGAACTGTGTTTGCCGGCTTCATAGACGACAAATAACAACGGAACACTTCATGGAATGAAGATGGACATATCTCAATATCATAAGAGAGGAGATGCATTTGCATCCACCACTGAAGGCACAGCTTTGGGAAGTTGCATTAATAACGATCCGTGACGAGATGTCAACTCCCTCGCCTGGTATGCAGGAGGTCGTGGGTTAGATCCCGACCCTCACGCCTGCTGTATATTAGGGGTTTGCGTGTTCTCACTCCCCGTGCTCGCGTGGATTTTTCTCCGGGTGCTCCGTTTTTTTCCCTCCACATTTGGAATATTTTGCTGTTATAAAATTCCACGTGATAAGCCACTTTGTTCAGATATCATTTATGGCCAGGTCGCCTCTGAAAACGAGCTATATAGCTCAGTGGGCATTAACTGGTAAAATAAAAAAAGATAAATAGTTTAATACACAACTGACAAACTGGGAGTTTGAATCTCCTAGGAAGACTTACAAATTTGCCAGGACAGCTACCGCAAAAAAAAGGAGGATGATCCTGTGGCAGAGAGAAAGAAGAGATAAGGTGTTGTCCCGAACTGGACCCCTATTTCAAACTCGCAATTTAAAGGACCGTGCGGCAGAGAGAGCTCAGACGATTGTACACACAGTGACCGATGGAAACCAAAAATCTCAATGCCACCGCGATGGAAGCGTCGACATCCATCAGCTCAATGAAACCTCCGGGCAAAACACTCTGGACAGACCGCACAACGTGAAATGGACATCTGTGAAAGAAGAGCTTCATAGCTCATCGGATTCCTCCAGTTTAAATAAAGATTCTGATTCTGAAATTCGTATCATATAGGAGGACGCTGTTGTTTTGAATAGAGTATGTTCGTGTGTACATTTAACTTCTGTCGCACCGTACGTAGCCAACCGCGCTAGACGGAGGTGCTAATCGGAGTACGTGTTTGTACGGGTTTTGGAAACACGCCGAACAAACTCCACGTGCCACGAATGCCGGCATCGAAACTGCGCGGGCAACTCGTGGGCTTGAAGCCACCTACTCACCTACCCACAAAAGCCCACCCACGAGCCACCCACCCACCCACCCACGAGCCCAGCTTCCATCTTCCACGACACACACACCTAAAACTACTACTGCTCTATTTGTATTTTTACCAAGTAAGGCTCACTGAGCTATGTAACCCTTTTTCAGAAGAAACCTGGCCACAAATGATTGCTCGTCGTGTGGCCAAATACTCTAAGCGCACGTTTATAAAACCGGAGGACCTGGAGAAAAGTGACTACGGGGAGAGAGACATACAAACTCCAAATATACAGCAGGCGTCAGGGTCGGGATCGAACCCACGACCTCCTGTATACCAGGCGAAGTAGTTAACATATCGCCATCTCATCATCACCACACTGCTCGGCTTTCATCTTCCACGGGTACAATGGGCAATATTTAACCGGAAATCAGACACTGCTGGGTGCAACTTGGGCCATGGACTGCAAACCATGAAGCCACGTAAATTCGCACCGCCACCAAATATTCAAGTTAAATCGGGTGGGTGAGCGGGTGTAACTGCAATTCACCAACTCTAATACAAAGCAATTCAATGGCTGAATCACTCAACCAATCTCTAATGCTTGCTCTACGTAAGTGGTTTGCTCTACGACAGAGAGCGTTATTATAACAGTTTAAATACACGCGGAAAAACACAGATGCAAGCTCTTTGAATTGATCAGGGGTAATATGCAGCAATACCCAATCCTGTGGCAGCATGTGCTCGCCACAAACGCTAAAGCTCCCTATGCCTTTTAAAAGTAAATGACTAATTTAATTCGGCACTGGGAGGCCCAACAAGCCTAACGATCCCAAATCAAACACTCCAACTGATGGGCAGGCTTTCGTTCATTCAAGCAATTAAAAGTAACAGCCACCCCCAATTCGGAGTGGTCAATCCGGGGGCTACATATATCGCTTTGGCAATCGGGTAATGGACTGTCCGCAAGACAAATCAAGGTCCCGTTTCAATCTTGAGTCTATTTCAGCGAAATTAAGCCTCCGTTTGGAAAACATGTTTATATCTACGGGAGTTTTAGTGCAAACAAGAAAATATTTGATATATATCTGTTTTCGGAGAGAGAGAAATGCAATTGGCAAAGCAGAACAATACTGGTGATGTAAACATAGCATTGTTCGGGTTGGGGGGGGTGTATACATTTAATCCCAATTGTGGTATCAGCATCATGCCACGGGGATATAAAATGTGCATTTAGAACTCTGCAGCCAGCAGTGCATCACCCCGTGCAGGAGAGTGGCCTCTGTGAAGATGAATACAATTCGACAGGGCGTACTCTCTGGTTCTATTGGGTAAAGTCACGTAGGTGAAAATAAAATAAAATAAAATTTTGTTATTTTTTTGTTATTTTATTTTCACCTACGTGACTTTACCCAATAGAACCAAAGAGTATGGATCCTAGCAGTCACGAAAGCTTTAAATCTAGAATCGACAGGGCGTCTTTATCTGCACGAAGGCCGCGCCTTTTGACGCCCTGCAAAGAGCTGGTTTGCACGTCGCATCAAAACAATTTATATGTACATACTTGAATGCCGCTCCGCTAACTTCGCTAACAACACCGTTCAATGTGGACAAGGTGCAGAAACCGCTAACAAACAAGGACTTGTTGCCGCCTCTTGCCTGTCTCTCGCCAAGACTCAACGTGTGTGAATCTTTAATTTACTGGACTACTGTCGCAATCATACTAATGCATTTTTCCCTGGAGACATCCGATGAGCTATGAAGCTATTTTTCACAGATGTCCAGTAGTGGCGGGTAAGAACGATACGGCAGCCAACAATACAAAAATACGGGAGGCGTGCTAAGTACAAGAAAAAGGAAACAAATCGTCCAAACACAAACAAAAACAACAATAAACCATCCCCATCCTACCAGGCAAAGCCCACTGAGGTATTAACTTATTTTTCAGAAGCGACCTGGCCACAAATGATAGCTCGACAAAAAGTGGCCCATCATTTGGACATTTATAACGGCTGAAATAATCGAAATAATCTCAATGCATGTTTCCACATGTGGAGGGAGAAACCGGAGGACCCAGAGAAAAACAATCCACACGACCACGAGGAGAAGTGCCAACTCCAAATGTACAGCTTCAGAGTTCGTCGGATTCCTCCAGTATCAAAACAATATTCCGATTCTGATTAATACAAAAACGTTTGCACAGCACGTGTACGAGTCTTGTAGCTCGAGTACATTGTGGCGTGAACCATCTATTTCAGTTTGTCGTCTGCGGTGTGATATTCATGCGGGCTGCCTTCATTACTTTTTTTTTATAAGCCAGGAAAGCTACACCGAGACGGTTTTCGTGAGGGTTCTGCATTGAGATGTTTGGCTGACACCAGTTGTACATTGCGTGATTTTTAGAGGTGGGAGGCAGTGGCATACATGCAGGGAAACCCCACGCAGAACAGGTGGGAGAACATACCAACTCCACAGAGCAATGTGGCAGCGTCAGGAATCAAACTCCACGTCCTTCTTTCTACGAGGCACACGCACTACTACTGCGCCACGTGCAGCCACATACACTCATAGCGGTATGATTTGTTTAATGTTTGTTTGCACATGATTCTGCTTTTGCTCCGTATGCGCCACTCGACGCGCTGGGCACCCTTGAAAATGAGATTAGTTTCCTTCTAGAGCGAATAGTGCGGGTAAAAATATTGAAACGCATGAATTATAAAAACAATATGTATTATTCTCCACTGTGTTTTTGTTGTTGTTGTTGTTGTCGCGGTCTCCCGTCGTAAGCCGGCGCTAAAGGCCACGCACGCAAAGAACGCCACGCGCGCTGCCCCGTGATTGATCGGTGCCAATAACGGCGGCTCTTAGCGCCCGCCCGCCCGCCCGCCCGCCTCTCCACACCATTAAGGCTTCCCTGCAATTAGCGCTGCCGTTTGCGCCGCGGCGTACACTTTGAGATGTGTCCTCGCTGCAGCTCTTTCTGGCATCATAATTCACCGTGACTTTTTAAGTGCTCGCTTTGCTCGGTGAGGCCACGTCGCCCAAAGCCCTCGTGGAGAGTCATTTTGTTTTAAGCGTCCGTTTTTGTTGTCGTTGCGTTTGTAAATAACACATTGTGTTTAAAAGAGAAACGTATTTATCACGGTTGCTGCTGAGCACAAGCCAAGCGGCCAGCAACAAACGGCACTATTAGAGGGGTGATATATTTGAACAAAAGTTTTGTGATGCTGCGTTGCCAGTGGGCGCAAACGCGAAAGTAACAGAACTTCAACGCAATTCGTCAATAGCAAGGCCCTGAAGAGAAAGAAAAAAACTCACACGAGTTGTCAGCACCTTCTATGAAGAACGGTCACTGCCAAAAACATCACTGATTGTATGGGTTTTACTCCGCGATTGATCAATGTGCTGGATGTTCGTAATAGATAAAGTGTTCGTGCATTACGTAAAATTGAGCAAGGTTACGATGAGAAATTGCGACAAAGAGAGAGGAAAATCCAAAAAAAGTCGAGCGGTGCGAGAGAAGAAGCGGAAAAGGAATTGCTGTGAGAGGTGGTGGTTGACCAGGGTGGATGAGCTGAAACGTTCTGTCTGGGACACCGAGCCCTCGACATGGATAAGGGGCGTCAGTGAGTGAAGTTCACGGTACCAAAATTACCATCGTAGTAGCAAAACACAAGCGATGAGAAGGAAACTGACCACTGGTGAAGTAAATAGTTGGAGTGAATCGGCGAGTGCTGGATCATTTATCGACCTGACTGCATTACGTAGAATTGCATCAAGAAGAGCGACGTAGCAACTGGGTACTCCGCCCCGAGTATGGATGAGATAAAGGAGTCGGCTTGTTCGACCGAGTCCTCAAACATGGGTCGGAGGACTCGATGAGAGAAGTTCACAAAATGCAATTCAAAAACAATTAATTGAAAAGAAAAATATGATATACATCAGCGAACAAAAATACACACTGCGGCTGCCTGAGAGCGCATTCGAGGCAAATATTAAAACCTCGCGTGAGATTGTGAAAGCCAACACGAAGACCGTTGCAATCAAGATCTTTAGCACGAAATTATTCACTCCGCACGGGGCGTACCTGTAGGCTCAACAGCGCGTGCCACTTCATAATTTCACAGCCAACCCCGTAAAAGTGGGATTTAATTCGCTCACAAGAAGGGGCATGGTACAGCAGACGTCGACGCACTTGTAAAATTAATGGCGAGTTATCGGCAAGGCGAATTGTACTCCGTGTGCCGTGGGTCATAATTGACCCGTGCCAGGAGAGCAGAGGAGCGACGCTCACAACAACGAGCGGAGCGCCGGGCGAATGAAATCAGGAAAGTTGGCACAGTTGGGGGCACAGCTGGTACATTTGTCAATCATATCATTCAGTCAACCCACGTTACCTCGGTCTGGCAAGTGACCTCCTGCCAGCGAGCATTCGACACTTCATTCGCACAGCGAATAGCGGTTGTTGTTGTTGTTGTTGCTGTGACACACACAAGTAATGTATCGGCCAAGCCATCTCAGTCAGACAACCCCATGGCATCTGCTGGGTCTGTCCCCGTGACCTCCTGCAAGCGAGCGTTCGACACTTCACATGGCCTTAAAGTACACCTATCCTGGCACAAACGCTGTGGTGACGTCACCGCAACATAGTGGTATGGGGGCAGGGGGGGGGCATCTGGGAGGGCTGGGGGCAGTGGTGGTGCTCGCTCCATTGGTGGGGGGCTGAGGCATGAATACTTTTTTTGGTCACTACCCACCCCCCCCTTACATTTCTCAACTCCGAGTGAGATGACAGAAGAGATAGAGACAAGCGACACAGATGTAGCAAGATTGCAGAAATATGGATTTGAACGAAAATAACGAGATAGACGTCGGTGCAATGGGAGAGGTGTAGGCAAGAGAGACAAGTCGTGAAATGAGAGGCGAAAGATGCAGACAAGATTCGCATGAGAGAGATTTATTAGTTTTAAGTGTTGACTTTTTGTTTGGATTATGACCTGAAATCGAGCTGAAGTTTGCTCCATCTATTTTTTTTTGTATTATTAATCTGAGACCACTTCAGCTGCCTGAGGTCTTTAATCTTTTTGCCGAGTTTGCTCGTGCCCAGTGGGGGGAGGAAGCGTGAACTCACTGAGAGAAGAAGGGCATTGTGGGAGCAGCAATTCAAGGAGATGGCCCAGGCACAGGGGTGGCCAACCTGTAACAGATCAAGTGCCAAGTAACCCATGACCTCTGCATGGGTTACATAATGCATATGAACAGTTTCCGGCACAGCGCATGGAGACGTTCATTGTTCTTTGCCACTTTGATATAACGCTCTACGCTACGCCCCTTCGATAGAGCCGCGCGTGGTGGATTTCAAGAGCCGCGCGTGGTGGATTTCAAGAGCCGAGCGTGGTGGATTTCAAGAGCCGAGCGTGGTGGATTTCAAGAGCCGCGCGTGGTGGATTTAAAGACCCGAGCATCGTGGATTTAAAGAGCCGCACGTGGTGGATTTAAAGAGCCGAGCGTGGTGGATTTCAAGAGCCGCACGTGGTGGATTTCAAGAGCTGTGCATGATGGATTTCAAGAGCCGCGCGTAGGGGATTTAAAGAGCTGTGCATGGTTGATTTAAAGAGCCGAGTGTGGTGGATTTAAAGAGCCGAGCGTGGTGGATTTCAAGAGCCGCGCATGGTGGATTTAAAGAGCCGCACGCAGCTCGGGAGATGCCGGTTGGCCACTGCCACCCCTAGCACCACCAGGCCAACGAGGGACACGTGGACAATGGCAAAGAATATAAGACATATACACTGAATGGTACACAAAAACACATTTAGAGGTGCATGCTGGAAAAGACACAGAGAGGCAGTTAAGAGCAACACACGGGCATTAATTTCTCACTCTATATTTTCCAGAAGGCTCAGGCTTGGAGTAGGGATTATCGGGATTCGTTGGCTTGGAGTAGGGATTATAGGTGAACAGCGCTACCACTCGAGTGCAAGGTACAGTAATACCGAGGTTTACGTCAAGGAATCCTTCCTGAAAGGTGCAGCGACGAATGTCGAAACGACGTGAATCAGTGCGATTTACAGGGCAGGCTAGGCGGTGGATGCGAAGGCTGAGAGGCGACGGATAACGAGAAAGGACGGACGATGATGCTGTCAGCGACGTGAGTGCGGGGCTCGAGGCGCCGCGAATCCCGTGAGCGATATTAGTAACAAAGTGACGACGTATTTGCGAAACGACGTCATGACGCCTATCCGTAATAACCCTTCAAGTTAAATAATTCCCGGCACAGCGTTGCAGAACCGTCGCAGATTAAAGTGAAGCAATGTGAGAAGACGTGAGATATTTGTACCGACCTTGGGTACCCGCAGCACAGATGAGTATGGCCAAGCATACCCCGTGACTGACACTGCATGCAGAGAGGCCTCCTTCACGCATCAGTGGCTTGACAAAGGCCAATGAAATATGAATTTGTACGTGTCACATGCGTTCACGTATAACACTGGTTAATGTAAATTGAACATGTTATTAATACTACCCCACCACAGAACGACACGGCGGGCTAACATTTTGGTGTGGAGTGACGATGTGGCGCGAAGCGCACTGCACTACGAATCCCGGAGACCTGGGTTTGATTCCCGGTCCCGGTCTAGCATCATTGGCGAGTGATATTAAAATCGGTTCTGACCCGTGCCACCCCAACCCACAATTCAGCAACCAGCAGTGACGGAAGCAGTGAAGTATGAACAGACAAAGGTCCTTCTTCAAAAGCAGAAACAAATGATTGACACATTTGTACATTACACGTACATCAAATAGCGCGGTGTCTTAAAGATTCAGAAATCGGCATTGGCAGCAGTACTGAAATCACATATGAGCATGAAAAACGTGTACGGTTATATAGTGGTGGGCAGCGGTGGCAAGGCACGTGGCCTGTAATCCAACACTGGAGGTAGCCAGGGTTGGTGGATCACACGAATGTTGTGAAACACCCTTCCCGTGGGCATCAAGGTGCCATACCTTGGCTCGCCAGAAGGCAGTAGAGCGAGTTGACTCATCGCCATCTGTTTCCATCTGTACGGTGATAGAGCGTTGCCACCCGTTTGTGCAGCGTGGTTTTTCTCGAGGCGCTTCGGTTTCGTCTCGCCGCTGGGCAGGTCGTCGCTCTTTTGGGTAGGTGAGTAAATTATAGTGAAATTAAATATTAAATATTATTAATCGATTATCATTAACAAAGAGTATAGTACATATTATATGACAATACAAATGGCAATTTAAAGCTACTTACATGTCGACCTTACTCAACACTGGTATTTTTACGCACAATTGCTGGTTGGTTAGCCAGCTTAATTTTTTAAATTATTATTCATAACAATAAGCTAAACTGTCCGGTCAGGTATCTTACCGGCAGAGTGAGTGGCTCAGAAACGGTCGGTTGTGATTTCAACTCCTGGGCCGGGGTCGACCCAGTCCATCATCATCCTTACGTGCTTGATAAAATGAGTATCACGTTGTGGGGAAGTCAATAACGCTTGTCCTACGGATAGACTTGCCCCTCCCCCCCTCCGCCCCCCGCCATATGAATATGGAGTTTCCTACACTAGCTAAGGCCTGTGAACCGAAAAATGAGCACCATTCACGAGAAACCATTCTGTGACTTTTTACTTTTTTAAAAGCTAGAATACATTCATCAATATATAAAGGGCCCCTTTATGGCTGCCTCCGTCCCGCAGGCGGCCAACGCCGAGTGTTTCTCGAGCGCGTTGGTGCCAGCGGGCTTACATGGTGGCCCGTGTGCCAACTTGGCCCGGGTGACTTCGCAGAAGAGGGTGAAATCCACCTCAAGAGTTTCAACGTCACGCGTTAAGAGTATTTAGCGACTGCTATACATTTCCCACGGGATGATAAGCCACTTTCGTTGAGCTATCATTTGTGGCCAGGTCGCTTCTGAAAACGAGAGCTACATACAGTGAGGGAAAAAAGTATTTGATCCCCTGCTGATTTTGTACGTTTGCCCACTGACAAAGAAATGATCAGTCTATAATTTTAATGGTAGGTTTATTTGAACAGTGAGAGACAGAATAACAACAACAAAATCCAGAAAAACGCATGTCAAAAATGTTATAAATTGATTCGCATTTTAATGAGGGAAATAAGTATTTGACCCCTCTGCAAAACATGACTTAATACTTGGTGGCAAAACCCTTGATGGCAATCACAGAGGTCAGACGTTTCTTGTAGTTGGCCACCAGGTTTGCACACATCTCAGGAGGGAGTTTGTCCCACTCTTCTTTGCAGATTTTCTCCAAGTCATTAAGGTTTCGAGGCTGACGTTTGGCAACTCGAACCTTCAGCTCCCTCCACAGATGTTCCATGGGATTAAGGTCTGGAGACTGGCTAGGCCACTCCACGACCTTAATGTGCTTCTTCTTGAGCCACTCCTTTGTTGCCTTAGCTGTGTGTTTTGGGTCATTGTCATGCTGGAATACCCATCCACGACCATTTTCAATGCCCTGGCTGAGGGAAGGAGGTTCTCACCCAAGATTTGACGGTGCATGGCCCCGTCCATCGTCCCTTTGATGCGGTGAAGTTGTCCTGTCCCCTTAGCAGAAAAACACCCCCAAAGCATAATGTTTCCACCGCCATGTTTGACGGTGGGGATGGTGTTCTTTGGGTCATAGGCAGCATTCCTCCTCCTCCAAACACGGCGAGTTCAGTTGATTCCAAAGAGCTCCATTTTGGTCTCATCTGACCACAACACTTTCACCCAGTTGTCCTCTGAATCATTCAGATGTTCATTGGCATACTTCAGACGGGCATGTATATGTGATTTCTTGAGCAGGGGGACCTTGCGGGCGCTGCAGGATTTCAGTCCTTCACGGCATAGTGTGTTACCAATTGTTTTCTTGGTGACTATGGTCCAAGCTGCCTTGAGATCATTGACAAGATCCTCACGTGTAGTTCTGGGCTGACTCCTTACCGTTCTCATCATCATTGCAACTCCACGAGGTGAGATCTTGCATGGAGCCCCAGGCCGAGGGAGTTTGACAGTTCTTTTGTGTTTCTTCCATTTGCGAATAATCGCACCAATTGTTGTCACCTTCTCACCAAGCTGCTTAGCAATGGTCTTGTAGCCCATTTCAGCCTTGTGTCTACAATCTTGTCCCTGACATCCTTGGAGAGCTCTTTGGTGGAGAGTTTGGAATGTGATTGATTGATTGCTTCTGTGGACAGGTATCTTTTATACAGGTAACAAGCTGAGATTAGGAGCACTCCCTTTAAGAGTGTGCTCCTAATCTCAGCTTAACAAGCTGAGATTAGGAGCACTCCCTTTAAGAGTGTGCTCCTAATCTCAGCTTGTTACCTGTATAAAAGACACCTGGGAGCCAGAAATCTTTCTGATTGAGAGGGGGTCAAATACTTATTTCCCTCATTAAAATGCAAATCAATTCATAAAAATTTTGACATGCGTTTTTCTTGATTTTGTTGTTGTTATTTTGTTTTTCACTCTTCAAATAAACCTACCATTAAAATTATAGACTTATCATTTCTTTGTCAGTGGGCAAACGTACAAAATTAGCAGGGGATCAAATACTTTTTTCCCTCACTGTAGCTTCGTGGGCCTTACCTGGTAAATAAAAAAAATAGTTTAATTTAGTAGTTATAGTTTTGATGTCACGCCATGATGTATGCATGCATGTTTAACTTCTTTCGTGCCGTACGCAGCCGACCGTGCTAATCGGAGGTACGGGGGAAGGACAACAAACTAAACACAGACAGCAGTTGTAAAGAAATTAGTTTAAATATAGATGGAAAAGTGCATAGTACCAGTGGCTTCCTAATATTGGAAGGTAGAGCGATCCAGACGGCCACAGAAGCACATCTGAAAGTGCGCGATGCAGTGACCGTCTTTGTTCGATGATGACGAAAGGCAGTGGCGAAGATGTCGAGTGTGAAGGCGGTGCAACTTCACATGGGCTTACAGGCCAGAGGGGCCCAACCAATGATGATGCCAGCCCATTGGAAACCCACAACAGAAATATTTTTCATGGTTTGGGTCTTGATTACAAACTTTATATGCTCGACAAAGCCACATACCTCAATTATATCACAGTCGTGTCATGAAAATGACGAGTGTTTTAGGTTTATAAGTATTTGAGTTTGACGTTTTGGTGCACCTCTATGAATCTGTGCCCCCCTTGAGATACTTGAGGCCATCTTCTTTTGCTTAGTTTGCTTACGCCTCGCACTGCCAGTAGGACCATCCGCCAGGCTACAAAAGGGCCCCCTTTAATTCCTTTCATCAGGGCCAATGCCAACCACGGTACGCTACCGACGATGGGCTAATTCTCAATTTAATCATCATTGCATATACCGTGTTGATTCTTCTTTGTTATAATGGTGATGACGATGATGCTGATCATGTAGATTGGGTTAATAATGGTGGTGGTGGTGGTGATGATGGTAATGATGGTGTAGTGATTATGATGATGATTATAGACGTGTGGTAATGATAATCATATTGTTAAAATCCCGCTTGGCCTAAAATTACTTTCTGCTTCAATCGTCCCACACGTGTGACAGCAAATAAATATATAAGGAGACGCGTCCGTGGCTGCGGAGATGGAAATTATAATTATTAAAACCTCAGTTTTAATTCCACGAGTCGTCGGAGGATGATATTCATTTTTCACACCAAGAAATGTACGCGGCGAGGTTTCGGCAAATTCATTTAAAATTAGCCATTTTCATTATTTTCAGGACACATTAGCATTAATATAGGGCTTTTAATGTCTTGGTTGGGTGCCTACGTAATGCCCGGACTGTCATCTGTATTTTACGTGTGCGCGAATCCAGCTCTCTGTGGCGCTACGCTTTCAGGTGTCATCAGCAATTAGCCTCGATCGCACGGCCCTGTCTCAGTGGCTACACTGAGCTGAAATTCACACGATCCGGCTTCTTGACAGCCGAAGTTCGATCTCCCTCATCACGACTGCTGCCCAAAGGTACGCTGCTAACCAGGGGTACGAGGGCTGAGTTCTTGGTTTCGAAATTGATTTAACAACGACGAAAAATCAGGGCCTAAATACAGCATTTTGGACGATCCGAAAAAAAAACACGTGTTTTGGATTATTCCCTTTTCACGAAGTGTTGTTGACAAAGACTATTTGCACAAGCTAATCCCTTAGCGATTTCAATGCTAAATTACTAGTTGCCTCTGTGGATGTGTAGGTTTTGACTTTAACATAGCCATTCCTGTGACCAGTCACAAGCTAATCCCTCAGCTATTTGATATGTAAACCCCTTTGTCAAGGCGCCTCACTTCTCCCAACCAGCTTAAAAGTAGCTATGCATCTTAACAGCGTTCATTGAAGCTCTGTGGATGTGTAGGCCTTTACTTTAACATCTATTTCTGTGACCAGTCACAAGCTAATCAATTAGCGATTTCAATGCTAAATTACTAGTTGCCTCTGTGGATGTGTAGGTTTTGACTTTAACATAGCCATTCCTGTGACCAGTCACAAGCTAATCCCTCAGCTATTTGATATGTAAACCCCTTTGTCAAGGCGCCTCACTTCTCCCAACCAGCTTAAAAGTAGCTATGAATCTTAACAGCGTTCATTGAAGCTCTGTGGATGTGTAGGCCTTTACTTTAACATCTATTTCTGTGACCAGTCACAAGCTAATCCCTTAGCTATTTCAATGCTAAATTACTAGTTGCCTCTGTGGATGTGTAGGTTTTGACTTTAACATAGCCATTCCTGTGACCAGTCACAAGCTAATCCCTCAGCTATTTGATATGTAAACCCCTTTGTCAAGGCGCCTCACTTCTCCCAACCAGCTTAAAAGTAGCTATGAATCTTAACAGCGTTCATTGAAGCTCTGTGGATGTGTAGGCCTTTACTTTAACATCTATTTCTGTGACCAGTCACAAGCTAATCCCTTAGCTATTTCAATGCTAAATTACTAGTTGCCTCTGTGGATGTGTAGGTTTTGACTTTAACATAGCCATTCCTGTGACCAGCCACAAGCTAATCCCTCAGCTATTTGATATGTAAACCCCTTTGTCAAGGTGCCTCACTTCTCCCAACCAGCTTAAAAGTCGCTACGAATCTTAACATCGTTCATTGAAGCTCTGTCGTCCTGACAGGTCTGTACCTTTCACCTGAAGACGGCCGCTTGCGTTGTGGCCGAAACGTCGTGAGAATTTTATTGTGTTATTTTATGATTGTATTCTCATTCTACGTGACCTTACCGAAAGAACCAAAGAAGATGAGTCCTTGCAGTCACAAAAGCTTTAAATCGAAAAAAAAGACAAATGTGAAATTTGAGAAAACACTTTGAAGATGCGGTAGAGAAAACGCGACGAACGTGAAGCACTGCAAGAAAGCCTCCGCATCGGGGGGAAGAACAAAGTTGCCCGACAACGATTTGTTGGAGAGCATAGATAATAGGATCACAGTACAGTACAACAAATAGACTTCGCTGTGCTGAACCTCTGTTGGCAATGCAGCGGCACAGAGACCCACACACGCATTTGTTGGACGGCGGTCACCCCACTCCGAGCACTGATTAGCTTCCTGGACCTGCCGAGGTTGTGCCCCTATTCCGGGGTGATTTGATCCTAGGTTGAATGCCGCGAGAGTCTTTACGTCACTAGTTCACTACTATATATATTTTTTACCACGTAAGGCCCATTGAGCTATCTCGCTCTTTGTTTCAGAAGCAACCTGGCCACAAATCACAGCTCGACGAAGTGGATTATCACGTGGAAATATATAGCAGCCGAATACTCCGATTCTAAATTTTGGAGGGAAAAACCGAAGGACCCGGAGAAAAATCAACACCACCATGGGGAGAACACGCAAACTCGAAATATACAGCAGGCGTCAGGGTCGGGATGGAACCCACGACCTCCGGCACACCAGGCGAGGTAGTTAACATCTCACCACGGAGAGAGAGAGAGACACGCAAACTCGAAATATACAGCAGGCGTCAGGGTCGGGATGGAACCCACGACCTCCTGCACACCAGGCGAGGTAGTTAACATCTCACCACGGAGAGAGAGAGAGACACGCAAACTCCAAATATACAGCAGGCGTCAGGGTCGGGATGGAACCCACGACCTCCTGCATACCAGGCGAGGTAGTTAACATCTCCTAGCCACCGTGACCCCCCATCTCTTGTCGAGAAGAGTCACGTGACTCTGATCTGAGTAGGACTGTCGAATGTTTGTCTCTTGCTTGCAGCTTCTCTCCTGCAGGTTAACACAGCAGGTGTATTAATAACCCTGGTTAACACAGCCGGTGTATTAATAACCCTGGTTAACACTGCAGGTGTATTAATAACCCTGGTTAACACAGCAGGTGTATTAATAACCCTGGTTAACACTGCAGGTGTATTAATAACCCTGGTTAACACTGCAGGTGTATTAATAACCCTGGTTAACACTGCAGGTGTATTAATAACCCTGGTTAACACTGCAGGTGTATTAATAACCCTGGTTAACACTGCAGGTGTATTAATAACCCTGGTTAACACTGCAGGTGTATTAATAACCATGGTTAACACTGCAGGTGTATTAATAACCCTGGTTAACACAGCAGGTGTATTAATAACCATGGTTAACACTGCAGGTGTATTAATAACCCTGGTTAACACTGCAGGTGTATTAATAACCATGGTTAACACAGCAGGTGTATTAATAACCCTGGTTAACACTGCAGGTGTATTAATAACCCTGGTTAACACAGCAGGTGTATTAATCACATTGGTTAACACAGCAGGTGTATTTATAACCCTGGTTAACACTGCAGGTGTATTAATAACCCTGGTTAACACTGCAGGTGTATTAATAACCATGGTTAACACGGCAGATGTATTAATCACCTTGGTTAACACGGCAGGTGTATTAATAACCCTGGTTAACACTGCAGGTGTATTAATAACCCTGGTTAACACAGCAGGTGTATTAATAACCCTGGTTAACACAGCAGGTGTATTAATAACCCTGGTTAACACTCCAGGTGTATTAATAACCCTGGTTAATACAGCAGGTGTATTAATAACCCTGGTTGACACTGCAGGTGTATTAATAACCATGGTTAACACTGCAGGTGTATTAATAACCCTGGTTAACACAGCCGGTGTATTAATAACCCTGGTTAACACAGCAGGTGTATTAATAACTCTGGTTAACACAGACGGTGTATTAATAACTCTGGTTAACACAGCAGGTGTATTAATAACCCTGGTTAACACTGCAGGTGTATTAATAACCCTGGTTAACACTCCAGGTGTATTAATAACCCTGGTTAACACAGCCGGTGTATTAATAACTCTGGTTAACACTGCAGGTGTATTAATAACCCTGGTTAACACTCCAGGTGTATTAATAACCCTGGTTAATACAGCAGGTGTATTAATAGCCCTGGTTAACACTGCAGGTGTATTAATAACCCTGGTTAACACTGCAGGTGTATTAATAACCCTGGTTAACACTGCAGGTGTATTAATAACCCTGGTTAACACTGCAGGTGTATTAATAACCCTGGTTAACACAGCCGGTGTATTAATAACCCTGGTTAACACTGCAGGTGTATTAATAACCCTGGTTAACACAGCAGGTGTATTAATAACCCTGGTTAACACAGCAGCTGTATTAATAACCCTGGTTAACACAGGAGGTGTATTAATAACCCTGGTTAACACTGCAGGTGTATTAATCACCTTGGTTAACACAGCAGGTGTATTAATAACCCTGGTTAACACTGCAGGTGTATTAATAACCCTGGTTAACACGGCAGGTGTATTAATAACCCTGGTTAACACAGCAGGTGTATTAATAACCCTGGTTAACACTGCAGGTGTATTAATAACCCTGGTTAACACAGCAGGTGTATTAATAACCCTGGTTAACACTGCAGGTGTATTAATAACCCTGGTTAACACAGCAGGTGTATTAATAACCCTGGTTAACACTGCAGGTGTATTAATAACCCTGGTTAACACTGCAGGTGTATTAATAACCCTGGTTGACACTGCAGGTGTATTAATAACCCTGTTTAACACTGCAGGTGTATTAATAACCCTGGTTAACACAGCAGGTGTATTAATAACCCTGGTTAACACTGCAGGTGTATTAATAACCCTGGTTAACACTGCAGGTGTATTAATAACCCTGGTTAACACTGCAGGTGTATTAATAACCCTGGTTAACACTGCAGGTGTATTAATAACCCTGGTTAACACTGCAGGTGTATTAATAACCCTGGTTAACACTGCAGGTGTATTAATAACCCTGGTTAACACTGCAGGTGTATTAATAACCATGGTTAACACTGCAGGTGTATTAATAACCCTGGTTAACACAGCAGGTGTATTAATAACCATGGTTAACACTGCAGGTGTATTAATAACCCTGGTTAACACTGCAGGTGTATTAATAACCATGGTTAACACAGCAGGTGTATTAATAACCCTGGTTAACACTGCAGGTGTATTAATAACCCTGGTTAACACAGCAGGTGTATTAATCACATTGGTTAACACAGCAGGTGTATTTATAACCCTGGTTAACACTGCAGGTGTATTAATAACCCTGGTTAACACTGCAGGTGTATTAATAACCATGGTTAACACGGCAGGTGTATTAATCACCTTGGTTAACACGGCAGGTGTATTAATAACCCTGGTTAACACTGCAGGTGTATTAATAACCCTGGTTAACACAGCAGGTGTATTAATAACCCTGGTTAACACAGCAGGTGTATTAATAACCCTGGTTAACACTCCAGGTGTATTAATAACCCTGGTTAATACAGCAGGTGTATTAATAACCCTGGTTGACACTGCAGGTGTATTAATAACCATGGTTAACACTGCAGGTGTATTAATAACCCTGGTTAACACAGCCGGTGTATTAATAACTCTGGTTAACACTGCAGGTGTATTAATAACCCTGGTTAACACTCCAGGTGTATTAATAACCCTGGTTAATACAGCAGGTGTATTAATAGCCCTGGTTAACACTGCAGGTGTATTAATAACCCTGGTTAACACTGCAGGTGTATTAATAACCCTGGTTAACACTGCAGGTGTATTAATAACCCTGGTTAACACTGCAGGTGTATTAATAACCCTGGTTAACACTGCAGGTGTATTAATAACCATGGTTAACACTGCAGGTGTATTAATAACCCTGGTTAACACAGCCGGTGTATTAATAACCCTGGTTAACACAGCAGGTGTATTAATAACCCTGGTTAACACTGCAGGTGTATTAATAACCCTGGTTAACACAGCAGGTGTATTAATAACCCTGGTGAACACAGCAGGTGTATTAATAACCTTGGTTAACACTCCAGGTGTATTAATAACCCTGGTTAATACAGCAGGTGTATTAATAACCCTGGTTGACACTGCAGGTGTATTAATAACCATGGTTAACACTGCAGGTGTATTAATAACCCTGGTTAACACAGCAGGTGTATTAATAACCCTGGTTAACACTGCAGGTGTATTAATAACCCTGGTTAAAACTGCAGGTGTATTAATAACCCTGGTTAACACTGCAGGTGTATTAATAACCCTGGTTAACACTGCAGGTGTATTAATAATCCTGGTTAACACTGCAGGTGTATTAATAACCCTGTTTAACACTGCAGGTGTATTAATAACCCTGGTTAACACTACAGGTGTATTAATAACCCTGGTTAACACTGCAGGTGTATTAATAACCCTGGTTAACACTGCAGGTGTATTAATAACCCTGGTTAACACTGCAGGTGTATTAATAACCCTGGTTAACACTGCAGGTGTATTTATAACCCTGGTTAACACTGTAGGTGTATTAATAACCCTGGTTAACACTGCAGGTGTATTAATAACCATGGTTAACACTGCAGGTGTATTAATAACCATGGTTAACACTGCAGGTGTATTAATAACCCTGGTTAACACTGCAAGTATATTAATAACCCTGGTTAACACAGCAGGTGTATTAATAACCCTGGTTAACACTGCAGGTGTATTAATAACCCTGGTTAACACTGCAGGTGTATTAATAATCCTGGTTAACACTGCAGGTGTATTAATAACCCTGTTTAACACTGCAGGTGTATTAATAACCCTGGTTAACACTACAGGTGTATTAATAACCCTGGTTAACACTGCAGGTGTATTAATAACCCTGGTTAACACTGCAGGTGTATTAATAACCCTGGTTAACACTGCAGGTGTATTAATAACCCTGGTTAACACTGCAGGTGTATTTATAACCCTGGTTAACACTGTAGGTGTATTAATAACCCTGGTTAACACTGCAGGTGTATTAATAACCATGGTTAACACTGCAGGTGTATTAATAACCATGGTTAACACTGCAGGTGTATTAATAACCCTGGTTAACACTGCAAGTATATTAATAACCCTGGTTAACACTGCAGGTGTATTAATAACCCTGGTTAACACTGCAGGTGTATTAATAACCCTGGTTAACACTGCAAGGTGTATTTATAACCCTGGTTAACACTGTAGGTGTATTAATAACCCTGGTTAACACTGCAGGTGTATTAATAACCATGGTTAACACTGCAGGTGTATTAATAACCATGGTTAACACTGCAGGTGTATTAATAACCCTGGTTAACACTGCAAGTGTATTAATAACCCTGGTTAACACTGCAGGTGTATTAATAACCCTGGTTAATACAGCATGTGTATTAATAACCCTGGTTAACACTGCAGGTGTATTAATAACCCTGGTTAACACAGCAGGTGTATTAATAACCCTGGTTAACACTACAGGTGTATTAATAACCCTGGTTAACACAGCAGGTGTATTAATAACCCTGGTTAACACAGCAGGTGTATTAATAACCATGGTTAACACAGCAGGTGTATTAATAACCCTGGTTAACACAGCAGGTGTATTAATAACCCTGGTTAATACAGCATGTGTATTAATAACCCTGGTTAACACTGCAGGTGTATTAATAACCCTGGTTAACACAGCAGGTGTATTAATAACCCTGGTTAACACTGCAGGTGTATTAATAACCCTAGTTAACACTTCAGGTGTATTAATCACCATGGTTAACACTGCAGGTGTATTATTAACCCTGGTTAACACTGCAGGTGCATTAATAACCCTGGTTAACACAGCAGGTGTATTAATCACCTTGGTTAACACAGCAGGTGTATTAATAACCCTGGTTAACACTGCAGGTGTATTAATAACCCTGGTTAACACTGCAGGTGTATTAATAACCCTGGTTAACACTGCAGGTGTATTAATCACATTGGTTAACACAGCAGGTGTAATAATAACCCTGGTTAACACTGCAGGTGTATTAATAACCCTGGTTAACACTGCAGGTGTTTTAATAACCCTGGTTAACACTGCAGGTGTATTAATAACCCTGGTTAACACTGCAGGTGTATTAATAACCCTGGTTAACACTGCAGGTGTATTAATAACCCTGGTTAACACAGCAGGTGTATTAATCACCTTGGTTAACACAGCAGGTGTATTAATAACCCTGGTTAACACTGCAGGTGTATTAATAACCCTGGTTAACACTGCAGGTGTATTAATAACCCTGGTTAACACTGCAGGTGTATTAATAACCCTGGTTAACACTGCAGGTGTATTAATAACCCTGGTTAACACGGCAGGTGTATTAATCACCTTGGTTAACACAGCAGGTGTATTAATAACCCTGGTTAACACTGCAGGTGTATTAATCACCTTGGTTAACACAGCAGGTGTATTAATAACCCTGGTTAACACAGCAGGTGTATTAATAACCCTGGTTAACACTACAGGTGTATTAATAACCCTGGTTAACACAGCAGGTGTATTAATAACCCTGGTTAACACAGCAGGTGTATTAATAACCATGGTTAACACAGCAGGTGTATTAATAACCCTGGTTAACACAGCAGGTGTATTAATAACCCTGGTTAATACAGCATGTGTATTAATAACCCTGGTTAACACTGCAGGTGTATTAATAACCCTGGTTAACACAGCAGGTGTATTAATAACCCTGGTTAACACTGCAGGTGTATTAATAACCCTAGTTAACACTTCAGGTGTATTAATCACCATGGTTAACACTGCAGGTGTATTATTAACCCTGGTTAACACTGCAGGTGCATTAATAACCCTGGTTAACACAGCAGGTGTATTAATCACCTTGGTTAACACAGCAGGTGTATTAATAACCCTGGTTAACACTGCAGGTGTATTAATAACCCTCGTTAACACTGCAGGTGTATTAATAACCCTGGTTAACACTGCAGGTGTATTAATCACATTGGTTAACACAGCAGGTGTAATAATAACCCTGGTTAACACTGCAGGTGTATTAATAACCCTGGTTAACACTGCAGGTGTTTTAATAACCCTGGTTAACACTGCAGGTGTATTAATAACCCTGGTTAACACTGCAGGTGTATTAATAACCCTGGTTAACACTGCAGGTGTATTAATAACCCTGGTTAACACAGCAGGTGTATTAATCACCTTGGTTAACACAGCAGGTGTATTAATAACCCTGGTTAACACTGCAGGTGTATTAATAACCCTGGTTAACACTGCAGGTGTATTAATAACCCTGGTTAACACTGCAGGTGTATTAATAACCCTGGTTAACACTGCAGGTGTATTAATAACCCTGGTTAACACGGCAGGTGTATTAATCACCTTGGTTAACACAGCAGGTGTATTAATAACCCTGGTTAACACTGCAGGTGTATTAATCACCTTGGTTAACACAGCAGGTGTATTAATAACCCTGGTTAACACTGCAGGTGTATTAATAACCCTGGTTAACACAGCAGGTGTATTAATCACCTTGGTTAACACAGCAGGTGTATTAATAACCCTGGTTAACACTGCAGGTGTATTAATAACCCTGGTTAACACTGCTGGTGTATTAATAACCCTGGTTAACACTGCAGGTGTATTAATAACCCTGGTTAACACTGCAGGTGTATTAATAACCCTGGTTAACACGGCAGGTGTATTAATCACCTTGGTTAACACAGCAGGTGTATTAATAACCCTGGTTAACACTGCAGGTGTATTAATCACCTTGGTTAACACAGCAGGTGTATTAATAACCCTGGTTAACACTGCAGGTGTATTAATAACCCTGGTTAACACTGCAGGTGTATTAATAACCCTGGTTAACACGGCAGGTGTATTAATCACCTTGGTTAACACAGCAGGTGTATTAATAACCCTGGTTAACACTGCAGGTGTATTAATAACCCTGGTTAACACTGCAGGTGTATTAATAACCCTGGTTAACACTGCAGGTGTATTAATAACCCTGGTTAACACTGCAGGTGTATTAATAACCATGGTTAACACTGCAGGTGTATTAATAACCATGGTTAACACTGCAGGTGTATTAATAACCCTGGTTAACACTGCAAGTGTATTAATAACCCTGGTTAACACTGCAGGTGTATTAATAACCCTGGTTAATACAGCATGTGTATTAATAACCCTGGTTAACACTGCAGGTGTATTAATAACCCTGGTTAACACAGCAGGTGTATTAATAACCCTGGTTAACACTACAGGTGTATTAATAACCCTGGTTAACACAGCAGGTGTATTAATAACCCTGGTTAACACAGCAGGTGTATTAATAACCATGGTTAACACAGCAGGTGTATTAATAACCCTGGTTAACACAGCAGGTGTATTAATAACCCTGGTTAATACAGCATGTGTATTAATAACCCTGGTTAACACTGCAGGTGTATTAATAACCCTGGTTAACACAGCAGGTGTATTAATAACCCTGGTTAACACTGCAGGTGTATTAATAACCCTAGTTAACACTTCAGGTGTATTAATCACCATGGTTAACACTGCAGGTGTATTATTAACCCTGGTTAACACTGCAGGTGTATTAATAACCCTGGTTAACACTGCAGGTGCATTAATAACCCTGGTTAACACAGCAGGTGTATTAATCACCTTGGTTAACACAGCAGGTGTATTAATAACCCTGGTTAACACTGCAGGTGTATTAATAACCCTGGTTAACACTGCAGGTGTATTAATAACCCTGGTTAACACTGCAGGTGTATTAATCACATTGGTTAACACAGCAGGTGTAATAATAACCCTGGTTAACACTGCAGGTGTATTAATAACCCTGGTTAACACTGCAGGTGTATTAATAACCCTGGTTAACACAGCAGGTGTATTAATCACCTTGGTTAACACAGCAGGTGTATTAATAACCCTGGTTAACACTGCAGGTGTATTAATAACCCTGGTTAACACTGCTGGTGTATTAATAACCCTGGTTAACACTGCAGGTGTATTAATAACCCTGGTTAACACTGCAGGTGTATTAATAACCCTGGTTAACACGGCAGGTGTATTAATCACCTTGGTTAACACAGCAGGTGTATCAATAACCCTGGTTAACACTGCAGGTGTATTAATCACCTTGGTTAACACAGCAGGTGTATTAATAACCCTGGTTAACACTGCAGGTGTATTAATAACCCTGGTTAACACAGCAGGTGTATTAATCACCTTGGTTAACACAGCAGGTGTATTAATAACCCTGGTTAACACTGCAGGTGTATTAATAACCCTGGTTAACACTGCTGGTGTATTAATAATCCTGGTTAACACTGCAGGTGTATTAATAACCCTGGTTAACACTGCAGGTGTATTAATAACCCTGGTTAACACGGCAGGTGTATTAATCACCTTGGTTAACACAGCAGGTGTATCAATAACCCTGGTTAACACTGCAGGTGTATTAATCACCTTGGTTAACACAGCAGGTGTATTAATAACCCTGGTTAACACTGCAGGTGTAATAATAACCCTGGTTAACACTGCAGGTGTATTAATAACCCTGGTTAACACTGCAGGTGTATTAATCACCTTGGTTAACACAGCATGTGTATTAATCACCTTGGTTAACACAGCAGGTGTATTAATAACCCTGGTTAACACTGCAGGTGTATTAATAACCCTGGTTAACACTGCAGGTGTATTAATAACCCTGGTTAACACTGCAGGTGTATTAATCACCTTGGTTAACACAGCAGGTGTATTAATAACCCTGGTTAACACTGCAGGTGTATTAATAACCCTGGTTAATACAGCAGGTGTATTAATAACCCTGGTTAACGCAGCAGGTGTATTAATAACCCTGGTTAACACTGCAGGTGTATTAATCACCTTGGTTAACACAGCAGGTGTATTAATAACCCTGGTTAACACTGCAGGTGTATTAATAACCCTGGTTAACACTGCCGGTTGTATTAATAACCCTGGTTAATACAGCAGGTGTATTAATAACCCTGGTTAACACTGCAGGTGTATTAATAACCCTGGTTAACACTGCAGATGTATTAATAACCCTGGTTAACACTGCAGGTGTATTAATAACCCTGGTTAACACAGCAGGTGTATTAATAACCCTGGTTAACACAGCAGGTGTATTAATAACCCTGGTTAACACTGCAGGTGCATTAATAACCCTGGTTAACACAGCAGGTGTATTAATAACCCTGGTTAACACTGCAGGTGTATTAATAACCCTGGTTAACACTGCAGGTGCATTAATAACCCTGGTTAATATAGCAGGTGTATTAACCCTGGTTAACACTGCAGGTGTATTAATAACCCTGGTTAATACAGCAGGTGTATTAATAACCCTGGTTAACGCAGCAGGTGTATTAATAACCCTGGTTAACACTGCAGGTGCATTAATAACCCTGGTTAACACAGCAGGTGTATTAATAACCCTGGTTAACACTGCAAGTGTATTAATAACCCTGGTTAACACAGCAGGTGTATTAATAACCCTGGTTAACACAGCAGGTGTATGAATAACCCTGGTTAACACTGCAGGTGTATTAATAACCCTGGTTAACACTGCAGGTGTATTAATCACCTTGGTTAACACAGCAGGTGTATTAATAACCCTGGTTAACACTGCAGGTGTATTAATAACCCTGGTTAACACAGCAGGTGTATTAATAACCCTGGTTAACACTGCTGGTGTATTAATAACCCTGGTTAACACTGCTGGTGCATTAATAACCCTGGTTAACACAGCAGGTGTATTAATAACCCTGGTTAACACGGCAGGTGTATTAATCACCTTGGTTAACACAGCAGGTGTATTAATAACCCTGGTTAACACGGCAGGTGTATTAATCACCTTGGTTAACACAGCAGGTGTATTAATAACCCTGGTTAACACTGCAGGTGTATTAATCACCTTGGTTAACACAGCAGGTGTATTAATAACCCTGGTTAACACTGCAGGTGTATTAATAACCCTGGTTAGCACTGCAGGTGTATTAATAACCCTGGTTAACACGGCAGGTGTATTAATCACCTTGGTTAACACAGCAGGTGTATTAATAACCCTGGTTAACACTGCAGGTGTATTAATAACCCTGGTTAACACTGCAGGTGTATTAATAACCCTGGTTAACACGGCAGGTGTATTAATCACCTTGGTTAACACAGCAGGTGTATTAATAACCCTGGTTAACACTGCAGGTGTATTAATAACCCTGGTTAACACTGCAGGTGTATTAATAACCCTGGTTAACACTGCAGGTGTATTAATAACCCTGGTTAACACGGCAGGTGTATTAATCACCTTGGTTAACACAGCAGGTGTATTAATAACCCTGGTTAACACTGCAGGTGTATTAATAACCCTGGTTAACACAGCAGGTGTATTAATAACCCTGGTTAACACTGCTGGTGTATTAATAACCCTGGTTAACACTGCTGGTGCATTAATAACCCTGGTTAACACTGCAGGTGTATTAATAACCCTGGTTAACACGGCAGGTGTATTAATCACCTTGGTTAACACAGCAGGTGTATTAATAACCCTGGTTAACACTGCAGGTGTATTAATAACCCTGGTTAACACTGCAGGTGTATTAATAACCCTGGTTAACACTGCAGGTGTATTAATAACCCTGGTTAACACGGCAGGTGTATTAATCACCTTGGTTAACACTGCAGGTGTATTAATAACCCTGGTTAACACTGCAGGTGCATGCTTCACAGTCGACGCTAAAGATGCTGCGACAGTATTGTACAAAGCGGTAGCTCTATGTACCGGAATCGTGGTCCCAGATTTTGAGAAATCTGGAAACAAAAAAAAAACTGGCAAATGGCAAAATATGGTTAAACTACATCGCCACATCGTCCCCTACTGGAAGACCATACTCGCCTGTGAAACACAGCACCAGCGAGAATGACACCGAAATTCAAATCGTGCCGAGCTATTGTGAGCATTATTATTGGCGATCATTCGAATCTAATGTCTCGCTTCCTTCACGCCCGACGGTGATGGAGGCGAGAGGACCAATCCGTGCTGTCTCCCAGGTGGCCGAAGCGTTTCCAATCCACCCCTCGTCCACAAGTGTTGCCCACCGCGGAGCTTTTGCACTGGAGGGCAGCCAATTTTGTCTGCAGGTAAAATATTTTTTGTTGTTGTTGCTGCTGCTCGAGTTTGACCAAACAGTGTAAAAAAAAAGTTAGTCAGCGATGAAGGTGATGTCGGCGACAGCAAGTTCCTTGAACCGTTGATTTGTCCCAAAGAAGCAAACACGTTTTTTTGCGATTTAAAGCTTTCGTGACTGCGGGGATTCATATTATTGGTTCTTTCGGTAAAGTCACGTAGAAGGGAAATAATAAAATCATACAAATAAAGCAATAAAATTATCACAGCAAGCAAATTTGAAAAAAAACCCGCCACTTTTTTCAAAATTTCTTGCTGTGGTTTCCACACCATGGTTATGATTGCTTGTGTTGCAATGGAAACGTCATGAGAATTGTATTGTTTTATTTGTATTTATTTCCCTTCTACGTGACTTTACCGAAAGAACCAAGAATACGTTGTTTTTTTGTTTACACCGCTGATAGTACAAAAATAAAAACCCCTGCTGATAGTTTGTATTTAATCTCCATGTCTCCGGCTTATTAGGTTGGTTCTGCTTGTTCCGACAAAAGCCTCAATCGGAAATCACTTGAGGGCTGTTTCTACCATTAGTCTCCGAGACCCTTGCGAAACTTGGCTATATAAGAGTCCGTACATCTCCCCCCCCTCCGCCTCCTCCCCCGCGATTAGCGTCTTCCAGAAGGACAGGCCGCTGTGGTAATTTTCCCGGAACGATTTCCATAAATAACGCGAGGTAGGCGTGCTCGACTCGACCACACAGGGCGCGCGCGCACACAAAGACAAAGATCACCGTAAAGCCTTGACAGACTGTTGGGGCAAGTGCTGTTAGCGAGCACCTATGAAGGCCGGAACGGTACACGAGGGGGTGGGTGGCCAGCACCACGCCCGACCGCCTTTGTCTCCCAAGTGGCGATGTTTACACACCGGACACTTGGCACTCAATTGAGGCTGAGTCGACCTAGGGGAGGTACAGGACCGGTTCAAATAATCTTCACCGGTGTTGGCCGTGAGCGGGAATCGAATTCGGGTCGCCGGGTTCATAGCGCAGCGTAGCGCTAACCACTACACTACCGCTCCCCACACACAACACACACACAATACACACACAACACACACACAACACACACACACACAGAAATATTGCGGGGGCGAGCAACGGTGAAAGACAGAACAAAAAAACAGAACCCCGCTCATGGCTAAAACAGCCACTGGGTGATTAAACACGGCTCCCAAGCGATCAAAACGTGAGGCCCACATCGCTCTTGCAAACGCAGAACCCTTTGATCAGGACCGCCACGCACGCCCCTCCTTAAAATTACGATTGACCTTTTTTGAGTCCTCGTCATCCGTGTGGGTTTATGCCCCCGTGTTGTCACGAGCGTTTTCGAGTTATTATTTAGCAGCTCCCTTTTGGGAAATCCGGCAGTCGAGTGAAAGCCTCCGACCATTCTCGTGTTGGGTAGTGGAGTTGGTTCGAGCATGCTTCATCGCGCTGGTCACAGTGGGGTCGGTGAAGGCGGGAGGGCCTTGGACCGATTCATACATCGCTCTCCGCTGGCGTGATTGGCAGTTGAACTTGGGTCGCGCCGGGTTAAGAATGCAGTTTGGTAGCCACAGCATCCCACGGTTCCAGCCAAGGGTTTGACATGGAAACAAATATGCCATACGTTTACATATCCGATTTAAACAAACGCATCTTCAGCATATAGAGGACAATACGAAACGTATGACTGTGATGGAGTCTGCGTAGTCCGGTCTCGATCCTCTGTAAAGTCAGATCCGTGCTTTGTTAATCACTGACACCAGGTGCTGATGGTAATGAGATGTGGAGCATTCAAAATTGTGTCCTGGCTTCTATTTGCTTCATTTGCTGTACTCCATTGGTTTAGCATTTCTCATGTTGGCAACCTGACGTCACTCTTGCGATTGAGACTCATCCTGGTCCCTTGAATTCTCAACAGGTTAAGCAAAAGTAAACTTGAGCTTGTCACTCCATTGTCTACTCATGAACTAAACTATTTAGTTTTTCATTTTACCAGGTAAGGCCCACTGAGCTATGTAGCTTTTTTTCAGAAGCGACCTCGTCATAAATGATAGCTTACGGAAGTGGCTTATCGCAGCCGAGCACTTTAAGCGCACCTTTCTAAAACGCGTTTCTAAACGCGTGATGTTGATTCTAAATGTGGAGGGAAACCCCCGGACCATATGCAGAAAAATCCACGCGACCACAGGGAGAGAGTGACATGCAAACTCCAAATATAGAGCAGACGTCAGGATGGGGATCGAACCCACGACCTCCTGTATTCCTGGCGAGGTAGTTAACATCTCCTAGCCACCATGATGATTATGAGAGAGTGAGACACCGCAAATTCCAAACATACAGCAGGCGTCAGGATGGGGATCGAACCCACGACCTCCTGTATACCTGGCGAGGTAGTTAACATCTCCTAGCCACCGTGGCGTCACACTGGCTAGAGAAAGAGCTGTAAAACTCAAAGCGGACTCGCGAGAAACCACCTGGACTGGACTTGCAACACGTGCATGGCGGTGAGTGTCATTACCCTTTGCTTCGTGGAGCAAAGCGAGTGCTGCTGTTCGAGTCGCTGTTGCGAGGCGAGAGGGAGAGTCAGGGAAAGTGGGTGAGTATCATCGCCGTGCTGCGCGGATGTCATTTGTCTCTCCGTAACGGCTCGTGCTGCGTCATCGTGTTGACGCTCGCACATTGACGGTCCTTAGTAAGAAATAAACATATTTTTTCATGGCCTGGCAATTCAATTGACAAACCCCTAGTGTGGTGACCGAAGGTATATAGGCAAGAGATAGATATGTGGTGAGATGACATAAATGTAGACTAATATGTAAGTATGTTGAACTTTCTTTCGCACCGTACGTAACCAACGGTACTAATCGGAGGCGCGTGGGAAGGACAGCAAACTAAACATCTTTACGATTCAAAATTTTGTTTCTCTCGGGTCAATGTCAACATTCTAACTATCACCGGGAAGTGGACAGAGCCGCTCAGATCAAGTTGCCACGCAATGGTGCAAAGTATATCGATTGATTTTGTTTTCTTTTCAGCCAGTTTGAATGTCGACAAATCTGCCCGGGTGAACTTCTTCATGGCTCGCGAGACCCCCCCTCTCTCTCTCTCTCCCCCCCCCCCCCCCAAAGAATTGAGGCAAACGAGCAACGCGAGCCGCCCTTATCATCGTGATCCTCGGACAACGGACGGCGACTTTGCGGACACCCTCTACGCCACGTGCGAAGGCAAAACGATGATCGCGCTACCCACGCGGTGGCCCACGATGTTCGATAGCATCGGCGACGTAACGCACCAAAGGCAGAATCATAACACTCGCCCAGAGCGCAATCTCTGCCGAAAGTCACGACCGAGACGAGGAGAGGTTTGTTGACCATCTCGACATTGAAATGAAGAGGGGGGTGGGGGAAAGACAAAAAATGCTCAATGGTCTGACTCATTACATTGCGTGCAATGCAGTCTTCACTGGTGAGGAACAAAGACAAATTTTCCCCGTATAGCCTTAACAGACTGTTGGGTGCAAGTGCTGTTCGCGAGCACCTATTAAAAGCCGGGACGGCACACGAGGGGGGTGGGTGGCCAGCACCACGCCCGGCCGCCTTTGTCTCCCCGGTGGCGATGTTTACACACCGCACCAGCTACTAGTTTGAGGCAGAGTCGACCTAGGGGAGGCCCAGGACCGGTTTAAATAACCCTCATTTGAGTTGGTCCGTGAGCGGGAATCGAACCCGGGTCGGCGGGTTCGCACTGACCGCTGCAGGCCCACGTGGAGGCACACACACGCACACGTGCGCTGCTCATGCACACGCACAAACCCCATCACCACCACCACCACACACACAATTTCCGACATAGCTTACAGAGCATCGGGTCAAGTGTTGTTAGAGAGCGCATACTTAATGCCGGAATGACGCACGAATGGGTGGTGGAGCCAGGACCACGCATTTCCGCGTTTGTCTGCCAGGTGCTCAAATCAGTTTAACACGTAGGAGGCTTTCACGACCAAGACCATCCATAATGCAGGTGTTTTTCATGGTTAGATCGCGTAAATATATAAATGTGTCGTTAAACCCGCCACCACCCGACACAACCAATGAGTAAGGTTTGTCACATTATTGGCTGTGTCGGGTGGTGGCGGGTTTAACGCCACACATTTATATATTTACGCGATCTAACCCAATGTTTTACACAATACACCAGGTACGTACTCATTTAAGGCTGAGTCGACAAAGGCGAGGCCCAGATCTGGTTCGGATATTTCTCACTGATTGATTGTATACGTAGACTTTCACGACCAGGATGATTTATAATGAGTTTATTTCGGGTTGGACAGTGTAGGTATCATGCCAATGTTTAACTTTAAATCTTCCACCGCCCGACAGAGGCAGTGGATGGTTATTAGTTCACACTTGGCATTACACCGGCACAACGATCTAACCCAAAAAGAAAATATTGCTGAATCCTTTGCCACTGATGTTTGCCTTGGTCTGGAATCGAACTTGGGTCACTGCGATCTCAGCTCAGTGGGGTGACCATTGCACCTCGGCCCATGGGTAATAAATAAATGGCACCTCCATTTCCTGTATCATAAAAATACATATTTATTGGTGTATAAACCTATGGGTATCGCAAACCATAAAGACACAGATCCCCCTGTATAGCCTTCAAAAGACTGTTGCGGCAAGTGCTCTTGGCGAGAAGCTATTAAGGCGTGAAACTGCACAACGAGAAGGTGGATGGCCAACACCACACCCAGCCGCCTTACACATTCTCCTGCGGAGGGGGCTGGTAGGAACGTTCGATTGCTCGGTCAATGGCCAGGGTCAACGGCGGCACCACGTGGTGTATTCCGCAAATATGCCCGACTGTGAGGGCGAGCACAAGCCGGCGTGAGTAGGTTAAACGTTAAGTTTTATAAGGGCACCACGGGGTGACCAGCCCCTCCCTCCCCACCCAGCCCCACCCCTCCAACCCCCCACCCAGCCCCTCCCCACCCTTGATAAATGTGTGTCGTTAAACCCGCCACCACCCGACACAGCCAATTACGGCTGAGTCGACCTCGGGGAATCCCAGTTCAGTTAATCGTCACTGGCGTAGTTGGCCGTGAGCGGGGAATCGAACCGCGTGCCGCCGAGTCCCTGGTTCAGCGTGGCAACGACCGACACCTCCGCTCCCCCAAACCATCGGCGCACACCCCACGCGCGCACGGAGACACGCCTCGTCACGCGTCAGCCACTCGCAGTCGCGAGCCACGAATGAATCGCGTCCGATATCTGTTCGAGCTGGTGGCAATTGTCCATTGTTCAGGTTGGGAAAGCGTGCCCATCCACCCCGTCTCCCCGGGCACCATTCCCGCTCTGCTGTCCATTCCATGCCCTTAGCACTGCCTCGCATTGACTACCTGACACACAGAGCCCTCTCCGGGGGGGGGGGGGGTGAGGGGGGAAACTCGTCCTTTATTAAACCCCTGTCGCCAAATACCCCAGCCAGTACACCATTGGGTACGCCGCAAGGTCAAGTCGATCAGCGTGGGTCGGTCGCGTGCGGTGGTGTAAAGTGCGGGCGACTCCCCCACCTCTTCCAAGACGTGCGGTGAAGCGGGGTAGGAAGGGTGCGTTCCTGGCCGAGGCCGCTCTACCAGCAGCGGCGTGAACAGGACACCGCTGCGGGGCTGCTGTAGCTTGACCCGTGTGTGTGTGTCGCCGATCGGCGACCTTTTTTGCGGGTGGCAGAGGTCGAAGTTGAAACGGAGCGAGGCGACACGGAACCCACCCATACACCCCCGGCACTCGTTCTGCCCTTGGCTATGATTTCATTTTCTCTGCTCGTTTACCTAAGGGGGCCGTCCATAAATGACGTCACGCGATTTTGGACGATTTTTGACCCCCCCCCCCATTCGTCACGCGGCGTCACAAAAAGTCAGACCCCCCCTAAAATATGACGTCACAAAGCTCTACCCCCCCCACCCAAAAAAAAAACATGCTTCAAATCGCTTTAAACTTTTGTCATTGTAGTGCGTATTTAATGTGGCACTGCACTCTGATGCTGCAGTAGAACACAATTAATAAAAAGTATATTCATTTAACTTCTTTGGTTCTTTCGGTAAAGTCACGTAGAATGAGAATAAAATAATAAATTGATAAAATAAAATAACACAATAATATTCTCACATTATTATTGTGTTATTTTATTTTATCAATTTATTATTTTATTCTCATTCTACGTGACTTTACCGAAAGAACCAAAGAAGATGAATCATTGCAGTCACGAAAGCTTTAAATCGAAATTTATATTCATTTAAGTAGAACGTGTTGTCTATATTTATTCAAAGTTGCGCATTTTGATGTGACGTCACATTTCTCAACCCCCCCCCCCCCTCGTCACACATCGTCACAAATGTCTGACCCCCCCCCCCCCAGGTGCGTGACGTCATTTATGGACGGCCCCCAAGAAAGCCTCACAGCGAGTCTCACGACTATTTCAATCGGAAGGGACCTGCCAAGTTTTCACAGTAACAGGGTGTGGGCGATATTTCCATGAGTAATTTTGCGGGTATTTTTGTTTGAATGTTTGTTTTACCATTTGGAATGTTTGGTCAAAACCGGTCACAACACGAAATACTTAGCCAAAGCGTGCATGTAATGTTGAACTTTTTTCGCACCGTACTTAGCCAACCGTGCTCAGCTGACGTGCCGGCGAAGGACAGGTAGGAAAATGGTCCGTTTTGCTCCGCCTTTTTCTCACCTCCTAAGTTTTGGACAGTTCACCCCCTTTGATCAATTAAATGGGACCGCTTTTCAATAGGGTAAGTCCCAAGTAGCTGTAACAAGATTTACACTAAGGTTTGGTCCATTGTGGATTATAATCCAAAGAATTATCTGTCCATGACAGTAATCGTACGTCCGCATTACCGACTGGACAGGCAGGCAGCCAGACGGATAGAGACAATGCTTTGATTCTGTCAGCTTCAGTTGGAAGGAGTTAAAAAAAAAACAGGCAGGGAATTGTTCCGCCGTTGAATCGCCGAGAATAATTTCCACCACGGGTTTGCGGGTCAGCCGTAAGACACTTGCCGGTGTGTGGCTCGGTGAGGCTGCATGGCTAATAATCAACAAGGGGAGCATGGGAGCGGTGGCCCAGTGGTTAGCGCTACGCTGCGATACGAACCCGGCAACCCGAGTTCAGTTCACGCTCACGGCCAACACCAGTGACGATGATCCGAACCGTGTTCTGATTGTTGGCTCTTCCCTCCGCGCCTCCAATTAGCGCGGTTGGCTACGTACGGTGCGAACGAAGTTCAACGTATATTCATAAACACTGTCCATAGACTCAACAATGCCCATAGACTAACGCTACCCATAGACTCAACACTGTCCATAGATTCAAAGCTACCCATAGACTCAACACTGTCTATAGACTCAACACTGCCCATAAAATAATAGGGTTTTTCCTATTAAACAAAATTGAAACCTTTTTACAAGGATTCATGTCTGCATTAACCACAATACCTGCAGTCAAAATGCAAACAAAAAACATACTATGATAATATATGCATTGTCCTTGAAACTGATTGGTCCACAGCAAGGGACGGCTTTCTTTTGAGCCTCGGACGTACGATTACTGTCATGGACAGATCATTATCTGGATTATAATCCATAATGGACCAAACCTTAGTGTAAATCTTTTTGCCGCTACTTGGGACTTACCCTATTGAAAAGCGGTCCCATTAATTTGATCAAAGGGTGAATTGTCCAAAACTTGGGAGGCTCAAAAGAAAGCCGTCCCTTGGTGTGGACCAATCAGTTTCAAGGACAATGCATATATTATCAGAGTATGTTTTTTGTTGGCATTTTGACTGCAGGTATTGTGGTTAATGCAGACATGAATCCTTGTAAAAAGGTTTCAGTTTTGTTGCCAGAATAAAGGGGAAAAATCCTATTATTATATGGTAAAGTCACGTAAAAAACAACAAAAAATAAAAAAATCACGACGTTTCGGCCACAACACAAGTGGCCTTCATCAGGTCGTGAATTTTTTTTATTTTTGTTGTTTTTTACGTGACTTTACCGAATAGAACCAAAGAGTATGGATCCTTGCAGTCACGAAAGCTTTAAATCTAGACCCTATTATTATATTTTGATACTGGCAAAGGAGGTCTAATGATGTAGATACTGCCCATAAACTCAACACTGTCCATAGATTCAACACTACCCATAGACTCAACACTGCACCATAGACTCAACACTGCCCATAGACTCAACACTGCACCAACGACTCAACACTGCACCATTGACTCAACACTGCCCATAAACTCAACACTGTCCATAGACTCAACACTGCCCATAGACTCAACACTGCCCATAGATTTCGATTTAAAGCTTTCGTGACTGCAGGGATTCATCTCATTGGTTCTTTCGGTAAAGTCACGTAGAATGGAAATAAAATAATAAAAATAAAACATAATAAAATAAAATTCTCACGACGTTTCGCTGTCGTCCCGACAGTTCTGTTCCTTCACCTGAAGAAGGCTACTTGTGTTGTGGCCGAAACGTCGTGAGAATTTTATTCTATTATTTTTTATTTTTATTATTCTATTTCCATTCTACGTGACTTTACCAAAAGAACCAAGAAGACTGACCATAGACTCACAACTACCCATAGACTCAACACTGCACCTCCCATTAGCACAGTGGGCTACGTACGGTGCGAGTGAAGTTCAACGTACACACAACAAGCTCCACAGCTGAACTCTCGCAAGCAGCCAAGTGGGCCGTGGCGGAAACACCCCCTGCTCGTGGTGGACGCGGTTCTTTAATCCTGGGTTTAAAGCGGACCCGCAGAGTGGGCAACGATGAACCACGGAGTTCGCGAATCCTCCGCGGACTTGCCCGGGGCCGCTTACATTTTCGGTGTCTCCGTCCGTCCTTCGGCTCTCGGGGCAACAGACACGAGCGGCATCGCGGGCGCGTGCGGAATTCGAGGGCGTGGTGCTCGCCGCTCGCTCGTCTCCGCACGAGCCTCGCGCTCGTATTTTCCACGCAACGAGCTCGTTCATCTCGCTGCTCAGACAATAGAGTCGTGCGCTTTTAAAAAATATATATACTGCGATGGCTCGTACAATATATTTTTTATCATTATTTACGCGTGCGTTGCGTTGCGTGCGTGCACGCCTTCCTGTGGTGGTCACAGCCGTAATATGAATAATCATCATCATCATCATCTTCGGCTGCGGCAGCAAAATTACTATCAGCGACAGCGGCACCGCAGACGCATCATTATTATGAGCAGCAGCAGCAGCATGTGATAAATATGGCCTTGTAGGAGATTGCTCCACGAATATCTCCTCCAGCACGGCCAGACAGCACTGAGCAGGGATATTTTATTCCGCGTCTCGATTGGCTGAAAATCTCGAAGCCAGCCTGCCCCACAGCGATAGAGGGCCACTAATCTGCGCAAGCAATTTAAGGCTAATCGCGCAAGTTATTCACTCGTTTATAATTAAAGGTAGCGACGGAGGAAATCGGCAGCTGTTGCGCAGCGAGGGCACACAGGCGTCCGTCCACCGTTAGGGAGCTTGCCTACGGGACACAAATCAAGAGAAGCATGGACGAAGCGAAACAAAACAGACAACAGAGGAGCGACCGAATTATTCCGGACCTCTCGAAAAACCTAAGGTCGGCTGGGTATTAGTGTGCCGTTTAAAACATACAAATTTTTAATTCGGGGCCGGAAGAGGGTCCGTGGCAGAGTGTTTGGGGGGAGGACAGAGTGGGGAGCGGTAGCGTAGCGGTCAGCGCGCTGGGCTACGAACTCGGCGACCCGATCCCAGCTCAAGGCCAACACCCGTGACGATTACCTGAATGGTCCGAGCTCGAATGGTCCGAGCTCGACTCAGCCTCAAATTAGTACCTGGTGCGGTGTGTAAACATCGCCACTTGGGAGACGAATATCGCCAGGGCGTGGTGCTGGCGACCCACCCCCTCGTGTGCCGTTCCGGCCTTCACTCGTGCTCGCTAACAGCACTTGCCCGAGCAGTCTGGTAATGTTGTATGGGGGATCTTTGTCTTTGGTGGGGGTAGAGAGGTGGGAGGGGGGGCAGGAGAAAGTCGCCGGGGTGACGGTGAGCAGATGAAAGCCGCCCGCCCGGGGTACGGGTAGGCAATTAAAGCGGCTCCCGTCAAGACGGCCGTAACTCATTATGCTTGGGAGCCACAGCGCGGAACAGGACATAAGCGATCGCTCGCTCTGCAAGGCGTGGGGGGGGGACAGGGCTGCCCGCCGTTGGGCAGCTCACATTAACCTGCGAGGGAGGCCACCACGTATCACGCACCCCCACAAAGACAAAGATCCCCCGTATAGCCTTAGCAGACTGTAGGGGCAAGTGCTTTTAGCGAGCACCTATGAAGGCCGGAACGGTACACGAGGGGGTGGGTGGCCAGCACCACGCCCGACCGCCTGTGTTTCCCCAGTGGCGATGTTTACACACCGCACCAGGTACTCATTTCAGGCTGAGTCGACCTAAGGGAGGCCCAGGACCGGTTCATATAATCGTCAGCGGTGTTGGCCGTGAGCGGGAATCAAACCCGGGTCGCCAGGTTCATAGCGCAGCACGCTAACCACTACACCACCGCTCCCCACGGACACGCACACGCACACACAGGCGCGCCCGGGCTGCAGCGCAGCACGCAGCACACACACGGGAAGCAGAGTGCATCCCAGGTGTCGCCAGCCATGGAGGGATAAGCGGACGAGTGATGTTTATTGTGCCGACTCGTTCGGCCGACATTTAAGGCGAGTTGGTGTCGTTCGCGCTGCCGCCGTGGCGAGGCGTTCCATACCTGGCCCGATACGCAGGAGTCCGTGGGTTCGATCCCGATCCTGACGATGCCTGATGTGCACGTGAAGATTGCGTGTCCTCTATCCCGGCGGTGGTCACGTGGATTTTTCTCTAGGTTTTTTGCGCTCTACATTTAGAAGACATGCGTTTATGTATTATTCGGCTGCTACTATAAATGCCCCCGTAACGATGAGCAACTTCCATGCATTTTCATGGATGGCAAGGTAGCTTAGTTGGCTTTATCTGATAAGAAAGAAAAGTATAATTGCTACCGTGCCTTGGTTTCCCCCCTAGTGTGACAGAAACGCTTTAACATCATCAGGCCGAGAGGCACCTGGGTCCATCTCTTGCTGCTCCTCACGAAGGTCAATGTTTTTTCGCAAGTCAGGCTGGATGGAACTGAAACTGTTATATGTGAACTGTTGTCTGTGTTATCTCTGGTTGACACCTTGTCCGAGTCTTCCCAGGATCGTCGTTATTATGTTTTTGAGGTTGGCTGTCCTGGGAAATCTGTGAGTTCTCCCGGGACATTAAACGTCCCGGTTTTGTCACTTGCGTAACAATACTAATAATATACCACTCCAGACGACGCATTAACACGCAGTTAGCAGCTACTCCGGAACGCTCTTTCTTCCGATATTAGGAAGCCACTGGAGCTATGCAATTGTAAATGATCTAGATTGAAAACTAATTTCTTCAGAACTGCTTTGTGTCTTTAGTTGATCACCCTTCCCCTGCACCTCCGATTAGCGCGGGTTGGCTACATAGGGCGGGAAAGAAGTTCAACACACATTAAGCTATTCTTATTCCAATCATATATTAAGAGGTGGCAACCTTTGCTGCCGGAGATACCAGAGTACACTGTGTCTTTCCCCGGGCCACGTTACCGCTGATCTGATGTACGATGCCTTTGCGTCATAACGACGTGCTCGAAAACGTCTGGCGGTTGTTAAAAAGGACGAAAGTATTTCTCGAGAGCGGGGGGGGAACAAAAAAAAAGGTTTCTCAATTTTAGTTCGTCTCGCATTCGGGCGATGCGCCTGCGACGAGGCTTGTGCGCACGCCTCGCTTGCCCTCGGCAGTCACTTTGTTTCGCGCTGGCGCTGGACTGGAAGATGCCTGGGGGGGTGGTTGGTGATGGTGGGGAGGAGGGGGGGGCTGGAGTAGCCGGTGAGGAGCTCGGGGCCAATGATCGGTGACGGTGCAGCTGACACGCGCACTGGCGGCGCGAGGGAAATTTTGTCTCCCCGCATTTTACTTTGGAGTAACGTTCAGCCCCGACCATCGTTTCCCTTTGGGTTTTTTTTTTGGTTTACTGCTGGGCTGGTTTCGTTGTTATTTTACATTTTTTTTGAAGGCTCAGAAACCGCACTGCGCTTTTTGAACCTGACCCCTTTCTGAGGTCGATTCCAGGCTGCGGATCAGCAGCAGTGGCGGACTAAGCTAGTGCGGGGCCCGAAGCAAATGTTATAAAGGGGCCCTAAATAAATAAATACTTAAATATTAAAACACAAATGTTTCACTTGCATAGTAAAGTAATTGTATTTTTTCATTTGCTATACAGCCAGATAATACGACAAATCGCTCACCTTACACACCTAATCGTTCATAAAAGTTGAAGGCGGTATAGTACTATAGTAATAGAGCAAGTGCAGAATCATTGAACCGGAATTGATAGCTTGAAAGCATTTAGCGCGAGGCCCTTGAAAGTGCGATGCCCGTAGCATATGTATAGCTATTTTGCTACTGGGATAATCCGGCACTGCCCAGGAGCCAGACTGACCAATTTGGTGAAGTATGGTAACCCCCCCCCCCCTCTTATGGCTGACAAAGCATGGCGAGGCCTTCTTCCAGATTTGCATTGACAAATGTTCAATAATTTTATTTAAAAAAATCTATAAAAATCAACACACTCGTCAACGAAACTGTGGCGATGTTTTGAGAAATGGGCCTTCTTCACACCAAATCGATAGGGCCACTGCCCAGAACGTCGTCGAAAAAATATCTTTTCCATTCAGGCAGTGTTGTTGATGAGCGTGTCGAGTTCTCTTTGCTATTTATGCGTGCGCACCGCTGCCAACGCAGCAGCAATTTGTTGTGTTTTAATCTGCTCTCCAGCCCTGCTAAAACATCACTATAATTTACAGTGGGCCGGTCACAATAGTCGGTGCGAAATAGATACAAGGCAAATGCAAAGATCCCCCTTATAGACTTAACAGACTGTTGGGGCAAGTGCTGTTAGCGAGCACCTATGAAGGCCGGCACGGCACACGAGGGAGTAGGTGGCTAGCACCACGCACGCCCGACCGCCTTTGTCTCACTAGCAGCGATGTTTACACACCGCACCAGGTACTCATTTGAGACTGAGTCTACCTAGGTAATGCCCGGTACCGGTTCAGATAATAATCGTCACCGGTGTTGACCGTGAGCGGGACTTGAATCCGGCTAGCGCGGATTTGTAGCGCAGCGCCGCGTTAACCGCTGCACCACAGCTCCCCGTCTAATAGACACCCCCACACCCACACGCGCGCGCATTTCAAAGGGCAATGGAGGGAGGGTTGGGGTGACGGCCAATGTCTGGCTATCCACTGCGAATGTTGATTATCGCGTTAACGTCTCGCCGTTAAACGGAGTGTCCACATTTGCGGCGGTGCGTTGACTGCTGCGGGCATTCTGCTCCATTAGGGACGACGTGGGGTGGTGCGTGGGTTGGGGAGGGGATGAGGTTTATGGCGTTGATTCGCCGCGGGACCACCCAGCTCCCCCTCCCCCACCGACGGAGCCGCTCTCAGGTGCTCGAGGGCGGACGGCGCTCGCCGAGCACCTTGGACAGCGCCCTCCCCATCGCCGCTCGCCCGGCGAGCTGCTCGAGGCAAGACTTATTCAGGGAACCGCAGGAAGATAACAGCGCAAGCACGGCTTATCCGACGTGCCCGTACATCGACGAGGCAGACTGCCGATTTCCGTGCTCGACTGATAATGCTACACGAACGGCACGGAGTTCTTTCCCTGGGCTCGCACCCGGAAACGCGAGGTGCAAGGAAACCAGGCAAACGCTTAGCGGGGCCCCAAGAAAGCTCAACGATAGGAGGCATGTCGACAAAAATAGCAGTGCAGTGAGGTTAGCACGGTTGGCGACCTGCGGTGCAAAATAATGTCAAGATACATCGAAGGTCACGCCCTGAATTCATGTGCGGAAAAAAATGGAGTGTATCAAATATTAAGTGCAATTCACGTAAACATAACATTTATGCTCACTCATCTCTATCTTGTTTGCATCTCTCGTCATGTCATCTCACCGCACCTCTATGTTTGTCTAAATTTGATCCTATCATCTCATTAGATATACATCGTCCGTATCTCTTCCGTCATCTCACGAGGATTTGACTAATTGAAAAGGGGAGGTCGTGGGGGGGAAATTTAGTTTTCTACATTCGGGTCCCAAATGGGTCAGGCGGCACCACTGCTCGCATCCATTCACTCACACTCGAAGTTCAGAATCTTTATTTAGCCTGGAGAAATCCGATGAGCTATGAAGCTCTTTTTCACATATGTCCAGTATGAACGGGTCAGAAAGTTACACACCGGGGGGAGGGGCGCGGGGGGGGGGGCGAGAGGGGGGCGGGAGTGCTTGCGATTCTTCGGTTTCCAACATCTTATCTATGGGATCCTTTTTGCCAGTGCTGTTAAAATGATGAGGAACAAAATTGGCTTTACCCTTCCTGGCAGTAAAGCAGGTGTAAATATGTTCAAACACCAAACAGACACCTATTGCAAGGCATCACGTCTGCATTAACCGCACGTACTTGTGGCAAAGCATGCATGCAAACAAGTATACTCTGATAATTATATATGCATTGTCTTTGAAACTGATTCGCCTACACCAGAGACAGCCTTCTTTGTGGCCTTGCCTCGCCGGTGTGTCAGACCAGAGAACGCCAAAAGGCGAACAGTACAAAGGCAACGCAAGTATTAAATCATTACTGGCTTGGCTTGAGCCGTTACAGCTATGGGACCGTTTTGCCAGTATCAAAATTATGCGATGAAAAAAAAAGACGAATCGGCTTTGCCCTCTCTGTCAAGAAGACCAACTTCTGCCGGAGCCCTCCGTGCGCCATGGACAACAAACGCCGCCCCCCACCAGTGGCACTGATGAAGCACCCGTGTCAAGATGACAGATTTAAACTGCGGCTTAAATAGCGGCATCCGTCATTTTAATAAAGCGTAAAAGGCCCACTCTCGTTGCAAGTGTGAGTAATAAATGGTGATTGGTGCAAATTGCCTCGACGGAGGCGGCGGGGTTTGCGTGCCTGCTTTGAGTTGAGCGCCGCGGTGGCGAGATGTTAACTCCGTCGCCAGGTATGAAGGAGGTCGTGGGTTTGATCCCGACCCTGACGCCTGCTGTATATTTCGAGTTTGCATGTCTCTATCTCTATCCCGTGTTAGTGTGGATATTTCTCCGGGTCCTCCGGTTTTTCCCTCCACATTGAGAAACATGCGTTTAAAGTCTTTCGCTGCTATAAATTCTCCACACGATAAGCCTCTTCATTGAACTATCATATGTGGCCAGGTCAGAATCATAACATTTATTTATACTGCAGGAATCCGATGAGCTATAAAGCAATTTCATCACAGATGTCAGTGGGTCTTAACCAGTTTTTTAGTATAGAACTCTCTCCGCCGGGGGGGAATTATCAAACCACTCCGAGAATCAGTTTAAACCCCGCGTCCGGAGTGTGTTTTTTTTCATTCCATCGGGCCTTCAGAGCCATGCAGCGTGGGCCGGCCCCAAGTGTCGTGCGGTGCAAGGCACTTCGCGTCGCCGCTTAATGCCCGGCGTGACCCCTTCATTAGCATCTCCGAGTCGTAAAAGCCCCTTCGCGACCGAACCTCAAGGCAACTTATCCAATTAACTGTGAACGGCGACCGCTGTAACATGCAGCGGCGAGAAATGTTTCGGTTAATGTAGCGTCTCTTTACGGACGTATAAAATCACGCGCGGGCGGCGTTACGCGTGGCCCGTCGCGCAATTAATTAAGACGGCTGCGAGAGAGCCGGGTCATCAAGTGCCTTCTGGGTTTTGATGCCATGGTCTGCTTTTCACAATGTGTATTATTTACGATGTTGCGTCTCAATGAATGAGTGAGTGCAGAAAATGTGTGCGTTTGATGTGGCCCGCTCCACGTATTGATGTCACAATAACAACACAATGGGCCTATTTACAGATACAGGCAACGGTTTTTTTTCTAAGCCAGAAGTCCGAAGTCCCATTAATGCATTGGATCGGCCGCTCGGATATGCTTCCTCCATGCGCTTATATTCCTTGCCTGTTCTCTTCCCACGCCTACCATCCTCGTATCTCGCTCCACCGCATCGTCCCATCTCACTCTGGGTCTCGCTCTACCGCTCCTCCTGCTCTTCACCCGTGGGCATCTCCCCAACCCGTCGAGTCGCATCTTCTTCGTCTCTTCCCATACACCTGACCAAACCATTTGAGTCTAGCCTCCACCGCCTTCTTGAGAACGTTAGTAACGGAGAACTTCGCCGAATGAAGTTAAAGGTAATTCCTGTGCAATGAAGTGCTTTAGAGCTCCCTTTTATTGAGCTCCCGTCTGCTCAGACAGGCCATGTGACTAAGCTCGCTTCTCTGTGCAATGAGCACAGCACAGAATCACAATTAGCTCTGTACACTTCCCACAATAACCCGGCGTTGGAACGACCCCTGGTAAAGAAAGACTGTTGGAATTTTTTTTTCTCTCCAAAAAGTATTTTATTGAACAAACCATGCAGGTACACACAGAGGGCATTTATGGGAGTTGACACCGGTGGTACAGGCACGATGCGAAGTGCAACGATTATTACCGACGTTTTATATTATGAACCTGCCCATGTGTTTCAATAAACTCTACGCCCCTGCTGCCTACTTCCTGAACTCGGATAACCCTCTAGGGGAATGACGGCGGCGGCGGAGGGGGGTGCCTAAGAAATGCCCGATCGGATCATCTTCAAAATGAAGGGAGGAGAGAAGCTATGGAGGGGCTCCAACCGTTGCAGTTCTTGACAAAGCCCACCGCACTAATAACGACGACAACCGCAATCTGCGCGGCAGAAGCGGCAGGCGCAGCAGCAGCAACAACAACGGCAGGACACAGCGGACACAGCAGCAGCAGCAGCAACTCACTGCACCGCCATTGGGCCACGGCGCGTCTTCATCCTGCGGTGTCGGCGGCGGGGAGCAAAGCAGCGATCCGCCGTGGAGTACGCGCCGGGCGACGAACGAGACAGCACGCGCCTCCCCCCCCACGGCGCGCCTCCCCTGCCCCCCCCCCGGCGCGTCTCCCCTGCCCCCCCCCCCGGCGCGCCTCCCCCGCCACCCCCCACCCCCCGGCGCGCCTCCCGAGTGCAGTGGCGTCGCATTAATTCCCCACACACGCAGCCGGCATTAAATTGGACACGCGGCAACTTTGTCTGCGAGTCACTTGTCGGCTGTCTCGCTGGAACTAGGTCAATGGGAAGCGATAAAAAATGATTCCCTTGTCGTCCTGATGCTGCTGCTGCTGCTGCAAGGAAGTGAGGGCGAGAGAGATACCCGAGAAGCTTTGTGCGAATAAACAGCCCTTGCAAAATGTGCCCCTTGCCACGCGCGAGTGCCGGCTACAGTTTTTTTTGAGCGCGCAAATGGCGCTGTCCGTCTAATGAAGTTTCCTTGTGCCAAGGCGCTGCTGCTGCTGCTGTTAAGGGCGCCGCGACTCTGTCCCGTATTTTAATCTTTAGACGGATATGCGGAGGAGGGCGGGGATTGAGGGATACGGTAAAATAATTTGCTAAGAGATAAAATAAGTTGTAGTTTTGGCCATCTCTCTCATCACAGCTATTCAGGCCATTTTGCCACACGGACTTTCAATGATGAAATAAAAATGTAGCTCCATCAGATGGCTTACGCAAAATGTTCACGTGAATGACTTTAATTCATGCCATGTCACTGTATTCACAGCGTGCTTTTCCATGCCGTGTCACTGTATTCGCAGCGTGCTTTTCCATGCCGTGTCACTGTATTCACAGCGTGCTTTTCCATGTCACTGTATTCACAGCGTGCTTTTCCATGCCGTGTCACTGTATTCACAGCGTGCTTTTCCATGTCACTGTATTCACAGCGTGCTTTTCCATGTCATGTCACTGTATTCACAGCGTGCTTTTCCATGCCGTGTCACTGTATTCACAGCGTGCTTTTCCATGCCGTGTCACTGTATTCGCAGCGTGCTTTTCCATGTCATGTCACTGTATTCACAGCGTGCTTTTCCATGCCGTGTCACTGTATTCACAGCGTGCTTTTCCATGTCATGTCACTGTATTCACAGCGTGCTTTTCCATGCCGTGTCACTGTATTCACAGCGTGCTTTTCCATGCCGTGTCACTGTATTCGCAGCGTGCTTTTCCATGCCGTGTCACGAGAAGAAGACATTTACATTCGTAACCCTCGCAGTGAGCAGTGCACTGCCCTGTGTCGAGAAAATGGCCCCGAAAGAGGATGACAGAGAAGCACTTCTGATGTCACCTTAAACGCGCCTGTTTATCCACATCACAGGGGCACGCATTTAATGCCCTGCAAAACATTTTCACGACGTAAAAAAAAAACGCTTTCAGGAAATACATTTTCAATCCTCAGAAGTGGGATAATGAAAACCTTCGTAAACTTTATTTATTAAAAAAAATTTGGGCGATTGTAATCAGAAGCAAGTTTGATTGTACAGTGCGTAGCTGCCTGCATTTTAATCGAGGGTCTCAGCAAGGTTGTCTCAGCGCACGCTACTGCCGAATCACCCCGCCGACACCTCACACACATGACGGTTGATATAAGAATGAGGAAATGTGCATTTGTTGACGAACAACAACGAGAAGCTGCTTTAATGGTTGGTGTGTTCAACAATATAAAACAGGTCCCTGCAGGGTGGGCTGGTAGGAACATTGGAATTTTGCGTTTGCTATAGACGTAATTTTTTTAATTGAAATAAAGTATTGAAAGGGGACGGACGGACGGACACATTAATCTATTGCAGGCTGGTACACTCAGTTTACAACTTCGTTCCTACCAGTACAAGCTCGTAAGAATGGGCCGCATTGGAGGAGAGTTCCGTAGAAACGACACGAAGCCCCCCCCCCCATGTAGCGTTTGTTTGTTTAGCCGAGTAACAATTTGACGCAGCACATACATATCATGCGGAGGCTTTCCGCAGTGATCCGTCTGAGCTTAATTGTACATCCCTCCACAGCATCGTTCAAGCAGTCAATTAACGAATCAATGGGCCTTGTGCCGGGGTGACCATCACGCTCCCTCGCGTCACGCTCGCGTTTAGCACACTCGACACCCACTCCCTCCTGCCACATGTCCACATCCGTGCCATTCATCATCAGCCATGATCTACCCACGGCTGGACGAAGGCCAGGGTTGCCACGGTGGCGAGATGTCAACTACCTCGCCTGGTATACAGGAGGTCGTGGTTTCGATCGCGACCCTGGCGCCTGTTGTATATTTGGAGTTTGCGTGTCTCTCCCTGTGGCCGTGTGGATTTTTCTTCGAGTTCTCCGGTCCCCCCACCACCCCCACGCACATTTGGAATAAACACGCGTTGAGAGTATTTGCCCGCTATAAATTTCCACGTGATAAGCCACTTCGTTGAGCTATCATTTGTGGCCAGGTCGCTTCTCTAAAGGAGCTATATAGCTCAGCGGGCCTTACCTAATAATATAAAAAAAATAGTTTATTTTCTCGTTTAGTTTAGTCTTCCATCACTCTTGGTCCACACTTGATGCCGCAATCCATCCCGCTTCTCCTGCACATGAGCCGATCTTGTCAGCTTGGCCTTTCCCTCCTTCGGCTGCCACTCTGCTGTTAGTCTCGACCACTGCTCGTACCTTGCCGAGCCCATATACCCTGCTTAAGTGAATACGCCGTCTCGAAGTTGCATGTGTTCTCTGATCCACGTGTTCCTCTGTCTCTCAATGTGAATCCAAGTGTGCGTCTCCCCATCATGCCTCTCTGCACACTTTCAGACATTGGTCTATTTTCATTTGCGCTGCCTGCGTATTGTAGCATTGTATAATAACCACCGACTGTCGACCTTCTGCTTTGGGCTCGTTGGTATACGTATTTGTGTATATTTATGCCCTGAAAAGGGAGGCTCAGCTGCCACGCGGTGGCAAAGTAGTTTTTTTTTTAGCTTATCAGCTGCGGACATGTTGGTGATACTATTGACTGCTTTGCCAGCGGCAGCGTAGGTATAGAAGTGCAGGTCTCGCTCGCTGTGACGGGTTCCCACCTCTTGAGGTGCAACACAAACAAGGGCATCACCGTGGCAAGAAGATATCTCGCAGTGCTGGAAGAAGGGGAGATGGAAGGACGGTGATATCGGCACATGTGCGGGCGTTACATTTGACTGTTACGTTGGTGGATTGAGGAGGCATGCAACCAGCAATGGATTGACTACGAGTGTTGATGACTGAAAAATAGAAAGACCTACACGTTGACGCGTCGTCTTCAGTGCTGTATTATTACCGCAACTGACAACAAAAAAACACCCGGGACTTTTAAGGCCCTCCGAGGATTGGCAGACGTTCCAGGACGGCCACCTCAACAAGAGGATGATCCTGGGGGAAAACAAAAAAACAATCCAGGACGGGTGGCAGCCCTACCCGGCGTGCCTCAATTTTAACAACTTATAACTCAACGTGGCCATCTCGCCGTAGATTATTACCTCCGAGCGAGGCTGAAAAGGCTGGGCAATATCCCAGTGATTGGGGAGGACGGACAGACGTTTTTTTTTGCAATAATAAAAATAATAATCTAGGATGTGCCCAGTCGCTCCATGCGAGGTCACCGACCTCTGGGGCCAAGATAAGCCAACGCTTGCCCCCCGGGCTCTTCGCTTATATCCGCTGGTCCATCGGTCGGCCTCGCGCCCGCGTGGCACTTTAATTTGTCGGGGCCGCCGGTAACGTGGATGGCGGGGGAATTCGTTAACGGCACCCAACCAACCTTCTGAATACTGCCCCCCCCCCCCTACGGTGGAAACGTTGGTGGACACGACTTGTCCTTGCAGTTCATAATACGGGCAGTCCTCCTCTACTTACGAACACAATTAGTTCCCGGGGCCCGTTCGTAAGTCGGAACATAATAATGTGCTGTATTGAAATGCCCACACAAACACTTACTCCCAGCGCGAGTTTGACTTCATTTACATCTCGCGGAGAGTCGCTCAGCTGAGATCGCGTTTTAAGCAATGTAAAAGAGGAAATGGAAGCTGGTTCGTAAGTGCGGGTGTTCGTAAGTGCGGGTGTTCGTTCGTAAGTGCGGGTGTTCATTAGTCGATGACTGCCCGTACTCTACCGCACCCGGCGGCTGCGTAACGTTCATCACGATTTGTTTTCGAAAGTCGTTTCGGAAAGTCTTGGCGGCCGTCGTGTAGACGAACTCACATTTTTCTCGTCGTGCTAAAAGAGGCGCGTACATTTTTTTTCCGCCAGTTTTTCTTTGGGACAGTGAGACATACTTGTCAACCCCCTATCAGTGTCATGCCTGATTACAGACCAATTCAGACCTTATTGATCACCAAGTGCCCCTTATAAATCTCAACGTTCATCCTACAGAGTCCCATCACAAGGGAGAAACACAAATAAATAGACAAAAATGTTACTAAAATTAAGGTTTTTTTTGCCCGGATTGAAACAGCTGTACGCCGTACAAGAATACGGGGTAAACCGTATGGGTTGATAGGTATGTTAGTGTAGTGTATAGTAGTGTGGTGTATAGTAGTGTAGTGTATAGTGTAGTGTACAAGAATACGGGGTAAACCGTATGGGTTGATAGGTATGTTAGTGTAGTGTATAGTAGTGTGGTGTATAGTAGTGTAGTGTATAGTGTAGTGTACAAGAATACGGGGCAAACCGTATTGGTTGATAGGTATGTTAGTGTAGTGTATAGTAGTGTGGTGTATAGTAGTGTAGTGTATCGTGTAGTGTACAAGAATATGGGTAAACCGTATGGGTTGATAGGTATGTTAGTGTAGTGTATAGTAGTGTGGTGTATAGTAGTGTAGTGTATAGTGTAGTGTACAAGAATACGGGGTAAACCGTATGGGTTGATAGGTATGGTAGTGTAGTGTATAGTAGTGTAGTGTACAGTAGTGTAGTGTATAGTGTAGTGTACAAGAATACGGGGTAAACCGTATGGGTTGACAGGTCTGGTATTGTAGTGTAGTGTATAGTAGTGTAGTGTATAGTAGTGTCGTGTATGTATAGTGGTGTAGTGTATAGTGTAGTGTACAAGAAGGCCGTGGCTGTTCACGTTTTTCATTATTAGTGTTATTATGATTAAATCGTTTTTTGTAATTGTTCAATGACCATCCTGAGTGCGATCGTCTTTGACTACACCCGTGAGTGAGGTTCCGCATTTAGAAACAGACTTGCAGTCGTACAAGTTGACGAGCGGTCAAAGATGCCTCCTGTGAAACGAGGAGGGGAAGTCAACATCAGCTGCTGCTGCTGCTGCAACAACCCCCACACAACAACAGCCTCAGCTGCTGCTGCAACAACCCCCACACAACAACAGCCTCAGCTGCTGCAACAACCCACACAACAACAACCTCAGCTGCTGCTGTTGCAACAACCCCCACACAACAACAGCCTCAGCTGCTGCTGCAACAACCCCCACACAACAACAGCCTCAGCTGCTGCAACAACCCACACAACAACAACCTCAGCTGCTGCTGTTGCAACAACCCCCACACAACAACAGCCTCAGCTGCTGCTGCTGTTGCAACAACCCCCACACAACAACCTCAGCTGCTGCTGCAACAACCCCCACACAACAACCTCAGCTGCTGCTGCTGCAACAACCCCCACACAACAACCTCAGCTGCTGCTGCTACAACAACCCCCACACAACAACCTCAGCTGCTGCTGCTGCAACAACCCCCAGGACAACCTCAGTACGCGGGCGACCGCCCCTGGGCTTGCCTCGATAGCTTCAAAGATACAAACGGATTCAAGAGCACTCTTCAAATACCCAATTGACAACGTTTCTAAGCACTCTAGAATCGATGTTGCTAACCTCACAGGGTGCACGGCGATAACGCCCGAGTTACCACCTCAAAAAGAAAATGCGCACAAAATACCGGGGAGCAGGAGTTCTCACAATTCCCGAAATAGGGAGAGAACCCCATGTGAATGCATTATCTTGGGTAGTGTATCATCATTGATTACGCACGTGAAAGAAAAAAAACGAACATAAATCTTCAGGTAAGCCGCTTCAATAAGAGAATGATTTCGGAAAAATCGGGACAGGTGGCAACCATATACAATCCAGGTAACAGTTTGACTTGTGTCTGAACTCAGGATACGAGATGCACCCAGGTGCCCTGAGACCCAGTATGATAATAATAATGACACATTACACTTACAGCGCTCTTCAAGCATGAAACGCAGAGTAGCTGTACACAGTATGCACGTCGCAGAAGCCTGCCATGCCCCGGTACCATTGGTCTGGGGCGCACCGCGACATTCCCTCTAAGTTGTCTCATCATCGAGGCGCTCGTGACTAAATAATAACTAAATCTGAGAATAGTTTTTTTTACGCATTAAAGGAATATTCACAACATAATTCCCGCAGTTATTGTAAATGAAAATCACTAAAACAAACGTGTTTAAAACGCAGACAAATTGACAATGACAAATTGACAATGTCAATTGACAATGTCAATTTGTCCCTTAAACAATGCACCTATTACGATCGTATTATTTTCAAATATCTCGAATAATTGTCCAAACGTTGATACAAGCCCGCCGCCGTCATCACCACCCACCGCCAGAACAAAAACAAAACTCACGCAGACATTGCTGCACAAGGGGGAGCGGTGGCGTTGTGGTTAGCGCACCGCACGATTAATCCCCCGACGATCCTAATTCCTGACCTGGCTCCGACGTCTCGCTTGCTATGTGCACCTGGCGACATCTCTCCCCCAGCCCCACACCGTGCTCCCCCATCGGCTCAACTGTCTGGCCACCAGACCTCGGCCCCTACCACCCTCCACCTATCCTCGTCCATGCCCATTTCACAACTGCACGAAAGTGCCCCATACAACTACCGCCTCTCGTCCACGTTGCACACATCAGACACCCTCACTCACCATCACATTACACCTTATTCTGCCTTACCTACCCCTGCAACATCAGCTCCATTCCCAGCTCCTGTCCCTCCATCCATTCCGTCGCCTTATTCGCCGAATGCCTTCGGATTGAATCTTGAAGCGCCCTGCAAAAGGGCGCTCAATGAATGCGAAATAGAATTCCTGGCCCACGGTCACCATCAGTGGCGCTGCCCTCCCCACCGGCGTGGTGAAGTATGGTTAAAAATACCCCAACAAAAACGACAAGGACGACTCATGTCTGACACAGTTTATTTTTTTGAGTGAGGGGGAGTTCTTCATCCATTGCTGAATTGAGAGTGGTTAGGATGTATTATTATACTTCAATGTACACAACAGCCAAGTATAGCGGTGTCAAGGCCGTATTAAGCGAGCTCTCTTAGCATTCTACAGCCACCGACATTGCACGAAGAGCACTGTGCAAATAATCACTGATAATGTTCCCATTACAAAGTTTAATTATCACGTTTAAAAAGAAAAATGAAACACTACCCTAATTGAAATGAAGCGCTGGCATGGCTTCCATTGGATAGCAGCTGGAGATTGAATGGAAGGGATTTAAACCGATCTCTGCCTCAATTAGCTGCAAGTGCCAGCCTTTGTTTTTTTCTTACAACGGTAGATTGAACGTGAATCGCGGGCAATGTTATCACTCATGCAATTACTGCCGTTGGGCAACACTTTGACATGGCCACCCTGGAAAATCCCGGAGGGACACGCAACTAATCTGCAAATAGTCCAAGTTAATACGTGAAATGTAAGTATGGATTACCGCGGTCCGTGTGAGGTCCCTCGTTCTTGTTTATGAACTTAGAATGGAATGGAACCACGGGCCCCCTCCATTTAAGATCTCCGTTCTCGCGCGGTAGTCACGCACGGCATTCCCCACGCCGTGGTGCCCACTCGGAGGACAGAAACGATTGACTGAAATTCATCGACACATTTGATTTTTGCGTGACGTTATTGTCCTTCCCCCGTACCTCCGATTAGCACGGTTGGCTACGTACGGTGCGAAATAAGTTCAACAAACATACACCGCATCATTCTTTAATATGTTTTTAATCTCGGCTCCTCCGCTAGCAATCTCCCGGAGTGCCACGCCAATGCGTTCTCTTTCCACTCCTCTCCCCGTGTCTCTCCGTGTCATTCCCCCAGCTTGCATTGCGCCTCTATGCTTCTTTGCGCACTTTTTATCTTTTCCGTTGCGCTTTGTTCAGCGTTCGTGTTTTTGTCTTTTTATATGGGTGTATATTAACGAAATTGTCCAAACATCCCAATGTAGTGCTCTAAGAAAATGCCTTTGAACCCAATGAGAGCTTTTCCTGGATAAACAAAGGACATTATTTTAAGTCTTATTTTGCAGTGATCTAATTGTGTTTTTTTAAATATAAATTATGCACTCCTCTCTACAGTAAATTGATTATGAAAACCTCAGTAATCACCACCCACTTCTACAAACCTGATTGAATTTCGGAGGGCACTGCTGACTTACTAACGAAGTGGCTCCAATTTACATGTACACGCTTGAATATGGTCAAATATACAACTCGGTGCTCAACCACCCAGTCCCATTGAGAACCGTCAAGCTGCATTCCCATGAACACTTCAAGTGGTCTCCGTCTGTGACCCCATGGCAGCCTTACCCAACCCAGTCGGCACAAAGACTCCAGGAGAGGTGCATCCTTGGAATGGCACTGAGATAAACGGAAGAGGTACACTTGGATTAGTGAAAATCTGCAAGATAGAGACATAAATTTGATTGTCAAGAAAAGTCTGCTTGGGCAGGACATATCATGGTGTAGAGATGTTAACTACCTCGCCTGGTATGTAGGAAGTTGTGGGTTCGATCCCGACCCTGACGCCTGTTGTATATTTGGAGTTTGCACATTCTCCCCGTGGTTGCGTGGTTTTTTCTCCGTGTTCTCCGGATTTTCCCTCCACATTTAGAATCAACGTGTGTTTAGAGTATTTGGTTGCTATAAATTTCCACATGATGATAGCCACTTCGTTGAGCTATCATTTGTGGTCAGGTCGCTTATGAAAAAAGAGCGAAATAGCTTAGTATGTCTTACCTGGTAAGTTTACAATAGTTTACGTTTTTGGTTTCAGTTCGTCACTACGAAAGGTTGATGGCCCGTGGTCGAGATGAATGACAGAGTGGCAGCCAAAGGAGAGTTCGCGCCCTTGAGATGATTTGCACCACGAAGATTGACTGATGAAATCAGCCAGAGTGCAGAAGCCAGACGGATTGTTGCATCGCAAGACCGGAGTTGTGTGTCAACGGAATCAGAACAGCCTCCACCCAACAGTGGATAGAGCATGAATGTCGATGTTAATAGCAAGAGAGAGGATTAAGTATGTCGACATCTTCCGGGTGGCGGAAGATGTCACTGAATTGCAATGAGTCATCAGTGTTTGAAGATTTTTGAATGCGTTCCAGAAGTCAATACGTTAATTATTGCTCAAGTTGTAATGGGCTTTCTAAGTGTGCAAAAAAAGGCATTCACGGGGGATCTTACCAGTTAGCCAAATGTTACGGTGTAATTTAAACCCATTCGAGTAAACAGAACCGGGCTCGCTCACAGGTATCAACTTATTGAAAAACCAGCGATAAATGTTGAGACAAATAACCAGATATCACAATCGAGCACTGCCTCTGGCCCTGGCCCCTCTTCCCACCACAATTCACTTTACTTTCCCCGCCTCGCAGGGGCCACGAGAACCTATTGCGTACGACGTTTTACGGAGTGAAAAACGCGATTAGATGCATAAAGCGATATGAATTGATGCATCGGTCAAGTGCAAGTTGAATGTGTTTATCCGGGCAAGAACTCAAGAGACCGGGGAGTCTCATTTGCGAGGCTGGCCGGGGTCACCGACTTGGCGAATAGCACAAGTGAAATACAGGAAATGGAAATCAGGACAAAAACAAAACAAACGTGAGATAGTTCAAATATCACACGAACATAAATCGTTGATATGAGAAATTCCCTGCCGTTTGATCGGTGGAGCAATGCACCGATTCATCAATGTTAATGATTCACTATTGTTAATCATTAATCAATATTAATATTGTTCAATATTGAGTCGTATGTACATTTATGCATCGGTGGATTGTGCTACCCGTTTTGGAAAAGGTTTATAAACCCGAATAAAATTGCTTGGTGATTTTCCAATGTCCTCTGGTGTTCTCCCTCGCAGCAGAGCTTTAAAATGTGGGACCTCCTCATGCTGGTTTCTGTGTACGCCCTGATAGAGGAATATTTGGAAAGTGGAAGGAAATTCACTTTGCGTGAATAATTTTCCTGTGTTTCACGGTCGGTACATTTCATTACGGAGACCCGGGCACCAACATCGTCTCGCGATGAACACTTTCACCCTCGCTTGAGACTCAAAGTTACAAAGAAGTGGGACAATTGGTCGATTAAAATAAATAAATAAAATCTTCATTGTCTGTAGTCGACTTCTCTGGCCCATTTGAAAATGGCAGATGCCTCCTGAAAGTGGGGAACCCTTACAGTGCTGACCACACTGACAATGTCCCCAAACCCCGCTTATCACCTCCTGTCCAGCGACAGAAAGATGAGACTATGTAGTTGAACCCCTCTTAACGACCACCCCTGTTAATGACTAATCACTTAACGGGCCTCCATAGAGCCCAATGTGTAGTGTATAGTGTAGTGTGTAGTAGTGTAGTATACAGTGTAGTGTATAGTGTAGTGTATAGTAGTGTAGTGTATAATGTAGTGTATAGTAGTGTAGTGTATAGTGTAGTGTATAGTGTAGTGTATAGTGTAGTGTATAGTGTAGCGTATAGTAGTGTATAGTAGTGTAGTATACAGTGTAGTGTATAGTGTAGTGTATAGTAGTGTAGTGTATACTGTAGTGTATAGTGTAGTGTATAGCAGTGTAGTATATAGTAGTGTATACTGTAGTGTATAGTGTAGTGTATAGTAGTGTATAGTGTAGTGTATAGTGTATGATGTAGTGTAGTGTATGATGTAGTGCACAGTGTAGTGTAGTGCCTCCAAAGAGCCCCATGTGTTCGCTTAGCGACTATTGCCCTGTTAATGACGGGCTGTTGTAGGTACAGTAAATAAGAATGCATGCATTTATTAACCGTGTTTCTTTTAATATTACGTGTTTATAATGTTGTCAGTATCTTCATGTATTAATATCCATTGTTTAAATATTAATAAGTACGTTTTTTGGGTGAAAAGAGGTCACTATTGATGCTTTTGGAACGAATTCATCCTCGAACATGTATTTCCTATACTCGCTGAACGACCAGACCACTTAACGACCGTTCTGGTGGAACCAATTACCATCGTTAAGAGGGGCGCTACTGCATTTCCTCCAACTATTACCTCCGGTTCGAATAATCGTCACTGGCGTCGGTGACCGTGAGTGGGAATCGAACCCGGGTCGCTGGGTTTTTGCAGGGTGGCAGCGCGCTCATCGCCGCTGCGCTTCCGCTCTGCTGCCCGGCTTCAAACAGGGGCAATGGGCCGCTCTCGCGACATGTTGCGGGCAATCACGGTGGCACGCCAGCGTCGCCGGAATGCGGATTTCGGGACGGGTGAAACTCAGCGGCCTCAACCCAAGTCCATTACGCCAGCCTCGCTTCAGAGAAAGCCTCGTGCGCCGTAACACAATTTAATTTCTCTGAATTCCATTACACTTTAAGCGTTTCTTACTTGGCGAACCTGATTTTATTGAAAGCGCGAGCGGAAGGGCATTCTTAAAACTGGAATGTCAAAATGTATAATGCAGCCGTGGCATATGTTAGCCACTAAAAGAGAGTGGCATTACTTAGATATACATGAGAAAGGGGCGACCAACATATTTTTGAGAGCGAGAGAGATACTCAATAGGAGGATACTGAGATAATGTTCGGCTTAAGGTGCGGCTTCAGCTTAATCTAATAATCATGTGGAATACATAAATATGTATAGATGTAAAGTAACAGGAATAGCTATCTCTCCCTCCCTCTCTGGCCATCAGTAAAAGCCCACATAACTATTACAGACATGGAATTTGATATGCAGAGATTCCCGTACGTAATAATATACAGCCAGGTCTGGTAATACTAGTAAATAACAGCGACAACACTTTACAGCCCTTTGTCATTCTACTACTGAATGAAGGCGTGTTGCTTGTGGGGCTTGTTTGACCATACTTCACCGTGCCGGTCACTCGTCACCATGGCTGGGTATATAAAAAAAAACTCGGCTCGCCGAGAATGTGGAGCGTAGTGTGCGAACCACCGCGCCAATCATTCTCATGTGATAGATACATACATAATCGTGCACTTTAATAATACAATCAAGGAATAACTGTGAGTCAGATATGATGGTGAAACTCCGGTCACAGGGTGCGTGCCACCACGACCAGCACCCCGTCCTGCGCCAGACATCGCATCTCCGATTAGCACGATTGGCGACGTACGGTGCGAAAGAAGTTCGACATGCATACATGATGGTGGTGATGTTGGTGGTGGTGATGATGATGGTGGTGGTGATGGTGGTGGCGGTGATGTTGATGGTGGTAATGATGCTGTTGAAGGTGGTGATGATGATGATGATGGTGGTGGTGATGATGATGGTGGTGGTGGTGATGGTGGTGATGTTGATGGTGGTAATGATGCTGTTGATGGTGGTGGTGATGATGATGGTGGTGATGATGATGGTGGTGGTGGTGATGTTGATGATGATGGTGGTGATGATGATGATGGTGGTAGTGGTGATATTGATGGTGGTGATGATGTTGATGATGATGGTGGTGATGATGATGTGGTGATGTTGATGGTGATGATGGTGGTGGTGCTGATGATGGTGGTGATGATGGTGGTGATGATGATGGTGGTGGTGATGTTGATGGTGTTGATGATGATGATGGTGGTGGTGATGTTGATGGTGTTGATGATGATGATGGTGGTGGTGATGTTGATGGTGGTAGTGATGATGATGATGGTGGTGATGATGATGAATGCTCTTCCTTTCGATATTAGGAAGTCACTGGAGCTGTGCACTTTTAAATCGTCTCGATTGAAAACCAATTTCTTTAAAACTGCTTTTTGTGTTTAGTTTTATTGCTCTTCCTTCGCAACCCCCGATGAGCACGGTTGGCTACGCACGATGCGAAAGAAGTCCAACATACGCACGTACACACCAGACATCGGAGGCCATGGAGAAGCTGGCGCGTGATACTTGGTGGCGAGCGGTGTACCATTGCGGGCTACTCCATAAATGCACCAGGGCCACAATTGTTTACTGGGTCGACCTTCGGATCATCAGGGGTTACAGCAAGCAGCGGCTGCAAACCAGAATAACATCAGCCGCTGAAGTTTTCAGAAAGGACGTGCTTTTCCTTGAGTGAAACAAAATAATATTTTAATATTTTTTTTTTCTTTCACGTGGGGACACAGATATGGGAAGGAGCTGTGTTATATTTTGTAATGAACAACGATGCTCAATGATTATTTCGTGCAGTACATTTTTTCCGTTGTACATAACTTAAGACCCACATCTTAGATAAATGCTTCCTTGCCTACAAACACCGGGCAGTTTTGCCAGCATTAATTCAAGGGTTCAAGCAAGCCTCCCTCTGCTGATGAGACGATGAACGTCAAAACCAGACCAGACCATTGCTTACATTGAACCAACGGTGCCGCCAGTGGGTTGTGTAAAAGACATGTTTATGTATTTGTTTTACGACGTGCCATTTACGCTGTGATTAAGCAAACAACGTGTTCCGATCCCGCCCTTCGTTCTGCGTTGCTTCCGTTTATTTTATGTTTTTTTTCTTCCCCTGAACAACTAAATCATGCTCCGGCCTTTAAATCCACCGCAGCGGAATGAGGACTGGGGCGAGCGAATTGGGAGATTACGACGCGAACCCGCTCAGACTCGGCGCTGGCGGCGGGTGGGGGGAGTTGTCTCAATAATCCACAACGGTGAGCGGCACTGACGTTTAACCGGGGCTCTCGCGGCATTCGACTTGCCGGGAGAGCTCACATCAGGCAACAAACGAGAGGCGGTGCGAGGTTGCTCCGAGATTTACTGCAGCACCTCCCCTCCCCCCCACCAAAAAAAAAGAACGGAAACTGCTCGAGTCAAGTGGGACGCCGGATTGGTTGTTGAGCTCATACTGGTAGGAACCTCCTGGTTACACCAGCCCACAGGGGATTATTGTGTCCGTCCGTCCGTCGTTCATCCAAAAATGGGAGGGGTGGGGTTGGGTGGAGAGGGGAGGGTGGGGAGGGGCTGGGTGGGGAGGGAGGGGCTGGGTGGGCAGGGGAGGGTGGGGAGGGGCTGGGTGGGAGGTGGGAGGGGTGGGGCTGGATGGGGAGGGGCTGGTCACCCCGTGGTGCCCTTATAAAACTCAACCTTTAACCTACTCACGCCGGCTTGTGCCCGCCCTCACAGTCAGGCATATTTGCGAAATACACCACGTGGTGCCGCCGTTGACCCTGGCCATTGACCGAGCAACCCAACGTTCCTACCAGCTCCCTCCGCAGGAGAATGTGTTACACGACGCGTGGATCTGACACCCGTAACCCGCCCTACAAACGTTGTGCCGTCCACGCTACGCAGCGCGCCATCCCATCCGCTCGGCTCGGACAGAGAGGAGCACGTGGCTCGCGTGACCAACATCGGCGGCTGGCCGCGCATAGCGAACACACTGAATGATCAGAGATCTTGTTTGTGCTGTGTTACGGCTCTTCGCAAAGGCCACACTGCGTTCCTGATACTTCGTACTAACATTGACATTTCTTTGGCATCGCGGCTTAATTCCAGCCATTCTCAGTTCATCGACTGACGAACACCTCCCCACGCTGTCTCGGTCAAGGGCTGTTGTTGTTTTTTGACGACCCAACTTCACCACGCTCGTCAGCACGGGTTAGTAAAGGTCCAGTTTAACACGTAGGCTTTGGCGACCAATATCATCCATAATATATTTTTTGGGGGAGGCGGAGGGGGTTAAATCGCCTAAATATATAAATGTGCCGTTAAACCCGCCACCACCCGACACAGCCAAATAGTAAGGGTTGCCACGGAAACAGAACGTGGCCAATTCGTCACGATGAGGTCCAGTTCTGCAATGTTTCGCCACTGATGTAAGCCGTGGCCGGGGCTAAAACTCGAGCTGCTGGTTTCATTGCGGAGCGCGCTACCTCGTGTGTCACTTCCCCTCCCCGTCCGTGTGGCTGACATAATGAATTGGATAAGAACATCTTATTATATAGATGGCCACTGAGCTTGGGCAATTGTTGGTACTGGCTCACCACCTGAATTGCCGCCTTCCCGCTTATGTGTTTGCATGTGCCTCCGAATCGTAATCTTTCTTTGGGAGCAAGCTAATCAACACTGTGATCGGTGCAAGTCTAAACTAAATACCAATCTTAATTGAACACTCGGAAGTCAATTTTAATCCCTGATTTGCCGTCAAGTTATTCCGGCCGTTAATCCGCGCGGTGGCATGCGGGGGAGGCAGACACAAGGCACGATTCTTACAGCAGAACTCATTGTACCTAATGTAAAATAATGATCAAGTGTCGACGTGGAGGACGTTCATAAAAAAAATGAATCCTCCTTCCGATGTTTATATCTGCAACCTTTTTATTTTATTCCGAAGCGCTGCTATCTCCTGGCCACTAAGAAGCGCCATGCCCGCTCAAACACCCTGCCTAGCTTCAGAGATTCGATAAGATTGGGTGCATTTATCACGATTTGATCGCGGGCAATAACCTACGCATTGTTTATGTACGCATTTATGTTGAACTTCTTGCGCGCCGTACGTAGCCAACCGTGCAAATTGGGAGATGCGGGGGAAGGACAACAAACTGAACACAAAAAGTAGTTTCTCTGGTTCATCCGGCAGTGGATAGACCGTGGCCGATCACGATGACTAACGCGGTCACGGCAGACAATGCGTGCACGCTCCTCGTAAAACCCTCGCCCTCCCCGTCCCAATTTAAACTCGCGTTGGACAGCAGTGGCCCATAGCTCGTAGCAGTGCGGTCAAGCCATGCGGACAAGATGTGGCACGAGAGTTGACGAGCAACAATATTCATGGAGAGAGAGAGAGAGAAAATAAATGCAGATGAAGGGGAGGAGAGAGTGAGAGAGATGCAAATTGGAGCGGAGCCGTGACACGTGACGGCAGGCTTCGCGTGTGCCAATGTTGCTCGCCAAGCTCTGTCAAAACAGCCGCCTCCGTGTCATTAAGCATCCACGGAGCCCCGTCGCTTTACAAGCGACGTGTTTAGGCACAGGCTGCCTCTCTCGTCACTTGCATGCAAAGGCGACACCGGGTCGGGAACGGCTTCATGAGGCAGTGGCCCACGTAACTTTCGTACCCCCCTCCCCCACCCCCTTTTTTCCCACTGGCACAGCTGAGCCGAGCCAGCGGCGGGGTCATCGCAAGTTTTTAGGCAAGTGGCTTCCTCCCCCCACCCACTCCCCCGCCTCTGGTCTTTGACGGTGACGAGCCAAGCCGGAGCCAACCGCCGAAACGCCGTCCTCACGAGACGAAGTCTGCCTCAATGTGGCTCGGCCCCAAAGCAGGTCCATGGACGGGGCGTCAGATGTCCACTGATGAGGGCGCCACGGTGGCTAGGAGATGTTAACTACCTCGCTCGGTATACAGGAGGTCGTGGGTTCGATCCCGACCATGACGCCTGCTGTATATTTGGAGTTTTCGTGTCTCTCTCTCTCTTATCGTCATCACGGTGGTTTGGAGATGTTAACTACATCGACTGGTATACAGGAGGTCGTGGGTTCGATCCCGACCCTGCCGTCTGTGTATTTGGAGTTTGCATCTCTCTCTCTCTCTCTCCCCCCGTGGTCGTGTGGATATTTCTCCGGGTCCTCCGGTGTTTCCCTCCACATTTAGCATCACGCGTAAGTATTTGGCTGCTCGAAATGTCCACATGATGAGCCATTTCGTTGAGCTATCATAGCTCAGTGGGCCTTACCTGGTAAAATAAAATATAAATAGTTAGCTAGTTAGTTAGTGTACTGCGAGGACAGAGTGTAACCGCGTCATCTACCATGCGCCTTTATGCACTCGCTGTATGTGATGTCAGCAACACCACTGGCGCATCCGGAGCTGTGCCGGGCTGGCTCGGTTGCGCAATGGAAAAGAGGTATCCTGGACGGTGAGCTTGTGGAATAATGCGAGGCTTAAGCCATTAAGTCGCGAATTAATGCGGCGCTGGGGAGGAAGTAAACAAGAACAGCATCGTTTTCTGCACGGTGCCTCCGCTTCGAGCGGAAAGCAAATTGTACACGGAGCCCGCAGGTGGGTCAGCCCGCAGCGCTGGGACCCAGTGCGCATTTCCATTGGCATTAAACAAATAGCAAGAACCGTTGCAGATAGCATAGCAATTAATAGTCCAACATTTTGTATTCTGCCACTCCACTTATCCTGGATGGAATCCGATGAGCTATGCAGCTCGTTTTCACAGATGCCCACCGATGAATGAAGCCCCCCCAATGCGGCGTCGGTCATGAGGCTTGTGTGACCATAATTCACCACGCTGGCAATTGCGGGTTGATGAAGAGGGGGGAGGGGGGGCGTGGGGGGGGGGAAGCCGGAAGCATTTCAAATATCACACACCGGTGGTGTTAGCCGTGGTTAGAAATCAAACTCAGGTCGCAGGTTCCTGGCACAGCGCGCGCAATGACACCGATAACGCAAACCAACTAGGACGACGTTTGTTCTTTAGGTAAAAGAAAAGCGTTGCCACGAAACATTCAAATTCATTCTCAGGCAGCTCCCAAACACGGACGAATTTGCATAAAACTTTAATGCATAAGCAGTGGCACGCTCCCCCGACGTTGTGCGCTCCAAGTCAGGGCCGTATCATCCAATATGCCATAGCAGGCACTGTGCCGAGGCCCTACGAAAACATAAGGGCCTACGAATCAACATTTTGACCATGTCTTTTGCTTGTTTGTATATATGGTAAAAACTATTTTAACAAATTTATCTTCTTGATCCATAATACAGGATTTTATTGGGTTCAATCGCGTAAGTATAAATGTGTCATAACCCTCCACCACCCGACACAGCCGATTAGTAAGGGATTTGTCACGTAAACAAAACGCCAATTAGTGACTACTTCAGCCCACCGGTGTGTTGGAGAGTAAATCCACAAGATTTACAATTTGAGTAGTACGACGTTTCGCTGGTAATTACATCCAGCATCATCGGGCGATTTGCCAGAGTCATGTCAATGTCAATCTTTTTTGCATAATGTGAAATAAATTAACACTGGAAATTAACTCACATCGAATTAGGGCACAGGCCAAATAATGAACGTATCAGCAGTACTGATATCTGTCCAGCGAAATACCGCGTGAAACAAGGGGAGTGACACCGGCGGTGGTAGTGACAAGGGTTAGCAGCAGCACCAACTCTAGAGAGTTGTCCCTGAAGCAGTGACAGTGGTGGTAGTGACAAGGGGCAGCAGCAGCACCAACTCTAGAGAGTTGTCGCTGAAGCAGTGACAGTGGTGGTAGTGACAAGGGTTAGCAGCAGCACCAACTCTAGAGAGTTGTCACTGAAGCAGTGACAGTGGTGGTAGTGACAAGGGGCAGCATCAGCACCAACTTTAGAGAGTCATCACTGAAGGCCTACGAAACAAAAGTGCCTAGGGCCTGCAATAACCTTAATCTGGCTCTGCTGCAAGTGGCTGTAGCAGTGCATTCGATGCCCGAATGTATCGCGCACGAGGACTAACTTAAAGCGTCACGATGGGGAGCGATTCAAAGCCTCCGTGAGGGCACGGTGCCTCGCTTCTCTGTCCCTTGGCTCGCATCGCGCGAGTAAAATTTGTGTAAAAAAAAACATTACTGAAGCAGTAATTGGCACACACGTGTTCACGTGACAACTTCATTAATTGGCAGCGTCGGATAGAGGACGCACAATTTACTTGCACAATCTGACCCGAAGCTCAATTGTGAATTAAGATGATTCAACATCAGCTAAGATTTTAGTTCAACGTTTTTCCCCTTTTCAAGGACTTACAATAGAGAGGGGAGGGGGTGGCTGCTCTCTGTATTAAAAAAAAAAATGATTCGCCTTCTTAACCAGGTAAACAGGTGGCCCCATGCCCAAATAAATGGAGCAAAGTGCTCATCTCCGTTGGAGATCCTGAGATCTCACCTCTCCTCTACCTTGCACTCCGATAGCGTTTTTCTACCGTTTGTTGTTGTAACTTTCTGACCGCGCCCCGAACGGAACACTTGTGAATCATTGCGTCGTAGCCCATCGGAATGCTCCTGCAGTCTAAATAAAGATTCTGATTTCGATTTAAAGCTTTTGTGACTGCAAGGATTCATTTTCCTTGGTTCTTTCGGTAAAGTCACGTAGAGAGAATAAAATAATACAATAAAATTCCCACGACGTTTCTGCCACAACACAAGTGACCTTCTTACAAGCTAATCCCTCAACTGTTTCAATGCTAAATTCTCCCGTTTGATATGTAAACCCCCTTTGTCAAGGTGCCTCACTTCTCTCAACCAGCTTAAAAGACGCTGCGAATCTTAGCAGCGTTCATTGCAGCTCTGTCGTCCCGACAGGTTTGTTCCTTTCACCTGAAGAAGGGCACTTGTTATGATTTAAAGCTTTCGTGACTGCAGTAATTCATATTCTAAGCTCTTTCGGTAAAGTCACGTTGAAAGGAAACAATAAAATAATAAAATATATATAATAATATATAATATATATAATATATAAAACAACATATAAAACAATGTTTTATTGTTTTATATATATTTTATTATTTTATTGTTTTATATATATTTTATTATTTTATTGTTTCCCTTAAACGTGACTTTACCGAAAGAGCTAAGAATATAAGGCCACTTGTGTTGTGGCCGAAACGTCGTGGGAAATTTATTGTTTTATTTTATTATTTTATTCTCATTCTACGTGACTTTACCGAAAGAACCAAAGAAGAAAAACAGATTCTGATATTAATTGGTTGCCCACAACACCGTTGGTGATGAAGAAAACCAGCATCTTGAACCGTGCCCCTTCGCCGTCCGACTTTCTGAGTCACCCTGCGCACGGTCCCTACAGCTGAGCAGCATCAAATGAAGTGGGGGCCCGACGTTTTTTTTCCGAAGGCGTTTTGTGTGTGTGTGTGCGTACGTGTGTACGTGTGTTGTTTTTCATTTATTTCGGAAGCAATCAGCGATCGTTCCGGAGAAATCGCACCTTCTCGTACCCTCATTTTTCATTTGTCTACCATGGCCGCGTATCCGTGGCTCCACATGTGCTGACTCAGTGATCCGACATGGCGCTTATGCATCTGAACCACCGCAGCCACCTTTCGCAAGTTATTGTTTGAAATATTTTTGAAAACACGCGCGTCTGAAAACGCTCGTACGAACAAATACGAAACACACTTGTCATCTTTTCTTATTAAAGCGCATTCTGTACAACCTGGTTCAGAAACACAGATCATTAACAAACAAACCGGAGCAAAACCTGAAAACTGCGCGGAGAAGCATGGAGAGGTACAAAGAGGAACACGTGGGTGAAAGGTAATGGACAGGTTGATTACATCATTCAACCTGTTCAGAAGAGTGAGTGGGCTTGGAAGGACATGCCACTATATGGTCAATAATAATAATAAGTGGCAACCAATGAAATGAACAAATTTGAGAGGACGTCCCTCGAGCGATGAAATCAGTTGATGTGCAGGTGCCGGTAGATGATGATGATGATCATCATGATCATCATTATCAGCCATGATCAATCCACTGCTGGATGAAGATCCCCTACAAGCCACCGCCACTTCTTCACAAATACGGCGACGATCATCATGATGATGATCATCATGATGATCAGCATGATGATCATGATGATGATCACGATGATGATGACTTACCCCGTATTGCAGGAACCTCATCTTCTTCTACAACTGCACATTTACAAAAAAAGACCAAAAAGTTCTCAGCTAATTATCGGAGACACACCTACAGACGGGGAATCTGTTATTGCTGAAGGGCAAACTAAATTGAGCAACAAAGGCCAACGGCACTGCTTTTCCATAACGCATCCAAGCGCAACGGCAGATTGCAACGCGGTGGAAACACTCAGCCAGCCTTGGCACGATGAGGATGGCATAAGGTGCCCAATAATGGTTACTTTGTTTAAATCATTTGCTAAGCTCGTCTTCAAGAGAAATAAATGGCAGTTTTTGGCGTCCGACTGCGTGGCTGTCCCGCTGTCAGGGATGTTTCTGCTCGTTGTGTCCTCCGTATCTGGCCGGCTAGGCGACAGAGCCCAACCGGTTTTTGTATTCGGAGCGATGACAGAGCGTGGTTGAAACGCGTCCTGATACGAGGAATTCATTTGTGGGGGGGAGGGGGGGTGGGGGAGCGTGCCCTGTCTAATTTCTTCTCCTCTCTGTAGCCCGATGCTGGAGGTCCCTCCGGCCCACAAGGCCTCAGTGCAGTTGCACCCCTTGCACGCTTGATTGCTACAGGAAATTTCGGAATGTTTCGGTGGGCTCACCAGCTCGCAGAACGAACGACTTTCACATAACTGACTGCTTCATTGTCGAGCTCAACCACCGGATAGCCTTCATTCTGGCTCGCTCTCTGATGGGTCTCCGCTTTTGCTGCCGCATGTTACCCAGTTTCAGTCCCCCGAAACTCCCCGCAGTACATCGAGGGAAACGCTGCCGCGATCACGTCGGAGAGCTCCACGGCGCAACCGCGACAGCCTACGGAGTCACGAGCTGGCCGGCCCGTCTTCCAAACCAATGTATGCATATTGCCGCTCGAAGCAAACTGCAGCACTCATTGTCTTAATTCCAGTGTACGGCCTCGCGGTTGAATGCTGTGGACAAACGCTGAACGAAATTGAGGTTTAACTTTTTTTGAAAAAGTAACTCCCACTGTGCTTCACCCAATGTGGTGCGCTGGAAACAACGTGGAGCATTCCTCATACGCCCTTCCATGCATTCCCTCTGCATTGGCCGGACAATCATCAGCCGTGCTCAATCCACTGCTGGATGAATGGACACCTCCCCGAGCCGTCGCCATATCTCACCTCCTGCGATGCAACGATCCGCCTAGCTCATCTCATTGCTCCGTCTCCGCGGTGGGCGATAGAAGTTCCTTCTCTTGACTGCCACTTTTATGTGTCAGTCTTGACCACAGGGCATCATCATTCCTGCAAGCGACACGTTCTGCCCATACCACGTACGTTTCTTTACGGTCAAATATGATGTATCCAACCAGCGCATGCACTTCACCCGATGGGTCCCTCCGATTAGCACGGTTTGCCACGTGCAGCACATAAATTAATGTCATTACGTGCTTCTTTGCATTACCCTTGCGCGTTTTGTTCAATTTTCTTCATCGATGTCTACGTTTCTGATCAAAATGTCACGGCGGGTGATGTGTACTCGATCTACAAAAAAAAAACGTTATTGTTGAGGCACACTGGTGAATAAATTGACCTTTTGCAAAGAATCAAGTTTGCATTAAGCACACGTACTTGTGGTGAACATGCAAACAAACATGCTCTGAGAATATAATATATGCAATGTCTTTGAAACTGATTGGCCTACACCAGAAACAGCCAGTGTAGGTATTTATTTGATGTTTGAACATCTTACTTTATTGCCATAAAGGCTAACGCCTATTCTTGTTTTTAATACATGAAAATTGGCTAAAAGGTCCCATAAATGTGTCTGGTGCCCTGTGTTGTATTGCATGCGCGGTAATGCTGCACCGCTGTGTTAAATAATGAATGAGGCAGGAGCAATGCGGCTATGTTTTCATTTACAGCAGTAGAGTTTTGCAGCCGCTAAATGCTAATTACGCCGTTTTATGATTAAATGACAAATACATTGAATTGGTTGTGCCCCCTTAATTCGTCTCTCACCAAACCGTCACTGGTTACGACTTTGCAATGCAGAACGGACGCAAGCTCAGGCAATAGAGAACACATGAGATGCGACGAGAAAAAAAAATCTGCAGACCAATGCAATGAAATGGCACGACAAAATGCCCGATTTTTTTTTTATAACCAATCAGAAGAATTATTGCACTGACCTATACGATGCACCCTTTTCATTTGCAATTCGCGCGTACATGTTTCAATGTCCAGAGATTGATTTCAACTAATTTCCCGGACGCGATTTGGAATTACGCTTCGCATTATCCGCGGCTCCGTAAATGACATTCACCGCATCTTTTTTCCATGCCGTGTCATAATTCCCTTTCTGAAATCTCTCGCCGCGGTATGGCGTGACCTGCAAATCGGATTTTTTTTCTTTTCTTTTTGCACCGCTCAGCACTCTGGATGGAGTGAACAGACAATGGCAGAGGAAAGCGTTTATCGGAAGCGATCGCACAAGTGAAAAGCAAGTGCCCGCCGGTTCACCGATGGCAAACGTTTTAATTCCCCGGTGGTGCCACGCGCACTCAAATGCTTCTGGATAATTTCAGGGAATGCGTTTGAATCCACTCTTTGCATTTCAGTTGATTACTTTTTTCCGATCCCCCAGGGTTTTCAGGTCGCCACAGGAGGCTGTACAAATGCTCCAGGAAAAAAAATAACGAAAGTGTTGCCCTACCCTGTCGTGATTAAATTTCTCAACCCTCAGGTTACACTTTCATCCCCTTATACAGCTCTCCACACACACACACTACACAGCGTGTGAATAAATACATGCGGGATTATAACACAATTTTATAAATTGTCACGTGTAGAGACTAACACTGACACATCATCTGCGCTTGAGAAATTCAAACCTTGGCTTGGACGGAACACTGCTGTCGAGTTTACAGTATGCACGAACTAACCTACGTATAAAGCCCGCTGGTGAATTGGTAATTGGTTTATCCAGAAGCACAGATATCCAGCAACCTTATTTCGATTTAAAGTAACGGCAAACGTGGTGTGGGCTCGGGTCTCCTAAATTAACTTCACCAACCAGCACTGACGTGTGTTATATTTATATATTTTAATCACGAATTACTGTTGTCCAAGTCCAAGCAGCTATCAAAACACAGCATTATCGGAGCTGTAACAGATACGAGTTAATGCGTTTCTTGAATTGACGATGGGAGGGGATTCCAAAGTGGAGCAGTGCAAGGAAAGAAGCAGAAAGTATTTTTTGACCCGCAGTGTGGTGGTTCAATGCGGTATGGATGAGACGGAAAAGCCAGCGTGCTAAACCCGAGTCCTTCAAATGGATGGAGGAAGCATTTTCTTGAAGTTTATAGGAACAGTCGCCATGGCAGTACCGTGGATGTTTTATCTCCCGGTCCTCGGGTTTTTCCCTCCACATTTACAAACGTGCGGTTAGATGATTTCGATTATTTGGCTGCTATATATTTCCACATAAGCTACTTCGTTGGGCTATCATTTGGGGCTATGTTGCTTCTGAAAAATAAGATAATGGCTGAGTGGGCCTTACCGGGTAAATAAAAAATATAATAATTGTGATTTGCTTACTTTTACTATACTTTGCACTCCTATCATGTTTGTGTATTGTTTGTTGTAATTTTCTGACCCGCCCCTACTGGACATATGTGAAAACGAGCTTTACAGCTCATCGGATTCCTCCAGTACAAATACATATTATAATTCTGATAGCAGCGACAGAAGATAGGGAGGCGAATCAGTGAGTGAATCAGTCAGCATGGCAAAGTAGAGTCAAGCAAACCCCCATGTGCTGCCTCAGTGTGGGGGAGGCTTTCATCCAGCGGCGGATTAACACCCAAAACTTATTTATTGGAAAATTACTTACAAGCCTCTCAGAATGACCTTTCGTTCTCGCTAATGTCAAGGACAAGCGCTGACGGGAGATCTGCCAAACAAGGACCCCCCCTCCCCAGGTGCTCAAATTTGTAACTGAACTTTTTGGCGGCCGCCACACAATCTGGCGTTGGTAACCTAATCTACGCTTGATGCATCTTTAGGGAAATGAGAGCGTATCCATTAAAGCCTGCAGAGCCAGCCCTAGGGGGGCTGGCGGAATGATCGTTCTAATTTCTTGGATAAGATAGTTTGAAATTTCCCTCTGGGCCACGTGCGCCGTGGGGGTGAAGCAAAAGCTGTGGCGTGGTTGTGTTTCGGTGTTGTTTAGGGTGCGCCGTGGCAACGCAACCACACCGAGGTTGTGCTCAGCCCGACTCGTCTATATGAAACCGCAACTGAAGTTGCATTTCTACAACAACGAAACTTTCAGTTGCTGACGCCTTGACCTGCCCACCGACTACCCCCTAGTTGTGCAGCTGCGCAAAGACCATCTTTATTCTCCGCACCTCTGATTAGCACGGTTGGCTACGCACGGTGTGAGTGAAGTTCAACACTTCAGGACCGGCCTCGACCTTGCCCTGTTCACCACCGGATTCGACTCCCGCCAGCGACACCACCCCCCCCCCCCATTCCGCTGAAGTACCATCTCGTGAAAGAAGGCTGTCAAGATTTTACCGCAAAGTTTTGGGAACTTTTGCGTCCAGCCAAGCGTGCCGCGTGCGTTTATTAAACGCTCCCGTCGGCGGGGCGAGTTCACTCGGAGCCGGATACTCCAACGGGATCGAGTTATTCGTACGGTGGTCACCGACACGCTCCGGCTCACGACGCAAATTAACTCCATCCCTGTGGCCGGGTACCCAGGAACGAAATGAAAAAATGCGATAGTTGAATTATGCACGCTGGAGGGGCTTCGCGTCCTCATCCCCGCGGGGGAAGGAGGCCGTGACCCCTCTGCCGCCACCACCAGCAGGTATTAAAAAAAATTCGACTTAAACTGATAATCTTAAGGCACATTGAGGCAAATTGATGCCACGATGCAAACAAAAATCAGTCCTGTACGAGAAGCGTTTTGACCACCGAGGTTTCTGCGGGCACGCGAATATCCGTGAGGGCTATGTTGTTAAGAACGTTTTATTTTTGTGTGAATGACTATTAATGCGGCGACGCTTTGAGTGGGCAGAATTGTCCTGGAAAGACGCCACGTGTTTCAGCAAAAAATAAATTAACTTGGCTTAGGCCACGTTGTTAAAATTATTCAGATTATTTGGCTGCTATAAATGTCCACATAAGCTGCTTCGTTGAGATGCCATTTATGGCAAGGTCGCTTCTGAAAAATAATCTAATAGCTCAGTGGGGATTCCCTGGTAAAAAAAATAAAAAATTGTTTGTGATTTGCTTACCTTTCCTATGTTTTTTTTTGGTTATAACTTTCTGACCCCGTGCCCCTTACTGGACATCTGTGAAAAAGAGCTTTACAGCTCATCGGATTCCTCTCCAGCATAAATATTCTGATTCTGTTTGCAAACAACAGTGGAAGCGCAGCGGGCTGGCGTGAGAGAGAGAGAGGCAGTGTCATCTTCGGCACGCACGGCGCCAAGAGTGGCGGATCTGCGCCGCTGAGACCGAGCAATCTGCCTCGAGGACTTTATCTATATTCTTGGTTCTTTCGGTAAAGTCACGTAGAAGGGAAACAAAATAAAATAAAAAAATATATAAAACATAAAAATTCATCATCAGGTGATCATCATAAGGTGAATGCTTGTGTTGCAGTCGAAACGTCGTGATAATTTGAATGTTTTATGTTTTTATTATTTTATTGTTTCCCTTCTACGTGACTTTACCGAAAGAACCAAGAATATGAATCCCTGCAGTAACGAAAGCTTCAAATCAAGACTTTATCTATCTTTAATGGGATGCATATAAGCACCTTAACCAAGAAACTTTACACAGAATTAACAACAAATAATGTAATGGTGGAGATGCGGTGAATGAAATAGACGAGAGAAAGCAATGGGGGCTAATTTGTAATGCGTGAATTGGGTGAAAGCGAAATTGATGATAGTGATGATGGATTGAATGAATGTGGTTAATGAGTGATAGGTCATGAAAGAACGGTGGTGGCTATGAGGGGGTGATTAAATGGTCGTGGTGATGAGCTAGGGGTAACAATAAGTACGTTTTGAGTGAGGAGCGGAAACTTAGTGAGCGAAGGTGACCGCTTAATGTGGAGGGGGAAGTTTGTTCCAGTGAATGGGGGGGGGGGGGAGAAGAGAGAGAGCGTGCATTGAGCACAAAAAGGAGGGGCAGAGAGAGAGAGAGAGAGACAGCAAAGATTGAAAAAGTAGCAAAGATTGAGGTCTGAGGCCGTTTCCTTGTGCGCGTCAGACAGAATACGCAGGCAGGCGAGGCGGGAAGGGGGGAAACAAATGAAACAAACGAGACCACCTCATAATCATCGCTTGCCCCTAGGGCCATAGCCATCGCGCGTCGCCACACAAACAATGGGCGTCGCACGTGGTGTGGCAGGATGAGGGGGCTCCAAATAATTAAATAATAACTCGACCAATAATAGGGGCAGTCCCCCGTCCATAATACTGATTTTTTTTTGGGGGGGGGGGTTAGATCGCGTAATAAATGTGTCGTTAAACCCGTCACCACCTGACACAGCCAATTTGGCAAGGTGTGTCACGTAAGCAGAACGTGCCAATTCGTTACTTGTACAGCACACCGGTGTGTTGGAGAGCAAAGCCATATTTACAATCTGAGTACGACGTTTCGCCAGTAATTACAACTAGCTTCATCAAGTGACAGACAGATTTGTGGAGAAACCCTGTTTCGTTCCTTAAATAAATAAAGGGGGCGATATGAGTCGGAAACGTCGTGATTTATTTTATTTTATACCAACGTGACTTCATCGAAAGAACCAAAGAGTATGGATTCCTGCAGTCACACACCTTGCCAATTTGGCAAGGTGTGTGCCAATTTGGCAAGGTGTGTCACTTTAAGCAGAACGTGCCAATTCGTTACTTGTACAGCACACCGGTGTGTTGGAGAGCAAAGCCATATTTACAATCTGAGTACGACGTTTCGCCAGTAATTACAACTAGCTTCATCAAGTGACAGACAGATTTGTGGAGAAATCCTGTTTCGTTCCTTAAATAAATAAAGGGGGCGATATGAGTCGGAAACGTCGTGATTTATTTTATTTTATACCAACGTGACTTCATCGAAAGAACCAAAGAGTATGGATTCCTGCAGTCACGAAAGCTTCAAATCAAGATTGAGATATGAGCCTTTCTTAATGAATGCATATACATTACAATGGGTCTCTATTGCGGGTTGGGTTATGTATAAGGTAATCAACGCACATTAAACAAGTGCATTATGGGAGCCCGTTGTTCTTGTACTTCCTGTTGATTGGGTGCACGAAAAGAGCCGTGCCTGTTACTGTTCAACGAAAATCCCTACTGAAGTATGGTGACCTGTATAGGCATGCATTCAAACAATGTATTGTTTGATGATTCACTTCCAAGCAGCACTAGGTCTGTAGCTATCTGAACGGTTAAACATTTTTTTTTAATTTCTCTCAATTTCGAAATATTCTCAAGTTAGTCTTGGCCAGTAGAAATTAGTTGTGCACAAAACTTCCAAATGATCATATCAATTGAGTTGGCATGCGTGTTCTGCCACTACCGACAGTTGTATTTGGGAGTATTTAATATTTCTTTAGCGTTCTTTTCGTCTCATGCCGATCATTCGTCCTGTTTGCCCAACATAGCATTTGCCACAAGTGCAATTAATCCGGTACACACCTTGTTGACAGTCTCGTAACACATCTTTTGTACCAGATATTAATTTCTAGATTGTATGTACCGTGCCAAATCTGACTCGGATGTTTTGTTGTTCCAAACATCTGGCGAGTTTTCAGTTACTTCCGCAATTTACGGTATTTTAATAGTTTTAATTACTTGGGCAGTTTCAATGCTCGTATTATTCGATTTGGTTTTGGCAATCAGTGCCCTGTTGATTTGCGCATGAATGATTATTGTAACCATTTAATTGCAGCGCTTCTTTAACATGTTTAATTTAAATTATCAGACTATCACCATCTGACACTTTCATAGCCTGATGTATAAGCGTCTTGATGAGAGAGGATTTCTGTGCAGGGTGATGGTGTGACTGCATTCAGATAGGCATCAGTGTGCGTTTGATTTCGGTAAACGCTGTGTGTTATTTTACCATTTCGACCGCGCCCGATCAGAATATCCAGAAATGGGAGAATTCTGTCAGCTTCCACTTCCATAGTGAACTGGATGGATGGGTTTTTGCATGTTGAGATTTAGAAATTCGTTAAGTGTATCTTTGCCATGTGGCCAGACCACCAATGTGTCATCCACACTTCTAAACCAAGCAGCAGGTTTTAGTGTGCGTAAAGCTATTGCTTGTTTCAAAATCTTCCACGTACAAATTCGCTATCACAGAAGACAAAGGAGAGCCCATTGCTGCTCCTTCCTTTTGTTTATAGAAGTCACCTTTCTACAAGAAATAGGTGTTCTTTAGACAGTGTTCAGCTAGTCGTGGGATATCTTTGGCTAAACATGTGTTCTTTACCAGAGTATCGAGTAATTTAATTGACTCGTTGACCGGAACCTCCGTGAACAGAGAAGTCACATAAAAACTTACAGGAATATCATTGGGGTTAAGCTTAATATATTTAATTGTATCATCATCATGAGACCTCCTTGGCCAGTAGCAAAATATAATAATAGGTTTTTTTACCCTTACATCTGGCAACAAAACTGATACCTTTTTTTTACAAGGGATCATGTTTGCATTAAGCACAATACCTGCGGTCAAAATGCAAACAAAAAACAACTCAAACTTGATTGGGCGCTTTCGTGACTGCAGGAATTACTCTTTGTTTTTTTTCGGTAAAGTCACGTAGAAATAAGAAATATTAAAATGACACAATAGCATACGACGTTTCGATTGCAACGCAAGCAATCATCATCAGGCACAGAAGAGCTCAATTTAAGAGAGAGGAAACACAGAACCGCAGACATATATACAGACACCTAAGTAGAGGGAGTTAACACAGAGACACAAAGAGAGACACACGTATGGGACACAGAGAGACAGGGTCTCTGTGCCGAGGCCTTAGCATGTAGGGGAGACAAAGAGAGATGGAGAAGCACACTAAATTGAACAAGATTTAGTAAAATTTGGAAACAATATAATGCAACACAGAGGGTCGGTCAAAACACAATTAACGCATGGTCTGGTTGATTACGTTATTTCAAAGATTGCTAAATTATAAGTTAAGTGTGAAATTTGAGAGAGAGATAAGACACATATACGGAGACACAAAGACAGACATACAAGTAGAGAGAGAAGAAGCAGAGACACAGAGAGGCATATAAAACAATACAGCGTAGATAGCCGGCCAACATAACAGTCAACACTCTACCTGGCTGATTACGTTCCTCTAAGGATTGCTAAATTTAAGAGAGTGATAGAATACAGATCGCAGACACATATATAGACATCTAAGCAGAGAGAGTTAGCACAGAGACATACAGAGAGAGAGACACACATATGGGACACAGTGAAACAGTGTCTCTGTGCTGAAGCCTTAAATAGAGGGAGAGGGGGGGCGGGTACTGAGAGATAAAGGGATACAAATTAGCATGTACAAAGGGACTGATTCGGAGTAGCGCGGGGGGAGGAACACATACACAGGTACTGCGGAGAAAGGGACCGCGGGGTAGCGTGGGGGGGGGGATACAGATTAGCACGTACACAGGGACTGCGGAGCGAGACAAGACACATACACGGAGACACAAAGGCAGACACACAAGCAGAGACAACGCAAAGACACAGACTTGATACCTCCCCGTAGAGGTGGTTCAAACTTGATTTGACGCTTTCGTGACGGCAGGAATTACTCTTTGGTTTTTTCGGTAAAGTCACGTTGAAATAAGAAATAATAAAATTACATAATAGCATACGACGTTTCGATTGCAACGCAAGCAATCATCATCAGGCACAGAAGAGCTAAATTTAAGAGAGAGGAAACACAGAACCGCAGACATATATACAGACACCTAAGTAGAGGGAGTTAACACAGAGACACAAAGAGAGACACACCTATGAGACACTGAGAGACAGGGTCTCTGTGCCGAGGCCTTAGCATGTAGGGGAGACAAAGAGAGATGGAGAAGCACACTAAATTGAACAAGATTTAGTAAAATTTGGAAACAATATAAAGCAACACAGAGGGTCGGTAAAAAACACAATTAACGCATGGTCAGTTGTGTGACATTTGTGTCTCTGTGCCGAAGCCTGTTTCACTGTGTCCATGTGTGTCTCTCTCTGTATGTCTCTGTGCTAACTCTCTCTGCTTAGATGTCTATATATATGTCTGCGATCTGTATTCTATCACTCTCTTAAATTTAGCAATCCTTAGGGGAACGTGATCAGCCAAGTAGAGTGTTGACTGTTATGTTGGCCGGCTATCTACGCTGTATTGTTTTATATTCCTCTCTGTCTCTGCTTTTTCTCTCTCTACTTGTATGTCTGTCTTTGTGTCTCCGTATATGTGTCTTTGAAATAACGTAATCAACCAGACCATGCGTTAATTGTGTTTTTTTACCGACCCTCTGTGTTGCATTATATTGTTTCCAAATGTTACTAAATCTTGTTCAATTTAGTGTGCTTCTCCATCTCTGTCTCCCCTACATGCTAAGGCCTCGGCACAGAGACCCTGTCTCTCTGTGTCCCATACGTGTCTCTCTTTGTGTCTCCGTGTTAACTCCCTCTACTTAGCTGTCTGTATATATGTCTGCGGTTCTGTTTCCTCTCTCTCTTAAATTTAGCTCTTCTGTGCCTGATGATGATTGCTTGCGTTGCCATCGAAACGTCGTATGCTATTATGTAATTTTATTATTTCTTATTTATACGTGACTTTACCGAAAAACACCAAAGAGTAAAAAAACAACTCAGTTTCAAAGACAATGCCAATATATTATCAGTGGGTTTTTTGTTTGCATTCTGACCACAAGTATTGTGGTTAATTCAGACATGATTCCTTGTAAAAGGTTTCAGTTTGGTGTTTTAACAAAACAACACCTGTTTTGTTGCCGGAAAAAAAGGGAAAACCTAGTCTCATATTTTGGTACTGGCAAAGGAGGTCCCATGATGTAGCTCTCTCTCTCTCTTCGATTAACAGTTATTTCGGTTAACTGTAGTTTTCGTGGAACGGATTTAAAACGTTACCCGAGGGACTGCTGCATATTCTCAGATTAACACTCCTCCCCCACCACCCCGGTCGTAGCATCTGATAGTCTCACAGCAATGACATCACCTTCATTCTATGTAAGACCGGAACAGGAAGACTTCTTCAGAATTCCGTTAAATCGCCTGATGAAGCTGGTTGTAATCAGCAGCGAAACGACGTACTCGAATTGTAAATGTTGTGGGTTAACTCTGCAACACAACGGTGTGCTGAATTAAAACTGTTACGTTTTGTTCACGTCACAAACCTAATTGGCTGTCGGGTGGTGGCGGGTTTAACGACACATTTATATTTACGCGATCTAACACAAAAAACCTAATGGATAATATTCGTCGCGAAAGCCTACATGTTAAACTGCTATACTCCACCTTTCATTACATTACAATTGCATAACTGCATTCTAACTCAAGTCAGTTGTGCAACGTTTCTGACAATATGCAAGCTTCACACGTGACACGTTACGACTGTACTTAACAGTTAATGCGGAAAATCTTGATTGACTTGTGTTCATTGCTACTTCAGTAACAACCTACTTTGCACTATTAATATATCAATTTGCATATATAATGATCATAAAACTTTGCAAGTTTTCTATACATTTCAATCCAGTGAATTAGCAATGTTAAGGTATATATATTTTTTACTTTATAAATGCATATTATGGTACAATTGAAATACTGTACTTTGATTATAACCGCTCTTGAATGTGCTGTAGCGCATTTTGGGGGGAACTGGCGCCACATTTGGAGTGCAACACGTGGTATGCGCACGATAAGCTCATTTGATTTTTTTTAAACGAATTTCTTTGTCTTTAGCTTGTCCTTCCCCCGCAACTCCAATTTGCACGGTTGGCTACGTACGGTGCGAAAGAAGTTCAACAGACATACAAAAAGTGAATGGGGAAAATGCGTGGCGTAATTCTGTGCACCTCAAGCCCTCAGTAATGGCAGATGCAGCGATGATTCTCTCTGATGTGCAGCAGGACAAGGGCATGGAAAAGGAGCGTAAAAAGGAATACTTTTGGCGTCATCTATGTCTTGTGAAGGCAGGCACACACATAGCCGACTGCAGCAATCCTGCACAGAAGGCTCCAGCGAAGTTCGAGACTAATAGCACGGCCCTGAAAGAACACACACAGGTTAATAACATTTCAAACTGTTAAAGAGTGGCTTTGGCCAGGACACATCATGGCTGGAAGGGATCACGGCCGATGGAGTGGCTGCCAAGGAATGGGATGTAGAGATGATGGCCGATAATGACGGAGTGGCTGCCTAGGAATGGAATGTGTGCGACAGCACGTCCACGGAGGAGATGGAGCGATGAAAGCAGCTTGTGGGCAGGTGTTAGATGAGATTACATTGCACTGTCGTGGGAGATGGGGGAGGGGAGTGACTTTGGCAGGCATTCATCCCACAGTGGATTGACCAAGGCTGCAGATGATACATATTGCAAGCAAACGGCACATTGTAGACCCATAATCAAAATCAGACACCAAGTTTAATGTTTTGTTTCTTCAGGGGGGAAAAAGGGTTAATTGGCATTGATGGAAAAAATGTAACGACAATTAAATTCTGTTCGGTGATATTTTTTTTAAATTGTAACAATGTCTCCCATTTTGAGGAGTCATGCGGAGCCATTATAGTATTTTTTTCTGCTCGGCGTGTAATTACTGGGCATATCAACTGACATTTGATTTGTCACTGTTTCAATGTGACTGCATAATGCAATTATACACCGCCACGGTCCGCCTAATAATCACCGCGATTTATATCATCTCTTGGTTATTGTCCAGAGGAAAAAAAAATCTGACTAGCCGTGACACCCTATCAGTTCAACCACTTTAAATGGAAATGTCAGCTCGGCATATTTGCCTTCCGCATATTTTTTTTGCAGCACATTACACGCAGTACCTGTGCGACGTGCAGTATGGAGTTTCGCATGATAATAATTAGCACATTTGATATTCACGCAATTTTGTTGTCTAGCCAATGACCAAGAAAGTTTGTTGGAAAGTGCGTTGGGATCAACGGTGTTTTGTCTACAGAGCCACACAGCCTTGGGTAGGCATGTGACCTGTCTGTGACCTGATGGGCAATTTCTATTCTGGTTACGCACGAGGGTGAGCGTCAAATTAATAAAATGTGTTCGTTTTGGACATTTGCACCGTTTTTGTGATCGCAAAAAAATATACCACAAAGGCACTGTTTTACAGATGGGTATAGTCTACCAAGAGAAGGCGTTATTGCTGTTTTATCCAACGCCCTTGTAATAGCTGGCCAAGATACGGTGCTACAGAAATTGTCATTATTATAAATTAGGTATTTTATGGGTAATTTGCGAATTTTGTATGTTGGATCATAACGAAAGCACACATGGCCTACTCTCTTCAGAATAAAGTAACCGGATCTCTATTGTCCATTGTGAGAGCAGAGGGGCAGGAAGTATTAACCAGGGCGGCCACTGGTTTGAACCATGAACCTCTGCAACAAACGGCAAATATTCAACATTCGGCCATGCGCATGAATACAATGGCAGAGCGTACACGTCAGCACTTAAAAGTGTTTACCAGTTTTACACAGTGCCTGGCACATCTATCAGATGATTTACTTAAACAATTAACTTCACATCGAAAAACAATGCTAAATTATTAATAATAATGAGCAAATACATTGGTGAGGGTAAAGGTGCGATTTATGTACACACGTTTTTTTTAACATACCAATAAACGCATTAAAATGACTGATAACCCAATTAAATTATTGGTTGCTAATACAGTCAAATGAGTCAGAGCCAACAGATATTAAATGAGGAATAAAACAAAAGCTCTGTGTTGTATTATACACTGGAATCTGGGCACAAGCACAGTTCTGATGTAAGCAACGCTTGCTTACTGTTGAATGGGGGGGGGGGAAGTCAGAGGACAACTTCTGATACAAGCACACTACTCAAGATGTTAAGGACAGCTGGCCTTGCTCCCGATGGGTGTGCTTCCTATGCAGACGTCTACCGTATCTGGAAACGAGCTTGCATGAATTCAGGTAAGGCCGTCACCGCGAGTGGTGCAAAATGCACGCTCAATCTTAAATAGAGTGCGTGCTTGTCTGCTCATTTAAAATTTGCCAATGCCCTCCGCCTCCCCCCCGACTACCGCGGGAAGAAAAAAAAAACATTTGGGTTGGCACCACTTCAGATCCTTCTCATATGACTCACTTTAAGCCAACAAACACCTCGGCAAAGTTAAACTGATGTTGTTGGCACAGCGCGATCGATGTGTGGAGAGACCCGGCGATTATTTCAGGGACGGATTACTAGATTATTACTTTCGCATCGATCGCGGAAGCCTGGCGGACAGCGGGAAGCCAGGTTTACAGATTCCCAGGCGAGGCTTAAGGCACACGCACCGCTGCAAGCCAGTCGCACCTCGGCCAGCCTCCTAGCGAAAGGACCGGAGGCACGAGGTTCTGGACGCAAAGCCAGCGATGGGTATTGCGCCGTTGCGTCCACGCAGGCGATCGCGCGGGATGAACCCGGTTCTCGGAAGGTAAGCGAGATTTGAGCCGTGGGTAGTTGGCTGAATGCGGTGCGAAAGAAGTTCAACAAATACGGATACGCATGCTGTTGCGTGCGTTGCGGGCGGCACAGGGCGTCAAGTACCGCGAAAACACAACGGTTCGGCGCTCGCCTCACCCTCACCGACCCAAATTGACCGGCGAAGCGAAGTACAGTCGTGTGCATTCCTCACGGCCCACGAGGTTTGGAGGTGCTCATCCAGCAGTGCATTGACAAAAAAAGAGGCTGTAGAGGCGCATAACACTACGATTTCACTCCAGTCGACCGTAGCCCAATGGGTAAAATAGAAAGGCATTTTGTGTCGACAGCACACACACACACAAACACACGGGAAAAAAACACTCGTAATAAATAAAAGCCGTATTACTAAACCGCATTGTCGTGGTAATATACATCACTCTCGAGGTCAACTTGCCTGCTAGTCAATTTGCTGAAAAAAAATCGCTGCCCTCAATGGCTCGCAAAGTGTGGGGAGGCCCTCATCCAGCGGGGGGATTAACAAAGCTGACCGTACGGTGGTAGTGACGCGCAGCTAATCGAGTACGCAGGCGGTGCGATTGTGCCTGGGGGCCCGTGGGCCAGAGAGGTCCTCCGGGTGCCGGGCCACGAAACGGTGCCCTCATGTCATCCCTGATGCCAGAGCTCATGCCCCAAGCGCGTGACTTCACCGCAGCAGCGTAGGAAACAGAATACTCTTAACGGGTGGATTCTATTTCGATTTAAAGCTTTCGTGACTGCAAGGATTCATCTTCTTTGGTTCTTTCGGTAAAGTCACGTAGAATGAGAATAAAACAATAAAACAAAATAAGACACTAAAATTCTCACGACGTTTCGGCCACAACACAAGTAGCCTTCTTCAGGTGAAGGAACAGAACTGTCGGGACGACAGCGTTGTCGTCCCGGCTACTTGTGTTGTGGCCGAAACGTCGCGAGAATTTTATTGCCTTATTTTGTTTTATTGTTTTATTCTCATTCTACGTGACTTTACCGAAAGAACCAAGAAGAGGGTGGATTCTAGTGTCAAGCACATAAATGGACATAATCCATACAGCCCTCTTGTTTCATGTAGGCTGGGGGCTTTCTTGTATTCACTTGTCGTGGTGAATGTGTATATTGTCTTGCTCAAAAATAGAATATATTTTTCCAATGTCACTGGAAGTTAAGATGCTTCGCTTGTTTTGTCCCACTACATCAATACAAAGCCCCATTTTCCTTTTTTTTCGTGCAAACAATTTTCGACTTTTATATCAGAAGAAAAGAATTACCCTCTTGTCACCTAGAATACCGAAGCCATAATGAGTCAAGCATTGAACAGCCCTGGCAACAACTGCAGGCGGTGCCATTGGTGTTCCTTGCTACACGGCGCTCATCTAATAACTGCACTTAATTACGAAGATCTGCGTCCGTGTGGGAACAAGGCAAATTACACACCCCCAGTTCATGTTAATAACTTTACGCACGTGTGATTCCTCAGTCTTATGAAGATATGAAAACTGAGCTTGTAGTTACCGTGTAAGGAAATGAACAATCGAATTGATTCTATTTTTGATGAGCGAAGATGAGGGAAAGCTGCCCGCATAATTCATTACGTGGGTCACAAAACCTATGACAATTTTTGGGAGATTTTGGAAGGTGCAATTTAAAAGTCTACGGTGGGATAACAGTGACCCTAAGAGAGGGATTGTAAAATATATATTTAATGGCTATGAAAAGAAAACTGTAGAATTCTAGATTTGAAGCTTTCGTGACTGCAAGGATCCATACTCTTTGGTTCTATTCGGTAAAGTCACGTAAAAGTATAAAACAAAAATAAAAAATTCATGACGTTTCGGCCACAACACAAGTGGCCTTCTTCAGGTGAAGGGACCAGACTGTCTCGAGGACAGTGCTGGAGTGAACACAGCCAAGCTCAGACCGCGACCTTTAAGCTGTGTGAGAGGAAACAAGGCGCCTTGACAAAGGAATTAGCATAAAAATTTGCATTTAATTGGCGGACTTAGCATGATGAACGGTGTAGAGGGGGTGAACATGTGCAGACCGGCGAGGGGGGGAGGGAGAGTTTACATATTGATGGTGTCAAAAGGGAATTTAAACAGCTGCGAAAGTTTGGGATACTACCACTTGAAAAATATAATGTACCATTGAAAATTAGCTTAATGTTTGGTTCGATTTAGAACATCTTTCCAATGGTTGCTTAATTTGAAACCATCTTCTCGGTTGAAATTGTGTCTGTGTTTGTAAATCTGAATTGCCTCGTGAACAAATCTCTGATAAAAAAGCCGTGGGTTTGCAAAGAACCTTGGTATCGGAGAAAACGATATCGTGATCACCCACAGCATTGTAACAGTGATCAGCTACAGCAGAAGAATTCGTTCTGCCGTGTTTCAAATCTGATTTGTGCTCGTGAATTCGGTCAGAGACATGTCGTTTCGTCTCCCCGATATAGCAGTCACCACAGGTGCAGATCAATCTGTAAACTCCGGGGTACTGTAAGTCAGGAATGACATCCTTCACAGAAGGGATCAGGTCACGGATTTTGTGTACTGTATTGAACCGGACCTGGATCTTGTGTTTGTTTAGAATTTTGGAGATCTTTTTAGTAACGCCTGCTATATATGGCAGTGTGATGGTTTTGATCGGAGTATCAAGTGGTTGTTTCTGTATGGAGGGAGAAACAGCTTGGCGGATGGTACGGTCAGAGTATCCATTCCATTTGAGGGCCAGATGCACATGTTTTAATTCACTGGTCAGGTGGTGTTGGTCCGAAATGCAATGAGCCCTGCTTAAAGGTCGCGGTCTGAGCTTGGCTGTGTTCACTCCAGCGCTGTCCTCGAGGCAGTCTGGTCCTTTCACCTGATGAAGGCCACTTATGTTGTGACCGAAACGTCGCGATTTTTTTATTTATTTTATTTTCATTTTTTTGTTTTATACTTTTACGTGACTTTACCAAAAACTGTAGAACTTTAACTTTTGGGGAGGAAAAAAAATCCCCAAAAAAGACAAAAAATATCCAATTAGTACGAATTGCCCGTGGTGTGATGCAAGCGAGGGCCTATCAAGGCATGGTCAGCACATGAGGGAGGACCAGTTTAGACAGAGATGTCAGCTGGGGCCGGAATTTGTTGTGCAGTGCACCGGCCACTGTTCCCCGGCATCCTGCATAGACAAAGATCCGCCCCGTGCAGCTGTTGGGTTCAGTGCTGTTAGGGAACACCTATTAAGGCAGCACGGTACACAATTGGGGTGTTAGGCAATTCAAACAGCACAACATTTATTTAAAATAGAGAATCCCCCATGTAGCATTTAACAGACTGCAGGGGACAAGTGGTGTTAGCGAGCACCTACGAAGGGGGACACACTACACAAGGGGATGGGGTGGTCAATGTCACACCCCGGCTGCTTTTGTATCCCCAGTGCTGATGTGTATATATATGTACTGGGCCAGATACTCATTTAAGACCGAGTCAACCTAGAGGAGGCCCCAGACGGATTCAAATATTCGCCACTGTTATCGGTCACAAGTGGGAATCAAACTGGGGTCACCGGGTTCGTAGCGCGGTGTGCTCGCCACTGCACTGATGTATACGCACATACACAGCCGCAATAAAACAACTCAGGACAGGTGAAAAGGCTGCATCACATTCCGTTAGGATGAGCCATACTTGTTGATATTCAGCGAACACATTTAAAAGGCCAATTCAAATAACGCTAATTAGGCCATACTCTTGGGTTCAGCCAGGAGGAACTATCGGTTTGTTCCATGCATTCACGCGTGTGTGCACAGTGTACCTGGCCCTGGGCGCAGCTAGCTGCTGCTGATTAATAACACAGAGAGCTATGAACTTATAAAGGCCAACCTGGCCACAAAGTTCCATTTCGCTGGGAATCAGAAACCAGATGACTCACCCAATTCCCTCCCTCCCTCCCTCGAGCCAAGCCAATATCTGTACAGAGAACACGAAAAAAAGACAATCCTCGGATACATGTACTACAAAAAAGGCTTTTTCAATTATGCCCTTCAAAGTGGAGGGTCCTATGTCGACCATTTTTTTTGTAATGCCTATTTTGCATATCTGGTACATCCGTAGAATTAAATTAGATGGGCCAAGTTGCATCCTTCCAGGCTGAAAAGTCACCAATTTCCATGCTTCTGTCGATGCTTTCATGACATTGGGTATTATATAGGACACACGAGTGATGGGACGTTGCCGTGGTGTAATGGTTAGCAATTGGACTTGAAATTCAGAGGTCGCCAATTCATACACCCAACTTGGGAGTTGAAACAACGGGGGGGGGGGAGGGGCAGGTTTCTCCAATCGCCCCGAGGAGGTGCGGGCTAGAACGGCGTTGGCGAGGCGTGGTGGTGACATCGGTGACTCCGGCCGCGGTGACATCCTGATCTTGAAGAGCGGAGCTAGGACTTGGAACCGGAGATCTCGTCCCACAGGGGCTGAAGCACGAAGGCGGCGAGCAGCACCGCGTACATCGCGAGCGGCAGCGCCGCATCGTACAACACGGAGGTCCACCGCGGCGTCCCGTCGTTCATATCCTCCTCGGCCTCCTCCAGCTCACGCTGCAGCAGCATCAACTCCCCCTTGTTCAGACCCCGTGGTTGCTTGACTTTCCCCGCAGCCATCTCTCTCTACACGCGCAGCGTGGGGGGGGGGATGGGGGAGGGGTCTCACTTTAAGTTTGGTCGTTTGTGTTCGTTTTTGTCGTTGGTAGCGTTAAACGTGTTTGGGGAAAAAAAAACATGCATATACGCACGGATTATGTACCGCCTTTCAAACAGCTGTAAGGGCTAAATAAACCCAATTGCATATTTGCAAACAGTTCCCTTTTTGCTCCAATTTGTGTCTCCACAATTTTTGGGCATGCATCTGACTCATTTGGGCAGTTTTCAATAAAGGCAAGTCCCTAAGAGCAACACAACTCTAAACTAAAATTTCATTCATATTGGATCATTGCAACCGTCTTACGGCCGGACAAAGAACAAAGTCAATTACGTTCTCAGCCTCAGTCGCAGCACGCTCAGAACTTGTGTAGTTTTACACGTTTGTGTCACGTGGGTTTGCTTTTAAAAGGTGTTGGGGGGGAGGGGGGGACAAGTTTACATTTACCATGAATACACGCACTGAATGTCACGCATCACATTTGTCATCACGTCAGCACAAAATATAATCTTGCCTGATATGATATTTTGAGCACCGGTGCCTTTCACCGATGCTAGGGATTTCGTGGCAAGATAGGATCGGCAATGCAAAAGTCTGCAAGAGCACATCGCAGGTGACTTTTGTCGATGTGCTGATGCTAAAACGGCTGCGCAGCGGTGGGGGCACTCGTGCAGGAGGGGCGAGGCCGTGGTTTCCATGAGTCCGATCACCAAGAGGACAACATAAGAGAAGATGGTGGGAGACTGAAGGGGAAGATCTTGGAGGTTGCATGCCTCCTGTCCAGTCGCTGCGGGATCTTGCCACGGGTAGAAATCACTTGCTTTTGTGCGTTTAGTTTGTTGTCTTTTCCCCGCACTTACGATTAGCACAGTTGGCTATGTACGGCGCGCGAAAGAAGTTCAACATTGGCGAAGGGTGGCGGCATAAACAGCTTTGGCCATGACGACATCTGGATCTTGATCGGTGATACTCAAATAACAACTAATTAGTAAGTGTTAAAGGAATTGTATTTCTTAACTTTACTGACTATTTCCTAAATCAAATTAAGGCAGCCCTAACCAGGGCTTCCACGACTGCAACATTCAGGTGTTTGCCAAAGGCAAAGGCTACTGCTCCGTGATCTGATCACAGGCAGTGTTTAATATTCTGCAGATTATTCTGCACCATCGTGTGATTGAATGGAATCTGAGGTAGCGGCGATGTGAAGAGCGGTTGGGAGAGAATTCACAATCATCTGCAGGAGTGTTTCCCAAACATCAGTCCTGGCAACCCCCCATGGTGCAACTTTCTGTGTGTACCAAACATCCGGTGCGTGCGGCATGTTGCAGCTTCATTCGCAACCATTCGTATCCCATGTTCAAGTCTTCTTCTGAACGCTGTCGTTTGTAAATTACTTGTTAAAATATTTCACCAATATGACTAGTTGCAGGGCGAAGAGTAAAAAAATGGAAGAGTGAAAATAAGCACAATGCCATCGCCAAAATAATATTGGAGTTAAGTTACAAATAAATATACCAAAATTTATTTTAAATAACGTAAAACATAAACGCCACTGTTATATGTAAGCTACACAGACCCTTAAATTTAGTTGTTACCAACTCACACCAAACTTGCAATCTAGAGGTCGGCGGTTCAACTCGATCTCCGAGCGTGAAGATTCTTAATTGCCCCCTGCCTATATCCACCCAGAATTCTAACCCAAAAGAAAACATATATATTCCGGATAATATTGGTCGCGAAAGCCGACGTGTTAAACTGGGTACACCTCAGTTCGTCAGACGACTGGTTGTGTCTGGTGGGGTAAAGTGTGGGTACTCCAACCTCTTCCAAGATTCCTCGCCACTTTAGTGGAGGCCTTTCTGCCAGTAGTAGCGCGTGAACATTTACCCTTTACCACCAAAGGCTTTAATTTCTTCAGGAGGGAATACAAATGAACACAAACGACTCTTCGCATTGATTTTAAGTGCAGACTTTGTTACACTTTTAAGGGGAAACTCACAGGCAAAAAAAAACGCATTCAATGCGTTGCAGATACTTCTTCCATCGAAGATTACGTGTTTAGCTGCTGGAAAATGTAGATGGTTTTGCCGAAGCCAGGATCAAGCATTTCTAGAGGCACGCTTTGGCTAAGCTGAAGACAATGCTATTATATGAAAAATATTACACAGGCCTGTTCACAGCAATCCACTTTAAGCATGCTGACTGTAAGACTACATTAATTTGCACCTGACACTGAAAAGGTAGAGATGCATGTTAAAGCTCGCTCCAATTCAGTTTTTTCTTCGGCAATATTTTATGGTAATGTGAAGCGTAATTAAATATGCATGTTACATTTGACATGTCTTTAAAATAACATGTAGACTACGCTTCCTTAACCCCTTGAACATGCCCGCACCGCAAACGCTTTCGCCCCACCCGTAATGTATGAACAAAGCCACTCGTTACATTCGACAGTTGTTTTTTTGCTTGAAGTTCAAACAGCTCCACCAGTCACCGTGCCATGAGTCTCAACGTCCCAGGCAATAAATGGTGCAAAAAAAAATAATAAACATTAATCTTTGCCTTCGCTCTGTTTTTTTTTTTACACGTCAGCTCTTACCAGAAGCACGGAGTCCAAATCCTTCTCACTTGCTCTGTTCAAGGGCTCGTTGGGCATCCTCTCGTCATCGAGAGCTACACTAAGATAACGAAACACATGCCTGCAAATAAGACAAATTGCAAGCTACTTTACACCCAATTAAATCAATTCGAAAACTCCCGCAAATTTGATGGCAAAACGGTTAAGCCCTCTATCAAGGAAAACTTTCCCAACGCATTACCGTCATTGCTGGGCTCGCCATTAACATGCCATGAGCCCGAGCAATTACACGGCTCTTCCACAGATTCCAGCCTTTCGACATTGTAATTCACCAACTGGAGCATATCAAAACAGACACCGCGGTTAATGACTGAACTGGGTTAACATCTGAGTCGCTGAATTGCCGGTGTCCGAGAGATACCGAGCGCAAGACTACACTCTTACGTAACGGGGTTCTTTGACCTCTGTGTATGCCCCGTGTGTACGTGTGTGTGTGTGCTTAAGCTTAATACGTTCCGACGGCATAAGCCGTTGGAGTTTTGCAACGACAAAAAAAACTACGAGCGATGTTAATTGCGGCATTCGTCTTCACTGATGAAGAACTGCCCGCAAAAAATGTACCAGCATGAATTTGGCATGTGCAGATCAAAATAAGAGTGTCGTGAAGCCAATTCCAGGTCTGAGAAGTATCGGGTTGAGTCTCAAGCGACGAGTATTAATCTGTCGTTTGAAAAGCGGATGGGGGATCGCCGCCTTTTACTGCGTGGATAAGAGGTCGCTTTTAAGGGATCTAAGAGGCACTTCTGTGATATCCGCTTCCACGGGAGCCGTTTTCTAACAGGAAGGTTTTCCACTCGCTCTGCGAGAGATCCAAACGATTTCTTCCTCCTCATGACACGACCGCCAGTCGCACAATCGGGATAACAACTGGAGCAAATGACAAACATTTTTGTTTAAAAGAGTTTGCAAACTTTACTTCGTACTTATCAGACGTGCTTCACTGGAGCGGAGATTATGGGACAGCTATACCGATCAATGAAAAGGGTTAGTACCGGCGAGTCTCAATATTCCATTTCACAACCTTTTAAAAGGTGCCTTAATGTGATCCTGCGAATCCTCCCCCTTTTTTTTCAGATGAGGGGGCCCTTTTCGACTAAGCCCGAAGCGTTCTCGTAAACCGAAGCAAATTAAATTCCATTGTTGGTTACACATGGGCGCGAGGTCCCTTAAGTCATTTTTTTCCCTCCATTTAACTCTCCATTCATAATGCAGGGGGAAAATAACACGTTACATTCGAAACAGAGCCAAAGTAGTCCCCGGCAACTTGACGCTCCATTTAACGCCACGCAACTGTGCGGATCCCGGCAGCCTCCGTCAAGACTGGTGCGTGTGCCGCACTGAATCTTGGCACGGCACAGCAGTGGCACAGCGATGATTTTTTTCCCTTTCGTTTTCTTTCTCAGTCCGCTTGTCCTGGTGAGGGTAGCGGCAGCAGCATCTTGAGCAGTGTGGTGCAAACCTCCTTTTCCATTCTGACAGACTCTATTCTGATTGTGATAATAAAACCTATTGCCCAAGACGAATATGATTGCATGTGCATTACCTCAATGGGCTAGACTAGCGGCATACATTATTGCACTTTTGTAAATGCGTGCGACAAACACCAAAATAAATGTACAAGCGCAAACTGCAAATAATTTTATAGTAGGTCGTGCCAAGGTGCGATAACCCGATTAAGCCATGTGACTTAAGGCTACATGACATTACCGAAAGACCCTAAGAGCATGAAATGGATGTTTGCTAATTTATTAAACTTGAAATGCAGACTCTGTAAAGATAAATTATAGCTTCATATAGTTATCCGATGTTTATTTGGGTTATTCCACGTGTTGGTGGTCTCAGCTTGGTACAAATGCTTGCTCAAAAAAATGCATTGTTAATGTCATTGGATTCCACTTAATTTGGCTTATTCGAGCTCTCGCTGACATCGAGTGGTTGCACTACAACCTGCATGGATTGAAAATGGAAATTTATTTTTCTAATTAGACGACAGCGGGGCAATGGTCGCTACTCACACCTCTAATCCAGAACTGTGGAAGCAGTGAGGGCGTGTGGATCGCACAGATGTTGCGAAAGTCCCTTCCCCCGTCGGCGCTGAGGACATGCCATAACCCTGGCTTGCCAAGACAAGCCAGGACAGCAAAAATATTGGCTCCACCCATTCCTTCGGGAAGGGAGAGTGTGTTTTCTCCTCTCACATGTAAACACTCGTTGATTGGCCGATAACACCTCGATATATAAAGGTCCACTCAGCGGGGGCAACTGTCGACGTTGGCTCACCACCTGGTGTGCCTTCCTGCTTATCTGTAGTTCGTGAATCTGAGCGGTTCTCGGAGGAATGTAAAAGCGACACCAACTCTCTCAAGCCCTCCCGTCGCGGCGAGCAGACCTTGACAGTGGAATTTAGCTCCTGAACATGTGGCCATGTGCAAGAATAGTGTATATTGAATTTCCTTCATTTACCACGATAATTGTATCTCATAGACATATCTTACGTATTTCTACCCAGTACTGTTCATTCAGCTATACACTGAGTGCATTACTAACACTGACCAATGAACATTGTTTTCATGATAGAGCAATTGTGTTTTCGTAAAATAGCATGACCAATAATACAAAATTATGGTGTATTGTTATTATTACTATTATGACTCTCTTTGTCATTATCGTGGTCAGCAGAGGAAATTGAAATTACCAGGTATCTCAAAACACGGCCACTGCAAGAGCCGCTGGACGCGTTTGAGTGGATTTGCTCATTACCGCTCGGGGGGGAAAAAAAAAAATCCTCGTTCCACAAAAGCTTTTAGAAGCGCACGCTGTCCAATATTCACCGCGTTCAATTGCGTTGATATCTGACGCACATCTGCAGAAGGAGCACTCAAGTTGGGTCCACACCTGAGCAAATCTGTGGTGCAAGCCAAGCCGTTGCAACGTAATTGCTTAGAACTGCGTTGTCGATATCTGAGCGAGTAGCTTGCAAAACAGGGATCTCTCCCATTGGACATCGTGAGGAACACAGGGCAAAAACCCGAACACGCATCAGAGAGCCGTGTGCTTAAACATAATTTTTTTAAGCTCTGGTGATTTGGACTGCCCTTTTGTTACGAGGGGTGAACCGAGTCTATGAAAGGATCAATAAAAGATCACTATGAAAAGATCAATATAAGAGGCAATGCATAAGTTATGTATGTACAGAATATCATCATCCGCAGCAGAAGCAGCAACAGCCATGTTCTAATCACTGCCGGACGAACGTCTCGCCACATTATCGTCAAACCTCGTGGTCCTGTGATGCCACGACCCATCGCATTGCTCAATCTCAGTGGCGATCGTCATCCTCTTGGGCACGTTGCGTCCTTTGGATGCCACTCATTCATCAGTCCCCGTCCATTGCCCATCTGCCATGATCCCTACTCGTGACGTTTGTTGCCAAAATCCACTTAATTCTCTACAAAGTTGCGTATTCTTCTCTCCATCTCTCAGGATAATTCACAGCGTGCACCTCTGCGTGTCAGAGCACGCAATGTGCACTTGATAGAAACTTTCGAGTTTGGGCACATTGGCATGTTGCTTTTAATATCAAAATTAAAATTTTCCAAAAAGCACTCCATCGTGCTCTCGGATCGCCTCTTTATTTCAGAAAGCACCACAACAGTTTCTCCCCGAGGAATGAAAACATTACCTCTATTCTTTTATTTGTGTGCAATTTAGATATGTTTTTTCCTCTGAAGCCAACCAGAAACACGTGAATAGCCATGCACCTCCCCCCAAATGTGATGTGCATTGTTCAACTAAGGCCCTTTCATGATTCCCCTCCGTGCTGCTTTGAACAAGCCCAAATATATAATACATGCCTTATCTCTTATCCCACGTGTTGTCAGCGCTTGGATTGGAATAAAAAAAATAAATCGCGTCTGATTTCACTACACACGATCACGAAGACTCAACCCCTGCCATAGGAATGAGGAATTTTCACCACTAGCTCAGGGTTGTAAACAGAGGGGGATGAGCATTGAATCAATACTCATTTGCGCAAAACAAAGCATTTAAACAAATCTGCAGTAAAACCCATATATTTAATGCACTACCTCAACATGGATTCATATATATAGATATGCAGGCGGCATCGTAACCATTACAATATTTAAATCCGGTAATTGTTTGAAATGAATTATTTTTTGAACTACACCCCCCCTTGAGCGCTATCCACATAGTCTATGCATACTTTATTTAATTTTATTTTGCACGCGTCAGAGCCGCGAGACACTGGGGTTATTCCGGGTCCGTGGGCCTTGACAGAGGTCATTAAGCCTTTGCCTGCACACCAGCTCAGTGACACAGTTACCACGCGGGACAAGGCGACCTTTTGGTAATTATGTAATTTTAATGCGTCGCCATTTATAATGGCCACTGAGAACTCTGCCCTTAAAATCTGGGGACATCGGCTGGCGAAAGGAGAATGAGCTATAGCTCCATTGGCGAAGGAAGATTCTTTTAAGCATAATAACATTCCAATGAGCCTCACTACATCGCAAGATCATAAAAATATGGCAACAGCATGGGGAGGGCGCATCCGAGGGTTAGCGTTTCCACCCGTCCTGGTATTCCAGGGATTGTCCTATTTTTGAAGGAGCATCCTGGGAAATCTGAAACCTATCCCAGGACATTAAACGTCCTTGTTTTAGTCAGTTGTGTAATAATAATACAACACTCAAGCGAATGCATTGAAATGTGGTTCTCCCTTCTTATCGTATTGTGAGCTTCTTCTTCCAATGATATGTCCTGGGTTTTTTTGTATTTAAGAGGTGGAAACTCTAACCAGCCGTGGATTAATCATGGCTGCTGCTGCTGATGATTACGAAAATGTGCCAACGCAGCTTTTTGCATGCAGGTGAGAGTAATACACTTAATTGAATGATCGATAGTTTTCCTTGCCAGTCACTTTAAATCTACCGCAAGCGCAAGTGAGGCTGATTGGTCGTCGGCTCTTCGAAGAGCTGCATGACTTTGAGCCCTGCTTTAAATGCGTGTTGTTCATTTGTACGATCACGTTGGCTCATATTGCTAATCAAGTGGAGTTTAATTTATCCCCAGAGCAATATCGTGAGCAAACCAGTGTCAAAAACCCTTAAATCCAACCCGCTTTAATCAGATGCCCTTACCTCTGCTGAGTAGCGATGGGAAGGCTCGTCGAAATGAACAATTAAACCTCTTTAATCCGCAACGCTCTCGGGGAGAGACATGCCGAGAGAGAGAGGAGGAGGGGAGGGGCAAAAGAAGCGGAGGCAAACGGCGCAAGTGGAAGGCAGCAGCGAGACTCAATCCGATAGCTTTGGGGGGCAATGCCCGTCAGGAGGAGTGGGGGGGGGGAAGGAAGGAGTGCGATAAAGAGGGGGCAGCCTGTGATCGGCACTGGAAAGTCACAGGCTGACAACTACAACAATAGCAACAATACGCAACCCTCTATGATGTGCCACATACACGTACAGCTCAATGTCAATTCCACTGCTGTAAGAAAGTCTCGTCGTGCCACGATATGCCATGTCGTTTATAACTAAAAGGATGTCAAGTTGGGGTGACGTAATGTACTGCAGAGCCACACACCATCCCAATGTGTTTTTTTTAATAACTACGGGATACGTTTATTACCCGCACCTTATTATTCAAACAATGTGTCATGCCTGGATTTTAATATTTTCATTACATCTTGGCTCACGAAGATACTTAAGCAGAATTGTAAGCAACGCGAAATTTGTATATTTAAAACTGTCATCTCTTAACACAAAGCATGCTGATAAAATATAGGTCGGACTGTTTTAATGCGAATTAGAAAAGCCATTTACTTATCACTGGATACTATAGGAGTTTTTTTTAAAGTTATTGATACATTAACATAACCAGGAAATAAAAAAGCAAGGAAGAAAAATCATGCAAATGCATTGTTTCTAATACACTTACTCTTTGTTTTTTTTCGGTAAAGTCACGTAGGTAAAAGATAAGGTACCTGAAGACGGTCGCTTGTGGTACGTCCGAAACGTCGTGATTTAATTTAGTTTAGTTGTTTTTTCTTTTCTTTTCAATTTTTTATTTTATCTTTTACCTACGTGACTTTACCGAAAAAACCAAAGAGTATGGATCCTTGCAGTCACGAAAACTTCAAATCTATGACACTTTCCAATGTGTTTGTATTCACAGTGGGAGTTATCTGGGGTTGATGGATGGATCACTCGTCCAGTTATCTGGTCGCTGCTAAAATCCAGTTATCCGAGGTGTTTTTAGCTCTGACACAACTGCAGTTACTCGACTGAGGATTCCAGTTACACGAGCAAGAATTGCAGACACGTGTCTCCCACATTACCCCGGACAACCAGAGTTCTACCGGAATTAGCAATAACAGTGTGACTATCTTGATTTGAAGCTTTCGTGACTGCAGGAATCCATACTATTTGGTTCTTTCTGTAAAGTCACGTAGGTAGAAAAATAATAAAAGAACGACGTTTCGGTCGCAACACAAGCAACCGTCATCAGGTGGGAGCGAGAAGACGGTTGAAGACGATTGCTTGTGTGGCGATCGAAACGTCGTGATCTATTATTATTATTATTTTTCTACCTACGTGACTTCACCGAACGAACCGAAGAGTAATTGAGTGACTGTTAACCATACGTAATGACGTCATTGCCTTGGTGGAACAAGCTTTATCCATTGAATCCAGTATCACCAAGATGTGGGCAACACTTTGATTAACGTGGCCTGTTGATTTTTTTAAAATAGGGTAATTGCCTAACAGCAACACACCTTTGTACTAAAGTTTATTTATCTTGGACCATCTTTACACGAGTTTTGGTTTGTCCCATACATACAGACAGGCGGACAGAACAAATTCACTAACACCTTCAACCTTAGTTGGAAAGCATAACTCAATAAATAAACAAACCCCCCACGACGTGAAGTTATTGGAGAGAAAAAAAGGCGAATTTATAAATATGAGCGCATGAGATTTTCTACACTCTACACTCGCACGTCTGGCTCATTTTTTTAAACAAGTTACTTGACATATTAATGACCCAGTGGCATCAGAAATAGCACGTAATTTATATTCAAAAAGATAACATCCTTTTCTGGTTCGCAATTTTATCCACGTGCAAGAGTAAAAAAAGTCAACAACCCGGCAATAGCGTGCTCACACTACTGCTGGCAAACGTGCCTCCACTCGTGAGAGCTCCAGACAGCCCCTATCATAGAGGGCATTTGGCCTACTCTTCCACGCTGGCCAGACGTCTTGAAAGAGGTGGCAGAACCCACAATTTACCCCACCACACGTGACTTGCCAATCGACTCTGATGTTCCCATTTACACTGCTGGGTCGATAAACTAAACTAAAAGTGTTATTATTTTTTGACCAGGTAAGGCGCACTACGCTATAAAGCTCTTTTTCAGAAGCGACCTGGCCACAAATGATAGCTCGACAAAGTGGCTTCTTATCACGTGCAACTCTATATCAGCCAAATACCCTAAACGCATGATTCTAAATGTGGAGGAAAAAACCGGAAGACCCAGGGAAAAATTCACGTGACCACAAGGAGAACATGCAAACTCCAATTATATAGCAAGCATCAGGGTCGGGATCGAACCCATGCGCTCTTCTATACCAGGCGAGGTAGTTAACATCTCGCCACTGAGGCATGGGTGGAGGGAAAATTAATAAACTTATCCCATTGTTTCCCCTACCATGCCAGGAAATCAAATCAGTGACCTTTGGATTGCAAGTTCAGTGTGCTGACCATTCCACCACAAGTACTAAAATATATTTTTTTGAAAAACGTTCAATTTACATGACTTCTTATGTCGTTTTTTCTCCTTCTCTCCACTGTTGCTTGCTTGCAACATCTTCACAATTGTCACACAGAAGGTGCCAGGGGATGACAACTTTAATAGAGTTGTTGTTGTGCTCGGATTAGCGGTGGCAATCCTTAAAACATAACAAAATGCACACACACAGCATATTGACTATTTTCTTTTGGAAATCTCCCCACAACTCCGTGCCCACAAATGCATATTTAACTTCGCATATTTGTAAAATGTCACACCAACCATTGCCTTAGGCAAAACGATTGCTCGCTCAGGAGCACATTCCACCAAGAACGTGATTAGTGACAGTGACCCCTGCCATGTGAGGTTGTGTCGCCTACGCGCGGAGGTCACGCGGCTTACCGATATGAGAGATACGGGGACAGAGCTACGTGCGTCCGCACACCGGAACATTATTTGTGGTCCAAGCAAAACAGTTAACACAGTCACAAAATTCCAGCACGCTATTAAATATGTATACATTGAGGACAATAACAGCCATATGAAATTATACATTGGCAAACAGCGGGCTGCACCAGTGACTGCGGGTACACTGGGCATAATAAAAGTCCACGGAAAGAAATACGAATTTTCAACGTGGGGGATGGAAAAAATGTACGCGAAAATAAATGTACCCATCTTTTTTAAATATGCTTATCCAATCTCAGAATTTAATTATTAATATTTTAATTTTAACTTTGGGACGCAACTGAAATTGTTTGCAGTACTGTACATCTATTTAATGCAGCTCCTTTTTTTTGTTCCGCCCTATTATAAATTAATCAAAGTAACATAAATCACGGAACCCCAAACGCCAGGCCTTGACATATTTTAAAAAAAAGTTTGCATTAATACTGGATGCTTCGACTGGAGTTTTCAAAAGAGCAAATTAATTCAGTAAATCATTTAGCTGTACATATATTTTAGGGGCACGAACAAAGAACGCCATTAACAGTACATTTTAAGCGGCAACAGCCCTTCGAGTGATGTTGACTGCCGCGGTCATTCATAAACACATTTGCCGTCATTCATAGTCAAAACTAATTTATCGGAACATATCCGGCCTGACGGCTCAGCGGTAGCGTGAGCGGCTCCCAATAATGAAGGCTGCAAGTTTAAATCTTGGTTTGGAGTTCATTCAGCCCATCATCCTTCCAGGGTCGATATAATAGGTACCACTTTGTGGGGGGGGGGGGGGTCAAGTGTTTGTCCTATGGAAAGATATGTCCCTGCCATATGAATGTGGAATTTCCATGACTCAGGAATGTAAGTAAGAGATGAGTAGCACTACCTCAATGCTCCTTTGAGCAGGATATCACTTTGGCTTTTTGTTTTTGCAAAATGAAGCGCTCGACCCGGCACTCCGCAAAATACGCCAACACCTCTCTATTAATCGCGCACCCATCAAATCGTCTATGAAACAACTGTGACAACAATTAACCGGTTTACTTACATAAACACGCGCTCCATTGGAAGTGAAATGGCAAAAAGGGCGACATTAATTTCCATTCGTGAAAATGCTTACCTTTAATTGCTCGCCTCCCCGCCCGCTCCCTTCGTGTGTACGTTTGCCTACAACGGCCAAGCAATTATTGCAGCAGAGGGATTTAATAGCCAATTTAAGCTTGATGATGCATCGGGAAAGTTAACCAAGCCATTGAGGTTCTTGCACTGCGAGAAAAAGCAGACCTTAAATATGTGTAGGGGGCAGGGGGATTAAAAGCACAATAATTTTATTTAACTTAGAAAGCTTCCGTGGTGTAATGGATAGCACATTGGACTTGCTATCAGTTCGATCTCTGCTGGCACGGCAGTTGAAATAATTGGGCGAGTTTCTTAAACAGCAGACGATCACCGCATCGCTCGCTTTCAGAAGCGTTTCTGTGGCCGTCTGGAACGCTCTACCGTCCGATATTGGGACGCCACTGTGAGCTATGCACTTGTACATCTACATTGAAAACTAATTTATTGAGAACTACTTTTTGTCTTTAGTTTGTTGTCCTTCACCCGCACCTCCGATTAGCACGGTTGACTACGTACGGTGCGAAAAAAGTTAATCACACATACATACTCCTTCCAAGTCGTCTGGTTAGCGTAGAAGAGTAGACCAAATAACCTCTGAGGCGGCTCTCTGGAGCTCTCTCTCGTGGAGGAGGCCCTTCCACCAGCAGTGGCATGAGCGAGCAACTGCAGGCCTGCACCTTGATCTTTTTTTTTCCAAATAAAATTCGGACAATTGCTTCAAAAGTCACAAGACTCTTTTTCAGCAGGGTCATGCAATAGGAAATTTGGCTCATTCCATTTGAACGAGCGTTTTCCGTGTCGAAGGAAAGAGCAGCGGCCATGGCAAACCGGCACAATAGGAAGGGTGGGGGGGGGGGGGATAACACCAAAAGGTTCACACGGAGAGGATCACAAAACCTCTTTGCTGTGCTCAGATCCCCTGACCAAACTCACAGCCCAGCAGCGGCTTTGCGAGTTGCGCGATTCTGCACAATGCGTCAACCCTCGCGTCCAAAGTGCGGGGGAATCGACAGACGTGTACCCCCGCGCCACCTGGGTGCGCTTAAGAGAAATCCAAAGGGCCTCTAATTTCCGACTGGAATCTTCGAAAACACGACCAAGGAGCACCTGCAAGAATTGTACTGGTCGTGCGTTTGCAATACGAAACAAGTCAGTCAATAGTTATTTACGGTAGTTGTCGTACCACAAACTGTATATCGATTCCTATTTAAATCGAGAGCGGGCGTTGATTTATCTGTGAACATTACAAACTAAAATGTACGTGTGTTAATGTGTTGGGACGACCAGGGCTTAATAACAACCAGATCTCTCTGGGTTGGTAACCCGCAAAATATTACCGCATCCAATATACCGATCGCTGTGGCTGTGACGAGTCACATTGTCACGTCCTCCAGTCTTACCTGCGAGCAGGATAAAAAAATATTCAGTGAAAAATTAAGCCCTGTGGATGACCAAATTATCTGAAGACACCCCCCCGCCCACCCAACAAAACGACGCAAAACTCACGTTGCGCCATGAATTATGTACACAAATAATATTCTCTGTCCACGCTTGAGCGGATTGTCTCAGTAGACTCAAAATCGAATTACAAACCGTGTTGGCTGTCTTTTGATCTTTAGCAACTGTGCAGCAAATGTGTAAAAAATCTGCACCTTATCGGTGTTCCCTATGCAAACGATGCACAACATAGCGTCAGTGATAAACACCAAAGAGGAGGAGGAGGAGATCCACGTGTGGGCCTTTATCAAAATAAGATAATTCTCGCGGGGAAAAGTCATTTACAGATTTTGAACCATCAGGCCTGCCCGGATGCAGCTTCAGCCGATTTTATCACTCGCATTCTTTAACACTCCAACAGGTCAGCAGACGAGTTCAATCGATGTCCAATGCAGCCAGGAGCAAAAGAGGCCAAATTTGTAAATCAAGTGATGAATCACGCAGGTATTTTCCACACGTCTAAACTACGTGTATACCATACATAGTCGAATTTTAAAACTGCCCCATCGGTCAGAAACTAATATCCGCAAAAGTTAGCATTACCTTGTGACAATGCGAAACGTTCTGATGGCTTTCAAATTAAACTCGACAGTGCCACTAAACAGTTAAAACAATAAATCCCTTTGTGCTGCGTTTTAAAAGAATATTTATGGCATTGCTATGTGCAGCATTTCCCCAAAGAACACATTATGCATGAAGATAAAGGTTATTGCTACAAATGACTCATGCGGTTTAACACAGATATATTTCAGCCGGCGGAAACCCACTTTACTGTTAACTCATTATAGACAACTGGCGCGGCCACAGCGGTAGGCGGTACAATTTAGCACACGCTGCTGGACGTGTCATGTGAAAGTAGTGATTTCTTGTTAGCCTCAGAGAGAAGCAGACACGGGTAAGGGCAGTCCACTTATCGAGTCCCCTCTGCTGTTGGCTCAGAAATGACATAAAAGCCGGACAAAAAAAAACAAACAAACACAAAAAATGACTTGGCGGCAGCATACATCCATCACGTGAGATGTTGATTTGTTTTCCGCGCTTCTGAATAAATCTGCGTCACCTGTACCTGTGCTTCGGCTCAGCCGATCGCTCAAGCACTGCCATGAGTCAGGGGATGGGAACCTTTGACCCATGGGGCCGCACGCGGCCCGCGACTTCATTGCAAATGGCCCGCGGCCACGTGAGGCCTCCCTCCCACTTGAGAGCGCGGATTATGTTTTTTCCATGACGGTGAGCATCTTAGCTGCACTGATCGGGTGCTGAAGGGGAAAGGAAATATTTCTGACCTGGCGACACTGTGGGTGCTCAGTCACTTCTCTTGCTATAAAGGCCTCTTACAGTCACAGAAGCGACATAGATGTGTGCGTGTGCGTGATATATATGTAGCGGGGAGCGGTCGTGTAGCAGTTAGCGCGCTGCGCTGCGAACCTGGCAACCCGAGTTCGATTCCCGCTGACGGCCAACACCAGTGACGATTATCTGAACCGGTCATGGGGCTCCCCTAGGTCGAATCAGCCTCAAATGAGTACCTGGTGAATTGTGTAAACATCACTACTGGGGAGACAAAGGCCGGCGGGCGTGGTGTTGGCCACCCAGCTCGTCGTGTGCCATGCCGGCCTTGATAAGTGCTCGTGAACAGCACTTGCCCCAACTGTCTGTCCAGGCTATACGGGGGATCTTTGTTTTTTGTAATATGTGGCCCACCCTAAAGTATTTGAAAACCATATTCAGGATTCCCCTATCACTGCCACAAGTAAACACTCACCCATTTCCGATGCTGCATTCTCACACGTTAATGCTACTGGGGGTGGAGCAGTGGCGCCGTGGTTAGCGCAGTTCACTTTGAATCTGGCTTGCTGGGTTTCATTCCCCAGTCATCGCTAACAGTGGTGAGTGATATCTGAATCGGTTCTGGGCCTCCCCCTTCCTCAACCCACGTGACCAGCGTGGTGAAGTGTGGCCAAACAACCCCCATGACCCAACACGGCGTGAGGAGGAGGCCTTCATCCAGCAGTGGATTTAAAGAGGGCCGTAAGTGTATTGAAATGCTTTGGCGAGCGCTCACACGCGCCATGGAAATTCCACAAGAATTCCTGACCAACCCCACCCCCCGGGATGCATTTGCAAATGCCTCATTTGCGTCTGATAGTTTAATACACTTCTTGGATTCACTTAATGTGGATTAGTATCTTGTTATGTATACCGTAACAGGTTTGATTCAACATTATTGTTCCGCACCACATGCCCGTGTACACTGGCACGTCCACGCGCACGAATCGCACAAAGGGACTCGCGTATTTCACAGCAACACAACAAAGCTTGCCACTCGACAGAGTGCTGACAAGCAGCGCTTTCATCTCCGACCCATCCACAGCCTCACCGCTCACTTTGTTATTCAGTATAAAGAAATAAAAGCATTCCCGGCCGGGCGAATCACATTAATTTCAATCGTTATAATTGCTGTGGCGTACGGTTCAGAAACGTGGTCATTAACCCAAATGAATGGAATAAAAGATGAGAAGTGCACAAAAAAGCGTGGCGAGATGGATGCTTGGAATTCATCATTGGGAGACAGGAAGAGGAAAACGTGGATTAGAAAACGTACACAGGTTAAATACATCACGAGAAGGAACGGTGGCTTAATGGTCAATAATAATAATAATAACAACGGGGGAGGGGACGGGGGGGGGGTGGCCGCCAAGGAACGAGAGGGACGTGCTCGAGAGGAAAATAAACTGGTGAGACGGAGCGGTGAAATTAGTGTCACGAGATATCGTGAAGGTTTACGGAGGCCTTCATCCGGCAGTGGATTGAACGTGGCGCACGGCGACGATAACAGCCGAGGCGGTCTGCTCAGGAAGAGGGCACAGAGGCTGCTCTGGATATATTTACACAAACGGTAGTCGAGGGCAAAATGTTACACACACGGCTCTAGATTTTTTTTTTGCCGTGAAAAACAACGTGGGCTCAAGCTTCCGCAAAAAAAAATCTTCAGTCTGTGCCAATGTTTTGTAGTGGCATTAAGAGCATCCCACCCACATTCATAAACAGGACCACATCTCCCCTATGCTCCAATCCCTCCACCGGCTCCAAATCCAATCCCAGATCAATTTCAAGATTGCCCTCACACTCTGCCAGATCCTCCATGAACTTGCCCCGGCCTACCTCTCTCCTCTCATTCCTCCCTGCTCCCCTCCACCCACTCTCCTCTCTACTCTCATCTCACTCTTCTCCCCTCCACGCACTCTCCTACCTCTCTACTCTCCTCTCACTCTTCTCCCCTCCACACACTCTCCTCTCTACTATCATCTCACTCTTCTCCCCTCCACGCACTCTCCTACCTCTCTACTCTCATCTCACTCTACTCCCCTCCACCCACTCTCCTCTCTACTATCATCTCACTCTTCTCCCCTCCACACACTCTCCTACCTCTCTACTCTCATCTCACTCTTCTCCCCTCCACACAACCTCTTATCTCTCTACTCTCATCTCACTCTACTCCCCTCCACCCACTCTCCTCTCTACTATCATCTCACTCTTCTCCCCTCCACACACTCTCCTATCTCTCTACTCTCATCTCACTCTTCTCCCCTCCACACACTCTCCTACCTCTCTACTCTCATCTCACTCTTCTCCCCTCCACACAACCTCCTATCTCTCTACTCTCATCTCACTCTTCTCCCCTCCACGCACTCTCCTATCGCTCTACTCTCATCTCACTCTTCTCCACTCCACGCACTCTCCCATCTCTCTACTCTCATCTCACTCTTCTCCCCTCCAAATGCCGGCTCTCCTCTCTACCTCTGTTATTGCCCCCCTGTCAAGTATCGCTCAATGGGAGGTCGCTCTTTCTGCTGTCGCCCCATAGTTTCACTTCCTCTTTCCGCCCGTGCTGTTGACTCCCTGCTCCTGTCAGTCAAGTCCAGACTCAAGTTCTTCCTGTTCTCCTTTTTGTTCAGCTGTTTTACACATCCATTTGAGATGTGGTGCACATTGAGATGCCAGATAAATGCAGATCGTTCTGCATAAGAGGTTCTTTGTAGTGGGCCTATGTAAAAAAAAAGTCATGAATTTATCAACGAATAGCATCCACAGACATTACACAGACTAAAGCAACACAAATATAAAAGTCGTACAGAGTCACGCTAAAGCTGCGAGTCGAAGAGCTGCACACCGTGTGTGCTGGGTTATATGCGTTGCATGACATCACCGACAAAAATCAAGATAATTGTCCGTGGAGGCGGCCTGGTGGCTCAGAGGTCAAACCCCTTGAACTGGCAAAGCTGTGATCCTGGGTTCAAAACAAGATTTGAGCCACCGCCTCTGATTAAACTGGTATCGCAAGAACAGTGAGCGCACAGTCTCAGCGCGGTCACCAATGATTGCACGAAAAAACATTGTCTTAATAATAAAAAAAACACAATCCCGCACTATTTGTTTGTACACATAATTTAGCCAAATTCCGGCTCTGAGAATTAGACGTCGGTTTGACTGTCACGCGACGAGCATCACTCTCGGTGGCGCAAGCGGGTGGAAAAGTGCTGTCCCCCTATTGCGCGCACCAGATTTGGGGAAGCCCTGCGATATCCGCTTCTGTGGGTCATTCACCAACAAGAAGTGTTGCACCTGCGATTAGCACGGCCGGCTACATCCGGCGCGAGATAAATTCAACACACACTGCTCTGCGAGACTTGCAAATGGATTCTTAGTCTCATGGCGTGATTCTGACAGCATGAAAGGGATATAATGGAATTTCCCACTCCCCCCTCTAAAAAAAGAAAATTCACCATATTCCCCCACCATTCCTAGTGGCTGCCGAACAACCACTGACAAGGACATTTGCATGTACATGCATTATGTATGTGGGTGTATACAGTATTTGTTCTTGTTAACGAGCCGGATGAGTATTGGATGCGGCCGTGTTAATGCACACAGCTTAAATGTGTGTCTTTGCATACATAAGAGGTGCGATATCGTCAGCATCTGGCCAATGTAGAGTGATTGAGGTCGTATTTATGCAACGCTCTGGAGCAACAGTGAGTGTTACGATGCCCCTGGGGCCAGTGAGCCTCAGCCAACAATGTGTAGCAGTGGCTTTAAAATGGCCAGCACCTTCGGAATCGTTCCATTTACCGATATAAACAAAAAAATACAATACTTGCAATTTAAAAAGTACTTTCTTTCAATTAGCTAATTGTTTTTTTTTATTGACGACGAGTTCATTAAATGTCAGAATTAGCATTTTGTTTAATTCAACCGCATTTTTGCTATGATGCTGAATGCAAGGGCCATCACTCAAATCTGTAAATGACAAAAATCCATCGTATGAGAATACTAGTACCGGCTAGAAAATATTGGCATAGGCCAAGCAAATGGGTCCCAGAGTGTGTAAGTGGGGGACTTCACTTATACTGTTCCCAGAGGCAGACGTTGCAGCATTAAGCACTGATGACCGCCCTGTGCTGATGAGACCGAACTAGGAAGGAAACCAGTTCACAGTTGTCTTATCTCTGTATCGCCGTTGCTATCATATGGTCACATTTACTCACATTTATTTTGGCAGTGAGCTGTGCAAAAATGAGCAACAATGAAATTTTTCAGGAAACGCTGATGTTTTTTTTACATGTTCAAAATGGCTCTGTTCTTTTTACATTAATGCAAGGGCACCTCCACATTAACCTTTCAATCATCGTCATCGTTATCACCAACAGCCATGGCGAATCCACGTCTTGATGAAGGCCACCCCCAAGCCACCACCATATCATACCTTTCCTATAATGTAATAATCCAGCTAG